>NW_026652286.1:95504616-96104616 GCF_009828535.3 Hylobates moloch | reverse complement strand
AAGACTTTATGGGCAGCCAAGAGGGACAGTCACAAGGACCTTTTTCCAAGAAACATGGTGAAGGCTAACTAGTTAATGGGCAGAAAGTCCTCTGAAGCCTTTTACAAGAGGCTCTGTGAATATCAAGTACTGTCTCTGGACAGCAAATAATTCCAGTACATTCAACTACATAGCAATTGTGCTTGGCTCACCAATGATATTACTCCTGAGAACTGAATATATCTAAGGTTTTTCTTCATTGCCCAAGAAGGTCTTGATTTACCAGCATAATCAGTTTATGAGAGAAATTATTCCACCCATCAACAGTGGAGGATTAGCTAGGGAAGGGCTGGCTCATATTTAGGACTCACTGATTATTTCTGTTCTTACTGAGCAGCCAGATGTCTGGCACTCTCTGAGATTTTATCAATTTAATTTGACCCCTGGAGAGACACATAAACAAGGGCAAGTCTTTCCAGGATACGATGTGGAAAAACAGAGAGCAGAGATGGTACTACACAAAACTGTGACATCGGCTGCACTTGTGTGGGAATGCTTGGTCTCTCTGACTGTGGTAGAGCCTACTACTAGTAATTATTAGCTCTTACAGGGTTCTGAGCATTATTCTAAAGGCTTCAGATGTATAGCGTCATTTAATCCTCACCACCACCTATGAGATAGGCAAAGTCAACGCCACTGACATTTTAGAGGAGACAGCTGGGGCACAGAGGAGCTAAGTAACTTGTTCAAGGTAACACAGAGGTAGGATTTGAACTCAGGTGGTCTTGTTTCACAGCCTATGCTCTTACCCATCATATTAGACTGCCTCTCATCCACAGAATTGAAAAAGCCTTTTCCATTTTTTTTTCTTCTTCTTCTTCTTCTTCTTCTTCTTCTTCTTCTTCTTCTTCTTCTCCTTCTCCTTCTTCTTCTTCTTTCTTCTCCTTCTCCTTCTTCCCCTTCCCCTTCCCCCTCTTCCTCTTCCTCTTTCTCTCCTTCTCCTTCTTCTTCTTCTCTCGCTCTGTCACCCAGCTCTCGCTCTGTCGCCCAGGCTGGAGTGCAAATGGCACGATCTCGGCTCACTGCAAGCTTCACCTCCCGGGTTCATGCTATTCTCCTGCCTCAGCCTCCCGAATAGCTAGGACTACAGGCACCAGCCACCATGTCCGGCTAATTTTTGTATTTTTAATAGAGAAAGGGGTTTCTCCATATTGGTCAGGCTGGTCCTTCTTCTTTTTTTTTCTTTTCTTTTATTTATTTATTTATTTATTTGAGAGAAGGTCTCGCTCTGTCACCCAGGCTGGAGTGCAGTGGCACGATCTCAGCTCACTGCAACCTCCGCCTCCCAGGCTCAAGTGATCCTCCCATCTCCCGAGTAGCTGGAACTACAGATGCGCACCACCATGTCTAGCTAATTTTTTTGTTTTTTGTTTTTTGAAATAGGGTTTTGTCATGTTACCCAGGCTGGTCTTGAACTCCTGGGCTCAAGTGATTCGCCCACCTCGGCCTCCAAAGGACTGGGATTACAAGCATAGACCATCGTGTCCGGCTGCTGTTTCATTCTCTCGCTGTGTGATTTGGGGCCTATTATTTAACTTTTCAGTGGCATTTGCATTGTAATAGATCACAAAGCTTTACAGTGGAAAAAATTGGGGGGCTCAGCCTGCTACCCTCCCCATATCCTCAACCCCTAGCCCCAGCTGAGGCATTAGTTTCATTCCCTATATGCTCAGCTCCAAAAAGCTTGACCAACTCTGAGTAAGAATGTGCTGGAGCAGACTCAGCTCTACCAATCCATGGAGGCCAAGTCCTAGAATGCTCAGCCTTAGTGTAATACTGGTCTCAGTGAGCCCCCGCAGGCCCTGAGCTCCCTTGTGCCTGCACCCACTTGTCCCTGGTGTGGCTCCTCTGTCCTGTAAATGCAGCTCCAGGCCTCACCTTCCTTACCCAGATACCCCGCCCCCCCAATTCACTCTGTTGATATGACTAAGCTTCTGCTTTGACACCTTCTCCTAGCTCTATTTAGGAAGCCTGTCTAATGCCCAGTCCTGGTATATAGGTTGGGCCCTGCCTTGCACTTTCCAGTTCCTTTCCTCATTTCAAACCAACATTGCCCCTTAAGACAGCTCTCCCTCAGAGCTGGGCCTCTGCCCCTGGCAGCCTCTCAGTTCACTACTTACCTGACCACTTGCAACACCTGCACTCCCCAGAGCGCTCTATCAACAAGCAGATGACCTGACTCCCCCTCCCTCCCTCCCTCCCTCCCCTCTCTCTCTCTCCGCCTTCCTCCCCACTTCCTCCCTCCCTCCCTTTCCCTCTCCCTCCCTTCCCCCCTTCCTTCCTTCCTTCCTTCCTTCTTTTCTTCCTTCCTTTTTTTCCTTTTTTCTTTCTTTCTTTCAGATATGATTCACATAAATAAAATGCATCACTTTAACCATTGTAAAGTATATCATTCAGTGGCTTTTAGCATATTTTTGAGGCTGTGCAACCAATACCATTATCTAATTCCAGAACGTTTCCATCACCCCAAAAAGAAACCCCATATCCAGGAGTAGTCACTCTCCATTTCTCCTCCTTCAGCCCCTGACAATCATCAATCTACTTTCTGTCACTATAGATTTGTGCCTATTCTAGACATTTCATACAAATGGAATCATACAATATTTGTCCTGGTTTTCTGGCTTCTTTCACTGAGCATAATGTTTTTAAGGGTTGTGCATGTTGTACTTGAATCAGTACTTTGTTTCTTTTTATGAGTGAATAATATTCCATTGTGTGGATAGACCACACTTTGTTTATCCATTCATCACTTGATGGACATTTGGGTTGGTTCTAGTTTGGGGCTGTTATGAACAATGTTGCTATGCACATTTGTGTACAAGTGTTTCAGCTGTCTTGGCTATTACAACTAGGAGTGGAATTGCGGGGTCATACGGTATGTTTAACTTTTTGAGGAATTGCCAAACTGCTTACCAAGGAATCTGAGTCACTTTACATCTCCCAGCTGTGCATAGGGGTTTCAGTTTCTTCACATTTATCGCAACACTCCTTCTGGTCCTACTCTGGTATTTCTTCAGTCTCCTGCCACTGGGTATTTTCATGCAGTTTCTGATTCTTTGAACGAAGTAAACACATTTGATTTTGATGGCAGAGTCCTGAGATTCGGTCGGCTTTGCCATGCAGGATATTAAGGCAGCTATATTTTAGGGGCAAATTAAAAAAAAAAAATTCTAATCCTCAGTTTTCTCATCTGCTAAATGGGAATAATAATAAGGTTTTTGGGCTGATTAAATGAGATAGTGCATGTAAAACCCTCAGCATGACGTTTATAAAGCCTTAACTCAGAAAATGCTAGCTCTCATTATCACTATCTTTCTTTGTCCGCACGTCTGGACCTCTGGCCTGTCAGTCATTCCATCAGCCATTTGGTGAGTTAGCAAGTATGGACAGAGAGCCCCCGCCACATGCCTGCCACTGTTTTAGGAACTAGTAGTACAGCACCAGACAAGAAAGAGCCATACCCTTAGGAACTAACATTCTACTGGGGCAAGAGGCATAGCCAACATGTAAGCGAAGAAATGAAAATAATTTTAGAAACTGGAAGTACCTGAGAAAATAAAATAGGGTAATGTAGTTGTGGATAGGGTGGGGGGCTGCCCAGATGGTGTGGCCAGGGGAAGCCCCTTGGAGGAGGAACATCGGAGTTAAGACCTGGAGGCACTCACACAAGGTCTGGGGAAGAAAACTCCACACAGAGCAAACCTCAGGCACAGAATTCCTGGGACAGGAAAGGCTTGGAGGGGCTGAGGGACCGAAAGGAGGGAGGTGAGGAGGGAGGGGAATGGTAGGAACTCCAAGCAAGCCAGGGATCATGGAGAAGAAACAGCAGAAGCCAAAGGGGCTGCTGCAGCGCGGTGCTGGGGACAGCAGCAAGAAACAAGAGTATCCGTGGGGCCCCTGGAGAGGGACGTCCGTGAAACTGGGCCAAACCCCAAGTGTGAAATTTGGCAGGAGTTCTGGGTACTGAATGTTCTCCACTGTTGGCCAGAGTCAAAGGAAGCCTCGCTGGAAAGCTACAGCATGGCACAGCTCGTCCCTGAACAACACCGTCACCTGCTCTTGGGAAGTCCTGTCCTCATTCAGATTGCTTTATTTCTGAGACCGATCACCTGATCACACATCTGCTGCTAGCATTTGAGCCCTAACACAAGAGTGTGCATGAATATAGGTGATCGTGTTTCAAAAAGGAGGGAGAAGGAGGCTTGAACTCTCCCTGCCTCTCAGAGTGCATTGTGTCTGGGGCTAGTAGGGTTGCCCCTTGTTCTGTGATGTCACAATGCCCAAACACACGCACCAAGGAGTCATCAAAGACAGCCCAACTCACAGCCCATGAGGGGCCCTCAGTACTGCCTCTGACCTCTCTATGGCAAGCCAAATGGCCTTGGGAAGACCCCATGGAGTGTTAGAATGATGCCGTTGAGGGCAAGGATTTTAGACCTGTCATGGATTCTGCCTGTGCACTGGGCTCTACCACTTTCTAGCTATCTGGCTACCAGCAAGTTACCTTAACAGTCTAAGTTTCAACCTCCCCATTCGTGAAATGGAGACAATGTCTTAGTCATAGGGGTAGCAATTCTACTGCATATCGAGAGTGTAGCACTGTGCCTGGCTCTTCGTAAGTGTTCAGTAAGTGTTACTCATTATAATGTATTATTATTATTATTACTACTACTACTACTTTTTTTTTTTTTTGAGATGAAGTCTCCCTCTGTTACCCAGGCTGGAGTGCAGTGGGATGATCTCTGCTCACTGCAACCTCTGCCTCCTGAGTTCAAGTGATTCTCCTGCCTCAGCCTCCTGAGTAGCTGGGGTTATAGGCAGGAGCCACCTCGCCCAGCTTATTTCTGTATTTTTAGTAGAGGCCACATTTCACCGTGTTGGCTGGGCTGATCTTGAACTCCTAACATCAAATGATCCACCCACCTTGGCCTCCCAAAGTGCTGGGATCACAGGCGTGAACCACCGTGCCCAACATACTACTACTATTTTAAAAGCCTCTACCTATAAAGGATCACAATGCTTTGAAAAGGAAGTGCAGAGGTTGAAGGGTGTCTCAAGGAAGACAGTGATCAAAACCATACTAAACATTTGAAAATCAGAAGAAAAGCTTGGGTGACGGTAGATCCTGGATGAAATATTATTAAATAGCTTTTCAAGTATAGACACTGAAGAGCTACAAGCTGGAAAGGGCGCCAAAACTAACTCGTTTTTTGGCATACCTTACCATATGCCAAATACCAGACTGGAGAGTTTACATTTGTTATTGCATTTAATCCCCATTGCAACCCTCTGAGGTTGTTATTATCATTCCCACTTCACAGATAAGGAAACAGGCCGAGAGACGCAAGTCAAACAGCAAAGGATGGGCTGGTGTCTGTCTGACTCCGATACCAATGGTCTTTCCTCTATAACCTAAAGCAATAAAACCTCTGCAACATCTATCTTATTATTACAGAAATTATAAGGTTCAATATATCCCCCCACCACAACCACTAATATTACAGTTGCACAGCGGCAGTCCTCACCGAGGAATTAATCCAGCCCAGGGAGACAAGACATGTGAGTGGCTAAGTATAATGTTTGAATGATAAAGTCTCTTTGTGTAGCAAGAACAAAACTGGCAGAGAACAGAGGAAGAGTGATTCTTTCTGCTGAAATCAGGGAAGGAGTAAAGAAAGCCTGGGGCCTTTTACAGAAGAGGAGACCAGGTGAGCCTCCATAGGGTTAGCTGGTGGAAAGGTCTGGGAAGGGCATTCGTGTTGGATGTTGGCTGGGGCAAAGGAAGCCAAGGTATGGAGGTAAGGAGGCAAGTAACTTGTTCAGGAAAAAACACTTAGACCAGCCAGGCAGACATGGGCCAGTGTACAAAGTGCAGAGGAGCTGGAAAAGTAGGATGCCACCTAAAGGCAAGATGCCTTGCATGATAGGCGATGGGTTTTAGACTCTGTTTTGCAGGCAGTGGGGAGCCACTAAAGGCTTCCCAGTAAGTGAACAGCCTGATCACATCAATATTTCGGGGTATTACATCTGACAACTGTGTAGAGGATGCAGCAGGGAGAGAATGAAGGCATAAAAGCGAGGTTCTTCCAACTCATGTTGCAGTAAGCCTGCCTTTGGAATCTGCAGGGCACTTGTAGTAGGCAGTAAAGGGGGCATTTCAAGGAAGCCACTAGGTCTGGTCCTTCAAAGAGCTCACAGTACATGCCCATCTTTCCTGACCTTCCTCCCAGGTCCCTGATGAGGAAACCTGCCGGCGGAACAGCAGGACCCATCAACCTTCGTTCCCACTGCACTGAAAGGCGAGGACGGCTTTGTTAGTACAACGAGTGCTTTAGAAACAGACTTGTTGGCTGAGACACCAGCATTTCCAGGGCATACAGAAGTGGTTGTATCTAATACTTGAGAAGGCCTCAAAAGAGAGCAACAGTCCAGGACCTCCCTCAGGATGGGCTGGGAGAACAAGATGGTCTGGTGCAGGAGAGGAGGCTGAGATCTCTGCCCATTTTCATTCATTTGCAAGTGCACATTGAATGCTTGCTGTGTACCATGCCTTATGTTGGGTGCTGGGCATGCCAAGGTGAAGGAGGTAACGTTGCTACTCTCAAGGTCACAGTCTAGTGTAGAAGATGGAAAAGTAAACAAAAAACATTTACAGAATGGGAAAGGCACAACAATAGAGATTCTCAAGGATCACATAGGAGCAACAACACTCAGGAGATAGAAGAAATATCAGGGATCTTTTTGTAAAGATCCTATGTACTGAGCATGTATTAAGATGCTATGTTCTGGGCTGGACATCAACTGTGTTTTGAAGAATGAGTAGCTAGATAATGAAGAGGTAAATGTTTCAGGCAGAGGAAATAGTATCTGCAGCAAAGGAAAAGAACATGACACACTGTGGAATCCACAAGTGGCTTTTATAGCTATATATTTTTTATATATATTTATATATATGTATTTATATATTTTATATTATATATTATACATTTTTTATACTCTTTTATATATTTTATATATTTTCTATATTTTATATATTTTATATATTATATATATTTTATATTTTATATATTTTATATTTTATATATTATATATTATATATATTATATTTTATATATATTTTCATATATTTTATATATTATATTTTATATATTTTCATATATTTTATATATTATATTATATATTTTATATATTTTATATTTTTTATATTATTATATTATATATTTTATTATATAAAATATATGTGTGTTTTTTTTAGGCAGGACTTGTCTGTCACCAGGTGAATTTCACTTCAGCCTCGAACTACTGGGCTCAAGCAATCCTCCCACCTCAGCTTCCTGAGTAGCTGAGACCACAGGTGCATGCCCCCATGCCTGGCTAATTTTTAAATTTTTTGTAGAGACAGAGGTCTTTCTATGTTGCCCAGGCTAGTCTCAAACTCCTAGGCTCAAGTGATCTTCCTGCCTCACCTCCCAAAGTGCTGGGATTACAGGTGTGAGCCACTGTGGCCAATCAAGTTTAATAAGGCTTAGGATAGAATGAAGGAACAAAGGAGGTAAAATTTAGAATACAATAGGGAGTGTGGGGGCTGGAGAGGTGGACAGGGGTCCAATCACAGTGGATCTTACATATGATGCTGCAGAGCCTGGAGAGCCATTAAAATATTTTAATAAGAGAGTGACAAGATGACATTTTTATTTTTTTTTAAACAGAGTCTCGCTCTGTCGCCCAGGCTGTAGTGCGGTGGTGCCATCTCAGCTCACTGCAACCTCCACCTCCCAGATTCAAGCAATTCTCCTGCCTCAGCCTCCGAAGTAGCAGGGATTACAGGCATGTGTCACCACAGCCAGCTAATTTTTGTATTTTCAGTAGAGACGGATTTCACCACATTGGCCAGGTTCTCGAACTCCTAACCTCAGGTGATCCCCCCACCTCAGCCTCCCAAAGTGCTGGGATTACAGGCATGAGCCACCGCACCCAGCCTGACATTTGTATTTTTAAGATCACTCCAGCTACAGTGATATGATCAGAAGATCATATGATGTGATATCAAGATATGATGAGAGTATAGTTCAGAAAACAGTCTTGAATGTCAGTTCCAAAACTGTAGTCAGTTAGATCAACCGAGTGGAATTAATATAGATGAAAACTATTGAGACCTGAACTAAGAGAGGGGCAGTGGGGATCGAGAGGAGGGAACCTGCTGGAGAGGTATTTGGGAAGGAGAATGAGAATTGGTAGGGCATGGTGACTGTTTGGGGTCAAGAGGAAACGTCAAGAGTCGAGAGAGAATGTCAGGATTTGGGCCTGAGCCAGGTAAAAAGGAAGGCAGGAGATGGCTGGATTGGTCTAGGGATTGGGGTTTTGTTGAAGAAAAGCAAAAGATGAGGGTGAATGAGAAACAAGGGTAATCAAATAATAATGATGGCCAGTGTGGTGGCTCACACCTGTAATCTCAGCACTTTGAGAGGCTGAGGTGGCAGGATCGCTTGAGCCCAGGAGTTCGAGACCAGCCTGGGCAACATAGTGAGACCTCATCTCTGCAAATAATATTTAAAAAAAATTTTTTTAATATAATGATGAAGTAATATATTTTGTTTTCTAGACTGATTGAAGAAGGAGATTGAGAAAGAAGTAGATTGAGAGATGACTACAAATGGAGAGGCAACATGGCCAGAGATCTTATTAAAATTAGGGAATAGGCACAGTAAAAGCAAAGAGGTTGGAGACATGGAAGGGTAAGACACCGTGGTCAGAGCATGCATATTGAGTTAAAGGTTATGGAGACGAAACCATTTCAGATGAGGACAAAATCAGGGTGTGGCCATAGGTGCGAGTGGCTGAAGTGGAATGGCTGTGAGTGTCACTCTGAAGCTTGACTGTTCTCAGCTCTCAGAGCATGTTACTGAGTCCTCTCATGCGTCCAGATTTTGCACATTCCAGTCCACCTGCCTACATGTTATTCCCACTTACCACACCTTGCCCCTGAGAGACCCCACTCCAGAATCCACTCAAATGCTTCTTTCTCTGTGGGCTCGGCCTTCACTCCTCTGGACAGCTTAGGTGATCTTTTTCTTGAGCTCTCCCCACACATTGCATGACATGCCATGAGAGCAATTATGTACTGCACTAAATATGTGACTATTTCTCTACCCACTTGAGAATAAGCTCTTTTGATTTTATTTATTTTTGAGAAGGAGTTTTGCTCTTGTCACCCCAACTGGAGTGCAATGGCAGGATCTCAGCTCACCAACCTCCGCCTCCTGGGTTCAAGCGATTCTTGAACCTGCCTCAGCCTCCCTAGTAGCTGGGATTACAGGCGCCAGCCACCACGCCCAGCTAATTTTTGTATTTTTAGCAGAGACGGGGTTTCACCATGTTGGCCAGGCTAGTCTTGAACTCCTGACCTTAGGTGATCCTCCTGCCTCGGCCTCCCAAAGTGCTGGGATTACAGGTATGAGCCACCACGCCCAGCCAACAATAAGCTCTTTTTAGAAGAAAACACTGTTTTTCAATGCTTATCTTGACCTATCACATTATCTAGCACATAGTAGGTGCAAACTATTTACAGAATTTATGATTGACTTAGTAGACGTGTGTTTAGGGAAAGGATATCCAGTCATCTAAGGCATGATGTAAAGAATTAAGCTCCAGGTTTCAAAGGAAGCTCTTGTATGAGGCATTTGGAAGCTCATAGACTGTGTCTGTTGCATGTCCGGACCTCTCATTTTCGGGGCCAGCACAATATTTTTTTGTATGGTGAGGGCTTAATAAATATGGAAGAAAGACAAAGTCCCTGCCCTCAGAAAGGATCCAGTAGACCAAGGAATATTTCTGCAACCATGCCATTCCTGCTCCCTTGCTGCCTCAGTTATCCCTAAGAAGTCCTAGGACTCCAATCACTTGTTCTTTCATCCATTTATTTAGCAAAGTTGTCGTAGGTCAAGCGCTATGTTCTGCTTTTTCATTGGAAACTTCTGGAAGGGCAAGATTGTGGTTAGTTTGAGTTGTCGGTATTGCGCAAGCAGAGCATTCCATAGGAATAGACTCTTTTCCTCAAAGCATGTGATACCCAAGACCTTGGCGTCCCTGTGAGTTTTTCCTACCCCTACTTGGCTGACTATTCCAGCTCACCAGGCTTCCTCCACTCTCTGGAGTCCCATTGTACTTGAGTCAGAACCAGACAGTTGGCATTAATTGCTCTCTAATTGTTTCAAGTGTGCTATTTTTATCTCCCCAGTACTCTGCACTCTTCTTGCAAAAGGGCCTGGTCTTTTGGTTTCACATTGCCGTTGTGTCCCAGTGCTCAGTAAAAGTTTGCCGATTGATTTTTCTATGCACTGTAATTATTTCCAAGGCTGCCATGAGATAGAGGTTTTTGTTTGTTTGGTGTTTTTTTTTTTTTTTTTTTTTTTGAGACGGGGTCTTACTCTGTCACACAGGCTGGAGTGAAGCAGCCTGATCATAGCTCACGGCAGTGACTTCCCGGGCTTCAAGGGATTCTCCTACCACAGCCTCTCAAGGAGCTGGGAAGTCAGGGAGTGATTCCAGCTAATTTTAAAAGTTTTTATTGTAGATACTAGGTCTTGCATGTTGCTCAGGCCAGTCTCAAACTCCTGGGCTCCAGGGATCCTCCCCTCGGCCTCCCAAAGTGCTGGGATTACAGGCATTCATCTCCTGGCCGGATGGAACTGTGTTGCTACTTCTACCCCTGCAATCCCCCTCCCCACTTTCAGAACTCACTGTTTTTTTCTGTTGGTATCCAGCATGTTCTCATCTCAAAACTTCTCTGTTCTCTTTTCTGCAAAAGTAAATCTTATTTCATGCACTGTCAATGCGCCTGAGCTTCTCTCTCTCGTTTTTTTTTTTTTTTTTTTTTTGCTAGTCCTCCTGCATAAGGGCTCTCTTGGCAAGAAATGTTATTCTTATCAACTGCTTCGTGATCTATTTTTACATCTCCACGCAACTTATTAAATGCTTGTAGGACCTGCTGGGGTAAAGGAAGCCTTCACTTTGATTGAATTTCCATGTTTTCAGTTTAATATTGAGGGAAAGACTGAGTTGAGGCAAGGTCAACCAGGAAGAGAGAGACTTCTTTATGGAACGGTGAGCAAAGAGTGCTCAGAAGTGAATGGTGAAGAGGGGGCCTGGGGAGGAATGCATGGGCCTGGCTCCCAGCTCCTTTCGACTTGGTCTCAGAGAAAAAGGCCGTAAGATAGTAGGGACAGCTTAGAGGTTTGCTTAAGAAGTGCCTTCTTAGAGTTCAGAGAGCTACCAAAGATTTTCTGAGAATTGCCAATATGCTTCTCCAGATGGTCTGAAATGACCCTGTTTACCCTGAAAGTTGACTGAATCAAAAGATCTGATAGATCTGGTGGGGCTGCAGAGATGGTTTTGTCCAACCTTCCCCAGCATGTGGTCTCTCCAACAGGCTCCAAGTGAGCCATTCTGGTGACTGGGAGCCCACACATTCACAAGGCCATATTATTAGGGAAAGGGTGGTGGTGGTGATAATTAATCTCCAAATCAATTCAGCTACGTTTACTGGTTGCCTAGAATGTTGGTAGCAGAGCATCAAGGTTGAGAGGCTTGGCCTAGCTTTAAATTGACTTGGGTTTGAATCACAGCTGCAGCATTTCCGGTCAGACTCCAAGCAGTTTACCCAAACTAAGTCTCAGTTTTTGCCTAGATAAATGGATATAACTGTTCCCACTTCATGATGTTATGATGAGGATTATGTGAGACATAGACAGCCCTTAGCACAATGCCTGGTTCATGGTAAGTGCTCAGTAACTGGTAACTCATAATAATATGATTATCCTGGGTGCAACCTCCTTCTTTACCAAGATCCCATCCCAAATCTCAGCCCACTCCTTTGAGGACCCTAGACAAAGTAATCTAGCATAGCCCCCTTTCAGAGAGTGCCACCCTTTAGTTTTCCATTTCCCTATCATCCCTTTCCATCCTTCTCCTCCATCCCTCATCAAAAAATACTCTCTTCAATTGCTTGAACCTGGGAGGCAGAGGTTGCAGTGAGCTGGGATCGTGCCAATGCACTCCAGCCTGGGTGACAGAGTAAGACTCCATCTCAAAAATAAATAAATAAATAAAAATAAAGTACTCTCTTTCTTGAAGCTTCCCTTCCTAGACCAGCACTTCTACTTAATCCGGTGGAATATTCCTTGGCAGTCTGCCAGCTGAATGCTGCCATTCTCTCTCCACCCAGATAATGTAATTATTTTAATGGGGGCTTTTTAGAAAAACATGGGATACTCTCGAACCCCACTGCGGATCTTGTGAATTTTTCCGGAGATTTAGAAAGGAGGACACAGTATGACCCCCAACCCTTGCAATCCTGTCTTGGTGCAGTAGAATTGACCTGGCTTTTTTTGTGGAGATAGGCCAACCCTGTCCAACAAAACACCCATACCATAAGATATTTCCCCCTCTCTTGCCAATCCATATTGTGATCTGGGTCATTTATCAGATCAGTTTGGTGACAGGCAATGTAGTGCAGATGTAAAAAGCAAATGATCTGAAGATAGAAATCCTGAGATTCAAATGATGCCTCCATATTTTCTATTACATACCTTAGATGAGTTATTCAACCTTGCTAAGAGAGCTTTTGTTTCCTCATCTGCAATTTGGAGTGATATAAATGGTTTCTTATAGGGTTGCTGTGATGATTCAAAGAGATCATGTAAGAAAAACACGCAGCATGGTGCCTGACACATAGTAATTGTTCCATAGATGGTGTGTTCGTTGTACTAAAAGAGTGGCAGTCAGTGATGATGTTGCTCCCTTACTGGGACACCCTTTGCTTTTTTGTCCCCTACCTTGTGAGTACCTGGTACTCTTTTTCGTACCCATCACTCAAAGCTCAGTTCATGCCAACATAGTCTTGATCCCGAATTAATCTGCACACAGCCTCATCAAAGCACTTCAGGTTACTGCATCTTCATCAGCAAAGCTGGGCCCAGAAGCCCTTAAGAACCTGGCAGAGTTCCTTCTGGCTGGCTTGGCACAGCAGGAAAACAGCAGTGTCAACTGCTTATTTCTTGCAAAGGCGGCAGACTCTGCCTTTCACAGAGCACAGCAGACAGACACCACACACTCAGACAAGCTCCCAATTAACCACACACAATCAATGTCTCTCAAAAGTGCATACGTTATGCTCTGCCCAACTAATTAACTGCACTAAACATGTCAGGGTTAAAGGTAGGGCATGGGTTATCAAAAAGCATTTGAGAACCAGACCAGGTTCAGGGCTGAGAAGACCCAAAAGTTCTGCTCTAGTTTACCACCAAGCTGAATGGGATCTCAATGCCGCTCTCTGCAAGCAGGGGCGCTGCTGGAGACTCTCTACCTCTTGAGCTTGTTAGAACTTGGGCAATCGTAATGCCCTATAGGAAAGTGTTCTGAGAGGTATAACAACTACACAAATGCACACTCTGATTTCTCCTGGCCTTTGCTGTGACTGTTGTTTTTCCTTCCTGTAGCAGGAAAGGTGGTCAATCTTAAGCAAACATGATGTATGCATGTGCCTTCTAAGGTGTGAGCTTTACACACATAACCTCATGAGATCCTCATGACCCCCTGTACTCATGAGGAAAATAAACCTCCTGAGATGGGCCCCCAAGGGGGTCACACAGATGGTGGCTGAGCCACAATTTGAATCCATGTTAATCTCACTTTAAAAATCTGAAGGTTCGTTCTCCTCCCTATCTCATGCAAAATATCATTCTTCTTGCATAACGCCTTTCAGAGAGTGGCACCCTTTAGTTTTCCACTTCCCTCTCATCCCTCTCTATCCTTCTCCTCCATCCCTCATCTTGCCTTCATCAAAAAATACTCACTTCAATCACTTGAACCCGGGAGGCAGAGGTCACAGTGAGCCGGGATCGTGCCACTGCACTCCAGCCTGTGTGACAGACAGAGTAAGACTCCGTCTCAAAAAAAAAAAACAAACAAAAAAAACTCTCCTTCCTGAAGCTTCCCTTCCTAGACCAGTGACTTCTATTTAATCTGATGGAATATTCCTTGCCAGTCTGCCAGCTGAATGCTGCCATTCTCCTCTCCCTACCAGGTAATATATTTATTTTAATGGGAGCTTTCTGGAAAAACATGTGATACTCTCAAACCCCACTGGGGATTATCCACTTGCTTCATCTCCACTGGGAGTTGCCCAGAGCAACCATGCCGATGTACATGAGGGTGCTCACAAGAGTAACGCCAGGAGGTTCCACTAGGTGACGTTTCTTCAAGGAGGTTACTACAGAACAGGGTTAGAAGGTAGAGGGTACAGTAAGGAGTGGCTGGGAGATCCTGTGAGCAAAGACAGGATCAGATAGATTATCATGTGCAGTGGCTGGAGAACTAGTTTTACTTGGATACCACAGAGGAACCAGGGAAAGCACAAGTCCCTTCTCTTGGAAAGCCTGCACTCTCTCCCTTCCCGGTTCCCTACGCAGAGACTTCCTGGTCAGAGAGGCAGCTCTCGGGGCTACGAGTCACAGGTGGCTACTAAGAGGTGATGTTTGTTCTACCTCTAGGTTCCAGGCAGGGAAGGGGTGGTGGACAGGGCCTGATCTGAGAGTTTTGTCAGGAATCACTTGCAAGAGGAGGTGGATGCCACATTATCACCCTCAGGAGTTATCTTCCAAGACAGCAGCAGAGATAATGACTAGGAGTTGCTGTGTTTCAGCACATGAAGTATGCCCGGCACCGAAGCTGCACCTCGCTTTGCGTACACACACACACACACAACACACACACACACACATACACACACACACACAACTACAGAAATTGGGAGCAGGTGGACAGTGGTTCATAATTGCTAGACACCACAGAGAGAGACAAAAGTCCAGAAAAAATGATGCTACGCTTTATAAATTTAGCAAGACGCCAGTGCCTCTGCTTCCTGTCTGCCTGCTGTAGCATTGCCCAAGCCCTCCTGGCCTCCTTTCTCACTCACACCTGCAGTCTGCAGTGAGGCCCTTCAAGAGATGCCTGCTCTGTGAGGTTATTTAAGTCAGGAAGCATTAATCTGAAGAAATGCTTTGAAGCAAAGACCTGGATGTTCAAGTCCTCCCACTTACTGGAGTTGCTGTTACCTTTAAGATTTAATTAAAAGCGGTTCAAAAATCTCCATCCCCTCTGCAGCGGAAAAGGCGTCCTCCTGACACTATCACCGCAGAGTCTCTCAGTCCCTAGATCCTGCTTGTGCTGAATTCTTTCTCTCTCTCCTGTTCCCTCCAGAATTTGCTCTCACCTTTCCTGAACGAATCACCCCCACTGGACACCCCCACATCTTGTCATCTCGTCATTCCCTAATTGCTGCCACCTCCAGGCTCTGTGTTAAGCAGACATTTCTGAAGGGACGGGCAACAGACAGAAGTAACACCATTCTGCTGCTCAGTAAACGACTTCAGACTGAATATGACGCATTCCAGTTTTTAAATTCCCCTTGAGCCATTTCTGCCACCAGAGGGGTTTTACTGACTTCCTTTCTCATTGACTTAGTCACTAACTCCTTGCAATGCCTCTGGCCCTTTCCCCCCAACCTCTCTTCCATTCCTTGCTAGTCAGATTGCCCCACCCCCTAAAATTCCTATACCTTTTTAGGCAGAGAGATTTAACTACCTCTTACCCGTTGCCAGCCATGCCCTAAGGCTTAAGGGACATCTTTTCACAATTCAGCAAGGCATTTTGCTAAACCTGTGCCGTCTAATACTTTAAATTTAATGAAAATTAAATACAATTTAAAATTCAATTCTCTGATCACCCTCGCCGTATGTCACGTGCTCAATGGCTACCTATGGCTAGGGACTGCTCTGCTGGATAGTGTAGACAGCAGAGTCCTACTGGACAGCTAAATCCAAATTCATTTCTTCCCTAAGGGACTGTCACTGACTATTCACTGACACTTTTTCCTGCCTACTTCCTTAATGTGGATTGAGCCCTTATGCTGTGTAAGGCACTTTTCCCGCGTTGTCGCCCGGCAGCCGCCTAACAGTTCTCTAAAGCGGGCAGCGCTCTCCGCCTGGCTCAGGGGAGGAGCCCGAAGTCCGCAGCCGGAGCGGCGGTGGTGTCCCCTCCACCAAGCCAGAAGCCCGGGCTGTGACAGTGTATCACACAAGACAAGTAGCAAGTAGGGAATGGCTTCGTCAACCACGTGTGATGTGATCGTTCCATTAAACTTTAGGAGGGGTTTTCTTAGTCGCACCGGTTCAGTTCCCAAAGTGAGGTCACTGAAAAGGAAATTCAAAGACTTTTTTTTCCAGAGGATGGAATGCACGCTTTGCTGGGATGGATGCTGCCGCTTCGGGCGGCTGGTAAGGCCCAAACGCGTGTGGAGGGAGAGAGGGCTCCTTTGAGGGCAGTCAGCAGTAAAAGGAGCCGGGCGGCGAAAGCGCTCAAAATTCCTCCCACGCCGCTCCTGCTCTCCGCTCTGCAGCGCAGCCAGCCAGGCCGCCGCCGCCCCTGCTGCCTGGGAGAGCGGGCGCTTGGGCAGGTGGGGCCGCCGCTGACCCGCTTCTCTCGGCGCCCGGGGGAAGGCCGGGTTGGGCGACCGCGCCACCTGCTGGCCTCTTCCAGTGTTGCCGCCTGCCCCTGAGCGCCTCCGTCCCTGCCCGCAGCGCCACAGCACACGGCGAAGTCGTTAGATGCAGGTTCTTGGGCCTCACCTCACCCCAGGCTTACTGAACCAAAAACTCTCTGGGTGGGTCTTGGCAGTCGAGTCTGAACAAGACCCTCGGGTGACCCTGATGCACGCTAAAGCTTGGACATCAATGATGTGGAAATCACCCAACTCCACCATTTATTCATTAAGTCAAGTTTTTCTTTTGTTTTGTTTTGTTCAGAAATAATCAGATAGGAGCAATCAGGGTGTTGCAAGTCCTGGTTACACAGAGACTTTAGTCACATTTCATGCATCTCCAGTCATCATGTTCTATCTGCCCTCCAAACGGAGGAACAGGGAAGGGTTATCCCACCTGACAGTTCATTAAGTCAAGTATTAATGAGCGTCTTCTAAACAATATGGAAATAAAGGAAGCAAAACAGAAATGATCCCTCCCCCACGCCCTCCCCAACGCACACATAGATAAAATGTAGAATGGCTTACTTTATCATCACATCTCTGTGCAATAGGAAAGGAAAACATTACAATTACCCTTATTTTACAGACAGGAAACTAGCCTGGAATCACACATGTGGTAAACAACTAGGTCAAGTTCAAAGCTTAGGGGTTTTGTTTTGTTTATTTTTAAGACTGAGAGGAGCACCAATCTCAGGTCATCTGCATGTCAAATTAATCAATCAATGTCCAACCAGGTTAATCTTCATGTCAAAGGCTGAACTTATTTACCAAACTACACACCACCAACTTTTCTAGGGATTAGAGGCACGTACAACCACACAGTGAATTTTTGTATTTTTAGTAGACAGGGTTTCACCAGGTTGGCCAGGCTGGTCTCGAACTCCTGGCCTCAAGTGATCTGCCTGCCTCAGCCTCCCAAAGTGCTGGTGTCACAGGATCCTTAGGGTGTCGCTTTTCCAACCGGAAACCTCTGTGGCCGGTGGCATCTTTGCCCGAGTTTTGCTTGGGCCCACTGGGCTCGTTTCACCCACTCAGCCCTGCAAGCTGTGCTTGGCTCACATTACCAGCTTGGATCCCATGCCTGCCAAGCGCAAGTCAGGTGCAGAACAGCAAGGGGTATGTGAGCAAGCACAGGGTGTGGCCACTGCGCACAGCCAGGCATGCCAGCTGCAGCAGGGCGAGCAGCTCCAGGAGCCAGCACAGGTACCAGCTCCACGCAAGGCTGCAGCTGGATCAGGCATACCACAAGCAGGGCACCAGGGAACATGGTGGCACCCAGAAGCTTGGAGATGCCAGGAACCACAAAGCCCCAAAGATGGTGTCACAGCACTTGCTCAGGGAGCCCCTAGGTCTAGGCTCCCCAAAGGGTGGCAGCTCTTCTCTCCTTCTCATCACCTGCAACATGGTGAACTGGGGTGGGGAAGAGGGGGGAGTGTGTTTCAGCCCTCTTTTTGTTACAGCTGTTTCAGTCCTGAAGCATCCTGAATTCTTGTCCTGCATCCAGGAAGAATGAGAAACACAGACAACTAGAGGGTGAGCAAGGTGGAGAGGAGCTTCACTGAGTGACAGAACAGCTCTCAGAAGACCTGAAGTGGGTAGCTCCTTTCCACAGGCAGGTCATCCTGACCAGTCCAGGAGAACCTAAGTTGGCAGCTCCTTCCTACAGCTGGTAGTCCTGATGTCTCTGTGAGTCTGGCTGAGTCTGGGGGTTTTTATGGGCTTCAGAAGGGAGGAAGTGCCTGCTGATTGGTCCATGAGCAGCCATGGGCAGGCCAGAAGAAGCACCATAAATTCTCGCTCTTTGCCATAGACTCCACCCAGACCTGACACTCCCACCCCCGGGCTTCAGGCCATCCAGGGCTTGAGGATAGGTCTTCACTGGGGAACCGCCCCTTTCTGCCCAGGACTCCGTCCGCCTCCTGCTGCCATCTACCTGTCATCCGCAGCACCCAGGCTGTTCATGCCAAGGGGTGCCTGCAGGCCTGTGCTGAGCCACCTTCAGCCCCTTCTTGGCCTCCCTCCTGTGCTCATCAATGCCCAAGGTCTGGAGGGGGCTGAGGCAGCTGGGGGCTGGTGTATCAGTGCCACCCCGAGCGTACACACACCCAGACAGGTCACAGCAGCGCCTGGGCTCAGCCACAACTTTGCTCCACCCCAGAGCAGACCCTGAAATCGGGGAGAGACCAGGCAGCCAGAGCAGGCACTTCTGAGCCTGCGGGGGAATGGTGGCTTCCCAGGTCCCTGAGAGCACAGGGATCCCTGGGTCTGCAGCCACAGAGGGTGGGGGGTCCCACCCTGCCAACTTGGAAGGAGGCAAGGCTCCCTCCCACCTGTTCCCAGCTCCACCGGCTCCATGGAGTGCACAGTTCTGGCTGTGCCTCCCACATTGCAGTAGGTGTCTTCGCAGCAGCTGCTCCAGATGGGCTACTGCTGCCATCACTAGGATTACAGGCATGAGCCACCATGCCTGGCCCATAAAAATAATTAACAAACAAATAGGAATATTTTTGTAGTAATAATGGTAACACTTATTGAGCACCTAACTAAATGTTAGACAGCATTCAAGATAATGGAACTAGGGTGACCAAGAAAATTACAACTACCTTGGAAAGTCCCATTTCTGGTCTTTAGCTTTGCAGCCCTGAGAACTGGATTTTACTAGTTCCCTCCCAGCTTATCTGATGCATACCTATCAGGTTCACAAGAAAATATATTGACCAGGATGACATATCAATTAACAGTCAGATTTATTACTGCTGAGTTGTTACTGGTCATATTTGTAAGATAGCACCTCCTCTTTCCTATGAAAATCTATAGGAAAAACCAACTTCAGTGGCCTGGTGGGATGGGATCAAAGCAAGGTGCATTGGATGAGGGTATTGGAGCATGTTAAAAGGTTATATCGCAGATGGCTGCTCATTTTCAGCACAGGAAACACACCTGAGATGGGTCAGAATGCTGGCACATGAAGAGCTCCTGTAATGGAAGGGCTCAGGACACCCTCTGCCTGGGTCAGAGGTGGGACACACGAGTGGATGCACACTCCCTACCTGCCTCCTTGCATGATTTCAGACAGGCTGCAATGCAGGTTGGCTGGTTTGAGCTTTAGCCTCAAGGTTCTTTGATCCCCTTGGTTGTAGTTCTCCTGCTCTCCACTCCCCAGGATTATACTCACAACTACCTCTCAAGGTAGTTTCATCAGTAGATAGCTCATTCGCATCTATTCTGGGCTGACTTCAGGGCTGGGCACAGTGGCACATGCCTGTGGATAACCCCAGTGGGTAATCCCAGTGGATGCCTATAAACCACTTAGGGAGGCCAAGGCGGGAGGGCCCCTTGAGACCAGGAGTTCAAGACCAGCCTGGGCAACATAGCAACACTCTGTGTCTACATATATATATACACATATATACATATATACACACACACACCTGTACACCTAGCTACTTGGGAGGTTCTGATGGAAAGATTACATGAGCTCAGGAGTTCAAGGCTGCAGTGAGCTCTGATTGTAACACTGCACTCCAGCCTGGGCAACAGAGAGAGACCCTGTCTCAGAAAAAGCAGGTTACTCTATCAAGAAAATGGCCTTTTCCTAACCACATACCCCAGGGCCCGTGCTGCCCTAGGTGCCGACTGCTACACAAGGCAGCCCAGGCATCTGCTCTCAACCCTGTTTTTAGCCTTTCAGTTCCCCCCTATCCTTACCTTCCAGTTAACACAGAGACTAAGAGAAGTGGAACAAAACCCTCACGGAAGGAGCCTTTGAACTTTGTGTTTACTTCTCTGCCTCTCCTAAGAGCTGTGTCTTTCATATCCATCTTTGCAACTCCAGATGGTAGAATAGTTCCTAATAATCATTAAAAATTAATAAATCAATATGTGTCTTTTGGATGAATGGAAAGAGTTCTGGTCTGCAGATCAATACAGTTAAAGTGTAAAATTATTTTAATATCATCATTAACATACTTTGGGACCTTTGACTAACAACTTGATTGCTTTGTTCTCCATTTTGTCAAATAAGAGAATCACCTCTCCTCCCTTCCAGCCTCAAAAGAATGTTTTGAGGAAGGCGTACTTGATCACTGCCAGGGATTGTAATTCCATGAAGCAAGGTGTATGTCACTGTTTCTCCCCTTTTCTATCCGAAGGAAGTAATAAAGCATAAACGCTTCTAGGCATTGAAAAATATGTTTTCAGTTCCATCATGTCAGTCTGTGTTTCAAAACACAGGAAGAAGCATCTTGTCGCACCAAACTCCTGAGAATAGTGAGATAGTGTCTAAGTATTTGATGGCTCCTAAAAGTGCTATTGATAAAGTTGCACCATTATTTTGGCTAGTGATTAACTGCATGTGTGTGTGGTTTTAATACAGAGAAGACATTATTTTTAAAATTTAGGAATTAGGACTGAAAAACAGATATGCAATGGAATGGTTGTTTCTCTTCTAGAATTTAGTGATTCACAGCTCTTGGTCAAGGAAGCCTTGGGAATCAATGAGATTATGGGTTTTCTAGTGAAGACTGAGTCAGACCTCATGACATCAGGCCCCGGATGAAGAGTGTAGGGACCCTGGCCACTGCTCTTCTTTCCCAGTGGTCAAGTCACCCGCAGGGCATTGCATCCTGTGGGAGATTGACTCTGGTCAACATTGTATTTTGCAGAAGATAATCCCGGCTCTTCCTCGTTTTCATTTAAGGCTCTGTGTGTGCTCTGCCCTTGGCCAGCGGCACATGTACACTTTCTTCCTTCACACTGGAAGTCTGGGTTTCCTAAAGGCTAACAATACAATCAGCTATCCAGATTTTCAAAGGACAGACATAATAGGCAAAAATCCATTTCGAAGCCTGGGGCGCAAGTGAATAGCAGCAATAGAATAAGGATAGTTTATCATCACTAATCTTCTGCTCAAAATATTTCTTCCTGTCTCCCCTGATCATCTTCTCCCTTTCCACCTCTCTCCCCCGCCTTCATTTTTCCTGCTCCTCTTATCCTCCTTGACTAAAATATATAATTGAAGTGGTTTTTGTGTTAATACATTTTTTTGAATAAGATTGTAAAATCTGGCTGGGCATGGTGACTCACGCCTGCAAGCCCAGAACTTGGGGAGGCTGAGGCGGGTGGAACACCTGAGTTCAAGGGTTCTAGACCAGCCTGGACAACGTGATGAATCCTCATCTCTACCAAAAATACAAAAAATTAGCTGGGCGTGGTGGCGGGCACCTGTAATCTCAGCTACTCAGAAGGCTGAGGCAGGAGAATCGCTTGAACCTGGGTGGCAGAGGTTTCAGTGAGCTGAAATCACGCCACTGCACTCCAGCCTGGGCAACAAGAGTGAAACTCCTTCTCAAAAAAAAAAAAAAAAAAAAAAGATTGTAAAATCTCAATTTTAAAAGCAGTAGAGTTGAACATTTTGTGCTGCCTAAAGAAAAAAAAATTGTTTCTATATTTCTTTGTATATGGGAATGGTGAAGTGTGGGGCAAGGGGCAATAGTGTGGAAAGAAAAATAATCTACCTTTGAGACTAGTCTAACCTTTTCCGTGTGACTTCTGAGCTTTTTCCTAATTTGGTGCCACTATGTAAGCAGCCATATTTCCAACTCCTCCAGCACAGACCCTGGTCTGTAGCCAGGACAGTCTCCCTAAGGCCCTTGCTCCTGTCTCTGTGGCCTAAGGATAGACATGAGTTCTAACACCAGCGTAGCCACTTAGTACCTGTGACAGATCATTCGGTCTCAAAACTTCAGTTTTCTCATCCATAGCTTCATGCCTGACATGCCTACCTCACAGTCAACAAGAGAACACAATGATAAAGTTGTGGAATGGGAAAGTGTTCTGAGAAATATGAAGTTTTGTGTGAACGGTCAGTGCCCTATTTCTGATCTCCAAAATGAGTTTCCTCGTTTTCCTGGTCAACCAGGTCCAATTTATCTTTCAATGATTACTGTCAATCCCCACTTGTTTTCTTTTCTTTTTTTTTTTTTTTCTTGAGACAGTCTCGCCCAGTCACCCAGGCTGGAGTGCAATGGCTCGATCTCAGCTCACTGGACTCCGCCTCCCAGGCTCAAGCAATTCCCCTGCCTCAGCCTCCTGAGTAGCTGGGACTACAGGCACCCACCACCACACCTGGCTAATTTTTGTATTTTTAGTAGAGACCAGGTTTCACCATGTTGTTCAGGCTGGTCTTGAACTCCTGACCTCAGGTGATCCACCTGCCTCAGCCTCCCAAAGTGCTGGGATTACAGGGGTAAACCACCGCACCCAGCAAAGACAAAAGCAGAGAGAGTAGCATAGTGAACGTCCAGATACCCATCACTGAGCTTCAGTGATTATCAACATGTGGACAACCCTTTTCATTTATACTCCCACTTGCCCCCTGATTATTTGGAAGAAAATCCTAATTCCTAGATTTTTAAAAATTCTTCAAAACATTTACAATAAATTAGCAAATAATGACCACAATACTATAGCATGCCTTTAAAAATAAACAGTGACTCAATATCAAATAACCGGTCAGAAATCAAATTTATTGGCCAGGCACAGTGGCTTACGCCTGTAATCCCAGCACTTTGGGAGGCCAAGGAGGGTGAATCATCTGAGGTGAGGAGTTCGAGACCAGCCTGGCCAACATGGTGAAACCCTGTCTCTATTAAAAATGCAAAAAATTAGCTGGGCATCGTGGCAGGCACCTGTAATCCCAGCTACTTGGGAGGCTGAGGCAGGAGAATTGCTTGAATCTAGGAGGCGAAGGTTGCTGTGAGCCGAGATCACCCCATCGCACTCCAGCCTGGACAACAGAACGAGACTTTGTCTCAAAGAAAAAAAATCAAATTTAGTCTCTTGATATCACACACACACCCACACACACACCCACACACACACACACACACAGAGTCATTCGCCGCATGAAATGATGGACCGCACAAACAAACAATGGTGATCCCCTAAGATTATAATGAAACTGAAAATTTTCTATTGCTTACTGGCATCACAGCCATCATAACATCATAGCACAACGCATTACTCACGTGTTTGTGGTGCTGCTGGTGTAAACCTACTGCATTGCCAGTCGTATAAAAGTATAGCACATACAATTATGCACAGTACATAATACTTGATAATGACAATAAATGACTGTGTTAGTGGTTTATGTATTTACTATGCTATACTTTTTTTCATTTTTTAGAGTACACTCCTTCTACTTTAAAAAAAAAAAGTGAACTGTGAAACAGCCTCAGGCAGGGCCTTCGGGAGGTTTCCAGAAGAAGGCATTGTTATCCTAGGAGAGGGCAGCTACATGCATGTTATCGCCCCTAAAGACCTTCCAGTAGGACAAGATGTGGAAGTGGAAGACAGTGATATTGATGATCTCGGCTCTTTGTAGGACTAGGCTAATGTGTGTGTCTGTGTCTTAGTTTTTAACAAAAGAGTTTAAAAAGAACAAAAAATTTAAATTGAAAAAAGCTTATAGAAGAAAGATATAGAGACAAATATTTTTGCACAGCTGTACAATATGTTTGTAATTTAAACTAAGTCGTGTTATAAAAGAGTCGAAATGTTTTTTAAGCTTTTTTTTTTTTTGAGACAGTTTGGCTCTTGTCGACCAGGCTGGAGTGCAATGGCGCAATCTCGGCTCACTGCAACCTCTGCCTCCCAGGTTCAAGTAATTCTCCTGCCTCAGCCTCCCAAGCAGCTGAGATTACAGTAAAAATTAAAAAGTAAAAATGTTGGCCGGGTGCGGTGGCTCACGCCTGTAGTCACAGCACTTTGTGAGGCAGAGGCGGGCGGATCACAAGGTCAGGAAATCAAGACCATCCTGGCTAACACGGTGAAACCTCATCTCTACTAAAAATACAAAAAATTAGCCGGGCGTGGTGGCGGGCGCCTGCAGTCCCAGCTACTCAGGAGGCTGAGGCAGGAGAATGGCGTGAACCCGGGAGGCGGAGCTTACAGTGAGCCGAGATCGCGCCACTGCACTCCAACCTCGGCAACAGAGCGAGACTCTGTCTCAAAAAAAAAAAAAAAGTAAAAATGTTACAGTAATAGACTGGCGCAGTGGCTCACACCTGTAATCCCAACACTTTGAGAGACTGAGGTGGGAGGATCGCTTGAGGCTTGAAGTTGGAGACCAGCCTGGGCAACACAGTGAGACTTCATCTCTACAAAAAAAAAAAAAAAGTTAGCTGGGCTTGGTGGTGTGCACCTGTAGTCCTAGCTACTTGGGAGGCTGAGATAAAAGAATTGCTTGAGCCTAGGATGTCGAGACTGTAGTGAACCATGATTGTGCCACTGAACTCCAGCGTGGGTGACAGTGAGGTCCTGTCTCAAAAAAAAAAAAAAAAGTTACAGTAAGCTAAGCTTAATTTATTATTAAAGCAAAAGGCTTTTTAAACATAAATTTAGTGTAGCCTATGTGCACATCGTTCATCAAGTCTATGATGGTGTGTGGTAATGTCCCAGGCCTTCACATTCACTCATTCACCCGCTCACTGACTCACCCAGAGCAACTTGCAGTTCTGCAAGCTCCAGTCAGATGGAGCTATACAGGTGCTTCTTATTAAAAATCTTTTATACCTTATTTTTTACTATACCTTTTGTGTTTATTAATATTAACAGGTACACAATTTAGATACATATTTGTGTTTAGATACACAAATGCTTGTATATCTAACTCTTGTTGTATATATAACTCTTGTATATCTAATGTATATACTTGTTGTATATCTTGTTGTATATCTAATGCTTGTATATCTAACTCTAATACCATCGTGTTAGAGTTGCATACAATGTTCAGTACAGTAACATGCTCTACAGGTTTATAGCCCAGGAGCAACAAGCTATATCATATAGCCTAGGTATGTAGGAGGTTGTGAGATCTAGGTTTGTGTAAGTACACACTATGATGTTCACACAAGGACGAAATCGCCTAACCGTGTATTTCTCAGAACGTATCACTGTTGTTAAGCCATGCATGATTGTTATTTATTCATTATATATGTGCATATACCTATGCATGTATATACACACATATGTGTGTATATCTATATACTGCATATATATATGTTGTGTGTATTTATATAATTAAGTTGCTTTATATGAATTGAGTCAAACAAGTTTCAACCATTGTTTTTGGTGGATATGTATTTCTAGTATCTTTTCTTTCTTTTTTTTTTTTTTAAAGACAAAGTCTCGCTTTGTTGCCCAGGCTGGAGTGCAGTGGTAGGATCTTGGCTCACTGCAACTCTGCTTCCCAGGTTCAAGCAATTCTTACGCCTCAGCCTCCTGAGTAGCTGGAACTACAGGCATGCACCAGCCTGCCTGGCTAATTTTTGTATTTTTAGTAAAGACAGGGTTTCACCATGTTGGCAGGGCTAGTGTCGAACTCTCGGCCTCAAGTGATCCACCCGCCTTGGCCTCCCAAAGTGCTTGGATTACAGGTGTGAGCCACTGCAACTGGCCACTAATATCTTCTTATTTATGTCATCTGTATCTCTATTGTTCTCTTGCAGTTTATTTGTTGAAGAAGTTGGCGCTAAGGGTTCTGTATAACCTATCACATTTTAGAGTGGGCTGACTAGATGCCTGTGCTGTTCTTTAATATTTTTCTCCTTCCCCTGTATTTCCTATAAACTGCAATCGGAGCCTGAGGCTAGATACCATTCAAGTTTGATTTTTTTAGTGAGGCTATTTTGCAGAGTAGTTGAGTACTTCTTGTCACTTCACAGGCAGAGATATAAGACACCAGGCATTTCTATTTGTGTGATGTGACTTCCATCAGTGGATTCAGAATGTGCCAGCGAAATCCTTTACACGTAGAACTCCCAGCAGCCTTTCGCCTAATGGCTTTAGCAGCCATCCATGACTATGGTGGTTTTTTTTAACACGTCTACCTGGCTAGATCAGACCGTATTTCCCAGAGTTCTCTTTTCCCATATGTTTCTGGCTAAGATGAGCTGTGGGGGGATTCTTGGGAGCTTTGGAAGATGGAAGTGAGGCAGTAGCCGTTTGGTCGGTCACACATGCGGGGCACATCTGCCGGCCTCTCTGGTGGGCATGAGGCACAGCTGGCCTGCAGCTCCCTCACCTTCCCCTGCATACTCCTTCAGCTTCTCCCCAACTTGGGCTAGCGTGTGTGCTTAGCTCAGGACAAAGAGCCCTGGCTCTGCAGGACACCCAGACCATCAACATCAGAGAACTGACATAGCTCTCAGTCCGTCTTCGTGAATTCCTGCTTGTTTTGCTCTCCACAATTTACATCCATACCCCCGTTCCAGCTGCCTGCCCTGTGGACTTCAAGCTCTAGCCTCAAATTGGATGTTTTTTTATTAGGGGTTGCAAAATGGTAATATTCTAGCTGTAATATTCCTTTTACATTAATTAGCTGACATTTCTGAGTTGCAGTCTAAACAGGAAAAGCAAAATGAATACTTACTTCTTTGCTTTCAGTTTTCTTCTTTATCAGTTTTCACAATGAGTGGGTTCCTTAGCATTTTACAAAGGTGTTCATTTGGTTGTATTTATTTGCACTTTTTTTTAGCATTATGAACTTGTAGATTTTAATATATTTGGTGTGGCATTGAAGCTGTTATTACTATTGTCATTATTGTTGCCATTATGTTAAAATTGTCCCATCTTTGACCAGTGGGAGAACACTGAAGTGGGCACCTGGATCTTTTTGATGGCAATGCTTGTGGTCTCTGATAGCTCCATGCTTTTCAGTACTATAGAATGTTCCAGGCCCCCTTCAATGTTTCCTGTCCTGGCCTTGAAATAATCATTTATCCAAGGAGGCATGGCTTTCTTGAGTTAGAAATTCTATTTGGAGAACACAATCTGAGGATAAGGTTATTATTTTGGGGTTAGTTATGGCTTGCAGGCGATTTCAGTGAGCAGAGCAAGGAAATATATTTATTTTTAAAGAAAATACATCCTAAGTTCTTATTAATTTTTTAAATCAAATTTAAGATTACAGGATTTTCCGCTTGACTCATTCAATTTTATATTTATATCTCTCCTCTTCTACTAAAAGACTTGGCTCCTAAATATGTTACCATAATTATTTATTTGAGATACATATACACATGTATATGTGTGCATGTATATATACATATGTATATATGTACTTAGTTTCAGAATAATACCAATATAGTAACATATTAATACACATATGTAATATGTGTACTGTAGTACTAGTATAGTATTAATGTATAGAACACAATATATATATATTCTGAAACATATATACATGCTATGGTTTGGATATAGTTTGTCCCCACCAAATCTCATGTTGAAATTTGATTACAATGTGGGAATGTTGGAGGTGGGACCTGGTGGGAGGTGTGTGGGTCATGGAGGTGGGCCCCTCATGAATAGATTAATGCCTTCCCTCAGGGATGAGTGAGTTCTCTCTCTGTTAGTTCTACTAAAAGCTGATTGTTAAAAAGAGCCTTGCTGGGTGCCAGAGCTCACACCTGTAATCCCAGCACTTTGGGATGCTGAGGCAGGCAGATCACCTGAGGTCAGGGGTTCGAGACCAGCCTGGCCAACATGGTGAAACCTCGCCTCCACTAAAAACACAAAAATTAGCAGGGCATGGTGGCATGCACCTGTAATCCCAGCTGCTCGGGACGCTGGGGCAGGAGAATGGCTTGAACCCAGGAGATGGAGTTTGCAGTGAGCTGAGATCGTGCCACTGCACTCCAGCCTGGGAGACAGAATGAGATTCTGTCTCAAAAAAAAATAAAAATAAAAATAAATAAAAAGAGCCTGGTACCTCCCCCACCCCTTGCTTCCTGCCTTGCATGTGATCTCTGCACACGCCAACTCCCCTTCACCTTCCGCCATGACTGGAAGCAGCCTGAGGCCCTCACCTCATGCAGCTGCCAAGTCATGAGATTTTCAACCATCAGAATTGTGAGCCAAATAAAACTTTTTTTCTTCATAAATTACCCAGCCTCAGGTATTCCTTTACAGCAACTCAAAATGGGCTAAGACAAATATACTTAATAGTTTCAGAATAATAATACTAATATTATTATTAATATTATAACTACTGAAAACAGTTTAAGATTTATTTACAATCCTATTTATCCTTTGGATATATTCCTCTAAGTTTGTACAGTCCAATTCCTCTGTTTTAAGGCAATTAAAGTTCACTTCACTCTTGTCAAGAGAGCTATCATTAAAAAAAAAACAAGTGTTGGCAGGATTCGTAGAAATCAGAACCCTTGCATAGTGCTTGTGGGAATTTAGGGAGTGCAAAATGGTGCAGTCTCTATGGAAAACAGTGTGGAGGTTTCTCAAACAATTAAAAATAGAACTACCGAATCATCCAGCAATCTCACTTCTGGATATTTCTCAAAAAAATTGAAATCAGGATCTTGAAGAGATATTAGCACTTCCATGTTCATTGCAACACTATTCACAATAGCCAAGATGTGGAAACAACCTAAATATCCATTGACAGATGAATGGGAAAGCAAAATGTGGTCTATACATGCAATGAAATAATATTCAGCCTTAAGAAAGAAGGAAATCCAGGGCCGGGTGCGGTGGCTCACGCCTGTAATCTCAGCACTTTGGGAGGCCTGGGCAACACGGTGAAACCCCATCTACTAAAAATACAAAAATTAGCTGGGTGTGGTGGTGCACGCCTGTAATCTCAGCTACTCGGGAGACTGAGGCACAAGAATCGCTTGAACCTGGGAGGCGGAGGTTGCAGTGAGCAGAGATCGCCCCACTGCACTCCAGCCTGGGCAACAGAGGGAGACTCCATCTCAAAAAAACAAAACAAAACAAAACAAAACAAACAACAACAACAAAAAACAACCGAAGGAAATCCTGTAATGGGTGACGCTAATGATCCTTGAGAACATTATGCTGAATGAAATAGCCGGTCACAGAAGGACACATACTGCATGATTCCACTTACATAAGGTATCTAAAACAGTGAAATTCATAGAATCCAAGAATGGAATTGTGGCTACTAGAGGCTGAGGAAAGGGGAAGATGGGGAATTAACTAATCAACTGGCATAAAATTTCAGTCAAGCAAAATGAATAAACCCAGAGAGCTGCTGTGCACAGCATTGTACATACAACCAGCAATGATGTGTTACACATTAAAAATTTGTTCAGCATGCAGATCTCATGTTAAGAATTCTTACCATAATAAAATAAATGAAAATAAAGTCATTGAATGTATTTCTTTCTTTATATTTAAACAATCAACCTGATTTATGCTTAGGTTTATTGCGTTCGTTTTGTTTTCACTGTTTAGGGACTGCAGTTTCTTGTTCAATTTCATTTAACTTGCTTTTATAATTATATAAATCATTAGTATGGTTCCAAACTCAAATATATATAATTAGGTTTTATAGGGGTATAAAATATGTCCACAAATTATTTAACACACCCTTAAAAAGGCGAAGTCTGATTCCCCTCCCTTTGAGTATGGGCTGGACTCAGTATCTTTTTGGTTTGGTTTTCTTTTTTAAATAGAGACAAGGTCTTGCCATGTTGCCCAAGCCGGTCTTGAACTCCTGGGCTCATGCAATCCTCCTGCCTCAGCCTCCCAGAGTGCCAGGATTACAGCCACCCCACGCTCACTATCTTGCTTCTAACAAATAGGATGCAAGTGACAGTATGTGACTTCCAAGACTAGGTCATAAAAGGCGTTTCAGCTTTCTCTGCTTTTTTTGGATAACTTGTTATAGAAGCAGCCAGCTGCCATTTCATGAGGATGCTCAAGCAGCTCTATGGGGAGAGAGGTCCATGTGGTGAGGAACTGAGGCCTTCTGCCAACAAGGAAGCAACTCAGGTGAGTGACCCACTATGCAAGTGGGTTCTTTAGCCCCAGTCAAACTTTAGATGACTGAGACACAGACCAACGTCTTGACCACAATCTCATGAAATGCCCTGAGACAAAACCACCCAGCTAAGCAGCTCCTGGAGTCCTGACCCTCAAAATTCATATGAGATGGTACTATTGTTATTTTAAGCCACTAAATTTTTTGACTAATCTATTTTGTGGCAATAGTTAACAAATACAAAGACCTTCAGACAAGTCTAGCTTACATTCCTGCCTCCTTCATCCCCTCAAAGGTAACCAATTTTTTACTTGCAAATTTGTGCTTCCCCTGATTTTTACTTTAAATATAAACAAATATGTTAATATTTCTATTATCCACCTTTTCTTAGATAAAAGAGTACCTATGTTCACTCTTCTGAGACTTGCAGTTTTCAATTAATAATATTTACCGGAAATCATTTCCAAGCAAAATGTAGAGATGGTCTGCATTCTTTTTGACAGTTGCTCAGTATTTCATTCTGTGGATGAGCCACAGATTATCCAACCAATCCCCTGTTGGTGTTGTGTAATGCTAGGCCTTAGCATTGCAAATAGTGCTGCAGTGCATTTGTCTTTTCATGGTTTTCCCAGTCTATCTTCAGCATAGGTTCTTACATCCACTCCTTTTTGAATTTTTTCCTATTGCCAAGGCTGTCATGAATCTCGTTTCGCCTTTCTTACTTCAGAGTCTATTTCATAGAATTTAGCACTTATTTGCCTTTATTTTGTATTATTCTGAGTTTCCCATGTGTACTTTAGTTCTCTACTTACGAGATTGTGCCGTGGTAGCCCATTTAAAGCAGCTATAGCTCTGACCTACTGCTGTCAGGATATTGGGTTTAATGCTGAGCTTACGGGGATTAAAAAATATCTAAACTAGAAAAGAAGGGGGTGGCAAGCAGAGGGGATAATAATAAGCCAAAATTTTTCAGCAGGTATGCCAAACATGAAACAACTCTTCTTGCAAAAGAGAGAAAAATGTAATTCTCCCCACCCCATCAGGATAACAAGAAAGATAATGCTGATGTCAGCCAAAATCTAAGATACGGAATAAAGGGTACTCAGGTTAGAGAGAGAATTCGTTCCTAGGTTAGCCAGCAAAGCAGGCAGCAAACATCTTGCCAAGCACATTGGCTGGAAGTATAGCCTTTGCAGAGAAAGATTATATTTAAAGCAGTGTTGCTATGAGGTCGCTACATATTATGCTACTGGTAAAGAATACTGACAGGCACATGGTAGCAATAGATCCTCAAAAAACCCCTGCTAACTGATCAGATTCTTAGCTTCAAATTTTCATCACAATTACATTCTTATCCTGGCCTTTCTCTTCCGTTTTCAGGTGAATTAAATGTCAGTGCATATGAGCCTTTATTTTTACAATAGATGAAATTCTTATAAAGTTGCATATAAATCTACTTTTTATTATCAATGATACAGTTTTTTTTTTTCTCTGAAACATGGTCTCGCTCTGTCACCCAGGCTGGAGTGCAGTGGTGTTATCATAGCTCACTGCAGCCTCAACTTCCTGGGCTCAAGCGATCCTCCCAAGAACCTGGACTACAGGTGTGCACTGCCACACCCAGCTAATTTTTCTAGTTTTTGTAGACACACGGTCTCACTATGTTGCAAGGGCTGGTCTCAAACTCCTGACCTCAAGCAATCCTCCCACCTTGGCCTCCCAAAGTACTGAGATAACAGGCATAAGCCTCTGCTCCTGGCCAACAATATACTTTTATACACACAACCTGCAATTCACTGAAGATGCAAGTGCATGCCCATAATAGACAAAATTTCCAAATTTTAGAAATTGATTATTTAGTTGGGGAAATCAGGTACAAACCCAAACATGAAAGAAATCACTTCTAAAGGATTTGAGTAAGGAGTTCACTTGGGGTACCACCTGCTGGAAATACCATTCAGAGGCTGGAAGAGCAAGTTGAACCCAGGGATTTGATGATAGATAAATGGAGAAAAGGAAGGAAGGTTTTGGCAGGAGTGGTATGAGCTAAATTGGGAAACTGGTAATTTGCCATATTGTTAGATTAGCTCTGATGAGAGAGGGGAGTATATCCCATCTGAAAAGAGGATTTTTCAGCTGGAGAGGAAGAGGGTGGCACTGGAGGAAGAGGGATCAGCAGGAGTGTGTACGGTTGGAGGCAGGCAAGCTGATTCCATGTCTGTAAATAGAATGGCATTTTTCACATTTCAGATTGGGAGTCCAATGACAACTGATCATTTCAGAGCAGTTTCATCTTCATTTCTAATTGAAGTTTAATTCTACTTCAGCCCCAAGTGTCTGTCACCATTCAACTTCAGTACCTACGTATAAATACTGACAAAGAGTTGGCTTTCTATTCTTGTTAATCCTTTTTAGAAAAGTGAGGAAATGCTAAAAAGATAAACTAATGGCTGGTTAATTGGTCTCTGGCAAATTTCAGTCTTGCATTCGTAGGATTGCTCCAAGTGGGGCATGCCTGTATTTCCTCTGTATTTCCTCTGTGTGTGTGTAGAAGATAACCAACTCTAATGAGCTCCGGGTTTTTTGTTTTTTGTTTTTAATCTTCCTTCACAATCAGGAAACATCCCCAGCCCCAAGAAACTGGAGAATAATTGTAACTGCGATGCATCTCTCTGTGATAGACTGCAAAAGATAGCTCCCTTTTGCCCAGGTTGCTTTTTATTTCTTTTCAGGAATGTGGGAGGGATGGAAACGTTGGGAAGAAAAAACTTTTCCTCTACCCTTATGTTCAGTAACTAGAGGCCTGCAAATTGAACAACAGATTAACAGGAGAAAAGGCACGCAATGTTTACTAATATTTACATGAATGGGAGTTACTAGAAAAGAAATGAAGCTCAAAGAAGTAGTTAGAAGCCAGGCGCTATGGCTTGTGCCTGTAGTCCCAGCTACTTTGTAGGCTGAAGTGGAAGGATCTCTTGAACCCAGGAGTTCAAGTCCAGGAGGAAAGGAAAGAGAGAGAGAGAGAGAAGGAAGGAAGGAAGGAAGGAAGGAAGGAAGGAAGGAAGGGAGGGGGAGAGAGGGAGAGAGAGAGAGAGAGAAAGAAAGAAAGAAAGAGAAGAAAGGAAGAAGGAAGGAAAGAAAGAAAGAAAAAGAAAGAAAAGAGAGAAAGAAAGAAAGGAAAGAAAGAAAGAAGAAAGAAAGAAAGGAAGGGAGAGACAGAAAGAAAGGAAGGAGGGAGGGAGGGAAAGAGTGGTTAGATTCTGGGGCTTATATACCATTTTAAACAAAGAAAAGGAAGTCTGAGTTTCAAGGGATGTGAAATCATGAGTAAGTGACTAAGAATATGTGGGAGAACTAATGGAAGATTAGAGTTATTTTAGTAAAGTTTTTGTATGCAGACTTCTCTCAGTGCCGACTCTCCATCTCTTTGATAAGAGTCATTCTCCTCTTCCTGGTGCCAGCAGAAGGGGACACCATCATTAGGGAAATTTATGCCACCTTCTCAAAGATAAATTTACGCCCTGCTTTTAGATGGATAAGTGAAGGGCAGGCAACTCTTGCTGCATCTGTTGATTCTCAATTGCCTTTGGCTCAAAATAACCCTCCAAAAGTGGCATATTTGGGGATGGCATATCCTGATCCTCTTCAGAAACTAACATGTATTGTATGCCTTTTTTAAGAGCTGTTTTTTTTTCATGCACCACCTCATTTTATTATTACAGCAATCCAAGGAGTTGTATTAGTCCCAATTTACAGGTAAGAAAACGGAGACCCACGGAAGTGAAATAGCTTGCTTAAGATTACAAGCGAAGGCCAGGCACGGTGGCTCACATCTATAATCCCAGCATTTTGGGAGGCCAAGGTGGGTGGATCACAAGTTCAGGAGTTTGAGACCAGTCTGGCCAACATGATGAAACCCTGTCTCTATTAAAAACACAAAAATTAGCCAGGCGTGGTGGTGCAAGCCAGTAATCCCAGCTACTTAGGAGTCTGGGGCAGGAGAATTGCTTGAACCCCAGAGGTGGAGGTTGTGGTGAGCCGAGATCGTGCCACTGCACTCCAGCCTGGGCGACAGAGCAAGACTCCATTTTTGTGGGGGGAGAAAGATTACAAGTGAATGGGGGCAAGGCCAGCAGCAAACACACTTCGGTCTGATTTTAAAACTGAAGTTCTTTCCTCCATCCCACAAAACCACCATTCTTCCCTTGGAGGGGGAGTTGTAGATTTGCAGGCAGGAAGGGAGAGACTACAATGTTTGAAGAGAGGGAGCAATAAATAAATGTTACTTACTAGTAAGAGGAAGAGTTATGAAATAGTGCTGCAACAGCTCAGCTCTGCACTGCCCTTAAGTTGCAAAGGTTGGTTGTTGCTGGGAGATGACGGTTTTTCCCGCATGGGGTTATTTGTTGTAGAGAATTTTTGAACCCTATCACTAAATCACAATTACTGCTCATGCTATGAAGTTTTGCTGCCTGGAATGAGCCCGTGCCCTCAACTCATTCTTCAAGACTCTACACAGACATCCACTCTCCTCTGAATCCTCTCTTAGTGCTTTTCACGTGGAGTCTCCTCGGTCTGCCTGCAACATTTGGGAAAGGATTTAGGTGTCAATTCTAAAAAATAAGCCATGTTATCATTAGACAATCAGAAACCTATGCAGCCTCCCGAGCCCTCTGCTAAAGATTCCTGACCTTTTCTTCGTGGTTTACTTTTCGACAAACTGAGTAAGTCCGACATGGATGAATGTCTGGAAGTCCTTTCCCTTCTCTATTCTTTTCTCTATTTCTCTTCTCTATGCCCCCACATTCTTCTCTGTCTTGACCACCTGTCTGTCTTCTCTGCCAAGATCCCAACTCTATCCTAGAAGCCAAAAGCGAGCCTCATGAAGTCGATTGTCCTTGCCGTGCTGGGGTGGTGGCATCGTGGTTGTGGTGGTCTCTGTCTACTCTCGGTAGGGCAGCCTCTACAATGGTGCCTGCCCAGCTGGAGGCCCTTGGTAAGGATGCGCTGAGAGATAAACACAGGGACTATCCCTGGGGCCATTCAGATTCTTTAGATTGGAAAATGTGCTAGACTTATAAAGGTCTCTTACTGTTTTGTGTTTGGGTTTTTTTGTTGTTGTTCTTCTTGTTATTAACAATATTTCTGACCTCTTAAGACACCTTTAAAATGTCATTGCAGAGGGCATGTGTAGTTTTGCTCACACAATGGCATTTACTGCCCCTTTGTCTTTTCACAATGTTCAGGTTTTCTTCAGGGAACAGAGAACCTACCTTACTCCAGTCTCAGCCCATGGGCTTTGGCTAGAGATTTGTTAGAGAACAATGTTCCCTTGGCTGGAGCCCTTGCCATGTACTGCTTACCCACGTGTTAGCCTAGAAGCCCTCTTCCATGCCAGCTTTTTTTTTTTTTTTTTTTAAGTTTTGGAATAGATGTGGAGAATGTGCACGTTTGTTACAAAGGTATACACGTACCATGGTGGTTTGCTGCCCCTATCAACCCGTCATCTAGGTTTTAAGGCCTGCATGCATTAGGTATTTGTCCCAATGCTCTCTCTCCCCTTGTCCCCTACACACCAACAGGCCCCGATGTTTAATGTTCCCCTCCCTGTGTCCATGTGTTCCCATGGTTCAACGCCCACTTATGAGTGAGAATATGCCGTGTTTGGTTTTCTGTTCCTGTGTTAGTTTGCTGAGAATGATGCCTTCCAGCTTCATCCACGTCCCTGCAAAGGACATGAACTCATTCTTTTTTATGGCTGTATAGTATTCCATTGTGTATACGTGCCACATTTTCTTTATCCAGTCTATCATTGATGGGCATTTGAGTTGGTTCCAAGTCTTTGCTACTGTAAATAGTGCTGCAATAAACATACGTGTGCATGTGTCTTTATAGTAGAATGATTTATAATCTTTTGGATATATACCCAGCAATGAGATTGCTGGGTCAAATGGTATTTCTGGTTCTAGATCCTTGAGGAAGTCTTTAACAATGGTTGAACTAATTTACACTCCCACCAGCAGTGTAAAAGTGTTCCTATTTCTCCACAGCCTTGCCAGCATCTGTTATTTCCTGACTTTTTAATAATAGCCATTCTAACTTACGCCAGCTCTTTCATAAAGCTTTTCTGATCCCCCTACCACAATGCCCACTGTTGGGAGTCAACTTTTCTTCCTCTGCACTTAGAGAAAATATTTATATCTTTCTTATGCCACCTGTATTTTTATGTTCATTTTATCATATCAATTTTTATCATGTCTGATCTCCTAGAAGGCTGAGATTGTAGACTTAACAGTTAATGTCCCATTCATCTCTGCAACCCCATTATATGCTAGGGCACAATGGCATAATAATAGGTGCTATGTAAATATTGGTTGAGTAAATGATGCTGTGAGAAAATGTATGGATGAACAGATTATTATAAAAATAAATGAGATTTGGCCGGGCACGGTGGCTCACGCCTGTAATCCCAGCACTTTGGGTGAAGGGGTGGCCTGCCCCTCCACACCTGTGGGTATTTCTAGTAGGGTGGGATGAGAGACTGAGAAAAGAAATAAGACACAGAGACAAAGTATAGTGAAACAACAGTAGGCCCAGGGGGACGGCGCTCAGCATACCAAGGACCTGCACTGGCACCGGTGTCTGAGTTCTCTCTGTTTTTATTGATTATTATCTTCATTATTTCAGCAAAAAGGAATGTAGTAGGAGGGCAGGGTGATAATAAGGAGAAGGTCAGCAACAAACGTGAGCAATAGAATCTACGTCATAATTAAGTTCAAGGGAAGGTACTATGACCGGACGTGCGCGTAAGCCAGATTTATGTTTCTTTCCACCCGAACATCTCAGCGGAGTAAAGAATAACAAGGCAGCCTTGCTGCAAACATATCTCGCCTCCCACCATAGGGCAGTTTTTCTCTCATCTCAGAATTGAACAAATGTACAATTGGGTTTTATACTGAGACATTCAGTTTCCAGGGACAGGCAGGAGACAGTGGCCTTCCTCTATCTCAACTGCAAGAGGCTTTCCTCTTTTACTAATCCACCTCAGCACAGACTCTTTATGGGTGTCGGGCTGGGGGACGGTCAGGTCTTTCTCATCCCAAGAGGCCATATTTCAGACTATCACATGGGGAGAAACCTTAGACAATAGCCCGCTTTTAAGGGCAGAGGTCCCTGCGGCTTTCTGCAGTGCATTGTGCCCCTGGTTTATTGAGACTAGAGAATGGCGATGACTTTTACCAAGTATACTGCTTGTAAACATTTTGTTAACAAGGCACGTCCTGCACAGCCCTAGACCCCTTAAACCTTGATTTCATACAACACACGTTTTTGTGAGCTCCAGGTTGGGTCAAAGTGGTTGGGTCAAAGTGGTCGGGGAAAAGTGGCTGGGAGAAAGCTACAAATTAACAACATCTCAGCAAAGCAATTGTTTAAAGTACAGGTCTTTTTCAAAATGGAGTCTCTTATGTCTTCCCTTTCTCCATAGACACAGTAACAGTCTGATGTCTCTTTCTTTTCCCTACATTGGGAGACCGAGGCAGATGGATCACAAGGTCAGGAGATCGAGACCATCCTGGTTAACACGGTGAAACCCCGTCTGTACTAAAAATACAAAAAAAAAAAAAAATTAGCCGGGTGTGGTGGCAGGTGCCTGTGGTCCCAGCTACTCAGGAGGCTGAGGCAGGAGAATAGTGTTAACCCGGGAGGCGGAGCTTGCAGCAGTGAGCCAAGATCGCCCCTCTGCACTCCAGCCTGTGGGACAGAGCAAGAATCAGTCTCAAATAAATAAATAAATAAATAAATAAATAAATAAATAAATAAAATAAAAATAAAATAAAATAAATGAGATTTATGTTCCTATTTCCTTCTTGAATGATGGCATTTTCCATTATCTTCAATATGTCCTTCTTAAGTAAGCTTTCTGGGATTCTAACATTTATTAGTAAGTTTATGAACAATGACCTCAAGGAAAATTCCAAATCATCAAAATGGAGCATTTCTATTCTATTAGCAGAGCAGTATTATACAACTGTAATGTTAAGACATTTCACAATTTGAATTCATTATTCATTCATTCATTCAACAAAAAACATGGAGAAAGATAAAATAAGTATAATATAGGCTTCCTGCCCTTTTAATCCATTTAGGAAAACAACAGACACACTAATGAAAAGTTTACTAAGACAAGGCGTCTGAGGACAGATCTCTGTGAAGGCAGGGATCAAGGAAAACTTTAAGTAAGAGGGATTGACCAAAACCTTTCAAGCAAATTATGATTTGAAGGTTTATGATTATTTCAAGTACTGCCATGGGACTCAATGTTCATTTGAAATTTTCTGAATTTGACAACAGCCTTCTCTAGCCTAATAGGAGATTGAGAATAATTTAAATGTCAGTAGAACTATTTTTATATCAAATTTATACCCTATAGTTCTGGTTTGGTGTAGTGGCTGATGCCTATAATCCCAATACTTTGGGAGGCTGAGGTGAGAGGATCACTTGAGGCTAGGAGTTTGAGACCAGGCTGGACAATATAACAAGATCCCATCCCTACAAAAATAAAAATAATTTTTTAATTTAAAAAATATCCGTAGTTCTACATTTTCCTTGCCAACTTGCCCAGATAAATCTGAGAAACCATTAAAAAATGACTCATTATCTAACAATGCAGTTGTCATCAGATCACAGGCAAATGGCCATTAAGGTGAGGAGCTCTGCTCCCAAGAGGAAAGCAAACTCTTTGGATCCATCTCAGATGCTGGGTTCTGATGCTGACTTGTCTATTTCCATCTCTTTCACTTCTCCATCATCTAGAGCTTTCAAGTTACCAACTCCAAGCTGGAAAGACACTTGGAAAATCATTTCATGTCTTATGCTACAACATGGGTAAACCTTGAAGACATTATGCTAAGTGAAATAAGCCAGTCATGGAAGAACAAATACTGTATGATTCCACTTATATGAGGTATCTAAAGTACTTCAATTCACAAACACAGAAAGTAGAATGGTAGTTGCCAGTAGCTGGAGAGAGCGGGGAAGGGAGATGATGTGATTTGGATGTTTGTCCCTTCCAAACCTCATGTTGACATTTGATGCCCAATGTGGGAGGTGGGGTCTGGTGAGAAGTGTTTGGGTCATGGGAGTGGATCCCTCATGAATGGCTTGGTGCTGTCCTTGTGATAATTTGTGAGTTCTCTCTCAATTCGTTTTCTTGAGAACTGATGTTGAAATGAGCCTGGCACCTTTCTCCCCTCTGTTTCCTTCTCTCTTGCCAAGTGATGCCTGCTCCCCTTCGCCTTCCACCATGAGTGGAAGCTCGCTGAGCCCTCACCAGAAGCTGAGCAGATGCCAGTGCCATACTTCTTGTACAGCCTACAGAATCATGAGCCAAATAAAGCTCTTTTCTTTATAAATTACCCAGTCTCAGGTATTCCCTTATAGCAACACAAATGGACTAAGGCAGGGGAGTTGTGTAAAGTTTAATAGATACACAGTTTCAGTTTTACAAGATGAAAAAGTCCTGGAGATTGGTTGTACAACGATGTAAACACACTGAACACTTCGGAACTATACACTTAAAAATGGTAACGTGGTAAATTTTACATTATGTGATTTTTTAAAAAAACCATAATTTAACAAAAAATCATTCCATCTCATCCTCTGCCTTCAAACTGGACAAAACTTTGATGTGTCCCTAACAGATGGGACCCTCTTGTGTGCTTAATGATCTTGAGAAAATACTGCACCATCTACTTCCTGCCACCATACATACAAGTGCTCTCATCCCTCTCTATGGGGTTTCCTATTTAGATACACCAGAATGCCTTTTGGGCAGTGTAGCCTCTTTCCAAACATTGAAACGAAAAAAAAAAAAAAAAGAAGAAAACTAACTAACTGAATTCCCACCTTAGACGGCAATTTTAGAAGCATTGTGTGAAATCACTGTTTGTTTCCTTCCTGTCTTCCTTTCTGCAAGCAGAAGCAGGAATGAGACATTGACTATTATGCTTAGACTAGGTCAAGAATTGGTTTTTTAAAAGAAGGAGCTGTGGACATGAATACCTATAGCACGCTGTGTATGCAAAGCACATTTCAAAGTGCTTTTACAGATATTCACTCATTTAATCCTCATAACAACCCTATGGGGTAAGTACTCCTACCATCATCCCTATTTTATAGATGAGGAAATTTTGGCACAGAGGTTTCAGGTGAATTACCCAGTTAAATTCTGGTTTCACCAATCCATAAAGTGCAGAAACCAGGCAGTCTAGCTCCTACAATGAAAATGCTCTAACATCAGCCGGTACAGCCCTTAGACCCAGTCAAGGAGGGGTTCCCATCCTGTGCCCCATACTCCAAGGGATCCCACACTCTGGCTTCCCATCTGGCTCCCATGGGGAGAGAAGTCCGTGGGCCAAGAAGCCATGACCAGCTGAATCCCATGCCAGATACCCCTACTCCCAGTATTCTCTATGCAAATAGCCCCAAACCTGCTTCTAGGGCCGCCACGGGCTCCTTTCTTAAGCCCATCTCCGGAGAGTGGCACTGCACCCCAGCTGTGCACTGATGGAACCAAGAGGGGGCCCAGGGGTGACTGCAGGGAGTAGGATGGAGCTCCAACGTGTGGCTACACTGCCCTCACAGGCAGGTCAGAGCCAGAAGTGAAAAGGGAAGGGAGAAGGCTGCAGGCTGGGGCATAAGAAGCCAAAAGCCAACTCTCCCCACAACCCATGTTCTTTTTTTTTTTTTTTTTTTTTTTTGAGACAGAGTCTCGCTGTCACCCAGGCTGGAGTGCAGTGGTGCAGTCTCAGCTCTCTGCAACTTCTGCGTCATCGGCTCAAGTGATTCTCATGCCTCAGCCTCCCAAGTAGCTGTAATTACAGGTGTGTGCCACCACGTCTGACTAATTTTTGTATTTCTAGTAGAGACAAGGTTTCACCATGTTGGCCAGGTTGGTCGTGAAGTCCTGGCCTCAAGTGATCCACCTGTCTCAGCCTCCCAAAATGTTGGGATTACAGGAGTGAGCCACCACGCCTGGCCACGCCCCATGTTCTGACACACAACTCCAAGGGGTCCAATAATTTTCATTCTAAACTGGGCCTTCCGGGTCATTATACAGGTCTATGTGTTAAAGTAGAAGAATAGGACATATTTTTTTTTTTTTTTTGAGACGGAGTCTCGCTCTCGCCCAGGCTGGAGTGCAGTGGCGCAATCTCGGCTCACTGCAAGCTCCGCCTCCCGGGTTCACGCCATTCTCCTGCCTCAGCCTCTCCGAGTAGCTGGGACTACAGGCGCCCGCCACCACGCCCGGCTAATTTTTTGTATTTTTTAGTAGAGACGGGGTTTCACCGTGGTCTCGATCTCCTGACCTCATGATCCGCCCGCCTCGGCCTCCCAAAGTGCTGGGATTACAAGCGTGAGCCACCGCGCCCGGCCTAGAATAGGACATATTTAATGAACAGTTTGTTTTCCAATTCAGAACTTTAAATATTCAGAGGTAAGTGGGCTTCCAGATGTAGTCTTGCCTCAGGCCACGATGTTAGGGGTGGGCCTATTCTGTGTGAATCTGCTTCTCATAGAGCTGACCTTCATGGAGTACTCCCTGGTCAGGCACTGCTATGAGCACTTTACATATTCTTACCTCGTCTTCATAACAGTGCAGTAAGACAGAAATCTCCAGGTCCCACATGGAAGTTGTGCGAGAGTGGGATTTTTCTCATGTCCCTTATCCTGCAAGAAGACTGGTCTATAAAAAAAGATAACTCTCTCTTGTGACTCTGAATATCCTTTAAAAATACCAAATAAACCCAAGAGTTTGAGACTAGCCTGGGCAACATAGGGGAGACCCCATCTCTACAAAAAAATTAAAAAATTAGGCGGGCATGGTGGCACACACCTGTGGTCCCAGCTACTCAGGAGGCTGAGATGGGAGGATCACTTGAGCCTTGGAGGTCAAGGCTGCAGTGGGTTGTGATTGTGACACTGCACTCCAGCCCAGGCAACAGACTGAGACCCTGTATCAAAAAAAAAAGAAGAAAAGAAAAGAAAAGCCAAATAAGGAGAATTGTAGTCATATCCAGATTTTTGGATAATCCCACTACATTATTTTCCTATCCTGCTGAAATGAAAACAGCCAGGACAACTATTAAGCCACCCTGATAGAAGGAACTGAGCCAGCCTGGATGCCACCCTTGAGAAGGATGGCAGGAAGTCAGGTCTCCTCCCATGGATCTAAGGCTGGGGCCCTGCTGCCTGACACCATAGTGAGGCACAGTGTGCCCTGTGTTTTCTATGGGACTATTCTTTCCAAAACGATCTCATTTAATCTCATATCGTCTTGTGACCAGAAGGTTCAGAGACTCTTTGCTCATGCTACAGAAAAGAAAACAGACTCCAGGAGTACTCAAATGCGTTGCCCAGGAAATTTGAATCTGTTGCTGATAAAACCAGGCCTGGCTTCCAGGTAATGCTCTTGTTCCCAAGTTATCACCCTCATCTAATAGAAAATCCTAGCCCATTGCCCACCTTAGGTGATAGATAATAATTTTGCCTTTGGGGAGGCCTTACTTTTTTTCTAAAGGTACTGAATTAAAATGGCTTTGTCCTTTTCCTCAGGTATGTATCAAAAAGGCAGGCCAGGCCCAGTGGCTCATTTCTGTAATCCCAGTAGTTTGGGAGGCCAAGAAGGGAAGGTCACTTGAGCCCAGGGGTTTCAGACCAGCCTGGCAACATAGCAAGATTACAACTCTACTAAAATTAAAAATAAAAAATATTAGTTGGGTTTGGTGATGCACGCTTGTAGTCCCAGCTACTTGGGAGGCCAAGGTGGGTAGATCGCTTGAGCCCAAGACTTCAAGACCAGCCTGGTTAACATAGTGAGATGCCCATCTCTACAAAAAAGAAACAAAAATTAGCCTAGTGTCTTGTGCCTGTAATCCTAGCTACTCAGGAGGCTGAGGTGGGAAATTGCTTGAGCCCTAGGGGTCGAGGCTGCAGTGAGCTGTGATCGCACCACTGCACTCCAGCCTGGTCAACAGATTGAGACCCTATCTAAAAAGAAAAAGAAAAAAGAAAGAAAAGAAAAGGTAATTGCCAGTGTCTAAAACAATTGCCACATCAGTGCTGAAGGAGAGTGCACCAGGGGATTGGGAATCAAGATGAGGCAGCAAATCTAGTAGCTTCCTTCCACCAAGTTGAGTGAATAGGATATCAAGAGGCAATGAACCTAGCAAGACTATTACACGGAGGATCAAACTACCACACAACTCTTAGCCCCATTGTTTTCTTCTGCCCATAACCGTAATGAGGCCTAATAACCATATACAATGAGAGCAATGTCTTTCCCTACGAGTGCCTCTGTGATTTCTCTCTAGTGACCCAGGTGTGGTCATTATGGAGATGGAGAGAGTGAGAGTCGCCGGAACTCAGCACTAGCCCTGTTCCAGCTCTCATATACTTGCCTTTTTTCAGATGTAAAGTCATAAATGGAATGAAGGAGGTGGGTGGTATTTTCCCAGAGCCATTATCAATAACCTCTTGCCGAGGCTGGCCTGCTTTGTCCTCTTAGTTAAAAAATAGTAAGAGGAGGAGGAGGAGAGGTTGGGGGAGGGAGGATGAGCAGGAAATAGCTTGCCTTTTTTCCCCACTTGGGCCGGAATCTGGGAATTTGCCTCTGGCTTTCTCTTTCCAACCAAGCAAAAAATTTTAAAAGTCCAAAGACAGCCCAATGACTTTAGTCAATAATTTTCAATCGAGGCTGGGCACAGTGGCTTACATCTGTAATCCCAGAACTTTTGGAGTCCGGGGTGGGAGGATTGCTTGAGTACAGGAATTTGAGACCAATCTGGGCACCATAAGAAGACCTCCATCCCTACAAAAAATAAAAAATTAGCCTGGCGTGGTGGCACACACCTGTAGTCCAAACTACTATGGAGACTGAGATGGGAGAATCAGCCGAGCCCAGGAGCTCAACGCTGCAATGAGCTATGATCATGCCAGTGCACTCAGCCAAGGCAATAAAGACACTGTCTCCAAAAAAAAAAAAAAAAAATTCAATCTAAATACTTTGTAGAGGCTGGAAAGAGGCATAGTATTAGATTATAATTGGAGCAACAATATTTTTTGTTTTTTTCTGGGCATGTGGTTTCTTGTCACCAGATTGTGCCCAGAGCTTCACCTGAGATTATCCAGAGTGCATCCACCTGGTCCTCTTGCATCCCATGTTTGTATTTTCATGCTCACTGTGTTGCACAGTAATTTGGTTAACATCTTAGGTCAAGTTCCCCAAGAAACAAACTCTAGAGGGAGATTTGAATGCAGAAGGGTTATGGGGCACGTTCTGAGAAACACCTATAAGGGAGTGAGGGAAGCGGAACTGGGCAAGGGAGAAGCTGAACATGCTGTGTTGCAATCGAAGCCACATGGAACCTAGAGCTGGGAAGGCCCTTCAGAGTTATCCCAAACTGGGATGGCGACTTGGGCTTCTGTAGCTCCATATAGATGGGTCACTAGATGGGGGCTGTCTCCAGTGAGGAAGAGGTAACTTTGGGCCAGGCAGTCCCTTGAAGCCAAGAGCAATTCCTAGAGAAGGATGGAGATGTAAGCCAGAAATCAGAGGGAATAAGTGCCTTGGTCCTGAATGGGGAATCTGAGTAGCCTGCCACATGACTCACTATGGCTAGGTACTTCTTCCTCCCCGCCAGAAGAATGGCAGGTTGATGAGGCAGGCACCTAGTATGTTTCCCAATTGTATCCTCAGTGCCTACAGCAGTACTTGGCACATAATAGGCACTCACTATATCATTGTGGAAGTCACAGTGAATGAGTGAACACTTTTTACTCTACATAACTTCTTTATTGTTTTAAACATGATGGATAATATATTCATATTACACATTTTCGCCAGAAATATTTAAACAACTATCACCTGAGACTCAAGGACAGTCTCCTATGCAACCATATTAAAATGATCACTGTTAGGAGATTTACATTGATAAAATGCTATTATCCAACATAATCTGTATTCAAGTTTTCCAATTCTCCTAATAATGTAAGAAAGCTTTTTATCTTTCTGTCTTTTTAAATCCAGAATCCAGTCTAGATTCATACATTGTATTTAGTGGCCATGTCTCTTTAGTATTTCTTTCTTCTTTTTTTTTTTTTTTGAGACGGAGTCTTGCTCTGTCACCCAGGCTGGAGTGCAGTAGTGCGATCTCGGCTCACTGCAAACTCCGCCTCCTGGGTTCAAGCAATTCTCTTGCCTCAGCCTCCCAAGTAGCTGGGATTACAAACACCTGCCACCATGCCCAGCTAATTTTTATATTTTTGTAGAGATGGGGTTTCACCATGTTGTCCAGGCTGGTCTTGAACTCCTGACCTCATGATTCACCCTCCTCTCTTTAGTATTTCTTACTCTGGAAAGTTCTTCGGCCTTTTAAAAAATCTGTCATGGGCCGAGCATGGTGGCTCATGCCTATAATCCCAGCACTTTGGGAGGCCGAGGTGGGTGGATCACTTGAGCCCAGGAGTTGGAAAGCAGCCTGGTCAACACAGCAAAACCCCATCTCTATAAAAACATACAAAAACTAGCAAGGCATGGTGGCTCAAGCCTATGATCTCAGCTACTCTGGAGGCTGAGGTGGGAGGATTGCTTGAGCCTGGGAGGTGGAGGTTGCAGTGAGCCAAGACGTCACTAATACACTTCAGCGTGGGTGACAGAGTGAGACTTTCTCTCAAATAAATAAACATAAAATAAAAATGACATGGTATTTTGTTACTGGCTTTTTTTTTTTTTTTTTTGAGACAGAGTCTCGCTCTGTCACCCAGGCTGCAGTGCAGAGGCACGATCTCGGCTTACTGCAACCTCCGCCTCCCGGTTCATGGGATTCTCCCACCTCAGCCTCAGGAGTAGCTGGAACCACAGGTGTGAACCACCAGACCTGGCTAATTTTTGTATTTTTAGTAGAGTCAGGGTTTTGCCATGCTGGCCAGATCAGTCTCAAACCCCTGAACTCAGGTCATCTGCCCGCCTTGGCCTCCCAAAGTGCTGGAATTACAACGTGAGCCACTGCACCTGGCCGACACTGGTATTTTGGAAGGGCTTGAACTAGTTGTTTTGCACAATGTCTGTCAATTTGGATTTGGCTGTTTCCTCATGATGCATTCAAGTCACACTTTTTTTTTTTTTTTTTTTTGAGATGGGGTCTTGCTGTCACCCAAGCTGTAGTGCAGTGGTGCTACCATAGCTCACTGCAGCCTCAAACTCCTGGGCTCAAGTGATCCTCCCACCTCAGCCTCCCCAGTAGCTGGGAATATAGGCATGCACCACAATATCCAGCTAATTTTTTAAAAAATTATTTGTAGGGATGGGGGTCTTGTGATATTGCCCAGGCTGGTCTCAAACTTCTGGCCTCAAGCAATCTACCTGCCTCAGCCTCCCAAAGTGCTGGGATTACAAGCGTAAGCCACCACACCCACTGGTCATACATTTTTGACAGGAATACTATATGTGTGGTGGTGTGTTCTTTTTGTGGATCACACCAGGAGGCAAAAGCTTATCCCATTATTGGTGGGGTTAAGTTGGCTCACTCAGTTAGGACAGTGTCTGCCAGACTTACCCATTTTATGTCTCTTTTTCTCTTTCAGTACTTAGTAAGTGATTTGTGATGTGATACTTTGATATTGTGTGAATAGCCTGTTCTCCCAAATCATTCTCCCCATGATTTTCACATCTATGGATGATTCCTGCATAGATCAAAGAGATCGAGTATTACTGTGGTGGTTACAAAGTAATGTAATTCTTTTGGAAATAAAAATATCTCACCTGATTGGCAAGCAGTAGCTGTGGAACCTCTGTGATTAGAAATTGTGTGTGTCTGTGTATATGTGTGTGTGTGTATAAGAGTGTGTGTGTGTGTGTGTGTGTGTTTTCTTTGAGACAAGGTCTTACTCTGTCACCCATGCTGGAGTGCAGTGGCACAATTTTGGCAACCTCAGCCTCCTGGCTCAAGCAATCCTCCCATCTCAACTTCCTGAGTAGCTAGGACTACAGGTGCACGCCACCATGCCTGGCTAATTTTTGTGTTTTCAGTAGAGACGGGGTTTCGCCATGTTGCCCAGGCTGGTCTCCAACTGCCTCGGCCTCCCAAAGTGATAGGATTACGTGTTTGAGCCACCACGGCCAGCCGAGAAATTCTATACATTACAAAGCCATCATAATGGTATTATTCCATACAATGCTTCAATAGATGTACAACTATGGCCTGGAAATGCTTCACTGGACTTGGAGAGCTTTTAAATTAGTCAGGAAGTTGTATGTTTAAGACAGTCTACTCCTTACCAGAAGATAAGAAAAATGGCAGTCCTAGACAAAATGACATTTATTTTCAGTGTGTTTTTGACCCACCTTTCGTCATCTAATTTCTTTCTTAAACACCCATAAGCCTCCTCCTCTGCCTTCAGTTGGTTCTGGAGCCCTCAGGTTCCAATTCTTTCCCTTAATAAAATCCACTGTTACAATTTTTTAACTATAAAATAATTGGCATTTAGATGTAAATAACTAAGACTCAATGAGCTACTATTCCCAAGACCACTTTGCATTATTTTATTTTATTTTTTAATTGACAAATAATAATTGTACATATTCTTGGAGTATATAGTGATGGTTCATTACATATAATATACAGTGATCACATCAGGGTAGTTAGCATATCCATCATCTCAAACACTTGTAATTTCTTTCTGTGGGGAACATTCAGTATCCTCCTCCTAGCTATTTGAAACTATAAATTATGGCTAACTATAGTCATCCCACAGTGCTATAGAATACTAGAACTTATTCCTCCTATCCAGCCGTAATTTTCTATCCTTTAACAAGTCTCTTCCTCCCTTCCCCCAATTTGCATTTTAATGAGAACAACTCAATTCAGAAAACATTTGTGAAGTACCTTCAAAATGTTTTACTGAGTGAGCTGGAGATGAAAAATAGAAACCCATATTCTCGAGGTCAAATCAGAATTAGGCTCTGATCCAAATGGGGTCAATCGAAGAACTCTGTGTGTGACACCCTGGATGTGTACTAGGCTTGAGGATGTGGGTGGGCGAGGTGGGGAGTGGGATAAGATGCCTCTCCCTTTCTTCTGTTATCTTTCTGTCTTTCTTTCTTTCTTTCTTCTCTTTCTTTCCTTTCTTTCCTTTCTTTCTTTCTGATGGAGTCTCGCTTTGTCGTCCAGGCTTGGAGTGCAGTGGCACTATCCCAGCTCAGTACAACCTCTGCCTCCCCGGGTTCAAGCGATCTCCTGCCTCAGCCTCCTGAGTAGCTGGGATTACAGGCGCCCACCACCACACCCAGCCTTTTTGTATTTTTAGTAGAGACGGGGTTTCACCATGTTGACCAGGCTGGTCTAGATCTCCTGACCACAGGCGATCCACCCGCCACAGCCTCCCAAAGTACTGGGATTACAGGTGTGAGCCACCACGTCCAGCCTCTTGTGTCCTTTTTCTCTCTGGGACAGTGAACATGAAGAAACTGGGAAGACATCCGAGATTGCTTGGGTCATCCGTTATCTCAGATAGATAAAAAGGCTCTAGTGGGCCGGGCGCGGTGACTCACGCCTGTAATCCCAGCACTTTGGGAGGCCAAGGTGGGCCAATCACAAGGTCAGGAGATCAAGACCATCCTGGCTAACACGGTGAAACCCCATCTCTACTAAAACTACAAAAAATTAGCCGGGCGTGGTGGCGGGCGCCTGTAGTCCCAGCTACTCGGGAGGCTGAGGCAGGAGAATGGCGTGAACCCGGGAGGCGGAGCTTGCAGTGAGCTGAGATCGTGCCACTGCACTCCAGCCTGGGCGACAGAGCAAGACTCCATCTCCACCTCAAAAAAAAAAAAGCTCTAGTGAATGGGAATGTCAGTGAGGAGATGAGTGTTCTCATCTCAATTTTTTTTCTAATTTAAATTTATTTTTTTCCAGTCACAAAAATAATCGTGGTATAAATTTCAAACAAAAGAAATGAATCCTGCGGAGAGTAAAGCATACTCCTATAGGCCTCGCCCATGAAGCTGTCGACTATTTATAGCACAGAGGTGTATGCAGCCTTATTGTTCTCATGCATTTCTAATCATCTATCAATCTATTTATCCATCTCGCTACATACAGGTATACGTAAATATTCATGTTTACACATTTTAAAGGGTTTATTCTACGTAGACTTATAGATTAATTGTAGGTAACTGATATATAAAGTGATATGTAAGTATACATAAAAGGACAGGTTACCTTGATAATTAAATATTTTTAATTATATTTTAAATTAACTTTCAAAAATTTGTATCAGGTATTTATAGCTTAAAAAGTCAAATCACTGTATAAGATTTGTCATGGAAAAGAGCAGTTACCCATCCTACGTCCCCCCACTCTCCAGTTCCCCCTCCCAAAGCCATTTGCTTTATGCTCTTTTAGCTATTTGTTTCCACAGTTCTAGATGACCTGTTGACACTGTTTTTTTCTGGGTTTTCAGTCTTAGAGATTCTCTATTTGATGTCCTACTGTGGAAAATAAGTGTTTGGTTCTTTTATGGCTCCCTATACAACACATGCATTTTCTCACACCTGCCTCCTCCTGTTTGTTCTATAGCGAAAATACAATTATCATCTCAGATAGATTACAATGAAATGTTCACATTGTAATGGTTATGTAATTATTGTTCGAGTAGCCATATAGGGCACTATGATTTCATTTCATTTTTTTTTTTTTTTTTGAGATGGAGTCTCACTCTGTCGTTTAGGCTAGAGTGCAGTGGTGCGATCTCCTTTCACTGCAACCTCCGCCTCCTGGGTTCAAGTGATTCTCCTGCCTCAGCCTCCCGAGTAGCTGGGACTACAGGTGCCTGCCACCACGCCCAGCTAATTTTTGTATTTTTAGTAGAGACAAGGTTTTGGCATGTTAGCCAGGCTGGTCTTGAACTCTTGACCTCAGGTGATCTGCCCACCTTGGCCTCCCAAAGTGTTGGGATTACAGGCATGAACCACCATGACCAGCCTCATTTCTTTTCTTGAGCAATTTTTGTTTTGCTTGGTGTCAATAATGCTTCTATTGCTTCCTTTGCATAACTTTCTAACTACCTTTCGTTAATTCATCGCCACTGAGCCAGGAGTATAAATCTCTTCTCACTCCAGGCATTTACATTAGAAGCAGTAGATTTTTTTAACTAACCTATGGACCTAGAACATCTTTCCATATAAGCGTGGGGATAACTTATTTTTACTATTGGACTATAATTCATTTGATCGACTCCCAATTTATGGACATTTGGATTATTTTCAAGCCTTTTTGTTGTTAAAGGAATGACAAAAGAAACACCCTCCAGTGAACATTTCTGTGAACATTCGTGGGCATTTCTGAACAGCAGATTTTAGAAGTGTAATTGCTGGATGCATTTTAAGTTTCACTGCTCTCTGAAATGTGCATGAGCAGCAGGTACCCGAGCTCTGTCAGATTCTGCCTAGGTAGACCTGGCCCCCTGCTCTCCCAGAAACCAGATGCTGGGAAGCAGCAGCCTCTTCATTCATGATGCAGATGGAGCTCTTGGGTCATGTTTAGAGCAGAGTATTGATCCCAAGATTCTGCTCAAAGCAGTCAGTGATGTACAGCTGAAGATGAGATGGGTCTACATGGCAGGAGTTTAAAATCCTTTGTGATGAGAGAAACAATGGCACTGAGGAGGGACCAGCTGCGCTTTCCTCTGAAGTTAGAAACAAATAGGATGATCACGTGACATCTAATGTTTGCTCTGACCATCTTCACAGGCACCAGTGAACATCCCTCTTACACACCGAATAAATAGAAGAGAACAGAGACAGTAGCAACTATCAAGGCTCTGATGAAATCATGATTACATATGTCTCAAGTTCGGTGACAGCACACCGAGAGGACCACTCAGAAGTGACTGTGAGTCTCGCCTCCTTGCCTGCCCAGAAATCCAGTCCTCCCGTGGCAGGCTCACGGGCAACCCCTGCCTGGCTTGTGCACTCCCTTGTTCGTCTGGCAGCTGTCTGCTGATCCCTGATGCACCTACCATTTGGGAAGGAAAGTAGATGAAGTTATATTATTAAAATCTGTGCTTCAAATAGGAGGGTGGGAAAGAAGCTCAAAGTCCTGGCTGAGGAAGGCATGAAGTAAAAAAAAAAAAATTTTAGCATTGCATTTATTTCACTTTCTGAGTGGTCCACATGCCAAGTTGGGTTAAAATACAAGGACAAAACAGAAACAAAACCACAAAGACAAAACAGAGAACCCAGCACACCTAACACTTTCCTAATGTTTTGTGAATGTCCTGTTGGATCTACTTAACTCCATTAAAGATAATTATACATTACTTGTCCATTTTTTTTTTTTTTTGAGACAGGGTCTCACTCTGTTGCCCAGGCTAGAGTTCAGTGGTGTAATCAGGGCTCACTGCAGTCTCAACCTCCTGGGCTCAAGCAATCCTCCCACCTCAGCCTCCCAAGTAGCTGGGACTATAGGCACACACCACCACACCCAGCTAATTTTTGTATTTTTAGTGGAGACAGGGTTTTGCTATATTGCCAAGGCTGGTCTTGAACTCCTAGGTTCAAAGTATCCACTTACCTCAGCCTCCCAAAGTGCTGGGATTACAGGTGCGAGCCACTGTGCCCGGTCTTCATGTATGCATTTTTTAAAGCAACAAGGTAATCTATCTATAACATATTTCAAACAGAAATTACCCATAATAGGTGTCATTTATTGAACATTTTCGAGAGACAAGAGTTTTATATGTATTATCTTACTTGGATGCTCACAACTCCTTGAAGTTTAAAAATTGCACTAATGGCTGGGTGCAGTGGCTCACACCTGTAATCCCAGCACTTTGGGAGGCCAAGGCAGGTGGATCACCTGAGGTCAGGAGTTCAAGACCAGCCTGGTCAACATGGTGAAGCCCCGTCCCTACTAAAAATACAAAAATTAGCCGAGCATGGTGGCGGGTACCTGTAATCCCAGCTGCCTGGGAGGCTGACGCAGGAAAATCTCTTGAACCCAGGAGGCAGAGGTTGCAGTGAGCTGAGATTGAGCCACTGAACTCCAGCCTGGGTGACAGAGTGAGACTCGGTCGCAAAAAAAAAAAAAAATTGCATTCATTTTTTTAACCCCATTTTGTAGATGAGGCCGAAGCCAAGAGAAGCTGAAGACGTCACCCAAGGTCACAGGCTAGTAAACCATGGGATTGGAGCCCAGAATCCTGACTCCTGAGCCCACGTCGTGCACTGCAATAACTACTTTAATTTCTTCAAATTACTTTTCAGTCTTCATCCATATGCATGTGGGTTTTGACAGTTATATTAAAATGTACAAAATATTTTGTGCTCCACTCCCCTGTGCCTGTTTATCATATCAAATATGTTTCCCTGTTTCTCCCCAATCAGTATATTTGTAATTTGCATTTTAATAGGCTCATAGTATTTCATTGAATCATCATGGTATCATTTATTTAGCAAACCATTTCCTTCTGTTGCAGTTTTATATCTTCACTATTTTTGTTAGCATAGATAATACCGTAATGAACTTCTTTGGGCTCTCAGCTTTGGCTTTAAAAATATATATTTCCTTAGGATAAATTCCTAGGAGTAGGATTTGCCACATACTATCATATTGCTTTCAAGAGTGTTGGACTAATTTATGGCACTACCAGAAGTAAATTAGTAGATAAATTTCACTGTATACTCACTAAAATTAGCCTAATGGAGCATTTTCAAACAGAAATACAAAAAAGGGGTATTATTATTATTGTTGTTGCAATGAAAATTACCACCAGAAATCAAATTGTCTGCAGAGCCTCTACTCCTTATTTCTTAGTGGCTTTCTTCCCTATGGCTTCAATATCCTCATCTGATGTCACAAGTGCTGTGTTTAGCTTTGTTACAAGATACCAGCAACGAGGATACAAATTGAAAAAGGCCATTATTCAGATACTAACAGCTGGCACTAACCTCGCTCCTTCTCCTGCCTTCCCAATTTCTATTCCCTCTTACATTAACAAAAGGCTTGGGAACATCTTGACTCCTACCCTCACCCCAGTTCCCAAATCAGTTATCACAGCTTCCACCATCTCCCTTCCAAAGCTTACCCATCCTCCCCATTTCCAGTGTTACTGTGCTGAATCTGATCCTTGTAATCACAGCCTGCACACAAATTTTACAACAGGACACCCTTCTTGCTCTGAATCACCCTACACACAGCTCCCAGGTGAACCCTCCTAAATCACAGCCTCTGGTCATGTCATTTCTCAGCCCCAAAGCCTGTACCGGTAATCAGGAGCCTCAGGAACGGCACCCAAACCGGCATCTACTGCGCTCCCAAATGTGCATCTTCTGCTTCTCTGCCTCGCCTGCCAGCACTTTTTGCCATAGTAGTTTCCTGGAAACCTCAATATTCCTGGAAACGTGGTCTTTACGGTCAGACACGGTATCTCTGCTGGGAGGGCCCACCACGCAGAAGCCCGGGTACAGCATTTCCCCTCCATTCATCTGCTCTGGATCCCTTTGGCTGGGAGAGCCCAGGCAAGTCTCTCACACATCTTTAAAGCCATCAAGGACACAGCCTCTCAATAGCTTCTCTGCCTTGAACTTTGCCAACACCCTTTCCAGATCCAGCCTCCACTGAGTTGCTAGAGTGAGCTGTCTACACTGCAGGCTGGGTCACAGTCCTCCCCAGCTTCCCACTGTCTCTGTAGCATGTTATCGCAGCCTCTTTGGGAGCTGGTCCCTTTCTACCCGTGCAGGTTCAACATCCCAGAACTCCACCCCACTGATGCTGTGTGTCCAGCCCTCTGTGCAGCCTCCATGCCTTCTTAGAGGTCCCTAAAGGAGATGCTCCTGTGCACCTGCCAGCCAACGTGTGCTGGCATCTGCCTCGGGGGCTTGCTCATTCCTTCGCCCTCCTGGCAGGCTTCTACTTCATGGCTCAAGTCAAATGTCACCTTCTCTGGGAAGTTGTCTGAGACTATCACAGAATTAGGCATTAATGATTCCATGATGCCAGGCACTTATGTTTGTGCTCACACTATGTAGTATTGATTTATTGGAGTCTGTCTCTCCAGTGGTTATGAACTCCTCTAGGGAAGGGACTATGCTTGGTTCATCTTGGCTTTCCCAATGCCTGGTACGTCTCTGGCGCAGGCTAGTTACTTCTGGGCAAAAGCATAATCAGAGCCCTTCCTTCCTCTAAATGGAATGGGCCAAATCTCCAGCCTTATAATCTCCTGGAAGAGTCTAACCGTCTAGAAGGGAAAGATCTAACGTGGAACAGAACTCCTACCCCTGTACCTCCCTCTCCCTGGCTCCACTAAGGAAAAGGCTGAAAAGTCCTCCAGGAGCCTCTTGGCTCTGGGTAGAAAAAAAAAAAAAAGAGGAAAGGAAGCAGAGCCTGCCTCACAATCACTGTGGAAAGAGAGGTTTGCAGGTTTCCCCCAGGTCCACGTGTTTCCAGACTCAAGGGAGAAAGGAAGAGTAGATAGTGGGCAGGAAACAATCGAGACTGGCAGGTGTTAACTGACTGTCTACTTTTAACAGCCTGTTTTTCAGTTTTGAAAAAAGGTTTAGGGACATGAAGAAAAGCATATACCAATCAAGATTTATCCCTGGGTCTGGAGAGGGGTGCCTGTGTTCCCTTAATGCCTTGTCCAACTTATGCCTGAACAGAACTGAGGTTTTGTAAATAGTGAGGAGGGCAGTATGCTGGTTAACAAGCTGTTGTCTTTCCATCCCAAACCCACCATTGTACACTCTGCTCTGTGATGCCGAGCCTGGGGCTCATTCCTCCTTTGCTAGTTACGGCCATCAGGGACACTAGTGGGAGACAGGAAAGCTAGAGGCAGGAGACGCACCGTCCGGCTCTTTTTGCTTGCTATTGCTGACAATATCGTTGCAACAATGGTTCTTCATCTGGCAGCAGCAATTTGTCCGTTTCGAGGGGCCTTCCACTTTCCTGAATCAGCCTCATGGTGGTTGGAGGTTCAGGTCCCAGCCTTCAGGACCCTGCTTCAGGTTCCAGAGGTAGCAGCACCAGCTGAGCAGCGACACCCTCCTCAGAGATCTGGGTCACACTCTAGGAAGCCCGTCCTCTGGGCTTCAGGGTTTAACAGCCTCAATCCCTTCTCTCTGTTCCTCCAGCCCTAGGACTGGCAGCTGCTTCCTGCAGTAACTATTTCTGTATTACTGCATTAGCACTCTTTTGCTTTTTCAGTTCCCCCAATCCCTGTAACCAATGTCCCCTATTAAATTATTTTTTTTTTTTTTTTGAGATGGAGTTTCACTCTTGTCACACAGGCTGGACTGCAATGGCTCAATCTCAGCTCACTGCAACCTCCGCCTCCCAGGTTCAAGCAATTTCCTGCCGAAGTCTCCCAAGTAGCTGGGATTACAGGCACCCACCACCATGCCCAGCTAATTTTTTTGTATTTTTAGTAGAGACCGGGTTTCACCATGTTGGCCAGGCTGTTCTCGAATTCCTGACCTCAGGTGATCCACCTGCCTCAGTCTCCCAAAGTGCTGGGATTATAGGCGTGTTAAATTAGCTCTTAAAATAACGGGCATGGTTTCTGTTTTCCTGATAGGACCCTGACTGATACAGGAGGAACAGCTGTCAGAAGGCTTCCACTAAGGTCTGGCTTAACTGCAATTTTACAGTCACCTCTGATCACAGAAAATTATAATAATGATTACCACTTACTGAATATCTGTGTGTGTCATGCACTGTGTGACAAGCTTTGAATGCATTAAGAGAGACTGGCTATACCAACAGACAATGGCCAGGCCATATGTGACAATAAAACTCCAATCCGCTGCCCCTGCAGCAACCAGCCTGGAAAACAAACTGCAGCCTCTCCAACAACAATCGGCCCAGAACGGCCAGGACATGGTCAATGACTGGCAGCTTCCCTTGTTTTTGCCCTTGCTTCCACCTGAGCATCAGAGAATGCCAAATATGCTCCCCAAACCAATCACAGAAGATGCCCTGCTTCCAGATGATGGGCCCTCTTCAGCTTCCAAGTGCCAACAGCCTCCAATCAGAGCAGACCTGAAGTCTTTCCCTTTCTTCACTATGAAGATTTTCCATTCCCCTGCCTGCCTCTGAGTCTCTGGCAAACCAAGCAATGGTGGCTAACTCCCTTGCTATAGCAAGCTCTGTTTGTTCTCATTAGGCTGCTCTTCATTTATTTCCATAATTGAGTCTATTTCTTACTACAATCCAGCAAGGCAGACATTATTATATCCATTTTACAGATAAGGAAACTGACACTCAGAGAAGTCAAGTAATTCCTCCAAGTCCTGTATACAAGTAAGTGACAGAGCCAGAATTCAAACTCAGGTGAATCTGATTCCAAACCCTGACCTGGCCCTATTATACCTCTCTCCTGGCTCTCCCCACCTACCATTTATTGTCTCCTACTGTGATTACATCTTAACCAGGCTGTCTCCCTAATCAACTGTGCCTTTTGCAAAGTTAGAAAATGTGACTTACAAACGTTGTATTTTTAGCTCTTACTCAAGGCGTGACACGCAGCTGATGCTCCTACATCTTTTTTTTTTTTTTTTTTTTTTTTTTTTGAGACGGAGTCTCGCTCTGTCCCCCAGGCTGGAGTGCAGTGGCGCGATCTCGGCTCACTGCAAGCTCCGCCTCCCGGGTTCACGCTATTCTCCTGCCTCAGCCTCTCCAGCAGCTGGGACTACAGGCGCCCGCTGCCACACCAGGCTAATTTTTTGTATTTTTAGTAGAAATGAGGTTTCACCGTGTTAGCCAGGATGGTCTCGATCGTCTGATCTTGTGATCGGCCCACCTCGGCCTCCCAAAGTGCTGGGATTACAGGCGTGAGCCACTGCGCCCAGCCCGATGCTCCCACATCTTATTCAGGAATAGTGCTCAGGAAATGCCTGGTTGGCCTCTGCCAGGCAGGTGACTGAGAAACATCTTGAGAAGGAGATAGGATCAGTTGAGTGAATGGTCTGAGATAGTCCTGAACTTTCTCATTTTCCTCCTGGGCTGTGGTGTCGATGGAGGATGCCTCGGAGAAACGTGGAAGAAGAGAGCCCTGAGCATGTGTGGATGGGAGCAGTTATCAGTGGGCCTAGAGATCCGAAAGAGGCGGTAGTCAGGATTTTCTTATCCTGTACCTGCATGAGGGCACAACAAACAAAACTGTCAAGCTCCAAAATTTGTCATCACAGTTATTTGGAATTTTGAAGTTACATGAACTAGGTGATTGCCTCGCTCCTCTTCTCCTCACACTAATGGTGAAAAAACCTGCTTGAGGACCTGAAGAAGGCAGAGCTCCGAAGCCCCACCCTACCTGGTAGGAGTCAGTGCCCGGGGACCGGCCGACGCCGGGACAGCCACTAGGTGGCACTAGCACTGAGCCAATGTGAGCTCCGGCCTTCCCGCCCACCCTTCCGCAGGCCACCACGTTTTTTTTGTTTTTTTTTTTTTTTTTTTTTTTTTTGAGACGGAGTCTTGCTCTGTCGCCCAGGCTGGAGTGCAGTGGCGCAGTCTCGGCTCACTGCAAGCTCCGCCTCCCGGGTTCACGCCATTCTCCTGCCTCAGCCTCTCCGAGTAGCTGGGACTACAGGCGCCCGCCACTACGCCCGGCTAATTTTTTTGTATTTTTAGTAGAGACGGGGTTTCACCGTGGTCTCGATCTGCTGACCTCGTGACCCGCCCGCCTCGGCCTCCCAAAGTGCTGGGATTACAAGCGTGAGCCACCGCGCCCGGCGAGGCCACCACGTTTATTCACAAAGGTAAAATAGAGACTGAAGCTGGGAAAGAGTGCTGCTTTTATAACCAATCCCACAGCAAGCCTTTTATGTGACTGCGACTTTTATCATTAATAGCGCATTTGTGCTGCACCAGGGACCTGAATTAGCAGTGGTTTAAGAACTGAAAACGGCTTAATGTTTAGACCAAGCTAAGCAAGGTCACCAGGGCGTTCAGAGGAATGACCTGAGCAATCTCCCAGCTGGATGCATGTAAATGAAGCTTGCCTTTCATTAGCTTCGTTCTGCTGCCCTGGGCTTTCAAAATTACAGGTTTTCTGAGGATCACAGTTTAATTACATAATCATACAAAAATAATATTTAATGAAACACCAAGCAAACAAAAAGGACAGCAACATTTTCCAAGCTCTTACTGGCTACTGGAGGCAGCTTGGAGAGTGGGTCTTGGAATTGAAACTGAGTTTGAATCAGAGCTTTGTCTCTTCCTAATTCCTTATCTTTGGGCAAATTCTTTAACTCTCAGAGCCTAAATTTATTTATTAAAGTAGGGACTAAGTGTGATGGTTCATGCCTGTAATCCCACTGTCAGAGGTATTCGAACCAGAGCGACTCCATCTTGAATAAGGGCTGGATAAAACAGGGCTGAGACCTACTAGGTTGCATTCCCAGGAGATCAGGCATTCTTAGTCACAGGATGAGATAGGAGGTTGGCACAAAACATAGGTCATAAAGACCTTGCTCATATTAAGAAAACAGGTTGCAGTAAAGAAGCCATTCAAAACCCACCAAAACCAAGATGACCATGAGAGTGACCTCTGCTCATCCTCACTGCTCATTATATGCTAATGATCATTCACTAGCATGCTAAAAGACACTCCTACCAATGCCGTGACAGTTTATAGATGCCATGGCAACGTCAGGAAGTTACCCTATGTAGTCTAAAAAGAGGAGGAACACTCATTTCCGGGAATTGCCCACCCCTTTCCCAGAAAACTTATGAATAATCCAACCCTTGTTCAGCATACAATCAAGAAGTAACAATAAGTCCAAGCAGCTGAGCAACCCCAGCCGTTGCTCTGCTTGTGGAGTAGCCACTCTTTATTCCTTTACTTCCCTAATAAACTTGCTTTCACTTTACTCTGTGGATTTGCTTGGAATTCCTTCTTGTGGAAAATCCAAGAACCCTCTCTTGGGGTCTGGATTGTGACCCCTTTCCAGTAACACCAGCACTTTGGGAAGGGAAGGTGGGCAGATTGCTTAATCCCAGGAGTTTGAGACCAGCCTGGCCAACATGGTGAAAAATACAAAAATTAGCCAGGCGTGGAGGTGTGCACCTGTGGTCCCAGCTACTCAGGAGGCTGAGGTGGGAGGATCACCTGACCCCAGGAGGTGGAGGCTGCAGCGAACTGGGATTGTGCCACTGTGCTACAGCCTGGGTGACAGAGTGAGACCCTGTCTCAAAAATAAAATAAAATAAAAAGTAGGATAGTAGGGCATACTTCATAAAATTGTGAGGGCTCAATGCACTGTGGTAGGCATTTAGATGGCACATACCCTTTCCTGCTCATCACTGCAAGGCCTTGCACCAATAATTGAAGTGGATGTACTCTCCTTTTGTAGCCTGCATGCCCAAGATTTTATTCTTTTATTCCTTTAAAATCATTCCTCATCAACCACTCGATTTTGCTTTGCAAGTTTTGTGACATGGCTTCCTAGGGCAGAGGGATGTGTGGGATGGGGGATTTTTGTTTAAAATGCAGATTAAAGCTAAATGCAGACTGCTGAGACCAGCTCGGTCGGGGGGACCCTAACCCAGCGGCGCTAGAGGAGTTAAAGACACACACACAGAAATACAGAGGTGTGAAGTGGGAAATCAGGGGTCTCACAGCCTTCAGAGCTGAGAGCCCCAAACAGACATTTACCCACGTATTTATTAACAGCAAACCAGTCATTAGCATTGTTTCTATAGATATTAAATTAACTAAAAGTATCCCTTAAGGGAAACGAAGGGATGGGCCAAATTAATTGAATAGGTTGGGCTAGTTAACTTCGGCAGGAACACGCCCTTAAGACACAGATCGCTCAGGCTTTTGTTTGTGGCGTAAGAATGCCTTTAAGCGGTTTTCCGCCCTGGGCGGGCCAGGTGTTCCTTGCCGTCATTCGGGTAAACCCACAACCTTCCAGCTTAGGCATTAGGGCCATTATAGACAAGTTACAGTGCTGCAGATATTTTATTTATGGCCAGTTTTCGGGCCGGTTTATGGCCAGATTTTGGGGGGCTTACTGCCAACAGCAGACCTCTGCAATCAAAGTCTGTGCTAGCACCTCCTGCATGGCTTGCTTTCAGAAGCCCTGGGCTGTCCTGATGACAAGCTCTTTGCTAAGGTGGAAGAAGAACAGCACATTTGCTGCCAGCATCCTTCCTGCTTTAGGCTTCTTACCTTAGAAATGTGGAAATAGGGCTGTGGGTTTGGTCTGGTTTTGAGGTGGGCAAAACAGAAGGACAGGATGTGGTTTTGAACTATCTGACACCTCTCTCCAAGACTTCCAGAGGTCAGAATACATCACAATTTCTCACTTTCTCCTAAACTCAGTCAGAAAGCCAGGTGGGAGCCAAGTGTTTGGAGTACATTATTGGGCACAGGGGAAGTCACTTTGCTGGATTCTGCAGACACAGACTTGCCTGGCTCTGCTACTATTGTATGATAAAGAATTTGTCTAGTCTTTAACCCAGGTTTAGAGCTGAACTTCGAAAACCCTTGAACTTTCCCAAGTGATAGGAGTGGCTTTGTTATTCATGAGCTCCTTGAATCACACCTGAGTTTATGAAGAGATTGCTCAGGCCAGGTGCTGTGGCTGCCATTTGTAATCCCAGCTGCTCCAGAGGCTGAGGTGGGAGGATTGCCTGAGGCCAGAAGTGTGAGATAACTAAATGGCTCAGGATGGAGGCTGGTTATCAGAAAGACCAACCATGAAATTAGAGGGTTGGGGCTTTGAGCCCAGAAAAGGGAGGGGGCTGGAGATTGAGTTATCAATTATGTCTACAAAGTGAAACTCCAATAAAGAACCCTAGACATTGAAGCTCATTGAGCTTCTTGGTTGGTGAACACACCAATATGCCAAGAGGGTGATGCACCCTGGTCCACAGAGAGAGGACACAGAAGCTCTGCATTTGAGGCCCACGCAGACATCTCCCTATGCATCTCTTCATTTGGTTGGTGCTGATTTGTATCCTTTAGAATAAAAGTATAACATAAGAATAGCACTTTCCCGAGTTCTGTGAGTCATTCTAGCAAATTATCAAACCCGAAGGGCATTGTAGGGCCCCCCAGCTTTGAAGCCAATTGGTCAGAAATGTGAGTGCCTGGGGACCCCATTTGCAGCTGACATCTAAGTGGGGACAATCTTGTTGAGAATGACGCCTTCACCTTGTGGGGTCTACACTAACTTCAGGTGGTTAATGCCCACATGGAACTGCAGTACAACCATTGGTGTCACCATAGCCATTTACTGCTACCTGGTCTCCAGCAAGTTACTCATCCCTGAGGTTTAGTTTCTTCATCTATGAAAGGAAGCTAGCTGGAATGATCATTATAGCCATTCATAATGAGACAGTATCAGCGAAAGTGCTTCATACACTGCCTGGTGCTGCCTAAAATGCTTGTTTCTGTTCCTATCGATCCACCTGGGGACCTTAGGCAAGCCCAGCCTTCCTGAGCCTTAGTTTCCACATCAGGAAAAGAGGCCCATCTGTTGCCATACCTCATAGAGTTTTTATGAAGACAATCTGAGACCAACATGTGGGAAAGCTTTGGAAATTACTTCCTATTATTTTCAAAGTATTTTCTATCTTTTTGCTAATTAAATGGATCACACAAAGATAGAATTCATTTTTGCTAAATTTGGAGAGTGTTTGGGACAGTCAGGCTTAAAATATAGGCCACGAGATAATAAACAACATTCACTCCAGAAAGCACAGGGGACTCCTCAAAGAACTAAATAACTCTCTTCCTGAGCAACAGAGACTGAAACACAGTGAGAGGTCACGGCAACTACTATACCCAGGGTATCACAGACACGAATATGCCACACAGAGAAAACAAGCAGGGGTTTTAATATGGGCACCAAGAGGAGAAGAGAAAAGGGGAATTACAAGTGTTGATCTGCAATGAATTAATGAATTTAATGAATTGAGTTTTCACATGATGGTTAATGTTTCTTTTCTCTTTTTTTTTTTTTTTTTTGAGACAGAGTTTTGCTCTTGTTGCCCAGGCTGAAGTGCAGTGGCATGATCTTGGCTCACCGCAAGCTCCACCTCCCAGGTGTCAGGCCTCTGAGCCCAAGCTAAGTCATTGCATCCCCTGTGACTTGCGCCTGTGCATCCAGATGGCCTGTAGTAACTGAAGATCCACAAAAGAAGTAAAAATAGCCTTAACTGATGACATTCCACCATTGTGATTTGTTTCTGCCTCATCCTAACTGATCAATGTACTTTGTAATCTCCCCCACCCTTAAGAAGGTTCTTTGTAATTCTCCCTACCCTTGAGAATGTACTTTGCGAGATCGACCCCCTGCCCCCAAAATATTGCTCCTAACTCCACCACCTATCCCAAAACCTATAAGAACTAATGATAATCCACCACCCTTTGCTGACTCTCTTTTCGGACTCAGCCCACCTGCACCCAGGTGAAATAAACAGCCTTGTTGCTCACACAAAGCCTGTTTGGTGGTCTCTTCACTCGGACGCGCATGAAATTTGGTGCTGTGACTCGGATCGGGGGACCTCCCTTGAGAGATCAATCCCCTGTCCTCCTGTTCTTTGCTCCGTGAAAAAGATCCACCTACGACCTCAGGTCCTCAGACCCACCAGCCCAAGGAACATCTCACCGATTTTAAATCTGGTAAGCGGCCTCTTTTTACTCACTTCTCCAACCTCCCTCACTATCCCTCAACCTCTTTCTCCTTTCAATCTTGGTGCTACACTTCAATCTCTCCCTTCTCTTAATTTCAATTCCTTTCATTTTCTGGTAGAGACAAAGGAGACACGTTTTATCCATGGACTCAAAACTCCGGCGCCAGTCATGAACTGGGAGGGCAGCCTTCCCTTGGTGTTTAATCATTGCAGGGATGCCTCTCTGATTATTCACCCACGTTTCAAAGGTGTCAGACCACGCAGGGACGCCTGCTTTTGTCCTTCACCCTTGGCGGCAAGTCCCGCTTTTCTAGGAGGCAAGAACCCCCCAATCGCTTATTTTGGCTCCCCAACCTCATATCTCTATGCCCCAATCCCTTATTTCTGCACCCCAACCCATCTCTGTGCCCCAATCCCTTATTTCCGTGCCCCAACCTCGTATCTCTGTGCCCCGACCCCTTTCCTGCTTTTCTGGAGGGTGAGAACCCCTGAACCCCTTCCCTCCGTGTCTCTACTCTCTCTTTTCTCTGGGCTTCACTATGGGCAACCTTCCACCCTCAATTCCTCCTTCTCCCTTAGCCTATGTTCTTAAGAACTTAAAACCTCTTCAACTCTCACCAGACCTAAAATCTAAGCGTCTTATTTTCTTCTGCAATGCTGCTTGACCCCAATACAAACTCAACAGTAATTCCAAATAGCCAGAAAACGGCACTTTCAATTTTTCCATCCTGCAAGATCTAAATAATTCTTGTAAAATAGGCAAACGGTCTGAGGTGCCTGACGTCCAGGCATTCTTTTACACATCAGTCCCTCTTCTAGTCTCTGTTCCAAATGCAATTCCTCCCAAATCCTCCTTCTTTTCCTCCCGCCTGTCCCCTCAGTCCCAACCCCAAGCGTTGCTGAGTCTTTCCAGTCTTCGTTTTCTACAGACCCATCTGACCATCTAACCTTTCCCCTCCTCCTCAGACTGCTTGTCACCAGGCCGAGCTAAGTCCCAATTCTTCCTCAGCCTCCGCTCCTCCACCCTATAATCTTTTTATCCCCTCCCCTCCTCACACCCGGTCCGGTTTACAGTTTCATTCTGTGAGTAGCCCTCCCCCACCTGCCCAGCAATTTCCTCTTAAAAAGGTGGCTGAACTAAAGGCATAGTCAACGTTAATACTCCTTTTTCTTTATCCGACCTCTCCCAAATCAGTTAGCGTTTAGACTCTTTTTCATCAAATATAAAAAACCCAGCCCAGTTCATGGCTCATTCGGCAGCAACCCTGAGACGCTTTAGAGCCCTAGACCCTAAAAGGTCAAAAGGCGGTCTTAATCTCAATATACATTTTATTACCCAATCTGCTCCCGACATTAAATAAAACTTCAAAAGTTAGAATCTGGCCCTCAAACCCCACAACAGGCCTTAATTAACCTCACCTTCAAGGTGTACAATAATAGAAAAAAGTTTCAATTCCTTGCCTCCACTGTGAGACAAACCCCAGCCACAACTCCAGCACACAAGAACTCCAAACACCTGAACTGCAGCAGCCAGGCGTTCCTCCAGAACCTCCTCCCCCAGGAGCTTGCTACAAGTGCCAAAAATCTGGCCACCGAGCCAAGGAATGCCCGCAGCCAAGGATTCCTCCTAAGCCATGTCCCATCTGTGCGAGACCCCACTAAAAATCGAACTGTTCAACTCACCTGGTAGCCACTTCCAGAGCCCCTGGAACTCTGGCCCAAGGCTCTCTGACTCCTTCCCAGATCTTCTTGGCTTAGCGGCTGAAGACTGACGCTGCCCGATCGCCTCAGAAGCCCCCTAGACCATCACAGATGCTGAGCTTCGGGCAACTCTCACAGTGGAAGGTAAGTCCGTCCCCTTCTTAATCAATATGGAGGCTACCCACTCCACATTACCTTCTTTTCAAGGGCCTGTTTCCCTTGCCTCTGTAACTGTTGTAGGTATTGACGGCCAGGCTTCTAAACCTCTTAAAACTCCCCAGCTCTGGTGCCAACTTAGACAACACTCTTTTAAGCACTCCTTTTTAGTTATCCCCACCTGCCCAGTTCCCGTATTAGGCCGAGACACTTTAATTAAATTATCTGCTTCCCTGACTATTCCTGGACTACAGCTGCATCTCATTGCCGCCCTTCTCCCCAACCCCAAAGCCTCCTTTGCGTCTTCCTCTCATATCCCCTCACCTTAACCCACAAGTATGGAACATCTCTACTCCTTCCCTGGCAACCGATCACATGCCCGTTACCATCCCATTAAAACCTAATCACCCTTACCCCGCTCAACACCAATATCCCATCCCACAGCACGCTTTAAAAGGATTAAAGCCTGTTATTACTCGCCTGCTACAGCGTGGGCTTCTAAAACCTATAACTCTCCTTACAATTCCCCCATTTTACCTGTCCAAAAACCGGACAAGTCTTACAGATTAGTTCAGGATCTGCGCCTTATCAACCAAATTGTTTTGCCTATCCATCCTGTGGTGCCCAACCTGTACACTCTTATCCTCAATACCTTCCTCCACAACTCACTATTCCATGCTTGATCTTAAAGATGCTTTTTTCACTATTCCCCTGCACCCCTCGTCCCAGCCTCTCTGCTTTCACTTAGACTGACCCTGAAACCCATTAGGCTCAGCAAATCACCTGGGCTGTACTGCCGCAAGGCTTCACAGGCAGCCCCCATTACTTCAGTCAAGCCCAAATTTCATCCTCATCTGTTACCTATCTCGGCATAATTCTCATAAAAACACACGTGCTCTCCCTGCTGATCGTGTCCGATTAATCTCCCAAACCTCAATCCCTTACAAAACAACAACTCCTTTCCTTCCTAGGCATGGTTAATGCGGTCAGAATTCCTACATAAGAGCCAGGACTGCACCCTGTAGCCTTTCTGTCCAAACAACTTGACCTTACTGTTTTAGCCTAGCCCTCATGTCTGCGTGCAGCGGCTGCCACTGCTTTAATACCTTTAGAGGCCCCCAAAATCACAAACTATGCTCAACTCACTCTCTACATTTCTCATAACTTCCAAAATCTATTTTCTTCCTCATATCTGACGCATATACTTTCTGCTCCCCGGATCCTTCAGCTGTATTCACTCTTTGTTAAGTCCCACAATTACCATTGTTCCTGGCCTGGACCTCAATCCAGCCTCCCACATTATTCCTGATACCACACCTGACCCCCATGACTGTATCTCTCTGATCCACCTGATGTTCACCCCATTTCCCCACATTTCCTTCTTCCCTGTTTCTCACCCTGATCACACTTAGTTTATTGATGGCAGTTCCACCAGGCGTAATCGCCACACAACAGCAAAGGCAGGCTATGCTATAGTACAAGCCACTAGCCCACCTCTTAGAACCTCTCATTTCCTTTCCATTGTGGAAATCTATCCTCAAGGAAATAACTTCTCAGTGTTCCATCTGCTATTCTACTACTCCTCAGGAATTATTCAGGCCCCCTCCCTTCCCTACACATCAAGCTCGAAGATTTGCCCCCACCCAGGACTGGCAAATTAGCTTTACTCAACATGCCCCGAGTCAGATAACTAAAATACCTCTTAGTCTAGGTAGACACTTTCACTAGATAAGTAGAGTCCTTTCCTACAGGGTCTGAGAAGGCCACCGCAGTCATTTCTTCCCTTCTGTCAGACATAATTCCTCAGTTTAGCCTTCCCACCTCTATACAGTCTGATAACAGACCAGCCTTTATTAGTCAAATCAGCCAAGCAGTTTTTCAGGCTCTTAGTATTCAGTGAAACCTTTATATCCCTTATGGTCCTCCATCTTCAGGAAAAATAGAACGGACTAAAGGTCTTTTAAAAACACACCTCACCAAGCTCAGCCACCAACTTAAAAAGGACTGGACAATACTTTTACCACTTTCCCTTCTCAGAAGTCAGACCTGTCCTCAGAATGCTACAGGGTACAGCCCATTTGAGCTCCTGTATAGACATTCCTTTTTATTAGGCCCCAGTCTCATTCCAGACACCAGACCAACTTAGACTGTGCCCCCAAAAACTTGTCATCCCTACTATCTTCTGTCTACTCATACTCCTATTCACCATTCTCAACTACTCATACATGCCCTGCTCTTGTTTACGCTGCTAGTTTACACTGTTTCTCCAAGCCATCACAGCTGATATCTCCTGGTGCTATCCCCAAACCACCATTCTTAACTCTTAAAAGTAAATACATAATCTTTGCTGGCAAGGCTATTCTGAACCTCCTTAGGCACTCTCTAATTAGATGTCCTAGGTCCTCCCAATTCTTAGCCCTTTAATACCTGGTTTTCTCCTTCTCTTATTCCATTTAGTTTTTCAATTCATACAAAACTGTATCCAGGCCATCACCAATAATTCTACACGACAAATGTTTCTTCTAACAGCCCCACAATATCACCCCTTACCACAAAATCTTCCTTCAGCTTAATCTCTCCCATTCTAGGTTCCCACGCCACCCCAATCCCGCTCAAAGCAGCCCTGAGAAACATCGCCCATTATTTCTCCATACCATCCCCCAAAATTTTCTCTGTCCCAACACTTTACCACTATTTCGCTTTATTTTTCTTATTAATATAAGAAGACAGGAATGTCAGGCCTCTGAGCCCAAGCTAAGCCACCATATCCCCTGTGACTTGTGCGTGTGCATCCAGATGGCCTGAAGTAACTGAAGATCCACAAAAGAAGTAAAAATAGCCTTAACTGATGACATTCCACCATTGCGATTTGTTTCTACCCCACCCTAACTGATCAATGTACTTTGTAATCTCCCCCACCCTTAAGAAGGTTCTTTGTAATTCTCCCTACCCTTGAGAATGTACTTTGCGAGATCGACCCCCTGCCCCCAAAATATTGCTCCTAACTCCACCGCCTATCCCAAAACCTATAAGAACTAATGATAATCCACCACCCTTTGCTGACTCTCTTTTTGGACTCAGCCCACCTGCACCCAGGTGAAATAAACAGCCTTGTTGCTCACACAAAGCCTGTTTGGTGGTCTCTTCACTCCGATGCGCATGAAACCAGGTTCAAGCGATTCTCCTGCCTCAGCCTCCCCAGTAGCTGGGATTACAGGCATGTGCCACCACACCTGGCTAATTTTTTATTTTTAGTAGAGACAGGGTTTCTCCATATTGGTCCGGCTGGTCTTGAACTCCTGACCTCAGATGATCCACCTGCCTCGGCCTCCCAAAGTGCTAGGATTGCAGGCATGAGCCACTGCGCCTGGCCAATGGTTAATGTTTCTTTCCAGGGCCTCTGGGCAGGCCAGCTCACAGGGATGAATTCAACCCTGCTATGGATTTGGATGGATAGGTCTCGTGATCGGATTAGAGATTTTTCAACATTATGAGACTCTGATGAACAAAATCCTTTCCCCCTTCATTTCAGTTTGATTCCCCTGGTGAGCCAGGATGGGGACTAGGAGGGTGCCTCTCTTCAAAGTGCAAAGTGGAAATCCTCTTCCATCCCCCCAAGCCTGCTTCTCTCCTGTGGGAATGCAGATCAGTTCCCAATCTTAGTGGGAACTTCACGGAGGCCACGATGCATGCCGCTGCCCTAATGAGAAATCTGGTCAGTCTCGCCTTACCCCATACTTCCAATCCATTAACAAGTTCAGAAGCTCCTTCTACCTCGTAAAGATATTTCTCACATCCAATTTCTGCTCTCCTGCACTTAGTTTTTTTGTTTTGTTTTGTTTTTTTGAGACAGAGTCTGGCTCTCTGTTGCCCAGGCTGGAGTGCAATGGCACAATCTCAGCTCACTGCAACCTCCGCCTCCCGGCTAGCTGGGATTACCAGCATGCACCACCATGCCCTGCTGATTTTTGTGTGTGTGTATTTTTAGTAGACACGGGGTTTTGTCATGTTGGCCAGGCTGGTCTCGAACTCTTGACCTGAAGTGATCCCTTTTATCATTTTGTACTCTCCAAAGGCACTCCCACCCCCAGTCTTTCTATCCTCTCACTCAAATCCACTAGATAATGCATATTCTGAGATGTCTCAGGCCTAAGTTCCTCTGAGACCTCATTTTGACTCTCTACCAACTTGCTCAGATAATCACTGCAATTGTGCAGATGTTAGGTGAAACCCTTCGATTAACTGCCTTTCATTCCAAGAGTCAGGATATTTCAAAGGGGTGGAGCAAGAGTTCCTGCAGTTGTCATGGCAACGACGGCCAGCCAGAGGCCCCGTATTCTCCTCTGCAAACCCCCACACACAACGCTCACACCCTTCACCCAATAGGTCCTAATCTGTGATGGTTTCTTTGATAGTTTTCAGCCAAAAGTCCGGTGGTAGTGACAGACTTGGAAGTGAATAATACCAGGATAAACAGCAGAGGTCATATAACTCTGGGTAAAACAGACCCCTCTCATTAGTACAAAATTTGAGACTCAAGCAAGAATTCACTGCTTTACTGAGAGGCATCTGGCAAAGAGACAGGGACATTGGTGGGTTTTGCTCTCTTTAACCCCTTTAAGCTAAACTCACTGAACCCCCATCTCCCACCAGCTGTTTTCTCCACCTTCCATTTCCCTGAATAAATCTGTATCTAGCTGGAGGTTTACCCACAGACTCAGGCCTGCCTGGGCCAGGACAAGGGTCAAAATCAAAGGGCAGGAGAGGCCAGGTGCGGTGGCTCACACCTGTAATCCCAGCACTTTGGGAGGCCGAGGTGGGCGGATCACTTGAGATCAGGAGTTCGAGACCAGCCTGGCCAGCATGGTGAAACTCTGTCTCTACTAAAAATACAAAAATTAGCTGGGCATGGTGGCAGGCTTCTGTAATCCTACCTACTTGGGAGGCTGAGGCAGAAGAATTGCTTGAACCTGGGAGGCAGAGCTTGCAGTGAGCCGAGATCGCGCCACTGCACTCCAGCCTGGGCGACAGAGCGAGACTCCATCTCAAAAAAAAAAAAAAAAAAAAAGTATTGTTTAGAGGAAAAGACAGATATGAAAAGAGATTGAGGATCTAGATGGAAGGGGCAGGAAACATCAGAGTGAAGTTTCCATATTTGGGACCATCACTACTTGGTACTTTTCCTATATGCGGACTTGTTTAATCTTCATAACAACGTAATCAAATAGTTATATCTCCATTTAACAGATGAAATAACTGAGGAAGAGAGGTTAAATCACTTGCCAAGCCACATAGCTATTAAGTGGCAGACCTGGGTCTCAAACAAGTCTTCATTTCCAAATCCTTTGGTTGCCTTTATCAACCACACCATTCTGCCTGCAACACATTCGCAGGCACCCACTCAGCTTAATTCCATCTGTCCAGAAAGCTCTGCTCATGCCCTTGGTCTGCATTTCCACCCTCATGTTCCCAGACACACCTCACCAATGATCATCATTTTCCCTTGCCACACATAGGCAATGCAGATTTGTTAGGCAGAAACAGACCAAAGCCAGCCCAGCATGGTGGCTCACACCTGTAATCCCAGCGCCTTGAGAGGCGGGGGTGGGAGGGTTCCTTGAGGCCAAAAGTTTGAGACCACCCTGGGCAACACAGCAAGACCCCATCTCTACAGAAAAATTTAAAACTTAGCAAGGTTTGGTGGTGCATTCCTATAGACCCAGCTACTCCTGAGTCTGGGATGGAACAATTGAGCCTGGAAGTTCCAGGTTACAGTGAGCTATGATCGTGCTACTGCACTCCAACCTGGACAACAGAGTGAGACCCTGTCTCTAAAAATAAATAAGTAGATGTTGGTATTTTCAAATCTAAAAAATAAAATAAAGAGACCAAAGCAGTTCTCCAAGGATTTTGTTTTGTTTTATGTTTTTAACTACAAAAGTCTAGAATGAAGAAAAGGCACCCGCAATAAACATGATATTATAAACAATTTGGCCAATGCATAAAGCAGCCTCCTTCTGATGGGTGAGCCCTCTGCTCGGAAGGAAAGCTGGCTTACCATCTGTCCTGTGCTTGTGAAACCTGAGCTGCTTGCCATGACCCAAATAGAAGCCCTCTGGAAACCCTGCAGATCCTTCTGCCCACAAGAAATGAAGTCAGAAGAGAGACTGCAACTGGAGGAGAGAGGAAAAAAAAAGGAGGAAAGAAGAAATAAGGAAGAAAGGGAGGGAGGGAGAGAGGAAGAAAGGGAGTATCTTAATCCATTCATACTGCTATCACAAAATATCAGACACTGAGCGGCTTATACACAACAGGTATTTGTTTCTTACAGTCCTGGAGTCTGGGAAATCCAAGAGCAAGGTGCTGGCAATTCAATTCCTAGAGAGAGAGCTCTTTGCCTGACTTGCAGACAGCAGCCTTCTTGCTGTGCAAGTCTTCTTGCTTCTTACATCGCAGAGAGAAAGAGAGCTCTGGTCTCCTCCTCCCTTTTGTAAAAATATGAATTCCATCACGGGGCTCCACCCTCATGACCACCTCTAAACCTCCTGAAGGTCCTTCTTCTAAATGCCATCACGTTAGAGGTTGGGGCTTTCAACATATGAATTCTAGGGGATGGAGGGCACAGACATCCAGTTCCTAACAAGGAGGTGGGGAGCAGGGAGGGAAGGAAGGAGGGCGGTGATATTATGTTAAAACCCAAAGTAAGAGTCTGAGTACTTACCTTCTATTGTTCAGTACCATCAACTTTCGCTGGAGGTTTGTAAGGGGAAGGTAATGCCACAGTGTCAGCTCAATATTCAAATTAACTGTTTAGGAAAAATGGGATTCAATGCCCTTCTCAAAGAATTCACTGACAGTACCACTCGGCAAACTATCTCTGCTTTGATAATTTTTTACTTTTAAAAAAGCACATGGGCTGGGCACAGTGGCTCATGCCTATAATCCCAGCACTTTGGGAGGCCAAGGCAGGTGGATCACCTGAGGTCAGGAGTTTGAGACCAGCCTGGGCAACAGGGTGAAACCCCATCTATTAAAAATACAAAATTAGCTGGGTGTGGTGGCGCATGCCCGTAATCTCAGCTTCTTGGGAGGCTGAGGCAGGAGAACCCCTTAGAGCCTGGGAGGCAGAAGTTGCAGTGAGCTGAGATTACGCCACTGCACTCCAGCCTGGGTGACAGAGTGAGACTCTGTCTCAAGAAAAAAAAAGAAGAAAGCACATGTTCTACTGCACTGTTCCTATCTTCAGTCTTTTAAAATATTCCCAGAAACTCCATGTTGTTTAAACAACTGAATGTTTGTGGTGTCCCCAGGTAGCCTTATTTCAAGACAAACCAAAAATTAAGTATTGCTTTCCCATGGGGGCAAAAGCAGGAGAGGGGCCATCTGTCCACTCAAGCGAGTGTCCACTGTGGGCACCACCTGTCCTAGGAACCAGAGGGGAGCCCGGGGAAAGAGCAGGCTCAGGTCCAGCCCTCCAGGAGCTTCCAGGACACCCACAGTTGTGGCTCAGGCAGTCAAGTGGGTAGAGGTGCCCTTTGCTGGGACAGGGTTAACAGAGGAGTGAGCAAGTCTTGGGGGTGGGGGTAAATAATGAGTTCCCTTTTAGCCAAGTTGAGCTTAGGTGATCACTGGCTGGAGTGGAGTAGGTGGGCAGATAAGTAGATCTGGAGCTCCAGAGAGAAATTTGGATGGAGATGAAAACTGAAGGCACAGGAATGAATCATCTGTGGAATGAAAAAAGAAGGCAGCCCAGGTCACAGTTTATCTTTGTTTGAATGAATGATTGAATATATGTATATATACATATGGAAATGTTATGAGTTAAAGCTACAAAAATAAGGGAACTTGGCATCAGATTGCAAAAGTCTAGGTGACAATGTGGCAGGGTTCCAGGCTCCTCTCCCACTCTGGGTATCTTCTGAACAATCTCTAGCTTGTTCATGTCCTGCCAAATATCCTTCTCAGGAGTGAATGCAATTGTCTGCTTGCACTATAAACATCCCAGAGTGGAAGACAACCCTCTCCTCCCTCGTTTTAGATGGTATACTCCTATTAATGCAGCTTAAACTCATATTAAGCTTTCTGACTGTGGCATCACATTAATGATGTACTGGGTCTACTACCTGCCTGCCTTTGTTTTCCGTGGCTGCTGTAACAGAGTACCACAAACTGGGCGGCTTGAAATTATGGGAGGATGGAGTCCAAAATCAAGTTTCTAGCAGGGCCAGGCTCCCTGTGAACCCTGTAGGGGAGGATCCTTCCTTGCCTTGCGTCTTCCCGACTTTGGGTGACAGCCAGCAGTCCGGGGCCTTCACCGGCTTGCAGCTGCATTGTTCCAATCTCTGCCTCTGTCGTCACTTGGTGCTCTCCCTCTGTCCCAATTTCCCCCTCCTTATAAGGATCCCAGTCATATAGGATGAGGGCTCACTCTAATGACCATGTTAACTTGATACCATCTGCAAGTTGCTTGATCTGCAAGCATCTGCAAGCATCCGCAAGCATCTGCATGATCTGATTTCCAAACAAGATCTCATTCCCAGGCATGCAAGGTTAGAACCTGACCATATATTTTTGGAGGACACAATTCAACCCATATCCCTACCAAATAAAAAATCCAAGTCTTTCATCCCCTTTGCTGCTGCAGCCTTCCCAAGCCTCATCTAGTTTCTCAACCATAAGCCTCAGTTTCTCTTGAGTGCAGAGAAAATAGAAGGACTCAGCCCCACGCAAGACAGACACTGCTGAAAATGACTGTGAGTCCCCCGGCATCTCTTCTCAGCAGGTTTTACATCCTCAGAGTGAGGAAATCTGAGAAAACATCACCCATCCACTCTCACTTCTCGGATTTCTAGCTTTCCACCCTGTCTCTGCCTCGGATTCTGTCTCCACCTCTGCCTGTCTTGCTGTTTCCCTCTGCAGGCTTTCCTGTCTGCCTCTCCTGTCATCTTTCTCTCCTTCACACATGTGCTCATACATACACATGCTTGCTCACACACAGGCATGCAAACACACACATGCACACCCGCACTCCCCTAGTCCATCCTGCCTGAGCGATCACAAATCCAAACAAGACAGCATGAGGAAGTCCAGCAAAGGGAGCCCTGATGAGCAGAGAGACGGCCATTGAGTTTGCATTTCTTATTCATAGAAGGCGCTGGAAATGTGACGGAGCAGTGTTGCTGCCAGATGTCTCATGCCATGCCTTCATTGATCGCTCTTTCTCAGCATCAAATGAGTAACAGCACGACCAGGAGAAAAATGCTCCCAAAAACTGGAGCAGGCTGTCAATTGGTTCCAATAAAGGATCCGATTCATTATTTTTCAAAACACAGACTCGAGCCTGAACATACAGTAGATTTCCTTTTTTTTTTTTTTTCTTTGAGCTGGAGTCTCGCTCTGTCGCCCAGGCTGGAGTGCGGTAGCTTGATCTCGGCTCACTGCAAGCTCCGCCTCCCAGGTTCACGCCATTCTCCTGCCTCACCGAGTAGCTGGGACTACAGGCACCCACCACCACGCCTGGCTAATTTTTTGTATTTTCATTAGAGACGGGATTTCACCGTGTTAGCCAGGATGGTCTCGATCTCCTGACCTCATGATCCGCCCGCCTCAGCCTCCCAAAGTGCTGGGATTACAGGCGTGAGCCACCGCGCCTGGCTGATTTCTTTTTTTTTTTAATTTTTTATTATTATTTTTCTTTTCTATGGTGCTGAAGTAGGTTTCTTAAGTCAAAATATTGTCCTATCTTCTATCTCTTCTCCTCTGTCTTGAAGAAATGAGGAAGTGAGGAAGGCGAATTGTTTGGTTGATGAGATGTTTGCAGCCATTTGGGCTGTTAAACAAGCAAAGCCCACATGAAACATCCCCCAAATTATTCAGAGCACAAGTTCTTGCTACAAAAAATAGTACTATTTGCTACAAATAAATACATTTACAATGTAGTATTTTAGTAAGGCTACACACACACACACACACACACACACACACACACACACACACACACACACACACACACACACACACACACACACACACACACACACACACACCAAAAAACCGCAAACACTGAAAGGCAGATATTTCTGATTCTTCCTTTCTGCCCTAAAGCCAGTTCAGCTGCAAGTCCCATGAGCTCTTCCCTCAAGGAGTGTCTAGGGCTCATTGACTTCTCCCCACCCCAGTGGCTGCCACCCATAGCTAAGCCATCATCACATCTTATCTGGATTGACACAGTCTTCCTCACTGTCTGCCTGTGGTGCCCCCTCTGCCTCCCTCACTGTCCTTTTGCCAGAGAACCGCCTGCATGCCCTTTGAATAATGTAAATGAGACCATCTGTTATGCCCATAAAATCCTTCACTTCCAAACTCATCTAAGATAAGAACTGAATTCACCACAGCCTTGCTACCTGTCTAACCCCATAGCCTCCTGCTGTCCCTCTTCTTGTTTTTTTTTGGTTTTTTGTTTTTTGAGACAGAGTCTCACTCGGTCACCCAGACTGGAGTGCAGTGGCACGATCTCAGCTCACTGCACCCTCAACTTCCCGGGTGCAAGCAATTCTCATGCCTCAGCCACCTGAGTAGCTGGGGCTACAGCCACAGCTGGGCCACCATGCCCAGCTAATTATGTCTCTCTTGTTCTCTATGCCGTGGTATCAACAGCCTTCATTTGGACACTGGTGCAGCAGGCTTACTCGCCTGTGGGGTGTTTGCCCTTTCTCTGACTTCTGTCTGAAGGTTCTTCCCAGGTTGAAATGCTGCTGACTCCTTGTCCTGGTGTGGATCCCACCTACTCAGAGCAGCCCTTCCCAACAGCCTCAACTAAAGGAACAACCTCCCCCATCACCTTACTTTGCTTCAAAGCACTCACCTGCGGGGTGCAGTGACTCACACCTGTCATCCCAGCACTTTGGGAGGCTGAGGCGGGAGGATCACTTAAGCCCAAGAGTTTGAGAACAGCCAGGCCAACATAGTGAGACCCACTCTCTGCAAAAAAAAAAACAACAAAAAAAACTTTTTTAATGAGCCAGTCATGGTGGTGAATGCCTGCAGTCCCAGCTACTTAGGAGGCTGAGATGGGAGGACCTCTTGAGCCCAGGAGGTCGAGGCTACAGTGAGCCACTGCACTCCAGCCTGGGCGACAGAGTGAGACCCTGACTCAAAACAAACAACAACAACAACAACAAAGTACTCACCAAAATCTAAAACTATTTACTTGCTTTCACATTTCTCTTCCCTCTTCACTTAAACTCCATGAAAGCAGAAACCCCAACTGTCCTTTTGTAAATCACTGAATCTCCAGAATCTAGAACAGCACCTGATAACACACCCTAAGTGCTGACTGATTGTTGAATGAATGCATGAAGGTGTTGAATACGGTGTTGAATGAATAAATTTTTTTAACTTTAATGACAGACCTAGGGTTAATAACTCTAATATGTAAGAGCCTTTATTATTCAGCAAGAAAAACATGAATAAGCCCAAGAAAGCCTGGGCCAGAAGTTCCCGGCCAAGATCCAGGAAAATATATTCTCAGCCCAGACAATAATACTTAGGCACCGTCTTTTTCTGTCTCTTCCATTGAAAATAAAAAGGATATTAAAGGAGGCCGGGCGCGGTGGCTCACGCTTGTAATCCCAGCACTTTGGGAGGCCGAGGTGGGCGGATCACGAGGTCAGGAGATCGAGACCACGGTGAAACCCCGTCTCTACTAAAAATACAAAAAACAAAAAAAATTAGCCGGGCGTAGTGGCGGGGCCTGTAGTCCCAGCTACTCGGAGAGGCTGAGGCAGGAGAATGGCGTGAACCCGGGAGGTGGAGCTTGCAGTGAGCCGAGATCGCGCCACTGCACTCCAGCCTGGGCGACAGAGCGAGACTCCGTCTCAAAAAAAAAAAAAAAAAAAAGGATATTAAAGGGAAGGCAAAAGGGAAGGAGGTATTTGACCCTGTAGAAGGGATCGAAAATAGAGAGACAAGCTGGGCGTGGTGGCTCATGCCTGTAATCCCAGCACTTTGGGAGGCCGAGGAGGGTGGATCACCTGAGGTCAGGAGTTCAAGACCAGCCTGGCCAACATGGTGAAACCCCGTCTCTACTACAAATACAAAATTTATCTGGGTGTGGTGTTGGGTGCCTGTAATCCCAGCTCCTAGGGAGGCTGAGGCAGGAGAATCGCTTGAATCCGGGAGGGGTGGAGGTTGCAGTGAGCCAAGATGGCGTCATTGCACTCCAGCCTGGGCAACAAGAGCGAAACTCCATCACAAAAAAAAAAAGAGAGAAAGAAAGGGAAGGAAGGAAGGAAGGAAAGAAAAAGAAAGAAAAGAGAGAGAAGGAAGGAAGGAAAGAAGGAAGGAAGGAAGGAGAGAAAGAAAGAAAGAGAAAATAGACAAAAAGAAGAGGTCAAGGGAGGAAGAGGGGCCATGTGGTACAGGTGTCAGGGTGCTGTCTCATTTCAGGATAACTGCAGCCAGCCCCAGTGAGGCAAGGCCAAGGAATAAAGCATTGTTCACTTTCTATCACTGCCTGGTCTCCATTCCCCTTCTCTCTTCTCTGTTTTCTTGTTCCTAGAATAGATAAATAAAATTAAAGTGGAACCGCAGAGAGAAAAGTGGGCAGTAGGACTATTGAGGGGAGAGGTATATATTAATAGAATAATATAACATAACAAAATATCTGTTTGGTAAGTGATAGGCTTGTGGCTGTAATTTTTTAATTTTTCTACAATAAACATATTACTTGCATAATTTTGAACTTTAAAAAAATAATAATTCATCATGGGGTGGGGCATATGTATTTACAGAATCCCATCGGTGGTACCAGACTCCATAGCTCCCCGATCCACATAGCTGCAACTGGGTAGTTACAACATTTGTATCTCCCCAAATCAGCGTAGAGTTGATGGAAATTCAAATGGTGATAGAAGACCAGGGCAGGAGAAAGAGTAGAAAGACAAGGCATGGACATTTAACCAATGACCCAGAGGAAATTTGAGCTGATGAAGCTGCAGGCGCCCCTGCTCCCGACAGGAGCTAGTGACACCTGCTGCCCACAAGGGGGCGGTATCTAACCAACTGCAAACCCAGCATGAGCGGCCGCGGCACCTGAATGTAGCTATTTGGAATTCACTCGAAAACTGAGTTTTTTTAGCCATTGGTTAGTTTATGTGTCTGTCTTGCTATCGTTTTGACCCCAAAGTGCACCAAAATACTGAAAGCTCAGAACTGGACGCCAATTTTCAAGAGTAGCTTCTCATAAAAGATCAACAGCATTTAGTGCCAATCCTTTGATGACCTCCCTCCCTGCCCATCTCACACAAACCCCAAAGCCTTGTTAGCCCTTAAAGTCACAAATTACATTAAAAAGAGAAAAAAGGAAGAAAAATTCAAAGTCTGGTTTCAGAGCCAAAAATGGAAGGTGCTGGCCAGGCATGGTGGCTCATGACTGTAATCCCAGCACTTTGGGAGGCCAAGGCAGGCAGATCACTTCAGGCCAGGAGTTCAAGACCAGCCTGGGCAGCATAGCGAGACCCAGTCTCTACAAAAAATAAACAAATTAGCTGGGCATGGTGGCACACTCCTGCTCAGGGAGGCTGAGGCAGGAGGCTTGCTTGAGTCCGAGAGGTCGAGGTTGCAGTGAGCTGTGATCAAACCACTGCACTCCAGCCTGGGTGACAGAAAGAGACCCTGTCTCAAAATTAAAAAAAAAAAAAAAAAAGAAAAAGGAAAATCCAAAAATGGAAGGTAGAGGGAGGTCTCTAAATAAGAAAAACATCTGGCCGGGCGTGGTGGCTCATACCTGTAAGCCCAGCACTCTGGGAGGCCGAGGCGGGCAGGTCACCTGAGGTCAGGAGTTCGAGACCAGCCTCAACATGGAGAAACTCTGTCTCTACTAAAAATACAAAATTAGCTGAGCGTGGTGGTGCATGCCTGTAATCCCAGCTACCTGGGAGGCTGAGGCAGGAGAATTGCTTGAACCTGGGAGGTGGAGGTTGCAGTGAGCCGAGATTGCACCATTGCACTCCAGCCTGGGCAACAAGAGCAAAACTCCGTCTCAAAAGAAAAAAAAAAAGAAAGAAAGAAAAAAAAAAAAGAAAAACATCTGAATAGAGGATACCATTTGGTCCTGGTGTCATCTTAGCCCTCGCATCCCACTCCCAAAGCCAGAGGGGCCCACAAAGACAAAAAAAGCCTATATAAAAACACAGAGCTGGCCGGGCACAGTGGCTCACGCCTGTAATCCCAGCACTTTGGGAGGCTGAGGCGGGTGAATCACGAGGTCAGGAGATCAAGACCATCCTGGCTAACACAGTGAAATTCCTTTTCTACTAAAAATACAAAAAAATTAGCCGGGCGTAGGCTGGGCGCGGTGGCTCACGCTTGTAATCCCAGCACTTTGGGAGGCCGAGGCGGGCGGATCACGAGGTCAGGAGATCAAGACCATGGTGAAACCCCGTCTCTACTAAAAATACAAAAAATTAGCCAGGCGTGATGGCGGGTGCCTGTAGTCCCAGCTACTCGGGAGGCTGAGACAGGAGAATGGTTTCAACCTGGGAGGCAGAGCTTGCAGTGAGCTGAGATCGCGTCACTGCACTCCAGCCTGGGAGACAGAGCAAGACTCCGTCTCAAAAATAAAAAATAAAAATAAAATAAATAAAAACACCAGAGCTATGCTATTTGAGGCTGGGATTCAGGACCACTTCAAATCCTCAGATCCCAACAGATCACAGAAATCAAGCTCTATTTACTTCTGCATCCCTGGTCCCAAAGACTTAGCTTGACAAGGGAAGAGAACAAACAATAGAACCAGACACCAAAGACCAAATCTAAATAATGTAATTACTCTCCAATTGCACCTCACTGGTTTATTTCCTTTAGATCAACACCCCACCACACCCACAAACACAGTGTGCTAACCTTTATCTAGAATCAGGGGTTCTCAAACTTCAGTGCACATCAGAACCCTCTGAAGGGTTGATAAACCACAACCGGCTGGCCCCTCCCCTGGAGTTTTTCATTCAGCAGGAATAGGTTGGGCCTGATAATTTGCATTTCCAACAAGTTCCCACTGACGCTGATGCTGCTGGTTGAGGGACCACACTTTGAGAACCACTCTTTATTAATAACACAGTACAGAGGGATTGGCCCGTATATTGACTACATCACCCTTAAGCATGAGAATGCTCAGAAACAAATATCCAGCAAATAAGAAACTAATGTTTATTAACACTACCATATGCTGGATGCTTTACATTCATTATCTCCTCTTATTTCATCTTCACTAATTTCTGCAATTCAGTATCATTATTCCCATTTTCAAATGAGAACACGAAGGCTGCAGGAGGTTATTTGACTGAGGTCATTCAGCTAGTAAAGTGTTAGAAACGGATTGGATCCAGCTTCAAAGTCCGTGCTGAATATTCATTCTATCTCCCATATGAAAAGCAGATGAACTGAAATGAACAAAAAAGGATAAAAATAAGCAGTTCTTTTTGTTGTTATTGTTGTTGTTGTTTGAAATGGATTCTGGCTCTGTCTCCCAGGCTGGAGTACAGTGGCACGATCTCAGCTCACTGCAACCTCTGCCTCACAGATTCAAGCGATTCTCCTACTTCAGCCTCTCAAGTAGCTGGGATTACAGGCACCTGCCACCACTCCTGGCTAATTTTTGTATTTTTGGTAGAGATGGGGTTTCACCGTGTTGGCCAGGCTGGTCTCGAACTCTTAATCTCTGGTGATGTGCCCACCTTGGCCTCCCAAAGTGCTAGAATTACAGGTGTGAACCACCATGCCCAGCCAAAAATAAGCAACTTTTAAATGAAAGTGGAAAAGCAAGCAGTGTAGGGAAGCTTTATAGCCACAACTGGTATCAGAGGTGGCTATGAGGTTGCCCTCGTGCCCCATGAAACATGTAGCTCTTGGAAGAGGCCGGACTCAGAAAGCCCAGCCAGTGTTTAAGCTGAAGTAGCAATGAGAGGTCCTGCCTCAAAGAGAACACTATACATTATTTAGAAGAGCAAGCGATTTCTATTTTTGCACTCTAAGGAGAAGAGGTATTCGCATAAAAGAGTGTTAGGGATGTTTGTTAAAAGGTTTTTTTTTTACAGATCAGAAATGCCCAAGTTGGAGGCTTTTTAAAAGGATGAATCAAAAAAGTGGAAAAACAAATGTGATGAATGCTTAAATGGCCGAGAAACTGATTAACACTCCTCACAGCTTTCAGGTTTCTGACTCTGAAGCATTCCCTTTCTGTTTTATTAGTCAAACAGGAAGCATTTTGATTCTGAGGGTTTTTTTGTGTGTGTTTTGTTTGGTTTTGTGTGTGTGTTTGTTTGTGTGTGTGTTTGTTTATGTGTTGGCAAGGGAAGTTTCTATTCAAAGTAATGCATTGTCAGGAAATACACCTTTTGCATAAAATAATCTCAATTTCCAACAAAGACTCATATAGTTGGAGTCTTGGAGAACAATTAAACAGATTTACATCACTAGCAATCGTGTGGAAAAAAATCTAATTTCACTGTATTAGGTTACACACAATGTAATTCAACCAACAGAGCCTCCTCTGTGCAAACAAGGCATTACCTACAAGAAACTTGTAATTTAATCAGAGTAGTAAGATGGACATACTAATAATTATGGTAACCATGATCCAGTGGGAAGGAAGCCTGTCATGAAGAATCACTGCTTTCTTCACAGTCCCTCTCACGGGTCTCTTTCTGCTCCTGTCCTGGTGTATTGTCCACCAGCTGCCTTGTAAGTGATTCTAACCCTTCTGATGGCTTTGTTGCCCCCGACTCTGACACGCCCAACATGCTGCTACCAGGCTTATCTTCCTAAATCAGAGGGAAATTTGATGCCTCAGCTCAAAGTCTTCCTGGGGGTTTTAGTTACCTGCAGAGCTAAAGTCGTATTGGTTATCAATGTCCTCCACAATTCAACTGCAAACCACCTCACCAACATTAGCCCCTTTTACCCCTCTAGGAAAGGCCTCAACTCCAGGCAAATTGATGTTCTTGCTATGCCTGAGACACTACAGACCCTCTTACTTAGAACCCAATGATACTGACTGTACCACTCGTTTATTGCCACGGTGCCACAATGAACACGTGCTGCCTCGAGACAGTGTTTACTTTGGTATGTCTATCTCACGGCTCACCACGATTCCTTAGGAGGAGGAATTGCGCACTATTTGCCTTCAGTACTCAGCGCAGGCTGGACGCACAATGACCCTTAATAAATCCAGCTAGCTGAGACTGTGGCTTTAATGAACGATATCAAGTCATATCAAGTCTTGTTTTCACATCTTGCTTACAATGATCTACATTTAAGTCCATCCAAAATAAATCTGAATGTACAGAGTCATCTCAGAATCTCTCGGAGTGACACAAAGTATATTGAAGAGTTAAGACACTGATCTGCTTCAGGTGGATATATCTGCTATTCTTCGATAGGAACCTCTCCCTGGTCTTTTCAAAGTATGTTAAGTGTCACAAAAATACCACAAGGGGGTATAGGCATCTGTTTTATTTATTCCTAGGTTAAGAAGGCGTGGCCTTCTACAAAGGGGACCAAGCTGGGAATCACAGGATCTTCTTGGCAGTACGGTCATCTGAGACAGCTGAACCAACTGGGTGTGAAAAGCCTTCTGATGACCCTGCTAGATTCTTCAGGCTAATAAGCAGTTTTTCAACAGAGACTTCAGTTCAAACGCACCTTTTGATGATAGGGTATATTTCTTCTAGTTTTTGCCTGGTGTCCTTTCATGCTGTTTGGGCCAGTTGGTTACTTTTTTTCTGACTTGAGCAAAGATAAAGTAAGATAGTTATTTTCCTCTGATCTATAAACCTAGTTTTGAGATATTGTGTAGGATTGATGATAATGAATTAAAATAGTAGAATGCATACGATTTGTGAAATGCTTCTCTCTTTCCTCTTTCTCACCACCACCCACCCCACCTTCCTTCACCAAAATGGCTTATTATCCATTCAATTCCGTGCAGGAAAATGATGACAATTACTAAGTGTAACTCTGAGAACAACAGGAACAGAGCACCGCCGCTCCCCAGCCACCCTGAACAACAGCTGCATATAGAAAATGCATTATTTACTTAAGAGCTGATGAGCCAGACAAAACTTCAGCGGTTAATCAGTGCTTTTGCCCATAATTGATTTCCAACTTGGCAAAATTGCAGAATCACTATCACATGGGGTTTCTGGAATACAAAATAGTCGAATGGTTCGGGGCAGAGAAATTGCTCAGAATTGCTGACTCTGAACAGTGCGGGGAAGGAGGAGGCAATGTCCTCGTGAATTTTCAGTATTTTAAATTTTGTATTCCTGATTTAGATCCTTTTGGATTTATATTTCAGTATTTTAGTATTTCGAGATTTTCTTATTTTAGAAGTCTTACTTTTACATAAGTATTTCCTAAATTGTTGAAGACAAAAACCTCACCACATGAGTATAATGAGTGGAGACTTGGTCCTCTCCTGCCACCCACTCCTTCCGGTGCCTCAGCGTGTGTACTTTCCAAATTAGAAACTTCCAAAATATGCAAGAACATCATCAGTGCTGCCCTCTGCATCCCAGTCTATTGGTTGAAGAGCAAATCCTTATCTAGATATTTAATCGTTCCAAGTCTAGGACTAATCCACGCTTAGTTGCAGGTGAGTGGAACCTGCCACCCCCACTACATGTCCCATCATTCCCTCTAAATCCACATTAGACTGCCCTATCCCTGTGTTTTGTCCACTTTTGACAGTTTCTATAAAACAAACAAGCGACTATTTATCTCCTATTGTGCACCAGATATTTCCATAGATTGTCCATGGACATGACAGTTAAGTGTCAGATTACCTGCGACCTTGAGGCTTCAAGTCTTCCCCCTCCAGATTGTCCCCCTGCTCTGGTGCCTCTTTCCTGCTCCATTTCACCTCTACAAATTCCACTCATGCTCCACGCCCAGAATAGCTCTGTCTCCTCCTTAAATCTTCCCCCACTCTGTAGAGACATCTCCCTTCTTGGAATTTGTAGCACTTACTGACATTTAAGTACTGTGCATAGTGTCTTGATTTATGTGTGTATTTTGCATGCGTGTGTAGGATTTCTTCAACTGGACTGAAAGCTCCTTAGAACAGGAGTCATAAATTGCCAGTGGTGTTACTCAGCGCAATGCATAGAGTAGGTGCTGAATAATTATCTGTTAAGAAACATGACACTACTAGATGTGTCGAATACTGTTCTTGCTGCAGTCTGTCTCCTGAAATTGAACTAATTCAGGAAAACAGTTAGCTAAGGAAAAAATGCAGACAGACGTCTGCTAAACAAACAAACAAAGTCTTTCGGAGACGATACAGGGAAAGAGACAAGGTTTGGAGGCTTGCACTATCTTTAATGATGATAAAGAATATGAGGATAAGAACTAAAAAGAGATCTGTGGCTCTAATCAACGGTAAATGGAGATTTGGGCAAGAGCAATGTGGCCAAAAGATTGGCCTAGTCCTTTCAGGAAAGTGCCCATGATAAATGACTGCCTCTCGGAGGATCAATCTTCCTTGCCTACAAATGCATATTTAACACCTACTCTGTACAGGTCGCCAGAAGGCTACAAAGCTATATTAACTCAGAGCCTGCTTGAAAAGGATCTACAACTTAATTGGCCAGGAGGACAAATGCCTACAGAACAAAAACACTGAGTGTAGGTATTAGCTGCCAAATAAAGCACACTGAGGGGAGATGCTGGATGTGCTCAGGAGAGGAGAGACTCTTATAAGAGCCACGTCAGGAAGATTTCATAGGGAAGATGGAACTAGAATTGCACCTTGAAGTAAGGGCAGGACTTAGGGAATGGGTAATGGAAAGAGAACTCCAAGCAAATGAGCTTTGAGCACTGGCGGAAACCCAAATTCCTAGCGAAGGCCACGTAAACATATAGAGGCACCATCCCGTGTTAGGCTGCTTATGTTATGACCCCGGGTAATACCTATCTAATTATATTCCCTGTTATCACTTTGCACTGATACAAAATAAAACAAACAAACAAAAAATAGCCAAACTAAACAAGTTTGTGAGCTCCCTGTTTGTGACAACTGACAGGTAGGAATCAGGTGATATGTTTCCAGCTTGGTGCTGGGGATTGTGGAGAAAACGATATAAACATAAGACATGGCCTTTTACTCAAAAATCTAAATCCTTATTTTGAAAGCAAGACTCACTCACATGGACATGTTCAAATATACTTTCAAAGCCAGTATAATCAATGCTAAATTATACTCTTCTGATTGTGGAATACAAAATTATTTTAGAGACTAAAAAATATTAGGATGGACACAGGTATTTGGCAGCAATAACATTACAGTAAATTCCCTAAGATGGGCCATCAAAATGCAAATCCACTTTAGGCTTTTCCAAATTTCTACTTGTGCAATCCAGCTTACACCAGACACCTAGAATCTCCTGCAAATGTTTCAGAAGTATTCAATTCTAACCTGAAACCTCTAAGAAAGAGAACAATTTCAAGGCCAAGCAAGAGTCATCTGACTTGGCAACTTGGAAGCTGGAAGAAGCTGGTGATGCCATCCTCCTGCCAGATTCCATTTCTGCTGAGACCTGCTAAGTGAGAGACACCCGGTCAATTTGCAGGATATTAAAAGCAGTAGACACAGTCACACTGTGAGGGGCACTGCGACTCCCAGAACTGAGTCAGTGTATTATTCATGAGCCATCTTCTAATTTTTTCTGGTTATAAAACCCACAAAAACCAGTCTACGGCAGAAGCAGCTATTTTATGCTGCCATTTAAAAATCTGTCTGAAATCGTACACGTGTCTTATTTTAACAGTTCCCAAAATGTTACAGCAACACACTGAATTCAGCTCTTGAGCTTGCTAAAATCTCCTTCCTACACAGTTCTCCTCATTGTCTCCGTGATCTATAGGAATTCAACAGCCCAGGCAACGTCTCCCTGATGAGTCAGGCCTGGAAGGAAAGGATGCATAGGACTCCTCTCCCTGGGAGCGTGGTGACTCCCTGGCTGTGTCACCTCTACAGAAGGAAACATTCATCTCTTCTAATGACTGAACGGAAGGCAAAACCAGCCACAGATGAAAATGAATTCAAACGCCGAGGAGTCAATCGCCGGGTGATGTGTGCGGTTCTCTTACTGTGTGAGGAGAAGCAAGGAGCGCTGTGTCTAGCGAGTACGGGCTCTACAGATACTTGTTAAATGCATGAATTAGTGAATGAATTCACAGGTCTCTACAAACCAGGTGCCAAATTGAAATGGAGAAAGAGGCGTTCATAATAACAGACGCTACCATGACTGAGGATTCCTATGTGCCAATCACTCCTCTAAGCCTCTGGAGTATGGACTATTATTCTCCCCATTGTACAGAGGAAGGAAGAAATTATTTATTCACTTGCTTGGCTTGACCTAGTAAGAGGCAAAAGTAGGATTTGAATGGAGGCATTCTCAGTCTAGAACCCAAGCTCCTTATGCTCTACAGCCAGATTTACAAAACGTTAAGGACATATATTCACTCATTCATGTATCCTGCCCTCAGGATGGCTTGGAGTCAAGTAGGGGCAGGCCAATGGTTGTGCCCATGATTGTGGCACACTGTGAGGAGTGCTATGAGAGACATCAGCCTGGCAGTCGGTAGGAGGACAGAGGAGGTTAGACCAAGCTTCCTGGAGGAGTAGTGGTCAAGTGAATTTTGAAGCATAAATCTAAGTTAGGATTGGAGAAGAAGGGTGTGGTAAATTTTCTGCAAACATTTCCACAATTCTTCACTCCTCCCTGTATCCTTGCCCGTTGCAATTGACTTTGCAGCTCTTCTTATGAAAAGATACAGTCAGTTCCTCCAGGCCTTGAATCTCGCAACTTCCTCTGACCAGTAGAGTACAGTGGAAGTGATAACATGCCAGTTCCAAGCCCAGGCCTCCAGAGGCCTCTCGTGTTTCTACTTTCTTTCTCTTGAGCTTTGCCACAGACATGTGAAAAACCTGGGTGAGCCTGTTGGGTGATGACAGACCATGTGATCCAGTTACCCTTGCCATGTCAGCCAACAGCCCACCCACCACTGAGTGAAGTCATATTATAGCAGCCAGCTCCCAGGCCAAACCACCCTATGACTCCAGAGACCTAAGTGAGCTCCATCAGGGTTAGCCAAGCCTGGCCCAGTTTAGCAGAACTGCCCAGCTGACTCTGGACTCATGTGCAAAAGTTTATTGTTGTATGTTGCCTAGGTTCTGTGGTTGGTGGTTATATAGCAGTATTATCATAATAGAGTTTGGCAGATCCTCTTTATAAGGCTAAAAGCAGTGTGGTACAAGCTTCACTATAATCCTACTATACTTTGCTTGCTTTAGAAAAGAATTGGGCCAGATGCAGTAGTTCATGTCTGTGATCCCAGCAGTGTGGGAGGCAAAGGAGGGAGGATTGTCTGTGGCCAGGAGTTCAAGACCAGCCTGGGAAACAGCAAGATCTTGTCTCTACAAATTTTTTAAAAAAGAAAATTGAACTGGTCCAGAACAGAGTTTCTCAAACATGGCACTATTGACATTTTGGGCCAGACTATTCTTGTTGAGGGGGGCTGTTCTTTGCAAGGTAAGCTGTTTAGCAGCATCCATGGCCTCTACTCACTAGATACACCAGTAGGTGCCAATAGCACCCCTAATTGTAACACAAAAAAGTCTCCAGACATTGCCAGATGTCCTCTAGGGGGCCAGATTGCCCTCAGTTGGTCCAGAAACCAATGCAAAGACATTAGTTACCAAATACCCAAAGCCCAGCAATCTTTCCTACAAGATAGTTCCAGTGGTGGACCAAGCTCAGGCCCTATGTGAGTACAATGCCTTTTGTGGGAACGCGAAGTTGGATTGGGCAGAGCCAGGTGGGGTTCACCAGGGAGGCTTCTCTGAGTCATTCTAGCTCATGTTAAAGCTTGCTCTGGGTGCAGCAGGTGCTGATTGAGCGCACTGCGTGCTGTCCGTACACTGAAGTTCAAATGAAAAGAGTAAAGTAAAATGCAGATTCTGGCTGGGCGCAGTGGCTCATGCCTGTAATCCCAGCACTTTGGGAGGCCAAGGCGGGCAGATCACCTGAGGTCAGGAGTTCGAGACAAGCCTGACCAACATGGCGAAACCCTGTCTCTACTAAAAATACAAAAAATTAGCCAGGCGTGGCGGCAAGCGCCGGTAATTCCAGCTACTTGGGAGGCTGAGGCAGGAGAATCACTTGAACCCAGGATGCGGAGGTTGCAGTGAGCCAAGATTGCAACATTGCACTCCAGCCTGGGCAACAAGAGCGAAACTCCGTCTCAAAAAAAAAAAAAAAGAAAAGAAAAGAAAAGAAAAGAAAAGCAGAAATGCAGATCTTTTCAGGTGGCAGGAGTTACAGGCCACCAAGTAGATCAAACTACTTATTTCAAGGGTTTCTCCCAGTTTCCGTCTGACTTAACTCTTGTTCCCACTTCACTGCTTTCCATATCGAGATTCTTGTGAAAAAGAGCAATTTCATCATCACTTTCCCATACACACCTGAATATTCTACATGAGGATTCCAATTGCAACTCTTCTATTTTATGAGAGTTTCTTTTGGAACTAAGAAAGATGGTTAATATTTCTTCTATTGCAAAACTGAAGTTTAAATCAGCATCTCTAATCATACTTGCACATCCCAGGAGCTAATTCCACCTCCTGAGAGACTGTCGGATCTGGGTCTTAGAATAAGTTGCCTTTTCTTGTTTGCTTGTTTAAGACAGAATCTCACTCTGTAGCCCAAGCTGGAGCACAGTGGTGCAAACACAGCTCACTGTAGCCTCGACATCCTGGGCTCAAGCAATCTCCAGCCTCAGCCTCTGGAACAACTGGGATTACAGGAATGCACCATCACACCTGGCTAATTTTTTTTCATTTTTGTTTTTATTTTATTTAATTAATTAATTAATTTATTTATTTACTTATTTTTTGAGACGGAGTTTCGTTCTTGTTGCCCAGGCTGGAGTAAAATGGCGCAATCTTGGTTCACTGCAACCTCTGCCTTCTGGCTTCAAGCGATTCTCCTGCCTCAGCCTCCTAAATAGCTGGGATTATAGGCATGTGCCACCATGTACAGCTAATTTTATATTTTTAATAGAGACGGGATTTCTTCATGTTGGTCAGGCTGGTCTCGAACTCCTGACCTCAGGTGATCTGCCTGCCTCAGCCTCCCAGTGTGCTGGGATTACAGGCATGAGCCATCGCACCCAGGCTATTTTTTTATTTTTTGTAAAGACAGAGTCTTGCCATGTTGCCCAGGCTGGTCTTGAACTCCTGGGCTCAAGCAATCCTCCTGCTTCAACCTCCCAAAGTGCTGGGATTACAGGCATGGTCCACTGCGCCCTGCCCATTTGTTTTTTCTTAACAGTAGACAGCGTTATCAGCCCATTCACTGGTTCCGGCAGATGGAAAGCAGTGAAAGAAAGTTCAGCATTTGCTGACTTCTAACTCACCCACTGACTCGCACTTTATTGATAAGCATATTTGAGACGTGTCCTTTAGGACTTTAAGCAAATTGCTTAACATCTCCAGGCTTTCGTTTTCTTCTAAGTAAAAAACAAAACTTACTTTTCCTGCTGTACAGAAAAAACTGATGGGTTAAACCACAAATATGTGTTTCACAAATTCATGGAAACTAAAGAGAACATCCATTAGAAAAAAGAAGGACAAATCAAAGTTGAAGCTATCTTGAATTCTAAATTCTCAGCATCTCACAGGCCACTGTGTTTTCCTGATTTATTTAGCTTCCCAGTGGAACTGTGCCCAGTCGTGCATTTTAGAGGAGTGCTTCAGGAGAAAAAGCTGAAGTCATAGATTCTTAGCGTCTCAGTGCTGGACGCAGCCCGACTTTACGAAAATGGACTATTAATTCACTTTCTGTAACTGAATTGCTATTTTTCCCGCGGGAATTTGTGGTGATGGTTCGGCCTTGTGAATACATAGGCAGATTATGGTGGAGAACAGAGAAAAAGTTTTGAGAGCTCAGGTGAGTTTGCCGGAAGGTTATTTTGGGAATTCACATCAAATCTGGATGTTGAGTATGACAAATTAGTCATAGGTTTCAACAAGTGTGAATCTTTTTGGCAGAACAAGAAATGCAAAGGTAGTCTCCACCGACTGGTGGGAAGGGAACGCTCCAAAATGCACACTTAGAGATCGTCAAGTATCAGCTGAAGGCTGCTGGGGGAGGCAGTCCCCGTGTACCCCGACCCTACAGTTCCATCCACGACCAGCAGGTGTCAGTCAAGAGCACTTGGCACGCTGCCAGGCCCAGATCGCACCGAAGGCTACCCATGTTCAATTTGGAAAGAAAAGATAAAGCTTACATCCTTACCCCTAGGACGCTCACAGTCCAAAACCTTGCCTCCTTGTGTCAGCAAACCTAACAAATACATTGAGAAGAGAAACGACAATTTCCATATATATTGCCTCTCACAGAATTCACAGTACTTTTTTAGAAATTGTCTTGTGCGATCCTCAAAGCCACCTAACATATATAGGAAAGTGATTGTAACCCACATTTTTAAAATGAGGAGATCGCGGGAGTGAAAGGCCTGGCCCATGATCGCAGGAATTAGGGATGGAACCCAGTTTTTCCGTCCCCAGATCTTTCTGTCCCCCAAGTTTGAGAAAAGACCTCAAACTTTTTCTCCTACCCACGTTTGCTTCTCCAAGCAGACCTGAACATTGGGAAATATGGCATCTGGGTGATAGTTCCCTGACCTCAGCCACTTGTAACAGTGCCACTTTCTCCTGCCCTCACTCTTATTACTAGACCAGACTTAAGGAACTTAGCATCCATGGCCGGGGTCCTCTCAGAAACCGAAGCAACAATGTCCCTTCATTGATAATGATACAAAGCCTTAATTCCTTTGAATGTCTCTATTTATTCAGGACTTGGTGGACATACAGCAAGTAATACTAATAACAGTTAATAAATCCTAACTGATGAAGGCGTGCCTAGCATTAGATAGGTTTGCTGTGTGTGGTTATGGGGGATGGACTTTGTGGTTACAGGGGCACCCAACCCAGGGGCTGAATGGAGCTGAAGTCCAGCCTGCTGCTTTACTCAAGAGTCTTGCCTTTTGCACAGGGCTGTGCTCACCTGCAGATGGGGCACCTTTTATCTATGTATTATATATATATATTTTATATATATACCTATATATTTTATATGTATACACATATATATTTTATATATATACACATATATGTTATATATATATATAATTTGATATATCAAATACATATATTTGAAAGGAGGGTTTCACTCTGTCACCAGGCTGGAGTGCAGTGGTATAACCATGGCTCACTGCAGCCTCAAACTCCTGGGCTCAGAGAAAAAACGGAACTGTTTCAACGCTTTATGCTTGCAGATCTGAGTCAAGTTCCTCAGGCACGAGTTTCAAAGGTGATAGTTCACGCTTTATCACTCCTATCGCCCAGGAGAACCAGAGAACAAAACTGGTGCAGATTTTAAATGCAATAAGGAATTTTGACTTACATTTTATTTTAAAAATCAAAGGGATATGAAGAGACAGAACAAAGACCGGTTTCTTAATCCTGAAGAGTTGATAAGGCCAGAAACAACCAAGTTTTTCCCTCAGACCCATTGGTCCCCTTCCTCCCATCTCCATAATTAAATACTCTTCCTCCACAGCTGCTGTCACAGTAACAGCTTGGGTCACGTGTCTGTCACCTTACAATCTGCTTGTGGAGCTGCTTGTAATTCTCACACCAAGGCATAGTGACAGCTCATTTAGAATCAATCAAACATTTATTAATAGAGAGAAACCAAGGGACACAGTCTCCTAATTGAAATTCCCTGGTTCCATGGCAAGGGCAAGAGCAGAGTGGGAAATAACTCACAGTTAGGGGGTTGGGAGACATATTGTGTGGGGGAAAGAGACCACTTTGCAGAATTTGGACAGACTGAAGGGTCAAAGCCTGGCTCTGCTACTTTCTAGCAGTGTGTTCCAAGCAAGTAATGAAACCTGGCTGAGTTTCAATTTCCTGTAAGAGGTTGTTGTGAGGCTTACAGATAATGAAAGTAAAAGGCCTGACCCCTAGGAAGGACTGGACAACTAGCTAGCATTATAAGAGAGTTGTAAAGATGGTGTCTTAGCTCAGCTGTTATAACATGATACCATAGACTTGGGGGCTTAACAATAGAAATGTATTCCTCACTGTTCTGGAGAGTGGGAAGTCCAAGATTAAGGCCCTGGCAGGTTTGGTGTCTGATCAGGTCACTCTTCTTAGCTAGTAGACAGCTGTCTTCTCTTTATATCTTCACAAGGCAGAGGGAGTGGTGTCTCTTCTTTTAAAGGCACTAATCCCATCCTAAGGACTCCACCTCATTAGACCTAATATGACCTAATTACTACCCATACGTCCCATCTCCTAACACCATCACATTGGGGATTAGAATTTCAACATAGGAATTTTGAGTGAATGAAAACATTCAGTCTATAGCAGATGGAAAGTAGAGTAACAAAAAATCCTGATTCAAGTTTGACTGCTAAAGAAATGGGATTATTTAGCCTTGAAGTTACTTTCAAGCAGCTCTTTTAAGCACAGAAGATATCAGTGGTACAGGCAGAAACCAGGAAAAGGCAGAGTAGTAGAGAGATGTAAGGAAGAACTCATGAGAATGAGTTTTGTTTTTTTACCAGACACGTAACCGGGGGAATGCCTTGCAATATCGTCTCTGTTGTTCTTTTGTCTATTGTGTGATCTCATCTTTATGACATAAGGGGTCCTATTAGAAGTCCATGCTGGGTGCAGTAGCTCACGCCTGTCATCCCAACACTTTGGGAGGCCAAGGTGGATGGATCACTTGAGCTTGTGAGTTCAAGACCAGCCTGGGCAACATGGCAAAACCCTGTTTCTTAAAAAAAAAAAATACAAAACTTAGCTGGGTGTGGTGGTCCACACCTGTCGTCCCAGCTACTCAGGAGGCTGAGGTGGGAGAATGGCTTGAACCCAGGAGGAAGAGGTTACAGTGACCCAAGTTCATGCCACTACACTCCAGCCTGGGCAACAGAGCCAGACCCTGTCTCAAAAAAAAAACAAAAACAAAAACAAAAAAAGAAGCCCAACAGTAGCTTGTACAGTGTCTGGTGTCTACCAAGCCCTTGTGACATAGTAGTTAAACAAATTCACTTATTCAATGGATCTAATGATCTTATAATAACACTTAGACTGTACGAAAAAGGGAGAAACTGATGCTAACACCCAGTTTTTTCTCTCTATGTCCTAGTTTCTTACATTTAAATGTGTTAAATATTCTTCCTGGCAAGACATTTGGAAAAAAAATAAAAAGCTGAGATGTCCAGATGGATCTGACATGGGTGACAATCCCCAGAAGTGAAAAAACTCAAAGATTGATGAGTAAATCTCCTCCATCCAGACTGAGCCATTGGGGTCTCATCCAACATTTTTCCATTTGAATTGTTTATAGTCAGAAAGATGAAATTGACTATACTCTTCTGGCATCCCGGGCCTCCTCTCGGCCAGCTGAAGTGACTGATGGAGGTAGGGCAGGCGCCTTGGGCAGCACAGTGCGTGACAGGCAACTGTGAGCAGAACACATCCCTGGCTATGACCTGCCTCACTTTTTCCTTTCCTATTTTCTCTCTCCAGTACATTCCTCTTTTTTCTTCCTTTCCTCCCTCTTTTTTTATTCTTTCATTTTCCTTTTCTTTTTCATCTTTCTTTGCCAGTTCTAAGGGGTTGTTATTTGACATCAGTGTTACTCAGAGCTGAAGAACTTGCTGCTTTTCGGCTAAAATAAAGTTGCCTTGTCACCCTGGGTCCCTGAAGACTCCATCCATAGTTCCACATTCAAGATTTTACATGACTAATCCATTTAAATGCCACTGTAGTGACAGCCATAAATCCCTACACGAATTTCCCTCCTCTCAAAAACCTATCCTACATTATCTTGTCCTACCCCCACTCTTACCCAAGATGACTCCAATCTCTCTCCCAAAACCTTTATCAGAGGCTTCACATTCCAGAACTCAGGAGCTGTTGCACCATAGCATCTGTTTAGAATGAGCTCAGTGAAGTCTGCTTGAAAGTCCATCTCTGAAATGTGTATCCATCTTTGCACTGAGTTGCTGCTGCTGTGACTTTTTCCATAACTTGCCCCAAAGAAATATAGTTTCTTAAACCTGTCACTCGGCTGGGCACGGTGGCTCAAACTTGTAATCCTCCCAGCAGTTTAGGAGGCTGAGGTGGGTGGATTGCTTGAGTTCAGGAGTTGAAGACCAGCCTGGGCAACATGGCAAAACCCTGCTTCTACTAAAAAGACAAAAATTAGCAGGCGTCATGGGTTGCACCTGTAGTCATAGCTATTTGGGAGGCCAAAGCATGAGAATCACTTGAACCCGGGAGGTGGAGGTTTCAGTGAGCCAAGATCGCGCTGCTGCACTCCAGCCTGGACAACAGTGAGACTCCAACTCAAGAAACCAAAACCAAAAACACACACAAAACCTGTCACTGATCTGCTCAAAACCTCCAATGGCTGCTCATTTTTCATAGGATAAAGTCCAAATGCTCTGCCTGCCACTCATACCCTCTAAAACCTGGCCCCAATTTATCTTTCCAGCTGCATCTTCCTGCAAACAAACCACCCTACCTTCTACAGCCTTGCCATTCCTTCCACTTTTCTGCCTCCTCACCCTGGCTTTCCCTCACTTGGATCGCCGTTCCCTTTTCCATCTCAACCTACCACACTTGGGGGCCCTCTTTCTGGACCCCATCTAAATGCTTCTCCCCCAGAAATCCTGCCCTGGTTACCCCAACATGAAATAACTGCATTTTTCTCTGCTATCCTGCAGCTCCGATATGGTGTAACCTCATGCAGCCCCGTGCATGTGACAGAGAGCAGCTACCGCACATTGAACAACTGCCAGAGCTCAGGGCTGCTCTAGGGAACTCACACAAATTATCTTGATTCCTCTCCATAATCCCATTTTACAGATGTAATAAAGATGATGCTGCCCCAGCTCTCACAGCTGATAAAAGATGAAGCTGGGAATACACCAGGTGTGTTGGGTGCTAAATTTCTTTCCATTGCGTTAGACTCTCTCAGAAGAGATAAGACCCATGCACGCTTCTCACTCACATTCATTCATTCAAAAACAGTTATGTGTATAGAAGAGGCAGCAGGCAGGTTACTAAGAGGCAAGTTGGGGAGATGAACAAGAAACCCAGGGCTTAGGTAATAACAAAGCTAGCAAGTATGGATTACTTTTTTCAACATCTACATATTTCATCTGTGGGATTGTAAACTTTTTGAGTATATACAGATATGCAGATGTGTGTGTGTGTGTGTGTGTGTGTGTGTAGCCCACAATTTATTTTGCCACAACTCTTTATTATTCTCATTGGTTTTTTGAGACAAGGTCTCATTCTGTCACCCAGGCTGGAGTGCAGTGGCTCAGTCACAGCTCACTGCAGCCTCAACCTCCCAGGCTCAAGCAATCCTCCCACCTCAGCCTTCTAAGTAACTGTGACTACAGACATGCACCACCATGCCTGGCTAATTTTTAAATTTTTTTGTAGAGATGAAGTCTCAATGTGTTGCCCAGGCTGGTCTTGAACTCCTAGGCTCAAGCAATCCTCTGACTCTGGCCCCACAAAGTGCTGAGATCACAGGCATGAGCCACCGTGCCAATCCTATTTTTTTTTAATGGACTTAAGTTTATGTAGCTGCTATTTGTGCTTTCAGATGTCATCTTCTTTGTGAGAACATCTAGTTCTTATCTTCTTTTTTTTTTTTTTTTTGAGACAGAGTCTTGCTCTATCGTCCAGGCTGGAGTGCAGTGGCACGATTTCGGCTAACTGCAACATCCACTTCCTGGGTTCAAGCAATTCTCCTGCTTCAGCCTCCCGAGTAGCTGGGATTACAGGCACCTGCCACTACACCTGGCTAATTTTTGTGCTTTTATAGAGACAGGCTTTCACTATGTTGGCCAGGCTGGTCTCGAGCTCTTGGCGTCAGGTGATCCACCCACCTTGGCCTCCCAAAGTCCTGGGATTAGAGGCATGAGCCACTGCTCCCAGCCCTTAATTTCTTTTTAAAAGTTATAGAAACACTTAGTTCTGGAGAGGGGAAACCATCTGCTCAGAGTCACACAACACAGTGGTGGGTGTCTTCGTTCATTTGTGCTGCTACAACAAGATGCCTGAGCCCGGATAACTTATAAAGAACAGAAATTTATTTCTTACAGTTCCAGAGGCTGGGAACTCCAAGATCTGGGCACCAGCTAGATGGTCTGGTGGGCAACTTCCATCCCGTCTTCACATGGCTGGAGGCAGAAGGGCGAGCTAATCTAAAGCTGCAGTGAAGCCTCTTTACAAGGGCCTTAACCCGGTTAATGAGAGAGAAGCTTTCATGGCCTAATCAGCTCTTACAGGCCCCATCTTCCGATGCTATCACATTTGCAACACCTGAATTTCGAAGGGGGCACATTCCAATCATTGCACAGGGTCAGAATGAGAAGGCAGGTCTTGAATCCTCCATGGATTATTTTCTACTTGCCCACAACTGCAGGTAAAGACCCAAAGCCCTTTGCTGATGCCGTGCCCTGGCATTTTATATTCTCCCTTTCTCTCCCTGAGTTAGTTGTCAACATTTAGTCCTGGATTGTTTCCAGGTTGGAGCCTTCAAGTCTTAGGTCAGTAGATGCCTGTGAGTTGCAGTGCAAAATTTCAAATTTGACACTTGCCAGTTTCTGTTGAGCTCTGGGTGGGAAACGTCCCTGGCCTCATCCATTTTTAATGTCACGGTCAGTGAGCGGAAGACATCACCTCCAGGTTAAGTCATTCAGAACAAGGGTTTGATCATTTTACTGCCATTCAACTGAGGTGGATCACAATGTCACCCTTGCAGCTCTCTGGTCCTGGACTTCCCAGAGGGCAGGGCTTGGGACAAAGGATGAAGGCCAGTTGTCTCTGCACTCCATCCCTCCCCTGCCTGAGGGCGGTCAGGCAAATCCCCATGATGGCAAAGCCCTGGACAGAGTTTCCTGGGGCTCAACCCTCAAGAACACTGGGCTTGCAATTCTAGTCCTGGTTCTACTGCTGACTAGTTGTGTGACCTTGAACCACTCACTTACCCTCACATGTCCCCCATTTCCTCTTTTTAAAAAGGGGAATAATAGCACTATATCACAGCTTGATTTTGGAAAACTAAATGAGACCATCGTAAAAGCAGCCTGTAAACTATAAATCACTATGTAAAGTATAATGTACCACATTTTTCAGGTTATATCAGGCAAATACCCAATTTTGTTTAGGGTACAAAATACCAGGAGTGGGGACGGGGCAGTGTTCATGTCTTGAAATAGAGAAAAGATCCTTCTTTGCAGCTATCTGTTTAGGTATGCTTCACAGCACCCAGGAAACCTGTCATTCTTACAGTGATCTGCTTTTCTTCATCCTGACAAAGAACAGAATAAGAGGAAATCGTTGTCAGTCAATAAACGCCACATATTCAATTATTGATTCCTTTGAAGAATATCTATTAATCACTGAGTTGTGCCAGGCATTACACTGAGCTAAGTGCTTGGCACACAGAGATGAATGAATATCGACCTATATATTAAAAACATTTAGAAAAAAGTCTAGAAGGATATCTACCAAAAAGTCTTACCTTTTTTCCTTTCTTTCTTCCCTTGTTCCTTTCTTCCTTCTTCCCTTAAGTAAAGTTAATTTCACAGAACTTTAAGTCCTGAGTCAAGGTAACTCGAGGCGGTCAGCCCTGTGGCTCAATGGCATCTGCTCAGCCATCCTCAGGCAGCCTCCCTTTCAAAGCCAAGATGCACACGAAAACATGACACTGACAAGCAGAAGCAGGATGCTCTGTCTTCGTATGGGGCCCTTTTTCTGTTTGAGGAAACATTTTCAAGTAGGTTGAAAAATCCCATTATGTCTCCTACATCTGAACTCGGTCACATGTCCTTCCTAAGTCACTGATAAAGGAAATGGTATCAGTGGCCTGGACCAGTGGCCCTCAAAGTGTGCTATGGGGATTTCTGGGGGATCTCAAGGCCCTATCTTGGGGGTCTATGAGGTCACAACTATTTTCATAATAATACTTTTTTTTGCCTTTTTTATTTTCATTCTCTCACAAGTGTAGAGAAAGTACAAAAAGTTCATAGATATAAAACGACCACTTCTTGAGTTTTGATGTTATACCAAATCAGAATATCAACAATTACTCTAAAATGTTATTAAAATTATTAAAATGCTCCTCTTTTTTAAAGCATTTGTCTGTGAGATCATATTTTTTCATATATTTAACAACATACCATAACAATTTGAATGCAGAAGGCATTAAAGTCCAGCTATTAGTTAGACATTTAAAAATTTGTAAAAATGTAAAACATGCCATTCCTCTCACCAAATATTTTTTGTTCTGAAAAGTATATTTATTATTTTGTCATTAAAATATTACTTGTGGTAGCCTGTAACAAATGTATTATTGTTATTCTTAATGAATTAGTAAATAAAATATTTTAAACTTTCTTTTAACATCTAATATGATAAATCTCAATAGATGTAACGTGCACAAACTAAAGCTCCTGGAGGTCTTTACTAACTTTAAGAACATAAAAGGGTCTTCCGGATATGTCTGTAACTGCAACACATGTGAGTTGAGGTCGACACCTAAAGTTTGCCACAAGGGAAGATGGAAGAACATGGTTATTGGTGCAGGGCCCACAGTGCTATGGCGGTAGTCTCTAAATTCGAGGGTTATCGATTACTACTACTTTTGATTTTCTTTGTGTGTTGTCTAAACTTTTGAATGAGAATGTATTACTTTTATAAGCCAAAAAAAAAAAAATGAGTAGGATGATGTTTGCTTTGAAATAAATAAGTTAAAATAGGGATGAATAAGATATTTTATTACAAAAACAGATAATGAAACAATTAACTTTGAGCATGGCTTCCTTTTTCTAAGAGCTTCGATATGAATAGAAGAGAAAGGAGGTTTGCGTCAAGGAAGGGTGGATTTCTTTTAAATAAGAGAAACAAGCAAATGCGCAAATGCACATGCCAAGAGAAGGATCCATCGGAGAAGAACAGATGGAAAGAGAGTTGGAGACAATGGATGGAACAAGGTCCCTGGGGAACAGAAGGAACTGCCCCAGAGCAGAGGTGGAGGCATTCGCGTTCAACAAGAAAAGAGCCCACCTCCTGAGATGGGGAAAAAGGAATGGATGAGCGCCAGCCAGAAAATTTAGAGGTGGAGGGGAGAAGAGGAGGGAGTTCTGATTATGTTTGTTCTTTGTAAGGACAACCATACCAGAAACTGACGTGTTAAGAGGCACAAAAGGTAGGGCCATGTAAGCCTTCTAGGAGCATGCAGGCTGAAGAGAGACTGACAAATAAAAATTCAATAGGAACATGCAGGTTGATCAAAAGTAAGCTGATGACAGCTTAACAGAACTTTTACTAATCTATATCGACATCTAGGAGCCTTCCAAGAGAAGAAAAACATCTTCTTCACGTTTGAAGAAGATGGGGCCATCGTTTGGCAGGAAATACTAAGGTCAAGCCAAGACAAAACTATCCACCGAATGTCCCTCTGCACCAGCATGTGGGGTGTTACAGCAGGCAGAGTCCCTGACCACCTCCACCTCCAGCCACCACCATCCACACAGGAGCCTTTATCAGAGGTGCCGTCTCCTGTGTTTGCCCACCTTCTGGGTGTGTGTGCGGAGTGGTGCAAAGAGTTGGAAGCACTGCTGAGGGAGTGCAAGAGGAAGGTAGGGCCTTGGACCTTGTCTGCACAATACCGCCATCTACCCAGGGAGATTTATTTACTGCAAAAAAAAATTAGAGAAAACCCCCAGGCGACATTGTTTGGTACACATTATATATGCAAAGGGATCTATAGTTATAAAGAGTGCCTGAACTAAGTAAAGTTTCAAATGCCCTCCCAGAATGGTTTTCCAAATGAATGAGGGAAACTTTTGAATGGAGATTTTATTTGTTTGGACCTGCTTAACATTGTTCAGATATCACAGCTACCCCTAGGCTCAACTCCAATTATCAAACATTGTTTTTCCTTCTGTGCTTTTTAATTTTAATTTTTATGGTGTTATTGTTGTTTAACATAGAGATGGGGGGCTCTCTGTGTTGCCCAGGCTGGTCTTGAATTCCTGGGCTCAAGTGATCTGCCCACCTCAGCCACCCAAAATGTTGGGATTACAGGTGTGAGCCACCACATCCAGCCTGTCTTTTTTTAAATTGATGCATAATAAATGTAATAGTTTCATGGCACATATGATAATTAAATACATTCATATAATTTGTAAAGATAAAATTAACATACTTGAAATATTCATCACCTTAAATATATGTCTTTTCTCTATGCTAGAAACCTTTGAATTATTCTCTTCTAACTATTCTGAAATGTACAATAGATTATTGTCAACTACAGTCACCCCACTAATCTATCAATACTAAGTCTTATTTCTTCTATCAAACCATATATCCTTCTTCTGTATTTACCTCTTTCTCTACCCACTTCTCCCTTCCAATCTTTCTCCACTTGCTGCCCTCTTTCCCACCTTCCTCCTCACTCAATCAATCCTTTCTGTTCATTTCTCTCTCCAATCTTGCTGTTTTGTTTCTATTATTTTATCTTAGCAATGAAAAACAAAATGTTCATTTGTAACAGGAGACCATGACTAAATGAAAATACAACTCCACCCCCCAAAATATAACTTTAATAATCTCTAAATCTCTAACTACTTTTAACCCTACTATTTATATAGGCACAATTTATATAATTGGTACCATAAAGTTTATATGAAAGCAATTTTTGCTGAAGACAGAAATTGGAAACATAGGTGCATTCTCCCTAGTTTTAAAGGCACTACTCATATGTGCTATAATAAACAGTCAGATACTCCCATTGCAATAGGATGCCAGTGAAAAAAATACCAGCAAAAGAAAGATCTACTCTCCAATAATCAATGGCACAGGGTACAAATGCTCTCAGGAGCCCCTCATCCTCCTCACACAGAACTAACCTGCCAAATTTAGAGTCCCCGCAGCTGGATAAAGAGTCCTCTGTCTCCTCTTCCTCATCCAATAACATGCTAGAAAATAAGCCTATTCATTGCCAGCCTTGGGCTGTCTTATATTTCTATAAGCTATCATTTTATGTAAGTGCTAATTTGGGGATCTGGATCCACAACCTTTAAAAAATCCTTTAGCTCGACTTTAATACTCTTTAGAGAAAAGTTATCTGTTTAACCAGCCTGTCCTTCCATCACTTTTGATGAAACAAAAAATGAACAGAATCAACTTCTGAGTGAACCAAGAGACACTTTCACTTGAATCCTTTCTTTTTTTTTTTTTTTGAGATGGAGTCTCGCTTTGTCGCCCTGCCTGGAGTGCAGTGGCGCAATCTCAGCTCACTGCAACCTCCCCCTCCTGGGTTCAAGCGATTCTCCTGCCTCAGCCTCCCGAGTAGCTGGAATTACAGGCGCATGCTACCATGCCTGACTAATTTTTTGTATTTTTAGTAGAGACAGAGTTTCGCCGTGTTAGCCAGGATGGTCTCAATCTCCTGACCTCATGATCTGCCCGCCTTGGCCTCCCAATTCACTTGAATCTTGAAAGAAGAGTCAGTCTGGGGTGGGATGAGGCAGTCTTACCTAGAGGCTGGGGATTTTCTCATTTAATCTTCCTAATAACTCTGTGTATAGGTAATATAACTATCACATTTTAAAGTCAGAATTACATTAATAGTTGTCTTAGTTCATTTTCTGTTCTTATAACAGAACATGTGAAACTGGGTAATATATAAATAAATTTATTTCTTACCGTTATGGAGGCTGAGAAGTCCAAGGTCAAGGGGCCACATCTAGTGCGGGCCCTCTTGCTGATAAGGACCCTGCAGTGTCTCCAGGTAGTGCTGGACATTACGTGGTGAGGGGGCTGAGTGTACTAGCTCAGGTCTCTCTTTCTCCTCTTATAAAGCCACCAGTCCCACTCCCATGACAACCCATTCACCCATTAATCCATGAATGGATTACTCTACTCATGTGGGTAGAACCCTCACGACCCAATCAACTTTTGAAGGCCCCACCTCTCAACACTGCTACATTGGGATTAAGTTTCAACATGAGTTTAGGAGGAAACAAACATTCAAACCATAGGAATTGTTAATGGCAGGATTAGATCCAGTCCAAGCAGTCCGCCTCTGTATTAGTCTGTTCTCGCATTGCTATAAAGAACTACCTGAGACTGGGTAATTTATAAAGAAAAGAAGTTTAATTGGCTCACAGTTCTGCAGGCTGTACAGGAATCATGGCTGGGAATGCCTCAGGAAACTTACAATCGCAGCAGAAGGTGAAGAGGAAGGAGGCATGTCTAACATGGCTGGCGCAGGAGGAAGAGAGAGACTGGTGAGGTGCTACATGATTTTAAACAACCAGATTTCATGAGAACTCACTATCTCGAGAACAGGAAGGGGGAAATCTGCCCACATGATCCAATGACCTCCCACCAGGCCCCTCCTTCAACGTTGGGAATTACAATTCAACACGAGATTTGAGTGGGAACACAAATCCAAACCATATCAGCCTCCTGTCTGACTCTAGAGTCTATACTCCGAAACACCACACTGCTTCCTCAGGCCTTGGTTGAGGGTCATCACCTCTGTGAGACCTCCCTACACACTAAGAGTTCATCCTCTCTCCTCCCAGAGCATTCCAAAACAAACTTCTGCAGAATGCAAGGGCAGGAAGTAGGCCATTTTGACCTTTGTAACCCCAACCTCTAGTTCAAGGTGCTTTCTCAGTAGATGTTTATAGGTTGAGTAGATGTCCTATAGAACATAGAGGGTCTTAGAAAACAAATGTATGTTTTGTATAGTGTCATCTGGTAGCTTCTCAATCCATGTTCAAACACCATTTTTCTCTCCGTCATTTCATCTTCCCTCCTTGTCTTAGTCTGTTTGGGCCGCTATAGCAAAGTACCACAAACTAGGTGGTTTAAGAACAACAGAAATTTATTTCTCACAGTTCTGGAGGCTGGAAGTTCGAGATCAGGGTGCCACTGTGGTCAGGGCCCTCTTCCAGGTTGCTCACTGCTGTCTTCTCCTTGTCTCCTCACATGGTGGAAAGAAGGCTAAAGAGTTTTCTGGGATATCTTTTTTAAGGGCACTAATCCCATTAATAGGGGCTCCATTCTCATGACCTTCTCACCTCCCAAAGGTCCCACCTCTTAATACCATCACACTGGGGGTTAGGATTTCACAAGGTAAATTTGGGGGAGACATAAACATTCAGTCCATGGCACTCCCCTTTGTCAGAACTTGGAACTCTTTTTCCTAATCGCAATCTCTTTCACAATTACCCTTCCCTTCCTCATCATCACATAAAATGCATTTTTTAAAATTTGGTTTAATGTATTTCTCTTGGTGTGTGCTCTTTTCTTTGTTATTCATATTTGTTTATTAGAGACCATAAATTCTAAGACAAAAAAATTGTGTAATAAATATTGGCAGAGGATCTTAAACCCAGTGTGTGCTTAATAAATAAACAAGTAGAATTCTCCTGGCACATCTTTAACACCACACACAATTCAGAACTCCCTCAAGATTTATACACTCATTTACTGATTGATTTATTCATTGAGTAAATGAATACATGGCTATTACATATAAAGACACGTATTACAGACTGGAAGTACGAATATGAACTGGACATGAACTTAACCTTCAGAAAGCATGTTTACAAGGAGAAATAAGGAATGTTCCACTAAAAAGAAATAAAGAATGTCCTATAACCATTTCCAGCTAAACAGATTAGGAAAGGCTTCATGAAGAAAAAGGACCTTACAGAAGACCATAAGGATAAGTAATATTTAGAAATTTGGCAAAGAAGGAGACAGAAGGGCATTCCAGATGGAGCAATGGAGCAAAGAATTTGAGCAAAAGCAGAAAAGTGGGAAAGCCTGGGGCATGGACTTGAAACAGAGCAAAGTTCATCTTGCTGAGGCACAGAGTGGGGAAAGAGGAGGGTAAGGAGCTGAGATGGAAATGTTCATGAATGCTGGATGATGAATCAAACCCAAATGAGGCCCAGGCTGGGGACGTCAAGCCACTGGCAGAATTCCCCTAAATTGCATAGCTCTCCTATGGAACACAGTGTGAGCAGCCCACAACAGATTAAAGGTGTCTAGGAGCTTGACAGCCTATGTTGCAATCAGAAACAATCTTCCAGATATGGGAAGAAGGAGCCATAGGAAAGACTTCAATGGAAAAGCATCATGATTGCCTTTGAAGTCATCATTACTGAGGACCTATTGCTGCATGGCACAGTGTTGACTACTATCCAAAAGAAACTTTCTCTAGGCCGGGCATGGTGGCTCACGCCTGTAATCCCAGCAATTTGGGAGGCCAAGGCGGGTGGATTACCTGAGGTTGGGAGTTCGAGACCAGCCTGTCTCGAACATGGAGAAACCCCATCTCTACTAAAAATACAAAAGTAGCTGGGTGTGGTGGCACATGCCTGTAATCCCAGCTACTCGGGAGGCTGAGGCAGGAGAATTACTTGAACCCGGGAGGCGGAGGTTGCAGTGGGCCGAGATCGTGCCATTGCACTCCAGCCTGGACAACGAGAGCGAAACTCTGTCTCAGAAAAAAAAGAAACTTTCTCTGTGAGCTTGAGTAAACTTCCCTGCCTCTCTAAGCCTCAGTTTCCTCATCTATAATATGGTGTGTGGTGGAGGCAGTGGAGCGAGGAGAGGTTGCTATCACCTGTATTGTGAGTAACTACAAGCTAATGTATGTAAAAGACATAACACAATGCCTAATAACTAAGGGCTGCTCAATAAATGATAACTATTTATTGTGAAAATTTTAAATTTATGTATGTGTATGTTTTGTTGTGTGTGTATATTTCCACCTATGTAAATCCACACTCATCTATAGATACATACTGATTTTTCACATTATCCTGATGAGGTAGGGTAGGCAATTTTCCAAAGAAAGTAATCCTGTAGGCATTTGCCCAAGGTCACACAATGGTTTGAATTAGAGCCCAAAGCTGCCTCCTCCTAGTCCCAGGCTCTTTCCAGCACAGCACGATACCCAAGTACACTTCTAGACCACCCAGGTATGATGATAAGTGAGAATCAGGAAATGGGCTGAAAGGATTCTCTCACCAGAGAAGGCAGGGGAAGGAAGCTGTCAATTCTCCTGCAGGTGGCTATTTTTTGCCTAAGTGTGTCTAGTTCTTCTGCACCTTCTCAGAAGAACCAGAGACCACCTTATAAGCTATCGATCATATTTCTCTTCTCGGCTTGCTTTCTTTTCTTTTATTATTTTATTTTTAGTAGAGATAGGGTTTCACCATGTTGGCCAGGCTGGTTTTGAACTCCTGGCCTCAAGTGATCCTCCCACCTTGGCCTCCCAAAGTGCTGGGATTACAGGCATGAGCCACCTCACCTGGCCTCTTCTGGGCTTTCTTTAAATTCTTGGTAAGATTTCCTCAAAGGTGGGAGCCCAGTTAAGTTCACTCTTTCAAATAAAGGAGCTGAGGGCAGACCTCTGAGAGTTCCTCAAGGCCAGGGTGCCTGTCTTTTAAATATGTGTCTCCCCAGCACCCAGAGCCTTGAGGGCTCTCAGGGCACCCTGCAGAGCTGTGGTGAGTCAGGTTGTAAGGGTCAGGGTCCACATACCCAGTCGTCCTGGTGTTGGCTGGAGGACAGAGCCGGGCCTCAAGCACAGAGGATGGAGCAGCAGGCAGACAGAAGGAAATGGGTCACACCAGGCATGATTCAGGGAATAGTGTCTTATGGGACCATGGCCCAAACCTGCTGAACTGACAGCTTCTCCAGCTGGCTTTCTTTCGTCTTACTTCATATTCTAAGGTTTTGGTCAAGAAGAGTATAAACAGAAAGACATAACACGGATGTCTCAGAGCACCGAGGCAAATAAACCCAGGAAAAATAAGCAGGCCAGGAATCTCTGGTTAGCCAATCAGATTGCAATTATGCTGCTACTACAGTAGAGAGTGACCCAGACCCGGTTTGCTGGCAAGTTTTTCTTTGCAGCAATCAGCTGATGAAAACATACCCACCTCGTCATGCTATCGTCTGACACGGCACTGTGTCTCCGGAAGCTGTTACCGGAGGGGGTCCCGATCCAGACCCCAAGAGAGGGTTCTTGGATCTTGTGCAAGAAAGAATTCCGGGCAAGTCCACAGTGCAAAGCAAAAGCAAGTTTATTAAGAAAATAAAGGAATAAAACAATGGCTACTCCATAAGCAGAGCAGCAGCTGAAGCTGCTGGCTTGAGGATACTTATAGTTATTTCTTGATTATATGCTAAACAAGGAGTGGATTATTCACGAGTTTTCTGGGAAAGGGGTGAGCAATTCCTGAAGCTGAGGGTTCCTCCCCTTTTTAGACCACATAGGGTAACTTCAGGATGTTACCATGGCATCTATAAACTGTCATGGCGTTGGTGGGAGTGCCTTTTAGCATGCTAATGCATTATAATTAGCGTATAATGAGCAGTGAGGATGGCCAGAGGTCTCTCTCATGGCCATCTTGGTTTTGGGTCTTGGCTGGCTTTCATTAGTGCAACCCGCTTTAACATCAAGGTCTTTATGACCCGTATCTTGTGCTGTACTCCTATCTCATCCTGTGACTAAGAATGCCTAACCTCCTAGGAATGCAGCCCAGGAGGTCTCAGCCTCATTTTACCCAGCCACTATCCACAATGAAGTTGCTCTGGTTCAAATGCCTCTGACAAAATCGTAAAGAAGAACTAAAAACTCCATATCCAGGACCTAACACGATTCAAGCTGAAGAAAATCAGGTCACAGACTTAAGGGAGTTTATCTGAACTTTTGAACTTAGATTTTTTTTTAATCAGCTAGACTTTTAATAAAGAATAAGGATGAGAGAAAGTGATGGACAAAGGCCTTGATATAATTTTACTCCCTGATGCTGCAATTTGAGCCCCAGATTCTCAGGCAACATTGGAAAAATATAGGAAGTCAAACTACTCTTGTGTTTTCTCACGCTAATACCCACCAAAGAAGCAGGCAGAATGGAGGCGCCAGAGCCCCAACGAGTAACCCCACCTCCCCTCCAGGGTGAGAAAAAAATCAGCCTCAAATTAAAGTGCTATCTTGCTGGCAAAAGAAGTGAGAAAAACTGCTGTGCCCTTTTCTAGCAATTCCAATGAGCTCATGTATTTTCATTTTGAGGTGTTAAACATTGCCAGAGAGAGAGAGCCTTCTATGAGTATTTAGGTCAAATGCTAGGATTTCTTTTAACCCTTTAGAATTCCAGTCGAATTCCAATGATACTAAATTGAAAACCCAAAATGGATGTAACAAACTTTTTCTGGAACCCTTATAGACTAATGACTAATATTGGGGGGGCATTGTTTTGTTTTTTGTTTTTGTTTTTGAGATGGTGTCTTCCTCTGTCGCCCAAGCTGGAGTGCAGTAGTGTGATCTTGACTCACTGCAACCTCCACCTCCTGGGTTCAAGCGATTCTCCTGCCTCAGCTTCTTGGGTAGCTGGGATTACAGGCACCCACTACTACGCCTGGCTAATTTTTTGTATTTTTAGTAGAGACAGAATTTCACCATGTCGGCCAGGCTGGTTTCAAACTCCTAACCTCAGGTGATCTGCCTGCCTCGGCCTCCCAAAATGTGTGTGTGGTTTTGTTTTTGTTTTTGTTCTTGAGACAAAGTCTCCCTATGTCACCCAGGCTGGAGTGCAGTGGGGCAATCTCAGCTTACTGCAACCTCCACCTTCCGGGTTCAAGCTATTCTCCAGCCTCAGCCTCCTGAGTAGCTATGATTACAGGCGTGCGCCAACACACGGGGCTAATTTTTGTATTTTTAGTAGAGACGTGGTTTCACCATGTTGGCCAGGCTGGTCTCAAGCTCCTGACCTCAAGTGGTCCTCCTGCCTCAGCCTCCCAAAGCGCTGGGATTACAGGCTTGAGCCACCGCACCCAGCCTTAATATTGTTTTCTTAATGGGTCCATCTGATCTCAGACAGACAGCATGATCCCTATTTGACCCCATAAAAGGATCCCTGTTGTGAAACTTCCATGGAGCTTCAATAATGTTCCACAGTGGCTCTTCGCCATACCCAATTCTTCTGTCTCCACTGTGTGCATAAATTCAGGCTGGATCTCTGGTTAGATGAGGATAACCTTCCTTACCTAGTCACTCCTAAAGTAATTTTTTTAGTGTTTTAAGTTAAAAAAAAAAAAAAAGGTCATTCCTGGGACCACAGAGCAGATCTCAGCAAGCCATTCAGAAGCCCTAACACTGGCACTAAAAGCCAACTTTCAAAGAAATCCCTAAAAATGAGCCAAGAAATTGCTAATGATCTACTCTTTATCCTGGAACAATAGATGAAATCAGTGTTTCCTGTTTCTCCCTCAGCATTAACTGTCTTGAAACCTTAAGAAGCCCCAACTCCCGGCCGGGCATGGTGGCTCACGCCTGTAATCCTAGCACTTTGGGAGGCTGAGGTCGGTGGATTGCCTGAGCTCAGGAGTTCAAGACCAGCCTTGGCAACACGGTGAAACCCTGTCTCTACTAAAATACAAAAAAAAATTAGCTGGGGGGTGGCGGTGTGTGCCTGTGGTCCCAGCTGCTTGGGAGGCTGGGGCAGGAGAATTGCTAGAACCCGGGAGGCAGAAGTTGCAATGAGCCAAGATCACGCCACTGCACTCCAGCCTGGGCGACAGAGCAAGACTCCATCTCAAAGAAAAAAAAAAAGAAGAAGAAGAAGCCCCAACTCCCAAGAAGGCAGATAAAGGGTCACTCAGTCAACAATTAGTTATCTTAGGAGCTTGGTGTGGGGTGTTACAGTTAACAGGACAAGGAAACCCAATAAGCTGGCTCATACGCAATTATACACAGAATTCAGTAACTTTCATATATGAAAACAACAAAAAGATAAAATGAAAGGAAACACCTATTTTATAACAAACAATACCTGGCAATAAACTTAAGAGTTATGCAAGATGAACAAAATATTAAAATGCTGCAACTAAACTAGATGGGAAACTTGACTAAATGGAAAGGCTTATCATGATTTCTGGTTGCGAAGCATAGCATTATTAGGAAGCCAATTCTCCCCAACATATCCATAAATGCAATGCACTCTCAATGAAATACCAATTTGTTTTTGTTTTGTTTTGTTTTAACTAGTCAAGCTGATTCTAGAGTTGACATGGAAAAAGAAACATTAAGTTTTGTCCTGGAAATGTTTTAAAAGAAATATAATAGGGGCTCGACGTGGTGGCTCACACCTGTAATCCCAACACTCTGGGAGGCCGAGGTGGGCAGATCACCTGAGGTCAGGAGTTCAATACCAGCCTGGCCAACATGGCAAAACCCTGTCTCTACCAAAAATACAAACATCAGCCAGGTATGTTGGTGTGCGCCTGTAATCCCAGCTACTCGGGAGGCTAACGCAGGAAAATTGCTTGAACCCGGGAGGCGGAGGTTGCAATGAGCTGAGATCAGCGCCATTGCACTCCAGCCTGGGTGACACAGCGAGACTCCATCTCAGAAAAAAAAAAAAAAAAAAAAAGGAAAAGAAATATAATAAGGAGAGCACTTGCCTTACCAGATACTAAATATATTCTAAAGTTACATTAACATAAATCATACAGGACTCATGCAATAAACAGACAGATCATGGCATGGGGAGAAAACTTAAAAAACAAACACAAGTACATATGGCAAATTAGTGAATAATCAAGCTGGGATCTGCAATCTGTGGAAAAAGTATTTTATAGACAGCTTAGGGACAATATGGGAACCATTTGGGAAAAAATAAAGTTGAAATCATATTTTGTATCTAACACCAGAATAAACTCCAAATGAATCAAAGATTTATATGTGAAACATGGGACCATAAACTTACCAAAAGAAACCTGGGAGGGTTCTTTCTCATCATCCCAGTTGGGGAAAACCTTTCTAACTATGACAGAAAACTAGAAGCCATAGAAAGAAATATTGACAAATTCGACAACATCAAACAAAAGTCCACATAGTAAAACCACCATAAACAAAGTTTTATTTCTTAAAAAAGACAATCTAGAGGAAGATGATATTTACCACTTATATCACAGACTAGTGAGCGAATAGAAAAATTGGCAGTGGATATGAAAAGGCAGTTCCCAGAAAAAGAAATTATTCTCAAATATATTTTAAAAGCTTCATCTCATTATTAACTAAAGAAATGCAAGTAAAAACTATGAGATACCATCTCCCATCTCGAAGTTGAAAAATGTCAAAATACACTCTGTTGTGGTGTTGGCAAGGGCTCTGGAACATTCCCGGCAGAAGTGGAAATAAATTGATACAAACTTGCTGGAGAGTAATTTCTCAAAAATGTCAAAAATTATAAATGTGTATGTTCTTTGACCAACCAATTTCATTTCTGGGCATTTATCTCATGTATATATGTATATAACTATATATGTGTGTGTGTGTATATATGTGTATGTATATACAGATATATATGCATACACATATATGTATATACGCACACGAAAAATGATATATGTACAAAGTTATTCAATGCATCGTTGCTCATTATATCAAACAACAGTGAACAACTAAATATCTATTAATAAGATCCACTTTGAGGCATTTAGATCATATACACAGATAAATAAAATAATGGTTAAATTATGGTAAACCTATCCAGTGGAATAGTATATATCCATAAAACAATGAGGGAGGGTTTTCTTTAGTTTTTTGTTCTTTATGCACTAAAATTCAATAACCTCCAGAATATATTGTTAAGTGAAAGGAGGAAGTTGCAGGACAATGATATGAATATTCATTCTCCTAGTTGTAGAAAAAAAACAAACAAAAAGAATATATGCACATGTTTGAAGGTATATGTAAAATTAAATGGTAGAAGTCATACATGTTGTCTTGGAGAAGAAAACTGGGTGCCTGGGATAGTGATGGGAGTGAAATTTTCACTATATACCCTTTGAACTTTTGAATTTGAACCATGTGGATGTAGTATCTACTTTTTAAAAATCAGCAAATACAATTTTAAAAGAATTTACAGGATACAAAGAGTGACAAGACAAGCAAAAATAATAGTTGTGCCTAAAATGCATAAACATCAGTGCGCGAACAGACTCGGCGTGGGCTCCCGATCAGCAGATGGAAGACAAAAGTGCCACTTCAGTAGCATAATATGATGGAAGGATGGAATACAAAGCTTTCAAAGCATAATTTCCAGAAAAGACTTAAAAACATAATTCTCTTCCAGAATAAAAAGAGCACTTGTCAAAGATTTCATTTAATTTATTAATCCATAAAGGGAATCAGTAAGATGGGAAAGCTGACGCCAAGAGCAATTGAGGAAGCAGAGTTTTTATAGCCCGTAGGGAAAGGCGCACCACAGGAAGTTTTTTAAAGTCAGGGACAAATCTAGTTAATGTTCCACGGGCAATAAAAGTATAGATTACCCTTGCTAATGGACAGAAATCATTTGCTTCCCTACCGGATCCATATCTACAAGTTAACAGGCAACTTCACAGAGCTGAGCCCTTAATTGCAAGTAACAAGGTCAGTTGGGATATTTATTATCCTAGAGACAGAATCAGCTACACAATTTGCTGGACCCAGTGCAAAAAAAATTCAGAGGCCTTTGTTCAAAAATTATGAAGAATTTAGGCCGGGCATGGTGGCTCATGCCTGTAATTCCAGCACTTTGGGAGGCTTTGGCAGGCAGATCACTTGAGGTCAGGAGTTCGAGACTAGCCTGGCAAGCATTGGTGAAACCCCGTCTCTACTAAAAATACAAAAATTAGCCGGGTGTGGTAGCAGACCCCTGTAACCCCAGCTACTTGGGAGGCTGAGGCAGGAGAATCACTTGAATCTGGGAGGCCGAGGTTGCAGTGAGCCGAAATGGTGCTACTGAACTCCAGCCTGGAAGACAGGAGCGAAACTCTGTCTCAAAAAAAAAAAAAAAAAATTTAGAATTTCAAGACAGCAACAGCTGAGCATTAAACAAATTAGGGCCCCCCTAAACTCAGGGTTCTGAGTTTAGGATAATGATGGCACAGGTTGCATGCCCAAGAAGCTGACTTTGCCTACAGAACTAAATAATCTTTAGAAGAGTTTTTAAACAGTGCCCCAGTGTGACATTGAGAGAACACACAGTCACTCTCCCCCTTTATTTCCAAGTTTTGGATAATTTTCCTTTACAGAGTCAAAAAAACCACTTCCTAGTTGTGTGGTTTTGGGCAAGTTACTTAACCTCTGCCATGCTCCATCACTTGGCTGGTAGATGAGAATTATAAATAATCCTTGCCCTGTATAATTCATGGGGTTTTAGTGATCACTAAATAAGACAGGCATTTGACAGTTTTGTGCAATAAGTTTTATAAACCTTTACAAATGCTTTGTATCAGCATGTAGTTTTGGCATCCCAGCCTGGTATTCTTATAGATTCTCTTTGGAGAGTCAGTTCTCCTAGCTTAGTCGGAGAAATCTTCCTGGGAAAAATGACCTTCGATTTCATTGTAAAGAGAAGAGACATGATGTGGTTGTCAGGAGGTGAGAGCTTGTCTCAAACATAAGTGACTGTTTGGACAAAAGCTTGGAGAAAGGAAAGGGTGAGCCCATCCCAGGAGACCACGAAATAGCCAGCCTCATGGGCTGACAGGAAATGAGAGATGACCAGTCAGGTGGGCGGGATCGCAGAACCCTAAGAGCTCATCTACCCCCGGGAACATCGGGCAGCTCCCGTCACATTCTCCCCAAATACTCCTAAGGACAGAAGAAAGAAAATATCTCTTTAAATAGGCCACTAGAATTGGGACTCTTCTTTAAATTCTTGTGTTTATCTTCATAAATTTCATAAATTCATTAAAATTTTACATTCTATTTCATCATATACTCACAATTATTTTAATACTAAAAATAGCAATCCCCCCTGAAAAAAAAGTCTTTGGTAAAATTGAATCCCATCAAGGTGTTCCATAATTCTTCTGTGGTTCCCCTAATCCAAGAGGCTGAAGTATCCCGGTCTGAAAAGCACTGCGCTATTAGCACCTTTCTGTGGCATTGCTCATGACACCTCGATGACAAAGGCACAAAAGAGTCCACACTTGGCTGAGGCCCTCTTGGCACTTTAGGGACTGGGAATCCTTGGATGGGGATCAAAAGAAGACATGCCTGGAGCAGAGATTCCACTACCCAGCCACGGTCATGCCCAGACTTCTCGACAGCCGTTTCCCTTTGCATACACTCCCACCCAAGTGCCTTCAGCCTCACCTCTTCTTGACTGGCTTAAGGATATTTATGACTACTTGAGTTTTTCCAAATTTCCTTCACCCCCCTTCCTCTGCCCCTCTAGTTTTTCTGCTCCATAATTGGGCATGGAAGTGGAGCAGAATAAAGGGGGCAGAGCAAGGGGGAAGGGGGAGCTGCAGACTCAGAACAGAGGGATATCCATGAGAAGGGGGGTTGGGGAGCCAGAGCAGTCTCCACAATCTGTGACTTGCAGACCACCCAGACTCCAAGCCTCCCAGCTCCTACCTACTGCACTAAGCCTCTTGAACCGTGCACATATTTCTGCTCTCCAGAGCTTTACCCCCCAGAATAGAATATTATTTGTTTATCATTAGGATCAGGCTGCTGGATGCAGAACATACTCTAGGAAGCACAGATTGCAGCCCTTTTATTTTTAACTGATCCAGGGATGAGCTTCTTTTGCATTGCCCTTTGTTAGAGTCTGCATATGTTGCACAGAGACTTGGTGACAATTTTAAGGGGCAAAATAAATGACTGCTTCTTTGTGTTTAAAAGAGGAATTGGTTGGGCACGGTGGCTCACGCCTGTAATCCCAACACTTTGGGAGGCCAAGGCGGGCGCATCACAAGGTCAGGAGATCGAGACCACAGTGAAACCCCGTCTCTACTAAAAATACAAAAAAATTAGTCGGGCCTGGTGGCGGGCGCCTGTAGTCCCAGCTACTCCGGAGGCTGAGGCAGGAGAATGGCGTGAACCTGGGAGGCGGAGCTTGCAGTGAGCCGAGATCGCGCCACCGCACTCCAGCCTGGGTGACAGAGCGAGACTCCGTCTCAAAGAAAAAAAAAAAATAAATAAATAAAAATAAAAAAAAAGAGGAATTAAGCTGGGCATAGTAGCTCATGCCTGAAATCCCAAAATTTTCTATTGCTGAGGAGGGAGGATTACTTGAGTCCGGGAGTTTAAGGCCAATCTGGGCAACATAGAGAAATCCCCATCTTTAAATTTAAAAATAATAATAATAAATGCATAAAATTGGAATTAAAGGTAAACTGATGAGTCTTCCTTGATCCCTTCTTCCCATCCTCGGAGCTTATTTTTACTGCCAGCAAAGGGGCTGCTGGACTGTAAAATAGGAGCTCAGAATGGCCAGTCTGTTATTTTTTCCTCATTTGCTTCAGAATGATGGAGATTGAGGAGGGGGTTCCGGATAAAGATGGAGCAGATGAAACTGATCAGCCTGGTGCAGATAATTGTCAAAGTGAGGAGTTGAAACACAGAGGTTTCACTATTCTTTCTATTTCCTTTTAGGTTTAAAATTTTTCCATGAGAGATTGTTTTTAAATCCCTGCTCTCGTGGAATTCCTGCTCTCATGTTCTCTCTGAAAACAGAGGCAGTGTGAGAGAATCGCCACACAGCGGGATGCATGGGGCTCGTGCCCAGCTTTCTTTTGCTCTGCCCTGTCCTTTGCCCATGACCAGAGCTTCACCATCACCTCTCTGCAGAAGGCTCCATGCCAGAGATTCGTGCCTTTACCTCTCTGCCCAACTCCTGCCAGACTGGGGCCCAGCCTCCCACATAGTTCTTTCTCCCCCAACTCCAAAAAAAGTAAAGGAAGAAAACCAGGACCACTAGGTTCTCGCCTATAGGATCAGCCTTACAGTCAGTAGCCAGGACCAATTCCGAGCAGACAAAAGCCTCTCTTCCCTGATAGACGAATGGCTAAGACCAGAAGGAGAAGAGAAACTTTAAAAACAGATGTCCAGGCCCTACCCCAGATATGATGAAGCCGACTTGGTGTGGGGAGAAAGAAACTGTCATTTTGAGACTCCCCTTGTGACTTCCGCATTGCCAGGTGTGGGAACCCCTGCAGCAGGCCAGTGCTCAGTCTCAGGTTGCTAAGGCAGCCAGTCTGACCTCGAAGAATATCTCCACTCTAAAAGTTTGGTTCAAACTGCTGTTCTGCCTCAGACACCCACTATGGCCAGGCTGGTCTCAAACTCCTGACCTCAAGTCATCCGCCTGCCTCAGCCTCCCAAAGTGCTGGGATTACAGGCGTGGGCCACCGCACCCAGCTGAGATTGCCTTTTGAGAAGAGAATTGGATGGTTGGGGATGGAGAGGAGGGAGAGATCTGTTTACTGTGCCTGGCCAGAACCATAATTCTTCCTGTCATCCTGGCTTAAAATCAAAGTCATGATTGACTTCTCTCTATCCTCCACCACCTCCTATGCCCCCCTCTAATAAATCAAAAAAATCTCTTTACTCTCTATTCAAAAATTTACATTTGTCATCTCTTTTTTCTAGGCACATGGCCTCTTTACCTCTCACCTAGAATACTGAAAGCCTTACAGATAAACTTTCCATCTCCAGTTCCTCCCCAGCCTTTCTCCCCACCCTCCTCCAACCCTTCTTCCCCCACTTCCAATCCCATTCCTTTCCTTTAGGTGTTTACAGGTAAATCCAATCAATCTTCCTTTGGCTGTGTTGCTCCCCATGTCAAAAACTCTTAATAGCTTCTTTGTCTACTGGGCTTCCATCCCCTTCTTACTTTTGAGCAGAAATTGTACCTATCATTCAATGCCCCAATTTCAACGTCACCTTCTCCATGAAGACTTTCATGGTCACTCTTGACAGATGTGACCTCATGCTCCTGGACCCCAAGATGAGTGTACTTGTCTAATGACAGTTCTCCCACACTGTTCTTACTGAAGTTATTGATTATATTCATAGCTCCCTTACCAGACCATGTTAGGGTATGTTTCTTTATTCTTTGTTTTTTTTTTTTTTTTTGAGACACAGTCTCACTGTCACCGAGGCTGGAGTGCAGTGGCATGATCTTGACTCACTGCAACCTCTGTCTCCCGGGTTCAAGCAATTCTCGTGCCTCAGCCTCCCGAGTAGCTGAGATTACAGGTATGTACCACCACATCTGGCTAATTTTTGTATTTTTTGTAGAGAAGGAGTTTTTCCATGTTGGCCAGGTTGGTCTCAAACTCCTGGCCTTAAGCGATCCACTCACCTTGCCTCCCAGAATGCTAGGATTACAGGTGTGAGCCACTGTGCCTCAGTAGGAAGGCAGAAAGCAGAGAGAGAGAGATTGAGAAATTATGGGAGGGCAGGAAAGAGAAAGAAGGAAAGAAGAAAGAAAGGAAGGGAGGGAGGGAAAAGAGGGGAGGGAGGAAAAAAACAAACTTACAAGCAACAAGCATGGACATTTTGAGGACTTCATGGTCCTTTGAGCCCCCACACATCATATTAAGCATATTAAAATACACCCAATCCCTTTTTTTAACTATAAAAATACTGCAGTATTTTTTATAATTTTACTTTTGAAATTTGGCCCAACAATGATTTCTCGGCAATCGCTGTGCATAATCAGGAATTCTTGCAATGAGAAAAAAACTCGCCTGTAAATTGTTGTCAAATGTGTAAAAATCTTGTAACAATCAGTGTAACGATTAATGAACATGACATCACATGTCTTTGTAGACCTACTTCTTAGCAAGTGAGGTGCTTATTCATTTCAGTTTAGGTCTTTCACATTTTTAGATCTTGAACTCAATCCCTAGAGATAAACAGCTCTGGTTGCCAGGGTTTGAATAGGTCAGAAGAACACAATGATGACTTCACAGGGATGCTGGAGGTTACCATGGAAATGCTGTCGGCTCCCCCTCCCCAAGTCATCTTCACACATCTTCATGTGGGAGGCAGGCATTTGTTTCCACTGTGGAGTTGACTCCATCTCCCAGTAGGCCTCTTCTGGAAATTTCCTCCCCATGTTAGATCTGGCAGAGCCACTGGGAGACAGAGCAGCAGAGGGGAGCCGAGTGACACTAGGTGAGAAGTTGTACGGCCAGATGACTTGAGCCTGGTGAGCTCCCTGCCTCACGCATCCCTGGGCCCAGAGGGAGAGACACAGAGTGGTTACCAGTGAACACTGTTTACTGGGCCAACCTGAGCGCATTCCGAGCCCAGGCTGCAGTCAAAGACAACACTAAACAGTCTTCCTTTGCTTTTCAGGTTGCTATGACAGCCAGGAATTTGCAAACCAAACCAGACCTGGAGAAGAAGTCTGTCCTTGGCCCAAAGAGTTTGCAGTTCCAAATGGTTCTGCTAATGGTTCCTGTTGTCTTCTTTGACACCTGCCAGATGGAAGAATCTCTAAACCTGGGATTTGGAAGTGTCCCAACATAAAGGCTATTTCCAAGCTGGCTGAAGCTGTGTTCGACGGAATTTAGGTGTGATAGAAGGAACTTCTTGGCAAGAAAAGCTGGAAACTATTACAATAGGTCCCAGAGAGAGCCTCATTATCTTCTCGAAAAAATTTCTATATTTGTTTAGTGTTCTGTGGTTTGCTAAGCACATTCACATAAATTATCTAATTGGATCTTCACATCCACCCAGTGAAGGAGCAAAAATAGATATCATAATACTTGACCAAAGACAAGGAAAATGAAGTTCAATAAGAACAAGATCAAACAGCCAACAAGCAACAGAACTGAGACTTCATCTGGGTTTTCCGACTGTCAACCTAGCTCTTTTAATTCTATTATGATAATCCCCCAAAATATAAAAGAGATCACATCTGAGCTGGACAGTTTAGAAACAGGTTTTTTTCTAAAATAAAGTGATGCTATAGATAATTTTTTGTGGTAAAATACACATGATGTAAAATTTAACACTTTAATCATTTTTTTATTATTTTTTTCTAGACGGAGTCACGCTCTGTCACCCAGGCTGGAGTGCAGTGGTGCAATCTCAGCTCACTGCAACATCTGCCTCCCAGATTCAAGCAGTTCTCTGCCTCAGCCTCTCCAGTAGCTGGAAATCCAGGCACACGCTATACCCTGCTAATTTTTGTATTTTTAGTAAGATGGGTTTTCACCATGTTGGCCAGGCTGGTCTTGAATTCCTGACCTCATAATCTGCCCACCGCCACCTCCCAAAGTGCTGGGATTATAGGTGTGAGCCACCGCGCCCAGCCGCACTTTAATGATTTTTAAATGTACAGTTGACAGGCATCAAGTACACTCATTATTGTGCAACTGTCACCACCATCTCTCTAGAACTTCTTCATCTTCTCAAACTGAGACTCTGTACTCTTTAAATAATAACTCCCCAGGCCCCTCCTCTCAGCCCCTGGAAACCGTCATTCAGCTCTGTGAATTTGACTACTCTGGGTAACTCATATAAGTGGAATTATACAGTATTTGTCCTTTCGTGACTGGCTCATGTCACTTAGTATAACATCTTCAAAGTTCAGCCATGTTGTAGCATGTATCAGAATTTTCTTCCTTTTTAAGGCTGAGAATATCCAATTGTAAAGACATACCACATGTTGGCTATTCATTTATCAGTATATGGCCACTTGGGTTGCCTCCACCTTTTGGCTATTGTGAATAGTGCTGCAATAAACATGGATGTACAAATATTTCTTTGGGACCCTGATTTCAATTCTTTTGGGTATATACCAAAATATAGAATTTTTGACTCATACAGTGATTCTATTTTTAATATTTTAAGGAATCCCTGTACTACTGTTTTTCATAGTGCCTACAAATTTTACATTTCCACCAAAGGTACACAAGGGTCCTAGATTTTCCACAGCCTTGCTAACATTTGTTACTCTCTCTCTCTCTCTCTCTCTCTCTATATATATATATATGCAATCCTGGTGGGTATATAAATGAATGTTTTTTAAACATGAGGTTATCCAAGTTGGTTCATTCAGATCAGTTAGAAAATAGTCCTAGTGGGCCAGGTGTGGTGGCTCACACCTGTAATCCCAGTACATTGGGAGCTCAAGGCCGGTGGGTTACCTGAGGTCAGGAGTTTGACCAATATGGTAAAACCCCGTCTCCACTAAAAATACGAAAAAATTAGCCAGGTGGGGTGGCGTGCACCTGTAGTCCCAGCTACTCAGGAGGCTGAGATAGGAGAATTGCTTGAACCCAGGAGGCAGAGGTTGCAGTGTGCTGAAATCATGCCACTGCACTCCAGCCTGGGCGACAGAGTAAGACTGTCTCAAAAAAAAAAAGAAAAGAAAAAAAAAAAAATCCTAGTGAAACCAGGTTAGCTTCTACTTGACATGCCAGCCCCAACCCCAGGCACAAATCTCACCGAAGCGTGCCACTGGTCTCCAGAGAAAGCACTCAGAGAACTTGAGCATATCCATGACTTGCTTTTAGGGATAATGAACTCAAAGTACATATCCTACTCATAGGAATTTCATGTCTTCAATATGAGCAAGAATTCATCATACAGATTCATGTTACATAAAGGTATCTCCCACCACACCTGGAGGGTAGGTGTGCGGGTCTACTTGGGTGAAGATGAGGGAGTGTTCCAAGAAGGATTACATGGCTGAGAGGATCAGCAGTTTCTCTTTTCAAACAATTCTCGAACTTTGGGAAGTTCCTCTGTGTCTATGAGGTGGCCTCTTTATCCATCTCTGCTCATTCAGAGGCATGAGTTAGACTGTATCTTTAAAGGGCTTCAGAAGATGGTGCTCTGTAATTAAGAGGCGGATGATATCTGATCATCTCCAGAGTTATTACATCACCTGGCAAGAATCATCAGATTCCCCATAATGCGGTTTGGAAGAGTGAAGGAGCTCAGGGCATCTGAGATTGGGACTGGGAATCATGTCCGAATCTCTCAGCCTTGGGTATTCAAGTCGTATCAACCTCAAATGCCCCCTCCTCCGTGAAGCAGTCCCTGATCGCTACATAGGAAGAAATAGTTATCCTTGAAATTCAGTAGCTCTTCACCTGTGCCTTTATCAGGGCAATGGCTGTGTTTTGTCTTAGATTTATGGTTATTTAAGAGTGCATTATATATCCTAAGAAAATTAGCCTTTAGGGACTGAATCCAGTTCTGGTTTGCATGAAGTATAAAGCAAATACTTCCCCTAAGCTCCCTAGCTGACTTCTCTTATCCATTGATAAGACTCATTGGCTAGAATCCTGTCACATGGCCTTCCCTGGGGGCAAAGGAGGCCTGGAAAGCAGATGTTTGACCTTTTAGCTTCTATGGTGGAGGTAGGCAAGAGAGGGTATTAGGAACAGGGCTGAGTGAGCCAATGAACAGTGTCTTTCGGATCTGTCTTTGTGCTGGGCACATCCTCCGGGAAGTCAGGGGAGAGGCCCCACCACGAGTCTTGAGCCCAGCTCCTGTTCCCTCTGTGTCTGCTGTGTCTGTCATGGGGCTCCACACCAGTTTGAAATGGATTCTCTACAATATGGGTTACAGAGAAGCATGACCGACTCAAGTCAGGTCCTGCCAATTCCTGCAATCTACATTCCTTTATCATGCTTACCTCACATTCATAAAGAACCTTAGTTCTCAAAGCACTAGCTTCCCTATTTTCTCCAGATACATAACTGAGACGCAGAGAGGTTCATCATTTATTCAAGCTGACTCAGTAGGTGACAGAATGGGAGAGGTTCCATCCTGGTCTCCTGATGCTGCCCCTCATGCTCTATCCAGCATCCTCCACTGCCTCTTGGACACTGGTTTCAGGCCATGGCTGGCAGACCCCCCACTCCACCTCCTGGGACAGTGTCATCAGGAAAGGTGCACGTCGATGCAAGAGGCTGCAAGACCGTTCTGAGTGTATGTCACGCATCTGTGCGCGTGCCTGTGGTGGGTGGGAAGACGGAGGATGCTTCTCCTCCCCTCCCATCTCCTCAGCCTGGCCATCGCTGCCATCAGTCTTGTCACTGAGCAGCTGCAAGCAGCTGCTGACAGCTCCCAGCATCTCAGCCACAAAATAAATGAGTTCCCCGCAGGCAGGACACCAGTGGCATAATGAGGCCTCGCATAGATTCTTCTTAGTTTTATTTTATGGCTTCTATTGAGTCTCATCCAATACTAAAAAATAAAAAAATAAATAAATTAAATAAATTAAAAAAAAAAAAATCTCAGCTCTTCCCTGGGCCCTGTCCCACCTGTTTCTGCCAGCAGACACCATGAGTTTTTTTCTTCTCATTCCTGACCTTTTAGGAAGAGGCAGGGTCACTCTGTGTGGTAATCTTCCACACTCTAGAAGGAGAAGGGAGCTGGTCGCTAGGCAACCTGGTTTCCAGCTTGACTCTGTCTCTAACTTGAGTTTGACCCAGAGATAGCACATCTCCTGGCTGGGATTCAGTCTACAAAGTGAGGAAGTTACACCAAAAGGAACTCTAAGGTCTTGCCCAGCTTGATAGTGGACACAGCAGCTGCACAGAGGTGGAACAAATGCAGACTTACAGGCTGGAGACACATTTTTGAGGCTGAATGAATGAAAAGGACAGGATCGCTTATGCTAGCTGAGGACAGCTAGCTGCCCTTGTCCAGCTGGGAAGATAGGAAGATTCCTGTCTGTAGTTTGGTGGTCTGTGTTCTCTACCATGTGCTTACATGTCAACAAAGGGAAATATGCTGCTGGGTTTTCAGAAACATCACAAGGTGTCTGGCTAGAGAATGAAGCCAGGCATGCGTCTGGTCACCAACCTGATGGCTTCTCCCTCCGGGGAGAGGTTGCTCAGGATCACAGCAGGTCAGCACAAGACAGTGGCAAGAGCGCTGAACGAAGAGCCAGGCTGGGGTTCTTATACCTTTTGTGCTACCAACTAGCTAGGTGGCCCTAGCCACGTTGCCGTTCCTCTCTGCACTTGTGTCCTTTTCTGTAAAATATGGAGGTTAGATCGGATGTCTCTGATATCCCCTTCATCTAACAATCTGAAATGTATTGCCTGTTCTTATTCCTGTCTCATTTGGCTCCCTTATGAAGACAGCTTGTCTAGTGGGCAATTCTGAGTATCACTAGCCAAAGAAAAGCCTGCTTTCGATCTCAACCCACAGTTGGGGACCAACGTGAGGGAGGAGAGAGCACGAAAACACTTTTTACCACTCCTTTTGCTGTGTGTTTCTAAGGAAGTCACTAGACTTCAATTCCCCACTTAAAGGAAGGAGATGCTATCGTCCCCTTTCTCTGAGAGGTGAAAGGACCCCTGAAGATCTGGTTACAATGTATCTTGGAGTCATGGCACATTTTGTTGCATTATTTAAGGGGGAAGAGAGAAGGGCATCATTTGCTGAGCAACAATGTGCCTGCCCTATACGAGGTGCTTTTTCTTTATTTCTTTCTTTCTTTTTCTTTTTTTTTTTTTTTTGAGATGGAGTCTCGCTTTGTCGCCCAGGCTGGAATGCAGTGGTGCAATCTCGGCTCACTGCAACCTCCGCCTCCCGGGTTCAAGCGATTCTCCCGCCTCAGCCACCTGAGTAGCTGAGATTACAGGTGCGTGCCACCACGCCCAGCTACTTTTTTGTATTTTTAGTAGAGATGGGGTTTCACTGCGTTGGCCAGGATGGTGTCAATCTCCTGACCTCGTGATCCACCTGCCTTGGTCTCCTAAAGTGCTGAGATTACTAGGTGTTTTCTTTATATAGTCTCCTGTTATCTTCTCAACAACCATATGAGAAATCTTACAGATGAAATAACGTAGGCTGAGGTTAAGAAATACACCCAAGTTAGGCACAGTCAGGAGAGTGGCCAGAATTCAAAATCAGCCTGTCTTCCTCCAGAACCACCTCTGCCGGTGTAACTTTAGCAGGAATGAAAAGTAGCATGTGGGAGAACCTGGAAAAGCCCAGACCTAGCTGATGCCAGGCATGAAGCTGGTACACACAGCACCATCCTATTGTGAAGCCTTAGGCTCTGCAGGAGCTACAGACACCTTCTCTGCTTTTTGTCTTGGCTCTTTAGCCTTCCACTGGCCTCCTGGAAGGCCTGCGGGGCTGGAGGGATGGGTCTATGCATCCTGAGTGCTGGCGGGAGGATGGAAGCTGAGATCTTTTCTTCACCGTCAAATGTCCTGCAGGAAACATCAACGCCACAAAGTCCCTGCCGCCTCCGCCGACCACATAGATCAGTGCTTGGGACTGTCACTGTACAACGTGTGCCTTACACTCTATTAGCACACAGGGTTCTCAGTCACCGTCTTAAAAAAAAGTTATCCAGTCAAGACCCTGAAAGCCAGCTGGGGCCTCTTACTGTCCAGCCATAAGAGAAATAACACACTGAATAGCCAAGCCAAGAAGCATCCTTGCAGGACAGGAAAGACTATATAAAGATAACCTTGTTTTAATAGAAAAAAGGAAATGAGACAGAAATTGGCTCTTTTACTGCAGGGAATGGAATCCTATGAACTCAACTTTAGTTTTAGTTGGAACAAATATTTACTGAGCCTCCTATGTGCGAGACACTGCAGCAGACGCCTCCATCATATTATAATTCCATTTCTTCCTCCCACCGGTATTGGGCTCAGAAGAAAGAAAGGCTCAGTGAAGTCAAGGGACCTATTCAGAACTACTGGAAGCCCAGACTTTCTGCCTTTTCACCTGGAACCCTTTCCATCATTCCATAGCTGCCTTCTCCTAAGTGACCTCATGAGCTTGTATCATCTGTAAGGATGGGTCTGGACCTCAAAAGGTGGATTCTGGACCTCAAAAAGATTAAAAGGCATGGACCACAGCCAGGCGCAGTGGCTCATGCCTGTAATCCTAGCACTTTGGGAGACCGAGACAGGCAGATTGCCTGAGCTCAGGAGTTCAAGACCAGCCTGGGCAACATGGAGAAACCCCGTCTCTACTAAAATACAAAAAAATCAGCTGGGCATGGTGGCAGGTGCCTGTAATCCCAGCTACTCAGGAGGCTGAGGCACAAGAATTGCTTGAACCCAGCAAGCGGAGGTTGCAGTGAGCCGAGATTGTGCCAATGCACTCCAGCCTGGGCAACAAAGCAAAACTCTGTCTCAAAAAAAAAAAAAAAAAAATTCATGGTCCATGGTTCCCAGGTATGAGATGAGAGAAGGGCACAGGCCTCCATCTCCACCTCAGTTCACAGCACTTTTCTCCCAGATGTCTTTTTGGCATCTCCTACACTAGGTGTAAGGTCCTGCTGTGATCTCCACAGCACTCCGCTCTTCTCCGAGCAGAGCGTTTCTCACTCCACGTTGTCATTGCTTATTGGTTGTTCATTTCCCTTAACTCACCAGAAGCTTCTGCAGGACAAGGACAACTTTTCCTTTGTTCACCATTGATTTTCCAGTGTTTGGCATATAGTAGGTGCTTAACAAAGATTTGCTGAATTATTGATTGAAAGAAAGAATAGAAAGATGGATGGAGGGATGGATGGTTGGATGATGATTTATCAGCTCTTCAGTTACCATGTCTCCAAGTAATTGGGTAACTTATCCTTCCATTCCTGACAAGTTAACTTACCCAACTTCCCTAGTTGTCAGCAGTACTATCAAAAGACAGTGAGGTGTAAAATGTTTGAATCTCCTGACTTTATATCCTGCTTCAATCATTTACTAACCATGGGATGATATGTAATTTATTTAATCTTGCTAAACCTTAACCTTAGTTTCTTCATTGTAGTATGATAATGTGATACCTATTAATCATGCTTATAATCTCTGGAATATACCAGGAGGTAGATAAATGGTCGGTATCAATCTTGGCATATGTAACAATGTATTCAGTCATTTATGCTCAGATTTGGTGCCTCTTTTCTCTTCCACTCCTTTCACCCACAGTGATTGTTATGTACCTAACCCTGTCTAATCTTTTTTCCCAATGTCTTCTACACCGTTTCACTACCCTCATCTTATCTGCCTATTTAATGCAATAGGTCCTAAACAGTTCCTGTCCTTCTGGTTTCTTTTCCAATGCATCATACACTCCCGTTGATGGCTCTAGAATTCCTGTAAAGGACAGGTTTAAGGTGGTACTCTTTGGCTCCGCAGAAGTTGGGAAGGACAAGGGAAGTGTCTTGAAGCTGCATATGTATATCACTCTACAAAATATTGAGACAAAGGCAGCTTGATAGATAAGAAACTGTCCTCTCCACCCTGGCCAACCGTTGGAGTAACCTCTGGGCAGAAGCTGTCAATTTCCACTTCCTAAAATATGGTTCTCATCAAGGTGATTTTTCTTAAATTTGTTTCAAAGAGCCTGGAAGAGACACTGCAGAATGGGTTCTAGAATCCTTTGCCTCACTTTCAGAACTTGTCACAATTTTGCCCCCCAGGGCATTTTGCTTCAACAACGATTTTTATTTCAAGCATTTCATTTCATTTAAGGCCCCTCAATATGCCAAAGCTATTCCTAACTCCACGTCTTTGTCCAGGAATGCCCCCACTCATGGCCCTCCCCAGCTCCTCTCTTCTAATGAAATTCTGTTCATCCCCCAAGGGCTGATTCCATCATTGCTCTCCTCCGCAATTACCCCAGCCTAAGGTGCTCCTTCCTTTCTTGGAATTCCCACTGTTTTTTATTGTCAGGATAATTTACTGTGGCATTTCACTAACTTTCTTGTACTGTTGTTGAAACATTTCCCATGTTGGTGTTTTTTCTCCCTCTGAACTGAGAGGTCCATTCAGGGTAAGGACTGTCTCATAATCTTGGGATCCTTCCAGGCACCCAGCCCAAAGCGGGGCCCAGCACTGGTAGGGGTGGGATGTGAGTTCCAAACCATCGCAGAAGCACTCTCTCTCTGCTCTTCCTGCCCAGAGACCCATGCCAATAGAAAAGAGGTTTCAGATTTAGAGACCCAAAGATCCTCTTCCAAAAAATATGTGCCATATTGGCTACAAGACTTGGGGCTGGGAAAATTGAGTGCTTGTGACCCAATCTCAGTCTAATCATTTCCTGTGCTGGTGACTAATGACCTAGAGCCAAAGGCTCCTGTTACCTTCGGCTTGAGCCACTGGGTTTAAACACATATCTGCCTACACCCACACACATCTGTCTTCATGCGCACACCAGCCCTCAAGCAATAAACAGCACTGGCATTACTAAATTCTTGAGAAAGGCCACCAGCAGTGGTGGGGTGGAGGTGGGGCTTTAAAGCTTGTGCAAAAACCCCACCTCTACAGAGAAATAAAAAGGGGGAATCTGGGTGAAGAATTTTTGTACTATTTTCAACTTTTTTGTAAGCCCAAAATGTCAAAAAATTTTTTTGAATCATAAAGCAGAAACAACAAAGTTACCTTCTGTATGTAGTTTTTCTGCCACTTTCTCCAGCCTTTAAGAATCACTGTTTTTGGCTGGGGATGGTGGCTCATGCCTGTAATCCCAGCACTTTGGGGGGCCGAGTCAGGTGAATTGCTTGAGCCCAGGAGTTTAAGACCAGCCTGGGCAACACAGCGAAACCCAATCTCTACAAAAAATACAAATATTAGCCGGGCATGATGGTGTGAGCCTGTAGTCTCAGCTACTTGGAAAGATGAGGTGGGAGGGTCACTTGCACCCAGGAGGCAGAGGTTGCAGTGAACCTGGGTGACGTAGTGAGGCTCTGTCTCAAAAAAAAAAAAAAAAAGAAAAGAAAAATGAAAAGATGGTTTTTTCAACATATTCATTTACAAATTATAGTTGTGAATGTATCTATTTCCCCTATTAGACAATTAGTATAAAATGGAAAATAAAGTTACTTTGGAGTCAAAGAGACCTTTTAAACACTTCTCAATATAAAAAAATTTTTAAATATTAGAATATTAATATTGGAATAGAAGCATTTTAATATTTTGTGATCTAAGGAAGATATTTAGGCCTAAGTTACAGTTTCCTTGTCTTCCTATTTATGCTAAGGGATGGAGATTTTTTTCAATGACTATCCCTTAGCCGTATAACAAGAATGATATAAAAAGGTCAATAACATGATTCTGGGCCCATAGTTGGTGTTCATGACTTACTCCTCCCAGATTTTGTTAAATGTCAACTTCCAAATTCTACTCACTTTGTGTCCTCACACCTAAAAAAGCACTTGGCACAGTGTGGATGCCTAACACATCGGTATGGAAGGGGTGAGGGAGTGAGTGGAGAAATGCTGCAATTCTAAAGCAATGCCCCAGCTGATCCGCGAGCCCTAGGAACAGCCCCTGCTTTTGCGAATCCTCTGAGTGACCTTGTGAAACTTCCATAACCTCTCCAGGCCTTTGCTTTCCTAGTCTGCGAAATGGGACGGGTTTTCATTACACATTTGCGTTTCATTGCAAACGTGTGACTCGGCAGCCCACCGGCCCTGGCGGGGTTCATCTTTCTCCTCAAGAGCGCTGGCCCCAGCTTCCAACTCGGGCTCTGGCGAGGCCGAAGGTGAGCGATTGCGTCATCATGCCTCTGGGCAGCTGAGGGAGAAGCCCTCCAGGGACATTCAGAGACTGGGACCAGAGTTTCTGAGAGGCCCTGGGCACAAGGTCAGGGCAGGAGGTCCAGGCAGCTGAGGTCTGAGCGCCACCCTCACTGCTCTTTCTTAGTCTGGCTGCCTCCCGCTGCCGCTGAGCAGCAGGGCAGTGAAGGGCAGACTCCCAGGGGCCGACCCTGGGGCGGGGCTGCTCGGCTCCGCGGAACCCACCGTCCGCCCGGGTCCGGCCGCCAGCCTCCTTGCCCTCCGCGAGCCTCCTGGGCCGGGTTCCCGGAGCCCGGGCGCGCAGGCCCTGGCACCAGGGGGATTCTGCTCCCTCTGCCTTCTGTTCTTTCTGAAAGGGGGTGGTGCACATTTTGGCCAGGGCCACGTGCAGAGCACTTTGCTGCAAAGCATCTCGCTAGACCTCTTTCCACGGAGCTGTGGGTCCCCTTCCCCTGGGTGCTGGCTAGCTTAGCTCTGCCTGGGATCTGAGGGAGCGCTGCTGCAAATACCGACAGTAGAAAGCGAGCGAACGCGAAAGGCCCCAGGAAAGCCAGGCCAAGGGGGGGGTCGCCGGGTGCCAAAGCAGGCAGTCGGTGGGGAGAGCCCTGATCTGCCGGGCGCTGGCTGCCTTCGCGCCCACCTCCGCGCCCCGCCGTCGGCCTGGTCAGTCTGGTGGCTTCACACTAACAGAACCAGACGGGGAAGGACAGGAGAGGCGAGAAGAAGGCAGAGGACAGAGGGGAGAGGGCATGAGGAGACGAGGAGGGAGAGGTAAGAATGCGAATAAGACCTGGAGAGGAAGAGATGGAAGAGAGAAACGCCAGATTTGTGAGAGACATGGAAGCAGAGAGAAACGAGAGTAAAAAAGAAGCGAGAGAGAAGTGGAGAGAAGGACAAAGTGAGAGCAGAGCTCTAGAAGAGACAAGGCCTCGTCCACGGGCTCTCAGTCGAGGTGTCACCAATGCCTCCTGCAAAGAATCAATCCTACGCCCGGCGCCTCTCAACCCACTCGCCTCTGCACGGCCCCAGGTCTCCCCCGGCCCTCCCTGCCCGGCCAGCTCACGCTTCTCCTCAACCGGCCCCCACCGCTAACCCCAAACGCCGCGCGGGAGGGAGGGAGGGAAGGAGGGAACAGCGAGAGAGAGGGAGGGGCTGCGGTAGGAGGCAACCATGTGGTTCCAGCTGAATTTTTTTTTTCCCTCTCTCTTTCTTCACTCCTTTTTCTTTCCAAACAGGGAAAAGTGTTCCGCGAAGCGGTAGCGCCTTTCCGCCTCGCGTTTCCCTCCCTGACCCTGGTCCCGGCTCCCGTCAGGGCGCCAGCTGGTGGGGCGAGCGCCGGGAGCCCATCTGCTCCCGGGGGCGCGGGGCGCGGGGCCGGCTCCCGCCCGGCACATGGCTGCAGCCACCTCGCGCGCACCCCGAGGCGCCGCGCCCAGCTCGCCCGAGGTCCGTCGGAGGCGCCCGGCCGCCCCGGAGCCAGGCAGCGGCTGAGCGGGGAAGAGCCCGCGTCCGAGGATCGGGATGTCCCTCCTCCTTCTCCTCTTGCTAGGTGAGTGCCTCTGGGAGGGCGGGAGTTTGGATGGCGGTGGGCAAACGCAGCCCTGCGTCCGGGAAAGACGCTGGTTCTGACCGGGTGTCCCTGCAGCCCCTGGAGTCAGCCGGCTTTTCCGTTCCTGCCTCCTGGCCACGGAGGAGCACATCTGGCAACCGAGGGCCGCCCAGTCGGCCATCAAGATTGTCTCGCACATCTGGGCCCTTGAGGAGGCTTGGGGGAACCGTTTGATGTGCAGGGTCCTCTTTAGGGCGGTGTTTAGTTTCTGGTGTGTCTGGGAAAAGTGGAGAATTGGTGGAGGGAAGGTTTATCCAGGAATTTTTGTGCCAGGTTCCTGAGGGTGGGGGTTTTTTGTTGTTGTTTGAAACAGACGCCTCGGAGGCTCAGATTAGAAACAGATGTGTTAAAGGGTGAGCAGAGTGGCGGATAGGCAGGGTTGGAGAGGAAAGGGGAGAGGGAAAAAGAGCAGGGCCCCAGGAGCACCGGGAAGATGCAAATGCCCCAGGTCACACAGGGAAGGAAGGAAAAGGGGAAAGGAGAAGGGTTGGGAGGGAGAGAGAAAAAGAGGAGAACAGGAATGTAAAACAGAAGAGCAAGGCTGGGGGAGACCGAGCACAGAGAGTGAAGAAGACTTGGAAAAAACGGAGCAGAGGAACCAGAACAGAGGGAAATAGAGCAAGCACCACTTTTTCCTGAAACAGGCTCCAGAGCAAAGGGAAGAGTCCTCCTGAGCGTCCCTTCCTGGGGTCCCCCGGGCAGGACTCTTGGGGCCTCAGCGGCCCTTAGGCAGAGGCAGGTTTGCAGGAGAGCACATCAGGGACGTGGGTGGTAGGAGCCCACCAGAGTGACTGGGAATGTCTGAGGGGCCAGGGCAGGAAAGGCAGGCAGGGAGAGCCAAGGGCACATCATACTATGCACCCTGAAGCATGGGATCCACTGCAGACAGGCCCCACAGTTAGCTGGAGATCAGAAAATCAAAGAGCCAGCCAGTGGTCAAGAGTGAGCACTACCCTGAACACCAGGCCACGGGAGAACTGGTCCTGGTTTTGAACTGACTAGCTGGGTGGCCTCAGACAACTTACTCCTTATCCAGGGCTTCCATGTCTTTAGCTCTGGAAAGAGAATACTAGATGGTTCCTAAGTCCCTTCTAGCCTACAACACCAGAGGTTTGAAGGAGGCTGGTGTCTAGAAGAACCACCAAACCCTGAAATACGTGGTTAGAGTTCTCTGTCTTTTTTGAAACTTTACAAACCAATTAGACTATATGCATACCCATCTTGGCCAGCCTCAGGCTGATAATCACTTAAGTTAGAGAAATGAAAGAGGTGGGCTGAGCCAAACTATTGCTCAAGTAGGGCAGGTGGGGAGGGGTTATTTTCTAAACTCTTTTAGACTTAACCAAATGTTGCAATACTGTTCCTGTGCACATCTGGCGCAGCTGGATGGCACCTTTATTCCCTTTACTGGACTCTACCACTAGGTTGCCAATCACCAGGTATTTAGTAGAATGAAACTTCAGAGTTCCCTTATTAAAAACAGCTAATAGTCCTTGGTATATGAACACGTTATATGTACTATCTTGGTAGTTCATTTGTTCTTCACACCAAGCCTATTGGCTGCCCAGTCATCCTTGTTGGCTACCCTCATTTTACAGATGAAGAAACCAAGGTGTAAAAAGGCCAGGTAACTTGCTCAAGGCCACACACTCATAATTAGGAGAGATGGAATTTGAGCGCAGGCTGCCTGCTTCCAGGGAGAGCTTGCTAAAGCACATTACTTTACAGCCTCCTGTGGCTGCAGAGATTCTCAAAGCGCTTACCCTCTACCACACCTGGCTGGCTCTTTGATCTCACCATCCTCTTCATAGAATGTAAGATGTCAGCGTGACCTATAGGACAGAGGTCTGGGAAAGGGAAACAAAATTCGCACTTTTTGAGCACCTGTCCTTATTTAAGAAATGGTTTGGAGCCATGGAATGCTCGGACACTGTTCAGCAAAGCCAGAAAGAAAACACACCAAGTTGTCTGAATCCTGAAATCATCATACTGGTCCTTTAAAGGGGCAGTTCCAGGGCTGCTTCTGATCATGGCTGGCATGATTTTTGGCCTCTCTTTTTCTAAGGATTGCATAGTATCAAACAAGGGCTGGGAGGGTGGAGAGTGTTCATCGTCTGAACCGTGGGACAGTTGACTCCGTGTTTCCTGGATCTGCCAGTGAGTGAGGTCAAATAACCCACCTCTCTGATGTGAATGAACAAGTAGTGCTCTGAGCCCCATGGAGAAGAGAGAAGGGGCTCTGGCTCAGCCCCTCTTCTGACCCACTATCCTGCCCTACTCCCCTAATGTTCCGGTTCTCATTGTGCCACCTTAACTTCTCTCCTGGACAACTATATTAGCTGCCACATTCCTGTCCTGTCTGTCCTCTCTCCTCCATCTTGCACACTGCTACCCAAGTAACCCTGTGAGGCCGCTGGTAGACTGCATGAAGCTGGGACTTAAGAGTCTGGCAACCTCTCCAGGTTCTTGTTCTGACTCCCTTGTCTGTACAATGGGCATAGGGGTGGGGGAATGTTCAATTCAAAATTTCTATAATTCTATGGTTTTCCTCCCTTCTTCCAAAAACGTTTAGTAGTCTCATTGCTTTTAGTGTTGAGTACAAACACTTCATTCTGACATCAAAGACTTTACATAATGTCATTCACAGCTCTTCCTCTCCTCACCCCCAGATACTCCGTAGGGAACCTGAATTACTTCATGCACCCAAAACATGTCCCATGCTTCTTTCTAATTCTATGCTTTTGTTTATGATAATCCCTCCACCAAAACTGCCTCCTTATTTCCTGCCCCTGCAGATCAAAATCATGTTCATTCCCCAAGTCTCACCTTAAATGCCACTTCCTCCATACACCTGTCCATCGTTTCACCAGCTGAATATACTTTTTTTTTTTTTTTTTTTGAGGCGGAGTCTCGCTCTGTCACCCAGGCTGGAGTGCAGTGGCGCGATCTCGGCTCACTGCAAGCTCTGCCTCCCGGGTTCACACCATTCTTCTGCCTCAGCCTCTCCGAGTAGCTGGGACTACAGGCGCCCGCCACAACGCCCGGCTAATTTTTTTTGTATTCTTAGTAGAGACGGGGTTTCACCGTGGTCTCGATCTCCTGACCTCGTGATCCGCCCGCCTCGGCCTCCCAAAGTGCTGGGATTACAAGCGTGAGCCACCGCGCCCGGCCTACTTTTTTTTTTGAGTAGTCTATTTGACCTTTGAATCCCAATAGCCTTCCTCTTATGCTACTTTGTATTATGGTGTTCCAAATGCTTATCTAACACCCCATTAGAATGGAAGCTCCATGAAGACAGGGACAGTGTCTCATTCACCTGTGAACCACGTTCAGTACCTTGCATAAACACTTGTGAACTATTTGTTAAGAGATAATTGGGTTTTTGAAATATTTGAAATGTTTAAGGTCAAGAGAGGTGAAAAATTTGGAAGATCACTAACCTTCGACTGCGGGATAACCCAACAGCGAGGAGCCCAGTTCTAATTCAGCTTGCTTTGAGCTTCCTTGTCTATTAATGCAAATAGGACCAGTCCTATTTTTAAAAAATTCCACAAAGAACATTACAGGGATAGGGACCAGATAATATATTTGTCATACAAATTTATTTTGTTATATCGTGTGTGCTAGTACTGGATTAAAAATAGACTTACCTGTTGAAACTTCTGCCAAGATGGGGAAGGAGGCTGGTTTCACGGAAAGTGAGTGTGAAGAAGGCATGAATGTATAGTCCATTGGTCTGTAAGATAATGACAGGTCTCAGTGGGATTCCATGTCCCACCCTTATCTTCCCACTTTAATGGTGATGGTCATAATAATGATATATTCCCTGTAGGCTTGTATCTAGTCACATCCTATTTTTGTCTTGTGCTCATCTGGGCAGGGTACACATGAGTATTATTTCATGAATTATTTAATGATGATGGATATTTTTTAAAGGTAGAGTCAAAGATTGCCAGAACTGGAGGAAAACTAACAGACTGTTTAAATCAATGGTTCTTAAAATTTTGAGTCCCAGACCCTTTGTAGAATCTGATGAAAATCACAAAACCACTTCTTAGAAAAAGACATGTATACATCAAATTTGCCAATAATATTTAAGACCTCATTGAGACCTCCTGATACTTTTCCTTGGAACCAAAGTTAATCTTTGATCTAAATCTATGCCTTCTTTTAGGATGAAGAAGAAACCAAAGTTCAGAGAGGCTTGGCTAAGGTTATATACAGCTAGCTTAGTAGAAGGGCCAAGACTGGAACCCGAATTCCATGATTCTATTACACATTTTTGAAATAGAAAAATGTCTCTCCTTCCTTTTCAGCTCATGTACTTAAGCTTCAAGATCACAGCTGCTCTTGTGATGCTTCAGTTAAGTGAGCTAAATGCTGAATAATTGGCATTGGTTTTTATTATATGAGAAATTGCCTGAAAAATCAGGCAGGCGTCATAACATTTCAATTTTGCCAACAAAATTGGAAGTCCTAGGAACTCTGCAATGTCATGTATGTCTGGTGTATTCAGGAGAAAGGAATTAATACTCAAAGTCCCAAAGATGTGGGTGTATGTGTACAAGGAACAGGACTGGAAATCAATAGCTGTAGCTCCTTAATCATTTTTCTGGGTGAGCCTGGGAAAATCATACCACTCTGAGCCTTAGTTTTCTCCTTTGTAAAATGAAAATATGAGATTAAGGTTATCTGTAAGTTTTCTTATACTAATAACATCCTTTGAGGTTTTTTTTGATTCTGAGAATTTTCTGGCTGGTCCAGATGTGGTTGTGATCAGGAACAGATGGGTGTTACCATGCTTATTGATTTTTTCAGGCACTGTTCACTCATGGCAATTGGTAGCACATGAGGATAAACCAAGGAGGGTCAACGAACTAATTGGAAGAGAACAGTAGTAATCTCCATCCTGGAATTGCACTGTGGCACTGTTAGCCATGAAGCACCATTCAGGTTCAGGGTGACGGCCCGATACCCCCACCCAGGAAGTTCAGTAACTGAAATATTCACCAAAAGGACCTCATCTTAAGCAGGGTTACCTATAGAATAGCCTCAAGCATGGACACCTAGGGTAGACTTCAGTGCAGAGGGGCTATGGTATAAAACTATTTGTAAGCAGAAGCTTTTTTTTTTTTTTTTTTTTGAGACAAAGTCTTGCTCTGTCACCTAGGCTAGAGTGCAGTGGCACAGTCTCCACTCACTGCAACCCCCGCCTTCCAAGTTCAAGCAATTCTCCTGCCTCAGCCTCCTGAGTAGCTGGGATTACAGGCACCCACCACCACGCCTGGCTAATTTTTTGTATTTTTAATAGAGATGGGGTTTCACCATGTTGGCCAGGCTGGTCTCAAACTCCTGACCTCAAGTGATCTGCCCACCTCGGCCTCCCAAAGTGCTGGGATTACAGGCATGAACCACCACGCCTGGACACTTTCTTCTACTTTTAAAATTAAGGCATAATGTGCATATAAAGCGTACCTAGGAAATGTACAGCTTAATGGATTCCTTGCCTAGATTTGAACTTGTGGTTGGATTTTGAAATATGAAATGTATATTACCAGCCCACTTGTAGTACTCTGAGAGGGGATTATATGGGCAGGAATATTATGACAGTATAACCAATTTCTAACATTTGTACAAGGTTTAGCGGTTTACGAGGTATATTAACACACCTTAGCTCACCTCAAATCACTCTTTGAGAGTATTATTATTACTCCATTTCACAGACACATAAATGGAGGCTCAGAGAAGTAAAGTGAGCTTCTTTCTCTAGAATACACTGTGAGTAAACAGCTGAGCTAGGACACCAACCCAGGACTTTGGATTCCAAAAACCAGGAGTTTTTGGAACGTGTGTTTTCCACTTACCAGGAGACACATGGTTATTCTGAAATCAAGGCTCTGTGTTACTAAGAAGAGTGGATGAGGCTGAAGCAGAGGCTTCATCTTTAAACCCCAAAGTGGAAAGTTCTGCCGAACATTTATTACCCATCCCCTTCCCCCACTCCATTCCAATGGTTAAGAAATGTGTTTGGATGACTATTGTTTATAACTGAGAACTATTTCTACATACATTGTGTATGGCTTACTAGTGTTCCTTCTAATACGTCAGAAGACCCTTCTAGTGTCCAAGAGGTCAGATGCTTTGGGGTCAGATGCATGAGCTTCCCTTGCTAGCACTATCCTGAGACTGTGGATGATGAGGTTTATGGATTGGGTATGACTCACCTCATATGTTCCTTTTTCTACTTAAAGTCCTGTTTTCAGCAATTCTGACTTACTTGTTTCCTAAAGAAAAAATGCAAACCATACCTTCCTCCCCTTCAAGTTCTGGTTATCTGAATGTCTGGATTCTAGAAAAATAAAAGTTTATTTCCTTTGGCACCATACAGACCAAAATGGGGAAGAATGCCGAAATGAAACCTTTATTTTGTTAGCAGCAGTCAGTTGGGTCACTGTGTGTGGAGCCTCAGCCAAAGCCTGGCGGTGATAAGACTGAATGCTGCTTTGTTTCAAGAGCAGGCAGGGGAGAAAGCTGTTTCCTTTGTGCCCATACTGAGAAGAGAAAATGGGCAACTATCTTCAGAATAGTCCCTCAGTGGCTGTGGAATATTGGGGGGTTTTGTAAAGAGGGGCAGCAAGGGGGATGTGGAAAGTTCAGGTCATGAACGGCGGCAGAGGAGAAGAAAGGAGAGGAGGAGGAGGAGGAGGAAGAGGAGGAAGAGGAGGAGGAAGGCACAGAGACTGTAGAGGATGAAAAAGCTAAGCTAAGCTGACCTCCTGGTGTTTACAGAGCAGCCTCTGAGCACGTTCTATTTCACGGATGGCGGGAGCAGCTCACTGATGTCCCTTTTAAGATCTTCTTTAGGGCTTACATCCAAGCTGTAACATTTCCTACTTCAGGCACACGCTGTCTCACACAAAACAATTACAGAGCGGGTGCGCCTGCTAGAGTTCAGGCCCCTAGCTGGGCTCTGAGACCCGGATCATACAAAAGGCACCCTTTCTACCTTCTAAGAATTCAGCTCAGTGGGAGAGATGTATTCACAAACAAGGAATGTCAGATACATGTGGAGGCTATTTTGGAGGAAAGTACCAAGGATTCTAGGAGTCCCAAAGAGGAAGCTGCTTCATTATGTGCTGGCTGCTGTGTATTTCTTCTCAGGCAGGTCTTCAGGGACTGTGTCTGATATTCCTGTGCCCCTCACAGCACTTGCTCATTATTGAGATCGCGCTAAATAAGCAGTCGGTGGGTTGATGGATCACCCATCAGCGTCAGAAAGGAGTACAATTAATCAGTGCATCCTTGGCATTCAGCCAGGAGCTTCCTGGAGAGATCGAGACTCCCAATGTCCTTGCCTATTGAAGGTTATGGTCTCATTCTTCATCACAACCTGCCAGTGACACAGTTACCTCTAAGTCCTCATCCCTCATGGGATGTTTTCTAAAAAAAAAGAAAGAAAAAAATGTATCTGTGAATTTGGACCTCTGAATTAAGAATGGCCATCTACTCACCCCAGGCTTGCATCTTATTACTCCACATGGAAAATGAATAGGATCAAGCCAAAGAGGAATTTTTCTGTTCCAGGAGAAATCCATTGTGCTAAGCAGAGACTCAGCCCCAATATAGTCATACTTCTTTTCTTGGTGGGGGAGGAAAGAGGGAAAAATGAAATCCCTGAGAGGGAAATTGCTTTGTGACTTCATTGTTTAAATTTAGGCTTGGGTTTGTGGGGATCGTTCAGACTTAGAGCAATAGGCCTTCTAACCCAACCTCTGTCACTTCTCATTACTTCCAATGACAGTTCCAATTATTTCCAATCACTCTTCAAGGGAACAGCAGGGAAGGCGCACATGGCTTCCACGTAGACCAGCCGTGGAGCAACCGCTGTAAGAATCGGCCCCTGGGGTCCTCAGACCCTGCTGGAAGCCAGGCTTGTCTACTTGAAAATTGTGTGACCTTGGGCAAGTTACTTCACCTCCCTAACCTTAGGTTTCTCATCAGCCACTGCATCTAGTAACAATGTCATAGAGGTTTTTTTGTGAAAATTACATGAGGTGATGCATAAGAGTTTTAACGCTCTGCTTGGTACGTAATAAATAGTAAATGAATGTCTGTTGTTATTATCATGAGTTTCCTTTCTGGGGGAGGGTCAGTTCATGGGTATTTGGAGGGTCTGCTTGAAGTCAGCGACCACCAGGCCATCAGCACCAGCATTTGGGGCTTCGGCCACTGTGGTTCCTCACCCTACAGGCCAGTCCCTAGTGTCCTTTAGGGAATATTGCCCTGCTCCAGGTCCACAACAGGCTCACAGATTCTGGCCAGGCTCTGGCTCATGCCTGTAATCCCAGCACTTTGGGAGGCTGAGGCGGGTGAATCACTGGAGGTCAGGAGTTCGAGACCAGCCTGGCCAACTTGGCGAAACCCTGTCTCTCCTAAAAATATAAAAATGAGCTGGGCGTGGTGACGCACGCCTGTAATCCCAGCTACTTGGGAGCCTGAGGCAGGAGAATCATTCAAACCTGGGAGGCGGAGGTTGCAGCAGTGAGTTGAGATCACGCCACTGCACTCCAGCCTCTAGGTGACAGAGTGAGACACCATCTCAAAAAAAAAAAAGGCTCACAGATTGTGCCCCAACTCTCCACAGCTGCTCTGGGAGAGCAACTTTTTATGTTATTTAGCCCTAGGCAAGAGGTGCCCTTCTATGCTGCTTGGCATATCACAGCTGTGAGTCTTCTTTTCCTGGGTTCTACTCTCTTGACTCATGCCCCCGAGTGCCTGTGCCAACTTAGGCTGCCCCAGCCTGGGCTTATAACTGGTTGGTTCGTTTCTGCTTTCAGTGTTAAGTAATGTTTAACTGAGCAAGTACTATGGACTAGGCATTGTGCTAGGGACTTCCAGACAAGTAATTTCTTATATTCTTAACAACAACCTGTGAGATTGGTATTATTGTCCCTATATTACAGGATACAAAAGTGAGACATAAGAGGTAAGGTATTCCATCCTAGGCTGTACAGCTTGAATAGAGCAAAACAGCAGACACGAGCAGAGTTTGCCCTCGTCAGCACTGATCTGGGAAGTAGGCATGATGAGGCAGCCAGGTCACATAGGTACAGTGACACACAGACAGACAGGAGGCCACTGGGAGGCCTGGCCTGTGGGGGCTTGGCCTAACAAGGAGCTGCAAGTTCCTCATCCCCAGTTTCCAGGCAGTCATTTGTCCTGATCAAAATTAGACTCCAATGAGCCCCACACCCAAATTCAAGATGTGTTGAATTATGTTTCCTTTTTAAATCGGAGGAAAGGAAAACCTCAAGGTGAGAAGAAAAATGTTTGTTTTTTTCTTCCCACTGACCTGAACAGCAAAGTGCGATTTTTTCTCCTCATTAAAGAGGGCTAAACTGGTGTCCCAGATTCCTGCAAGCCTAGAATTCCCACTCAGAATGAAGTCCTGGGCCAGGCAGGCAGAGTCCGGGTTTTCAGCGGAGGCCTGGTCCCCATCTGCCTTCCCCTGAGGGAGCTCTACCCCACTCCACTCCCACCAATAGCGAAGGGCAGCCGGCTCCCGCCTTGCCTCCGCTCCACCCCCGGGGAGGGGAGGCCGGAAACGAGGCCACCTCTCCGCAGCCTCCTTCTCTGCTCCACTGCCTCTCACACCCTGTTCCCGGAGCCCTGGAGCTTCCCAAGCCCTGAGGAATCCAGGTGACCGTCCCCACATGCTGCTGCCTCAGCCTGACCTTCCTCCTGCTCTCTCTGTCTCTCCCCTGGCGCCAAATTGGCCTGCTCTCAGATCTGGCACTTAATGAGATAGAGAGAGAACAAAGACCAGCGTGAACTCCGTCAAGCTCATCTTTCATGTATTGCCCCCTTTCCTCTCTCCCTCCCTGCCCCACTCTTCCAAATTCTCACTCCACAACCTCTGCGAGGCACCCAGTCCTGAAAGCCTTTGCTCTCCTCAGCCTAAGCTAATAGTGGTGCTTCGTCCCCTGGTCGCCCACCCTGTTCTTGAAGACCTCCACGCTGTTGCCTTCCATCCCCTGTGACCAGCCACCTCTTCACCACTTCTGCCCTGACCAGCTCCCTCCCATCCACTGCCTCATCTACAGAGGCTTTCCTGACTCTCCAGGCACAGAGCTGTGCTCGCCCCTCTCAGCCCCCAGAGCACCTTGTCTATGAATAGCTTGTGGCATGTTATGGTACAGTTTGGGGTTCTCTGTCTTTCCTGGTGACTGTGACCAGGGAACAGTGTCGTGTTGTCAGGAATACCAAGCCCAGTGAGCAGCTGGCACATGTTAGATTCTTGCCAAATGAATGAATGAGGGAACAAACAAATGTATGAATGCACAAGTGAATGCATGTAAAATCCCCTTCCAGGGGAAGGTTGGCTGATTCACTTTTCACTTAGTAATTTTCAGGACATGTGGCCTCTCCTTTCAGCTTTAGTTTGAACTTTAGCCTTATTAGTGGTCAAAGCCCTTCCAGCAATGTTGACTGACTCCTTCTCTGGCCCTTTTAGGTCCTCTGCAGAGAATGGCAAGAGTCGTGTATGGGCTCTGAGCCAATTCAGCAGCTCCTTCCGTGGTGCATGGAGTTTAAGGCCCTCTTCCTCTCCTTTCCTCTTTTGCTTCCGCCTCGCCAGGTTCACCCTGCTCTCACTAACCTTGCCTGGGTATCACTGAGGCAGCATGAACAGAAGAAACACAAGTCAGCTAATGAGCACAGAAAATTTTGGTGGGATTTAAAAAATATTATTTCGGCTGGGCACGGTGGCTCATGCCTGTAATTCCTGCATTTGGGAGGCCGAGGCAGGCAGATCACCTGAGGTCAGGGAGTTCGAGACCAGCCTGTCCAACATGGTGAAACCCCATCTCTACTAAAAATACAAAAATTAGCCAGGCGTGGTGGCATATGCCTGTAATCCCAGCTACTCGGGAGGCTGAGGCAGGAGAATCACTTGAACCTGGGAGGCAGAGGTTGCAGTGAGCTGAGCTCACACCACTGCACTCCAGCCAGGGCGACAGAGCGAAATTAATCCAAAAAAGTAATAATTAATTAATTAATTAGAATATGATTTCTAGGCTAAGTGCTTGTCCATATGTTAGCACATTTAATCTTCAAGATAACATTGTGAGACAGATGACAGCCTTCATTTTGCAGATGAGGATCAGAGAGGTTAAGAAATTTTTCTGGTGTTACCACAGCCAGTTAGTCAAATCAAAACTCGAAGCCAGGTCTTCTGGCTCCTGAATCATTACTCATCCTACTGCCCCACATGACCAGGAGCCCCATTATGAGTGGCAGCCGCACCCCACCGCACTCAGTAGGGCTCTGTGCTGGCTTATGGCTTCTGTGTCTCATCCCCACCCCAGCGCATCGAGTGGGCATTCAGTGAGCTTTCCCTGAAAGATGGTTGCCAGGTAAGGCTGTCTTCTTTGGGAAGCCTTGAGATTTGTTTCATGCATACAGTGACCAACCATCCTGTCTGCCCATGTCCTGTGGGTTTCTCAGGACGTGGAATGCATATTCTCAGTGCTAAAACTGGAACAGTCCCAAGAAAGCCATTTAATTGGTCACCCTCGTAGTAGAGTATCTCGCTACTCAAAGAGTGACCCTCAGGCCAGGTGCAGTGGCTCACACCTGTAATTCCAGCACTTTGGAAGTCCGAGGTAGGTGAATCACTTGAAGTCAGGAGTTCGAGACCAGTCTGGCTACCATGGTGAAACCCTGTCTTTACTAAAAATACAAAAATTAGCCAGGCATGATGGCGGGCACCTGTAATCCCATCTACTCAGGAGGCTGAGGCAGGAGAATTGCTTGAACCCGGGAGATGGAGGTTGCAGTGAGCTGAGATCCCACCACTGCACTCCAGCCTGGGCAACAGAGCAAGACTCTGTCAAACAAACAAACAAACAAACACAAAGTGACCCTCAGACTAGCAGCAGTGGTTTCACCTGGGAGCTTGTTGGAAATGCAGAATCTCAGACCCACTCACCCCAGACCCACTGAACCAGAATGCACATTTTAGCAAGATCCCCATGGAAGGGAAAAAACATTATAGAAGAGCAAGTACTGAAGGCACATTTGACAGAAGTTATGGAAATGAAGATTCATACCTGAATCATCTGACCTGAGAGAGGTGACAGCCTCACTTTTCTAAGCTTGCATTTTATATGTTATGGCTTTGCTATATACCTCAGGTGATGCACACTGGCAAAAAAGACTTACGTTTATAAACTGAGGAAGAAAGGAGTAAGGGTCCACATTCAGTCCAAGTGGAATGAAAGGCCGGAGGGTGCGTGAGTGCTGGGTGAGGGTGTGTGGGCATCGAGTTATTTCACGGTTAAGCCTTTCTCGCGTCTTTGAAATGATGATGTTCTTACGAAGGCCTTGGAGTTTTCTGGATTCACTGGCCTACACCCTTTTGCTGAGGTCGGGCTGGAGTGTCACAGTGGACAGCAAATAAACCAGACTGTGTGTGAGGACAGCAGTAGCCTGTGTTCTTGGGCCTGAGGATTGAGAAAGGGAAATAAACACCCAGAGGGTAAATCATATAATAGGAACCACGCTTGGTGAAGAGTAGACCCTCAGTAGTTATAATTGAAGAAATAATTAGGCCACCAAAGAGGTATTCCAAGACTACATGTTTTCCTGTTTGATGCCTGGCTCTGAATCTAGGTCTCATTTTCACCCTGCCCAAGGAGAGATCAGAAGGGAAAATTTGTAGGTCCCTTCCCTGCTGCAAGAGTCTAACCCAGATTTGGAAATGAGTTATTCATGGTTTCCCAGCCTGTCCTACCCTGTGGTGATGACCTCACTTGGATGGAAACAGAAGTGATGGAATCTGTGCTCCAGGTGAGAAAGTGGTTGGCCAGCTCTTCATAGGATGTTTCAACAACTTCTCTAGGGCCTCGGCTTATCTCAAAGCAAACCTGGGTCAGAGCAGTTGTTCGGTCTCTTAAATCAGTGCTGTGTGTCATCCTGGGTCAAAGTCATTGTAAAAGTCTTTTAAATGGGTGCTGAGTATCATCTTTTGTTAATGTTTTTGCTCTAAAACCAGACTGTCAGATGTTAAAATAACAGGCACCAAGCAACGTAGGAAAAGACATTTGTATTTCTAGGATTGTGGAGCAGCCTTGAACTAAAAGAAGCATAACCCACATTTGTCGACTTTCTCTCTATTCCAAGTCACATGCCCAGTAGGGAGCCCAAAATAAGGGCAGCCCAGGGGAGGGAATGACAGGCAGGCCTGGAAATGAATGTGTTCATCCGTTCGGTTGGAGCTGTTTCAGACAAAGCTGATTTCTGCTGTGCTATTAATCCCACCCAGACAACAAGAAATCAAACTGTCACTTTTCTCAGAATGGGGTGAAATGTTTCTGACCTAGGTTTGGTTTTATAACAATTTCTTCTGTGCGTATTGTTTTCCCTGGGATCTCAAAGGGCTAGCTGGGGGTGGATCTTAGAAGAAAACACAGATTTCACTTACAGGGCAACTCCCTTGCCTGGTACTGTGAGTGGAGATAGTGCCGTACATGACCCGAGAGCCTGGTTGGGAAGCAGATTGACAGAGGAGAGAAACTGGGGAACAAAGTAGGACAGAGTGGAAGTCATTGCCAAAATGTTTGGTACAGATAATAAGTGAAACAAAAGTTTTGGGAAAAGATAGTAAGGGAGATGGAAGAACTTAACTTCAGCTCCCAGTGGAGCAAGAATACCTACCACGAGGTGAAAGCAATTGCTTGAGGGCATTGCATTGGGGTGAGCCAGGGCAGAGGCTGCAGAGAGCCTGGGACCTAGGAAGAGAGCAGGAGAAAGGACATGTGGGGATGAGGTGGAGACAGCTGTGAAATTGTTCAGTCTCACTCTGGAAACAGAACACATTCATAGTTTATAGGCCAATTTGGAGACCACCTCAGGCTGTGTGGCGGTGTTGGGAAGTGACTGAGCAACTCACCTCTGGGTCTCAGTTTTCACCCTGCCGGAGGAGAGACTGGAAGGGAGAAGGTGTAGGTTCCCTCTCTGCTGCAGAGGTCACGCTGTGTGGTATTCCTCTGTGGGGAGCCACAGACTGGATCGCGCATTGTTCTTTCCCCTGCAGGCAGCGTGGCTGATGCTCTTGACACTGAGGTTGGAGGCAGAGACCCTCTCACATGCACACACCCCGGGCCCCCAGTTTGCTTGCTGCTGCTGGCTCTGCCCCAGTGCTTTCCTATCACTAAGAATAGAGACCTTCTCTCCAGGCATCCAGCTTCCCACACGGTCTGATTCTGCCCAAGCCTCTGCCCTTGAAGATACCAAAGTGGTTTCTGTCTCAGAGTCTTTGTGCTTGTTTTTCCCTTGCCCAGGAATGCTCTTGCCCCAGATGGCTGCAAGGCTGGCTCCTTGCCTTTCAGGTTTCAGTGCAAACACCATCTCCTCAGTGAGTGCTTTCCTGAAACCCTCTCTCACCCCTGCCCCAGCTAACGAGGGCCTCTGCCTAGTCACTATCACTTTGCCCTGTTATATTTTCTCCCTAACACTTATCACTGTCCTTTTTTTTTTTTTTAACTCCTATGCATTTCTGTTTTTGTCTGCTCAGGCTGCTTAACAAATTACTATAGACTGGGCGACTTATAAACAACAGAAATTTATTCCTCACAGTTCTGGAGGTTGGGAAGTCCAAGAGCAAGGCACAACACAAGGTGTCTGCTGAAGGCCTGCTTCCTGGTTCATAGAGAGCCACATGGTGGAAGGGGTAAGGGAGCTCTCTGGGGCTTCCTTTCTAAGCCTCTGCTCTCATGACCTAATCAGTCCCCAAGGCCCCACCTCCAAATACCAGCACCTTGAGGGTTAGGATTTCAACATATGAGCTTTGTGGGAAACACACACATTAGACCGAATGTGCCATGTACTTTTTTACTGCCTGTCTCTGCAATAGCCAAGACTTCGTCTATACCATTTACTTCATTTACTTCTGCATCCTTAGTGCTTAGGACAGTGCCTGACACAGAGATGCTCATGTACTCACTGAAGGTTACACAGCTGGTAAGCAATGAAGTCTGAATTTGAACCCAGGCAGTCTGACTTGAGAGCTGGTGCCATAAATTAATGTTATTCAAGCCATCTAAGCCGCTGCTTCTCAGAGTTTTAGAATTTACCTGGGGATCTTGTTAAAAATGCAAGTTCTGATTTAAGTCTAGGGTGGGGCCTAGGACTCTGGATTTCCAATAAGTTCCTAGCCAGTGTTGCTGGTCCATGGAAAATGCCTCTCAGGAAGAAAGGGAGGGAGGGAAGGAGAGAAACAGAGGCTCAGCGAAGTTACGGTGGCTTTCCTTAAACTATTAAGCTAGTTGGTGGCAGAGTTGGGACTCCAGCCAAGGGGCCTGGCTCCCAGCCCAAAGCTCTTTGAACCCCCAGCAAGCCCAAGGATTTTAAGGCATACTTACATCTTGTATTGGTAATTGCAAAGGGGGCCCAGGACACTGGCCTCTGCACCCTGCGGATCACTGGTACTTGGTTGCCACTGGGCCTTCCCATTACAGGGCACACAACAGTTCTTGTTTTGAGAGACAAGAGTGGTTTCTCCAGAATTTCCAAACCCCCTCCTAGCACAAACACTGAGGTATGTAATCTCCACTCTCTCTGCCTCATGAACAAGACCCCTCTAGCGGCTCTAGGGTTTGCCATTACAGTATTTGTTATAATGAGTGTCAGCTCATTTGTGCGGCCTCCACCCTTCCCGAGGCTTCCTTGTTCCTTTCTTTCTGACACAAGAGATCAGAGCTAGACCTGTTGGAAACTTTTACAAATCTCTCTGTCCCGCCTCCACCCAATAGAAATCTCTTTCTGAAAGATGATCATTCATCCTCCATTTGAGCAAACAACAGGAAACTCAATACTTGCAAAGCCCTTTCCACTCTCAGGCAGCTCCTTCCATGAGAAAGGACTTTCTCCTCTGAACTGGAGTTTCCCTTCCTGGCATCTTCCACCAACCGAGGTAATAAATATTAGTAATGGCCCTAACTGCCTTACAAGTAAAGGGTCCTCCAATTTATAAAGCGATGTTTTAAAAACATTTATCAGGCTGGGTGTAGTGGCTCATGTTTGCTAATCCCAGCACTTTGGGAGGCCGAGGCAGGAGGATTGCTTGAGGCCAGGAGTTGGAGACCAGCCTGAGCAACATAGGGAGACACCATCCCTGAAAAAATTCCTTTTTAATTTATCTGTAACAGACACTGTGCTAGACGTTTTCATATATGTGACACCTCATGTAATACAACCACACCCTGAAGTACAAAGCACCAATCCTCATTCTACCAATACATAAACTGAGGCTCAGAGGGTTTAAATGATTTGCCCAAAGATAGAGCCCCGTAAGCTTCAGAGGCCGTGTCCTTTCTAAGACACCACAGCCACACATCCTCCTGCTACTCAAAAACCCTTTAAATAGAGAGTCCTTTCATTTGCGTCTCCCATCCTGCTCTTCTCTTTTACAAATGTAACATTCCTATCCCTTTAACCTTCGAGTTGTCACAAGAATGCTAACCATCATGAATGGAGGTCATGTTATGTCTCAGGCACTCAATATGTAGACTAAGTTAATCTCCATAACAACCATCAAATATCTCCATTTTATAGATGAGGAAACTGCTGAAACTCAGAGAAGCAGTTTGTCCAATGGCACTCAATTAGTGACTGTCAATTGAGGATTCAGCTTGGGTGTCTTTGTGAAAATGAGAAAAATGCTAGAGTGAAGGAATGGAACGAAGGCAATGGGAATCCAAGTGAGGAATGATGCACACTTGGATATTCTCCCATTTAAACCATCTTTCTGGTGATGGCACACTTGACCTCTCCTACAGAATGACTTAGCACAAAAGGAGGCTCTTCAGGGGAGTCTAATCTGGGCAGAGGAGTAGAGCCTGAGCTATGGAGGCCATTGCTCTGTGGAGGTCATTTGACACCAATTCTAAGTACACTTTTTAAAAACAAGATTTGGCCCAGGCATGGTGGCTCATGCCTGCAATACCAGCACTTTGGGAGGCCGAGGCGGGTGGATCACCTGAGGTCAGGAGTTTGAGACCAGCCTGGCCAACATGGTGACACCCGTCTCTACTAAAAATACAAAAAAAATTAGCCCAGCATAGTGGCACATGCCTGTAATCCCAGCTCCTCTGGAGGCTGAGGTAGAAGTATCGCTTGAACCCGGGAGGCGGAGGTTGCAGTGAGCCAAGATCGTGCCACTGCCCTCCAGACTCCAACCTGGGCAACAGAGTGAGACCCCATGTTAAAAATAATAAAATAAGTAAATACAAATAAATAAAAACAAGATTTTTTTGGGATATAATTAACATACAATGAACTGCACATATTTAAACTATATAATTGGTTGAGTTTCATATATGCCCATGAAACATCACCACAATCAGGATGTTTTAAACATGTGTCATAAACCCAAAAAGGATGGCATCTCAAGGCTGGGCACAGTGGTTCAAGCCTGCAATCTCAGCTATAGTCCAGACTGTATAGAACCTGTCATCCTCCCTTTGCTTCTGGATTCCCATACAACTTTGTAGTTTGATGATTTGTTTTGATCTTGAGGCCCAGAATCCATGTTTACAGCCCTGTTTGGCTTCTTCAGATTCCCATGAACCCCTCATATGAGTTCAAGAATAAATTTACCATTAAGTCCTTGGGGCTGAAAGATGAAGCAAATGTAACCCAAAGGTGTTGGTCCTCCAGCTGAGGGTTCCTGATTCAGCAAGGATGAAGTGACCCAACAGAGCCTCCAAGAAGATGCTCAGGAGACAGGAGGCACAGGGCCAGTGTCCGCTTCTCACCCTCACATCTGCTTCCTATTGTCTCACTTTTGCTTCCTAAGACTGCACCTCCCAAATACACACTGCATCAAAGGAGCAAAAACACCCCAAAGCAGTGAGGATTTTGAGGGAAGGGCTCTGAATTCAGACAGAAGCCCGCTCTTGGGCGGCCTCTAAATGGCCTAAGTACCATCTTTACCCTAAGACTGTCTATATTTCCCTCCATCAAATTAATCTCTGTCTACTCTAAGCTCTCATGAACTTTCGGTTATGGCAGCGATCACCCACACCTGCTACCCTTCAAAATGTGATGATTCACACGTCTTCTTTCGCTTTCTAGACCATAAGCTGTCTGTAGGCATGGTGCTGATCTGATTCTTCTTTGCATCCTCTGTAGTGGCTAACATGTGGTTACTCAGTAGGTACTTGTTGAATGGACAAGTAAATGACCCACCTTGTCCTAAACCTCAGGGCAGGACTTAGAGTTGAGCATAGCACTACCCTCGTGTCTCTCACACCACAGGCCACATATGAAGATTAGTATATGACACCCAAAATGGTGATTCTCTGTGTGTAATATAAATAGAACCAGGGAGATGCATACACTGTCTCCTTCACATACACTGTTAACTCTCAGCAAAGGTAAGGCTTGGCTTGCCAGATTGTCACTGGTAAGGCTGCTTCTAGGGGCAGATATAGCTCCCACCTCCAACAGCCCCAGCAGGTGTTAAGGAGCCTGGACAGAACAGGCATTCAAAGTGGGAGGGAATAGTTACCAGCATGGGGGTGGAATCTCAGCAACTAGGATCCCATTGGCTCGGTCTCAACCTTCAAAGGAAGCCTGTGGAATAGTGGTGCCTGCGGGCCACCAGCCTACCATTTCCCTTCCAGAGATACTCATTCCTTGAACAAAACGCCCAAATGGTTAAGCTTCCTTGGGTCACTCAGAGAGGAATCTTTATACATCAGACAAAGTGTGATTTCAAATATAGACATGCCTAAATGGTGTTTCTCAATTTTTTTTATTTCAGGAACTAGTGTAATTCCAAAAATAAATTTGGGCACAAAATCAGGGGCTCAGTTTTAAAATATTATTAACTATAGTTTTAAACAAAAATACAAACTACCATCCTGCTGTTAAAATTATTCCTAAAAACAAGCAGAATTTCAAAAACAAAAATAAAAAGGCAGTTGGCAACCATTCATGGACAGTTCTTTGTTTCCAATAGCTAACACTTAGTGAGTGCTAAATGTACACTAGGCACTATTCTAAGTATTTTAATAATATCTCATTTTATACACATGCAGATTACATCATCTATATTTTTTCTTATTCCCCTGTGAGGCAATGAAAATGTCAAGGACCGGTGGCCTAAGTTTATACTCTAGTGCTAGGGAATCGCTAGCACTTGGTAACTAACTAAAATAAGATTTCTTAAGGCAACTCACAGCTGCAGGAGTCAAAACTTCTATGAATCTTCAAGTTTCCACCTGATGCAAAGGCCAGGATGTGATCTTTCAGAGCGAGCTCTTCTATGCAGGATCTGGATGACAAACATCTTCCTCTCAAGTTTTCTTCAATATATGGAACCCATTGAGTTCTGTTCCCAGTTGACACTGAGACTCATCAGCTTGCAGCCTTTGTCAACCAATGCAGTGCCCCAAATAAATAATAATTGAGCCAAAGCTAAAATACTTCAAACTGTATCTTTGCACAAAAGATAAAGGAAAAGCAAGCGGGGCATGGTGACTCACACCTGTAGTCCCAACTACTCAGGAGGCTGAGGAGGGAGGATCCCTTGAGCCCGTCAGCCTGGGTGTTATAGTGAGACCTCATGATATCCTTTGGCTCTGTGTCCTCACCCAAATCTCATCTCGATTTGTAATCCCCACCTGTCAAGGGAGGGACCTGTAATCCCCACATGTTGAGGGAGGAAGGTGATTGGATCATGGGGTGGTTTCCCCCATGCTGTTCTCATGATAGTGAGTGAGTTCTTGTGAGATCTGTTGGTTTTATGTTTAGAAGTTCCTCCTTTGCTCTTCTCTCTCTTGCTGCCTTGTGAAGGTGTCTGCTTCCCCTTCCACCATGATTATTGGTTTCCTGAGGCCTCCCTAGCTATGCAGAACTGTCAATTAAATGTTTCTTTATAAATTACCCAGTCTCAGGGAAGTTCTTTATAGCAGTGTGAAAATGGACTAATACATCCCGTCTCTTAAAAAAAAATTTTTTTTTAATAAGTCAGGCATGGTGGTGCAGGCCTACAGTCCCAGCTACTAGAGAGACAGAGGCAGGAGGATCACTTGATCTCAGGAGTTTGAGTCTGCAGCAAGCCATGATTGCATCACCATACTCCAGCTGGCGTGACAGCACGAGATCTTGTCTCTAAAACACCAAGGAGAAGCTACCACTTTTGCAATAGAGAGCCCCTTTCCCCACTTTCCTTGCCTCTACTTCCAAAATACAGGCATTAACATTCCACTAGTATGTTTCACAATGAGCACACACCAGATGGCTTTAATCCAGGGAAGGAATGCTGGGTTGAGTAACAGGGCGATGAATTAAATAACCCTTAGATAACCATTTAAAAAATCCTAAGTGCTTTCTAATTTCCAGATTAAAGAAAATTCATGGGGCCTTAAAAAAAGAGAGAATATAAAGGACCTTAGGTTGCTGCCTCTAGACAGAAGGGCCTTTAGAAGATGGATAGACCAGCAAGGTCAGCTATTGCAAAAGTCTCCCCAGAGACCAGACACATCTTCCAAAGGAGGAAGGAGGCAGCAAGTGGGAGGCTCTTTTATTTATTTTTTCAATGCTTAACAAAACAGCTCAAAGAGACCCAATGTCAGGCCTAGATGTGAAATATTATATTTTGGGAGATAGTCCTTTAGTGTCCAGATGGAAGAGAAGCTGGATTCAGGATAGGATGTGGCCTAGTCCAGATGATCTTTGCCTATGTCATCCCTTCCCATTAACCTTCTTGCTTCCCTGAATAAGAAGGAAGGAAACAATCAGAATTTCCTATTATACATAGTATGAAACAGAAAACTTTAAAGCTATTTCCTGTTCCCAAAGAACTGGATGTGGAGGGAGATATGAGGTAGCACAGTGTAGTAGAAGGAGCATGTAATTACGTGTAGGAAGAGCTTGCTCTGAAGGACAATGTCTTGGCCTCTATGTAAGATGGAAAGGTTAAGGTTAAACTTAAGAAGTTTAAATTTCTAGGCCTGGAATTTTTATTTTTTGTTTTATTAAAAAATTTTTTTTTGAAACAGGGTCCCGCCTGTTGCCCAGGCTGGAATGCAGTAGCGAGATCACAGCTCACTGCTGCCTCAACTTCCCAGACTCAGGTGGTCCTCCCACCTCAGCCTCCCAAGTAGCTGGGACTACAGGCACACACCACCATGCCCAGCTAATTTTTTGGATTTCTTGTAGAGATGGGATTTCACCATATTGCCCAGGCTGGTCTCAAACTCCTGAGCTCAAGCGATCCACACACTTTGACCTCCCAAATTGTTGAGATTACAGGTCTGATCCACAGCACCCAGCCCAGGCCTGGAATTTTTTTTTGATGTGGTGAAGGAGTGCGGCATCCTAGACAGTGCTGTTATCTATCAGCTCTGTGATCTTAGGCAAGTCACTTATTCCTGAGCTTCAGTTTCCTCATCTGCAAAACAAGGACACAAACTCCCATTTTACAGAGGAGGATGAGGCTCTTAGAGGTTAAGAAATGTGGCCAAAGTCACAAACTAGTGTATACCTTATTGCCACGCCTGTGCTCTTTTCCTTAATCACCCCAACCCTCAAGATGAGATCATATGTATTAAAATATTTTGTAATGAGCCAGACACTGTGCAGTCATTCCCTTGTGGTTGTTACACGCAGACTTCCATCTGGCATGCATAAAAAGGAATGTCAGCCTACATCTACATGTGTCCATGAATGCATTCATGTAAGACTGTGCATTACAAATAGAAGTCACTTTGTGGTCTGACTGGCATGAGAATACTTTTGGAATAACAGGATAGAGCAGGGACTCTCCAAGAAAACCCAGGCTATGTGCTGGCTCCAGCCATAAAACAGTCTCGTATCATGGGCAATTGCCCATGCTGTCATATCAGCACTGCAGCTGGCACTGGCTTGTTCCCAACAGGGGATCCTACCTACCATCCTGTCCCAGAACCGAGCTCTTTGTAAGAGATTAAAGCAAACCATATCTGCTTTACTAATAATTGTTCTAGAGAAGTCTAGGAAAAGAGGATGTTAACCTTGAGAGTGAAGCTCTGGGTTTGTATCTAATGGTGCAAGGTGTGACATCTCATGCATCCTGAAAAGGTGTCATGCAAAATGGTGACGAGGAAAATACTACGGCCCTTATAGAAGCATCCCTCCGGAAGTGCTCATACATTATCAGTGGGGTGCAAACAGCACAAACCTCTTTAAAAAACATTTAAAAGTCAGCTTCAGGAATTTTAAAACCATTCATAGCCTTGGCCCAATAATTCCATTGTTAGAAATCTATGCTAAGGACATAATAAAATACAATGTAAAAAAAATGTTTATTGGCTGGATGTGGTGGCTCACACCTGTAATCCCACAGCACTTTGGGAGGCCAAGGCAAGTGGGTCACTTGAGCCCAAGAGTTTGAGACCAGCCTGGGCAACATGGTTAAACCCTGTCTCTACCAAAAAAAATAACAAAAAATTAGCCAAGTATAGTGGCTCATGCCTATAGTCCCAGCTACATGGGAGGCTGAGATGGGAGGATCACCTGAGCTCAAGAGGTTGAGACTGCAGTGAGCCAAGATGGTGCCATTGCACTATAGCCTGGATGACTGAGAGAGGCCCTGTCTAAAAAAAACAAATAAATAAGCAATAAAAGTTTATTGCAACATAAACACTGGCAGAAACCAAACATGTCAAAATAAGAAAGTGGCTAGGTAGGCTGGGTGCAGTGGCTCAAGGCTGTAATCCCAGCACTTAGGGAGATTGAGGCAGGTGGATCACAAGGTCAGGAGATCGAGACCATCCTGGCTAACATGGTGAAACACCGTCTCTACTAAAAACACAAAAAATTAGCCAGGTGTGGTGGTAGGCACCTGTAGTCTCAGCTACTCGGGAAGCTGAAGCAGGAGAATCACTTGAACCCAGGAGGCACCTGGGCAACAGAGCAAGACTCCATCTCAAGAAAAATAAAATAAAAAGAAAGAAAGTGGCTAAGTAAATTATGATTCATGAATCTATATAATCAAATATAGCACTGCTCGTAAAACAGATGACAAAGAAATTTTATGACTTGCATAAATGCTCATAATATAATGTTGAGTAAAAAAAAAATACAGAATTGTATATACAGTATAGTAAAATCTCTACAGTGAATATGTTTAAATGCTTAGAAAACAGCCTGGAAGGAAATCTGCACTGAAGTGTTAAGAGCCGACACAGATGATTGTTATTTTCTTCATTATTTTTGTCCTTATTATCCAAGTTTTGTATAACAAGTATGTATAACTTCTATTTTTAAAGTATTACTTTAAACATCTAAATGTCTAAGTGCCACTCGTCCTTAAATGGCTTTCTCTCTTGCTTGAATTAGTACGACAGCCTTCCAACAGGCCAAGCGCGGTGGCTCATGCCTGCAATCCCAGCACTTCGGGAGACCGAGGAGGGTGGATCACTTGAGGCCAGGAGTTCAAGACTAGCCTGGCCAACATGGTGAAACCCTGTCTCTACTAAAAAACAAAAATTGGCTGGGCATGTTGGCATGCACCTGTTAATCCCAGCTACTCGGAAGGCAGAGGCAAGGGAATTGCTTGAACCCAAGAGGTGGAAGTTGCAGTGAGCTAAGATCATGCCACTGCACTCCAGCCTGGGTAACTCCAGCCTCCGTCTCAAAAAAAAAAAAAAAGAAAAAAAAAAAAAAAAAAAAAACGTAGGGAATAGTCTCCCAGCTACCCTCCCTTCTCCAGTCCCACCCCCTTTCCAGCCTGCTGTCTGCAAGATTACCTTCTGTGGACTCTAAGGGACCAGCTAGCCCTTAGCTTAATGCAGACTTTGTCTACTTGGTGTCTTTAAACTAGGAGAACCCTTTAGAGTCCCTGGTATGACTTGCCGTTCCCCACACAGGCCAGACCCTTTCAGATCTTCTGTTCTTCAGGCATGTTCTTCCCTCTACTTAGAATGACACCCTTTCCCCATTTTTCTACCTGGGAAATGCTTACTTGGCATTTAAGGCCAAGCTCAGAGGTTAGCCCCTCTGGGAAACCTTGCCCGTCAACCCTAACCAGAGCCGGTTGCTTTTTGCTGTGGTCCCCAGAGACCTTGCTCATGCCCTGGTTTTAATAAATATCATAATATGTTGTGATAAATATATTCGAACGTCTCCCCACATAAGACCATATGATCATAAGGATGAAGTCCGAGACTCATTCGTCTTGGTATGCCCAGTGCCTGGCACAGAGTCCTCGCCCCGTGATGAACAGATAAAGAAACTGGTTATTAAGCTGCGACCAAGGAGGCAGCAGGGAGTATTAATGCCAGCAAAGAGTCTTTATAGGATGACAATGAGCTGATCCTCATGCCTCACAGGGGCAAGAAAAAGCAGGCTTCATGTGCAACACAACACTTAAGTTAGCCGAAAGGAGGAACTTCCACAGATTGTTATTGAGGACTAAACTCTGACCTTTTTTCTTCTCTTCCCCAAATTACTACCTAAGGGGCCTGAGGAGTTTGACCTACAAACCATGAAGTCTCATCAGAGGGATTTGATTTAACCCTATATAATGTGGCCTGCTTTCCAACCTGACTCAGGCACATCACATAACAAATAAGGAAGGAAATGAAAATATTTTAACCCCAAATATATTTCCTTGCCATATCTTGAAATTGCCCTACAAAGTCATCTCTTGGGGTTACAAGTCTACATTCTATAGAGAATCTCCTTTTCCTCTTCCAGACCCTTTTCCTGATCGAAGAGAGAATCCACTAAGAGTCTGGCACCTTTTTAAGTCTGATAAGAAATGTACAACCAATTGTCTCCGAAGCCGTACCTGGAGACTTTATCTGCATAATAAGAACCTTGGTCTCTACAACCCCTTAACTCAGACACTTCTGTTGATTCCAGGTCGTTAGATAAACTCTTTCAACCAACTGCCAATCAGAAAAATTTTAAATCTACCTATAACTTGGAGGCACCGCCCACAAACCCCCCAACACTGGCTTCCCCTGCTTCCAGTTGTCCCACCTTTCTGGATGAAACCAATGTACATCTTAAATGTATCCTAAAATGACAAAACCAAGCTGTGCCCCTACCACCTTGAGCATATGTTGTCAGGGTCTCCTGAGAGCTGTGGTCACTCTTATTTGGTTCAGAATATGTTTCTTCAAATATTTTACAGAGCTTGACTCTTTTTATTGACACTATATTGCAATGGATGAAAAATTGGGGTAAGAGGGATGTCTTAGGCGTGGAATAAAAAGCACCCTATCTAAGAGGGGTTGGACACTGTCCTTCTTGGAGACTGGAAGATGGACAAGATGACCTCAGTCAGACCTAGGCTTCAGTGTCTTGTCCAAGGAAACAGGGTGGAAGCTTTCTCCTGGAGCCCACTGTGATTCTGCCATAGGCCTGGGCAGGTTTCCATGTCACCTGTGCTAAAAAACCCAGATCTGCAATTTGAACCTGAAGCCTTGCAGACAAAGAAGACTGTGTGGAGAGTAGGCCCAGTTACTGCAAACCCAGCAGGACTCTCGGCTCCTCAACGCTCATTAGCATCTTAAGTTCACATAAATATATATGAGGCTTGTGGATTCCTCTGGGAATCCCAGAGGCCCTCAGAGCCAAAGCAAAATCTCCTCCTCTTTGCATCTCCTCCTGGACATTTGGAGCCCAGCTGCTTTGGGGAGCCCAGCTGCCTCCAGGGATTCCCCAGCAGGGACCTGACACCTCATTTTCAGAGTGCAAAAATAACACTTGGTCCTTTGAGGGGCCAGAGCTTTGTTCTGTCCCTCCCTCTCTTGTGGTGGCCTTTCATATTCATGGGTCCCTGAAGAGCAGGGTTTCCCCACTACCCTCTCATATGCCCCAATCCTGAGTGAATGCTTGGATGCAGCACATACTGTGTGAAGCCCGGAGTAGATGCTGCATAACCCAGGGAGGGCAGGTGCAAGAGCGTTGAGGGGAATGAGACCCAGAACATTTTGTTCTTAAAGGACTCCCAATCTAATGCAATATACAGAATAGAGAAGGAACAACAAAAAGTATACACTTAAGATGCAGCATCCACCTCACATAATCAGCAGCATGTGAACCTTGTAAATTCCACAGAGATGAGGCAGGACAAGAAAGAGTCGCTGCTGGATCCGATTGCAGAGGACTTCTTGGCGGAGGTGGCTTTTGACAAGAAAAGGATGGGTTTTGGAGGGTTCTGACTATTGGTCAGGGTTAGCTGACCCTGTCCTACCCGGCTCCCAGGGGACCCTGCAAGGCAATTGAGTGGCAAGGAGAAAAGCAGCCCCAAGGCTTCCTCATTCCCCGAGAATATCCCTGCCTCATTCCCAACTAACTTGCCCAACTATCTCAGTTATTTCCAAATCTGGAAGGAACAGAGGGCTTTCAGAGAAAAGCCACAAAAAGAAGACAGTGGAATCCAGATGTAGATAGGAAGAGCCAGTGGGGTTAGCTGCCCTAGATGCTGTCTGGCCAAAGCTGGAGTGCCGTGGCCTCAGCTCTAGGGTGTGATGCTGCAGCCCCAGCCCTGCCCTGGCCAGATACATGGGTTTCCCTCTGCAGCCTGCTTTGTGAAAAAAGCATATGTACCACTTAGTGGACCTGGGGTGGGGGTAGGAGGACAGGCAGTGAATAAAAGTGGAAAGAGGAAATGATGGTGGCAGATGTTCAACCCCAATCATGTTTTTCAGCTCAGATTCTTAGGACGGGATTTCTCTAGTCCCAATTCCTTTGTTGACCATGGCAGGCTGGCATCCCTCTGTCAGTTTAAGAACAAGCTTTCAGCTTCTGGAAATATCATTCATGCTAAGTAGCCTGTCTGTCTGTCTGTCTGTCTTTCCTTCCTGGGCTTGATAAGAGAGACTGCACTCTCTCCATTTGCTTCTCAGAAACTCAAGAATCCTCCCTCATCCACACAAGCTTCCTCCTGGACAGGGAAGGAGGCATGTTCCCAACTAGGGAAGAGCTTCCCCTTTCCTTGAGATCTTCAACTTGAAGTCATAGCAGGTGAGACTGGAAGTCCTTTGAGGTCATTAACTTCAACTGCTACTACAAGCCCAGAGTGAGGAGGTGACCTATTCAGAGCTGGGACTATAATCCAGGGTTATTGCTTTTCTAGTAGGGTAAGAGGTAGCATGGAACGGAGGCTGCAGCACAATATCTGCAGCCAAACTGGCCTAGCTTCACTCAAAAGACATCTGTCTTTCGGCCGGGTGCGGTGGCTCACGCCTGTAATCCCAGCACTTTGGGAGGCCAAGGCGGGCGGATCATGAGGTCAGGAGATTAAGACCATCCTGGTTAACACGGTGAAACCCCGTGTCTACTAAAAATACGAAAAATTAGCCAGGCGTGGTGGTGGGCGCCTGTAGTCCCAGCTACTCGGGAGGCTGAGGCAGGAGAATGGTGTGAACCCGGGAGGTGGAGCTTGCAGTGAGCCGAGATCGTGCCACTGCATTCCAGCCTGGGTGACAGAGTGAAACTCTGTCTCAAAATAAATAAATAAAAGACATCTGTCTTTCTAACTGGATGGTGTCAAGTTTTCAAAACTTTGAACAAGTTGAACTTCTCTGTATGTGTGTTTCCTCGGCTTCCCAAAACAAAGGATGATAATAATGATACCTCTTCATAGGGTGATCTATAAGATTATCGATAGTAATCGCTATCACTCATCAAATACCTACTATGTGCGAAGCACTGTGCTAAACATTATATGTGCCCATTACCCCAAGGTAGCTAGTGCCATGCCTGGCATGTTAACTGTAATGATTGATTACCACACTCAGAACACAATGATACACATTAGCCAAGGATATCTCTCCTTCAGTGGCAGATTTTTTTTGTTTTGTTTTATTTTGTTTCTAATTGACGCATAATAATTGTACATATTTATGGAGTGCAATGAGATGTTTCGATGCATGTATATGATATGTAATGATCAAATCAGGGTGATAAGCATTTTCATCACCCCAAACATGTACCGTTTCCTTGTGGTGAGAACATCATTCAAAATCCTCTCTTCTATTTTGAAATATACAATACACTATTGTCAACTGTAGTCACCCTGCCATGCAACAGAACCTGAACTATTTCCTCCTATTGGCAGCAGACTTCTGAGATGGTGGGACTCTTATGGCCCCCAGTTTCTGAAAGTCAGGAAGACCTAAAAGCAAGAGAGCAGCTGACGTTCAGGCTGCACCACGTCTTGCTGACCTGTTCTCCCACACTGGGGAAGGGTCACGGGCCTTCTAGTCCAAACACGGCCTGCTCTCATCTTGTTTAAACAAGGCCCAGGAGGCAGGCAGGCTGTCTGTGGTTAGGGAGGAAGATACAAGGCTGTTTGGGATTCCACGCAGCAGACTCTGGGCTATTGAAGCTGTCAGGCTGATACACAAGCTCTGTCAGGCTTGCAGCTCTTGGCATTCTGACTGCTTCCCCCATGACCATTTATAGTCAATCCCGCTGAAGAGGTTGTGGCCCTGGGGCTTGGTGAAATAGATAAAGCTGGAGAAGAAGCACCTGGATGTAGGGATGCCCACAGTAACTACTAGAAACCTCCCTACATCCAAACACTACTAGTGTCCCAGAACTTGGGCTCGACTTCTCCCCCTTCAGGCCTGTGAGGTAAGAAGCCTCACGATGCGGAAAGGAGGTTGGAAGGTGGAATGAATGGAAGGATTGTGGCTGCAAATTATGAATTTTTAGTGGCATTTTGATGTAGGATGAGTCCATATGGCTTTGTAGTAGAGAATTCAGATCTTATGCCCGTTGAATTTTAAAATTTGCTCTTGAAATTTAAGACCATTTTAAGCATACTGGAAGTAGAAAACCTTAATAGAACTTGGGAAAATAAAAGATGGCTTGACAGTGTTGACAGTCCAATCTGGTTGCTGACTGTGGCAAGTCCGGCCTCTCTACATCACCTTGCTTCCCATGGTATCTTCCTGGGGAGAGGGCACTAGGTCTCACTTGTCCTGGGTAGACCTTGTGCTCTCTTAGTCCATAGGCTGATCAAAGATTAAGGGAGGGTTTGGGAAAGGTCCCTACAGTCTTTGGGCTGGGTACAAAGAACACTGCTTTTGAAGCTAGCTCAGTGAATTTCTTGCAAGTCAGGAAACTGAAAATAATGATGCTAAAAAGAGGAAAGCTTTTAGTGGCGAGCTGCTAAGGCCTAGGGAATCAGTACTTTAAGATGGTCACCATGGACACCATGGGCCTTTGTGCACCTGCCAGAATGCAGAAAAATAATAATGTCCTTGTTAACTATGAGAGGAACATCAGGGCATGGAGGGAAGGGATGGTCAGGAACAGGGCTAGAGTATTAATATTATGCGGTAGGTACCAGATACTGGATCATGGACTTCATATACACTATTTTGTTGTTTTAATGTCATAACTATTAGTTTCATCCTTATGAATGAAACTAAAGTTGTAATAGGTCAAGTAAATTGCTTAAGATTTTAGGCTTGCCGTATGGTGGAGCTGGGATTCAAACTTCTCCCTAATTTCAGGCTGTTTGTAGCAGCCTGTTTATACCAAGGTTAGCTACTTGTTTGGAACACTGCCTCCTGGGGGATGCCTTGTCGTCAGAGGGCAGCTGAGAGATCAGAAGATGCTATGGTGGATATGAGGATCCTTCCATCAGGCTGGTAAAAACTGGAAAAGTTGTCTCTGGTCTGAAGAGGTGTCTATTTTTATCACAAGCATAGCCTGTCCCATGCACAGTGTAGAATGATACTGTCAAAATCGCATTTTTACAGTCCTTTTTCTACTTTGTAGAGATCATGACCCTTCTGTTATGACATCCTTTCTTTCTTGGACATATTAGAATATACTTGATTATATTATAACATTCTTTGGTTAGTTTCAATTCCAATGATTTTAAGGTCACTTTTACTAACTTTAGGAGTGTATTATCATGTTTTAAAAACCTGTTAGTGCAAACTACGAACTCATTTATTCATCTAAATGTCTTGAGCACTAACTTTATTGAGGCTGACACTAGATTCAGACGGGGAACAGGAAAATGGATAAGCTCATCTCTTCCTATATGAGACAGATGTATAAACAAGTACAATGCTGTGTGCTAAAGTGTCACAGTGTTTAAAGAGCTATACAGATAGCTACTCTCACTTGATTGGTTTTCATTCATTTAAAAAAAAAAATCAAACCAGGCACAGTGGCTCACATCTTTAATCCCAGCACTTTGGGAGGCCAACATGGGTCAATCAGCTGAGGTCAGGAATTCGAGACCAGCCTGGCCAACATGATGAAACCCTGTCTCTACTAAAAATACAAAAACTAGCTAGGTGTGGTGGCACGTGCCTGTAATCCCAGCTACTGGGGAGGCTAGGGTGGGAGAATTGCTTGAACCCGGGAGGCAGAAGTTGCAGTGAGCTGAGAGTGGGCCACTGCACTCCAGCCTTGGCGACAGAGCAAGACTTCCTCTCAAAAAAAAAAAAATAAAAATAAAAATAACTAAATCAATGAGTTCCTACTAATTGTGAGGCCCTATATTAGGTACCAGGAAATCCAAGGGGAGTCTATTAAGGCAAACAGACAAAGAAATAGATAAATTATATGATACAAAGGGGGGTAAATATAACAGATAAGGACAATTTTTGGTAGGCACTACTATTGATTTTCATAGAAGCAAATTATTTAGTACTTCCCCTGGAGCAGAGCAAACACTGATAAATAAATGGTAGGCCATGTTGTTGTTAATATCACTATCATCACTATTGGAAAATAAACAGTTGGTCAATTAATTTGGATTTTTTTAATAAAACAAAATGTGGGCACTATTGTCATTGTTCCATTTTACAGAGGGAACCTGTAGATGATGTGATTAAGTGGCTCCACTGTACAATGATTTGCAGTAAAGATTGAACTTTAAGCAGAGACACTCTAGCTCCCAACATCTCCCTCTAGCTGTGGGCCTCAGAACCCATAAGCTGGTCATTAGTCTGGTCCTCTCAGCCTCCACGCAAATTAATTCTGACTCTACCTCTAACCCCTATGATCCAGTCCTCGCAAGATCTGACATTACCTTAGGACCTTCTCCCTCTCCTACTCCCTACACTTAGTAAGTTGCCAGGCCCTAGTGGCCAGTGGTTCTCCCCTTTTGCTGAAGGCTCTTGGCAAAATGCAGATTCTGATTCAGTAGGGATCTGGGTGGGGCTCTAGGTTCTACTTTTCTAACAAGCTCCCAGCTGCTGCTGCTGCCGCTGGTCCCCAGGCCACGCTTTGAATAGCAAGCCATAGATTACAGCTCCATAGTGCCTCTTTCAACTCTCTTCCTTTCTCTTGCTCCTGCTATCTCCAGCTCAGGCCATGCTTACTTCTCCTTTGGAGTCTAGACCAGGCTTCAGCCTCCTGAGTGGTCTCCCTACCTGCAGCCTGTCTTTCTGCTCCATGCTACATGTGTCTGCTAAACTAATCTTTCTAAAGTATAACTTCCCCGTGTTAATTCCTTGCTGAAACATCTTCAGTCACTCCTCACTGACTAGCAAACAGCACACAAATTTCTCCAACTGAAGTGAAGACCCTCTAAGATCTAGCCGTGGCATTTTCAATGGGAACTCTCAGGATTCCCACTGATTTATCCTGTTCTTTGTCTCCCTTGCCTCTTTGCTTAGGGAATTTGTAGACACCCTTCTTTCCCCTGACTCTTCTTCCTGCTTCCAACTGTAGCCTTAATCTCTCCTTCCTTCAGCCCCCAAACCCTCTCCCTTCTTCAAGGTATAGGTACCCACTTTCCTAGCTGGGAATGATCTCTCCTGCCTTGAATCTGCCATGGCTCTTTGCCTAAATATGGTTATTTATGTCGATTTTTTGTTTTTTGGTTTTCTTCTCTCTCTCTCTTTTTTTTTTTGAGACAGGGTCTCACTCTGTCACCCAGGCTGGAGTGCAGTGGTGCCATCTTGACTCACAGGCAGCTTTTGAGCCTCCCGGGCTCAAGTGATCCTCCTGCCTCAGCCCCCCAAGTAGCTGGGACTATAGGCACTTGCCACCATGCCTGGCTACTTTTTTTGGTATTTTTTCTTTTAGAGACAAGGTTTTGTCATGTTGCCCAGGCTGTTCTCAAACTCCTGAGCTCAAGCAATCCGCCCACCTTGGCCTCCCAAAGTGCTGGGATTATAGGCATGAGCCACCACACCTGGCCATTTATGTACACTTTTATCTTCCCTTGTGGACTATAAGCTCCTTCATCTCTCTCAGCAAACCCCATAGCACCTCTGACGGTGTCTTGCTCCCAGCAAGCCCTCAATTAATTCATCCCAGGTGCCCGAAAGATTTATTTCCCAGTTCCTCTTAATGGGTCTCCGTTCCATTTGCATTATACATGCATTATACATTATACATGTTCCTGTTTTGGATGTGTTTTAACATTATAAACCACCTCAAATCCTTTTTGGAAACTAGTGTGCTATAAATCATAAATAATCAGCTGAAGAGTAGACTCTCAGGAAATGTTTGTTAAATGAATAAATGGATGCTTTCTTCAAAGCTGAGTCGCTGTCTGTTCTTCCCACTTTCTCCTGCCTCGGCCCTTCTGCTCATCTATCCCTCTGAGAGATCTTCCTGTAGCTCTTTAGACTCCTGCTCAACTCTAAAATGAGCTCTGTGTCCTCCAGGAACTTCCCCTTAGACTGAGCTGTTCTGTGGCACTCAGTGGCATTTGGTTTAACATCGTCCAGTAAACTGTGAGCTCCTTCATGTTGGGGCCATGTTCTCTGCATCTCTGCATCTTTGCTGTTGCCAGCACAGGGGTTCTCAATCCTAGCTGCACATAAATCTTCTCTGTGCAGGTATTCAGGAGCTCAAAGCCTCACATTGTACATGAGGCCTACTGAATCAAGTGGTTCTCCAATTTGAGAGCCAGTGCATCGTTAGCACCTGCAGGGCTTGTAAAGACACAGATTGCTGGAATCCAACCCCAGGGAGTTTAGGTCCAAGAGTCTGCATGTGTAATACGTGACCAGATGATGGTGATGCTGGTCCAAAAACTACTCTTGGGAGACTGCTGTTCTGAGGGGTGACGCCCAGCCATTCTGTATTTATTTTTGTTTATTTGCTTGTTTTTTTATTTATATTTTTTGAGACAGAATCTTGCTCCGTTGCCAGGCTGGAATGCTGTGGCACAATCTTGGCTCACTGCAACCTTTCTCTCCCGGGCTCAAGAAATCCTCCCATCTCAGCCTACCAAGTAGCTGGGACTGCAGGAACATTGCCACCATGCTTGGCTAATTCTTTGTATTTTTTTCTTTTTTTAGAGATGGGGTTTCACCATGTTGCCTAGGCTGGTCTCGAACTCCTGGGCTCAAGCAATCCACTCACCTTGGCCTCCTAAAGTGCTGGGATTATAGGCATGAGCCACGACACCCAAACCCATTCTGCATTTAAAGAAAAAAACACCAGTGCTTCTCACATGCAGGCTGAGCATGACTGGTTTAGTGCATGGTAAGGGCTTGATAAATATTTAACAGGTTAAATTATTTGCTCCATCTATCTTAGTTCTACCCTCTCAAATAGATTATAAGTAACTTGTGATTAGAAACCAAGTCTTAAAGCACTGCTCTTACAAATCTCACTGGGCAGAACCCAGGGCTAGGCCCAGGGCTGGGCACGTAGTAGGTACCCAGTACATACCTAGTACACACCTTTGGACAAGTAATTGCCTTTCCTGTCCCTTTCCAGTGCTGCTGTCAAAGGAAGGCCAAGGAAATCTAATGCTGCCTGTTTCAATCAATAAATAGGAAGGCAAGTTTCTCGTCACCTTTTTTTTTTTTCCCAAAACAGGGTCTCACTCTGTCACCTAGGCTGGAGTGCAGTGGTGTGATCTTGGCTCACTGCAACCTCCACCTCCCGGGTTCAAGCAATTCTCCTGCCTCAGCCTCCTGAGTAGCTGGGATCACAGGCATGCACCAACACGCCCGGCTAATTTTTGTATTTTTAGTAGAGATGGGGTTTCACCAGGTTAGCCAGGCTGGTCTTGAACTCCTGACCTCAGGTGATCCACCCGCCTCGGCCTCCCAAAGTGCTGGGATTACAGGCATAAGTCATGCACCCCTCCCCCTTGTCAACTTCTTTGAAGAATTCATGCCTGAGATGTTTATAGAGGAAGAGGCTCCAAAAGGAAGAGAATGGAAATTGGACCAAGCTATTATACATCTTACAAAATAAGTCAGTCAGAGACTTGTCTCCAACTTGAGCCAATCCAAATAATTCTGCATAAGTCAGCTCCTTTCCCAAGTTTCTCGTTGCATATCTGCTGCACTCTCTGATTTTCCCTTGAAATTAACTGCATCCATGTGAGCCGGCATTTAGGAAATCATTAAAAAGTGCAGTGAAGACATGCAGCAAAACATGCTTCTAAGCACTGTCCTTCTGAAAATGCCAGTATCTATTTATCTTCTCAGGAAAAACTTCAGGGTATAATTGGATTATTGAAATAAATTCTTTTTCTTTTCTTTTTTTTTTTTTTTTTGAGACAGAGTCTCGCTCTGTTGCCCAGGCTGGAATGCAGTGGTGCAATCTTGGCTCACTGCAACGTTTGCCTCCCAGGTTCAAGCGATTCTCCTGCTTCAGCCTCCCAAGTAGCTGAGACTACAGGCATGTGACACCATGACAGGCTAATTTTTGTATTTTTTAGTAGAGACAGGGTTTCACCACGTTGGCCAGGCTGGTCTCAAACTCCTGACCTCCAGTGATCCTCCCGCCTCAGCCTCCCAAACTGCTGGGATTACAGGCGTGGGCCACCGCACCCAGCCGGGATTATTGAAACAAATTCTTACCAGCAGGGTCTGTTTTGTGGTTCTCCGAGCATTTAACAGCTTGTTACAAAAGTAAAATTATCATCATCATCAGGCAGGAGGTCTTAAAAACAAACCAATGTGGTAGATGTAAACAAAAAAAATTGATACATTTCTCATTGTTCTTCCTTTTGGCTAGAAATTGAAAATAATTTTTTAAAGCAACAACTATTTATTGACTGAGAGGATTGGCAGAGAGTTACCGAAAACACCTACACATCCCTGCAGACTCAAGGCGCCACAGCCATCCTCCAAAAACCACCCTTCCTGTGTGCCCCCTGGGCCTCCTGCCACCTCACTGCCTTGTACGTGTCAGTTGCCCCTCCCTTATTCTGTTAAGTGCGAGATAATTATGCCAAGATTGAAACAGTAAGGCTAACATAAATTAAAACTGACACAGCACACCAATTTTATGCATTCCTTGACTCCAACCAGCAAGTGACAGGTTCTCATGTTCTCATTCAGACGCTGCCCACACTCAGACGCTGCCTGGAGGGTACCCTGGGCTGCCTGCCCACAGGAGACCTGAGAAGACACACCGTAGCCTCCTCACCCACCACACCTGTTTCTTCCTCCTCCTTCCTGTCACATGCAGGCTTGCCCCATCGCCGGGCCAAGTGCAGTTCCGTCTTAGTAGCCTGCAGGCTCCCGCATGGGCTAATTCCATAATCTACTATGAGCACATTCTGGAAGGCTGATATTTACCTTCTCACTGAAAGTAACTGTTAAACCATTTCTAGGAGAGACTGGGTTTTTGCTGGGCTTTCCAAACACCGTTTTGAGTATTTTTTAGATAACATACACACATCCAATTTTAAGCACAATGATATCTTTAATGCTTTGACAGATCTTTGGCTTTTCTCACATTTTCTAAATGTCTAAGAACTAGGCCTGCATAGCAACGACTTCGTGAACTGCTTAAGGGAGGTCTGACTTTGTTTGACTCCCAAGTGCCTAGCACAATCCCTGGCACATAGAAAGGGGTTCAATGCATTAGACATAGAATAGCAATGATCATAGCTAATATTCACTGAACATTCTCTCTATGCCACACGTCAAAACCCTCGATGCAATTATATTATTCAATCTTAGTAATCACTACCTTGTGTGCTGTGTATCACTAGCACCACCCTTTGTAAATGAAAACAACCTGGGGCTCACAGGGATGAAGAAACTTGCCCAAGTTCAACAGCCAGGAAGTGACAAATCAGATTTCAAACCCAGGTCTGTCTAGTTCCAAAGCCCCTGTGTTTAACTCAGCACAGCATAAGGACAACAGTTGAACTAACCCTGATTTTAGAGACTGTAAATAATCGGATCGTCTCCTGGCTTTGTTGTCTACTGCAAAACTAAAATAATACACCCAACAGCATGACACATGTGGGAAAACAACGAAGAGTGCCCTTTTAAAGGGGGAGACAGTGAGGCCCAGAGAGGAGGGCAGGTCTACCCAGGGCTGCAAAGGCATCAGGCCAGAGCAGCACAGTCCCTGGAGTCCCCAAGACTGATTTCTAGCATTGGAGGAGACTGACACTCAAACCTTCCGCCAATCCTGAATTCGCCACCACTGTTGTAGCCATTGAACAGCCTTCTCCAGGAGGGAAGCGTTTTATTAAGATTGCAGCATTCTATTATCTAGACGCATTGAGAGTTAGCTGGGTAACTCATTAAAAAGGATTGCTTCCGCTGATTGATGGGATGGCAGACTATAATTGGAAGGGCACTTAGAGGCTGAGAGGCAGTATGTGACTTGCCTAAGATCCCAGTGTAGACCAGTGGCCAATATTAGAGCCCCAGCCTAACCGTGCAATAGGGGCACTTTGCATCTTCCTGCCCTGACAAAGGCTTGCTGGGTGTCGGAGTTTGAGTGAAGCAGTGTAGAGTACTTTTCCGGTAGATCGAGTAATGTGTGTAAAAGCCTGGGAGAGCGAAACTGGGAGTTTTGTGTAGAAGAGAATGGGTTGGAAGCAGCAGGAAAAAAATAATGTAATAAAGAAATGGCTGTGGGGAGGGCAATGGGGCAGTACTGGGTTGGTTCCAAAATATCACTTAGAAGAAGAAAATGGCCCCCCACTCTCTCCCCAGTGCTGAAGGGCAATGGAACCACTTGCACCTAACACCCAAAGACCAGAGTCCTGGTCTCTGCTCCGTTACTTACATGATGTGAACCCAGGCTGGTAACACCACTCTGGGCCTTCACTACCTCTTTTTTGCTTTGAGACAGTTTCATTCTTTTACCCAGGCTACAGTGAAGTGGCAAGATCTTGGCTCACTGCAAACTCTGCCCCCCCACCCCACCCAGGGTTCAGGTGATTGTCCTGCCGCAGCCTCCCGAGTAGCTGGGATTATAGGCACCTACCACCATGCCCAGCTAATTTTGGGGGTTTTTCTGAGACAGAGTTTCACTCTTGTTGCCCAGGCTGGAGTGCAATGGCGCGATCTCGACTCACTGCAACCTCTGCCTCCCGGGTTCAAGTGATTCTCCTGCCTCAGCCTCCCAAGTGGCTGGATTACAGGCATGTGCCACCACGCCTGGATAATTTTGTATTTTTAGTAGAGATAGGGTTTCTCCACATTGGCCAGGCAGGTTTCAAATTCCTGACCTCAAGTGATCCACCCACCTCAGCCTCCCAAAGTGCTGGGATTACAGGCGTGAGCCAGCATGCCAGGCCCTCATTTCTTCTTTATTCGTGATATAAACAGGTTGTCCTGGGTGACTTCTAAGATATCCTGGCTCTGACACTCAAGTATTCTCCTGGACTGGGATGACTAAAGGTTACATCTGATGTCCTAAAACTACTCAGAATATTCCACCCTGTTGTGGCTACTCTGTGATGGTCACCTCTCCAAGTGCCTCTGAGTTTTGTTTTGGAATTCAGAGCCAGCTGATAAATTGGCCCTAGGCTTTTAACCTCTGGGATTCCTCTGTTTTCCTGGAAGTAAATGTATCCCTCAGTGTTTCTGTTCCTAATGCTGTTAAATGTTATTTTGGTCACAAGCCTCAGCCACTGAATAGAAATCTTAACCAAAATAATTGCTTAGCAAAGTAAAAGGCAGAGTCCTGGAAAGAAAGTGTCCAAGCAGTGATTGATATCCATGGAGGTTTTCCCTGCAGCCATGTGCACTGCTGCTGGGGAAGCTTAGCAAAGCTTTCTGGGAAGAAGGAAGCACATTTGTGGGGTTTTTATCTGTGGGATGGAGCAAAGCTGGGCATCTCTCCCTCACATTTCTCCACCATTTTCTATAGCTGAAAGAAGAAAGCATCTCCATACCACAGGTAAAGACTCGCAAATGACGCTTCCTTATGACAGCTGTACAAAATGGCAATGAGCTTTAATGCCTTGGGACAAAAGACCCTCTCCCTCACTTCTTCCATCAGTTATCTATTACTACAGAAAAAATCCCCCTGACCACCACTTAATGGCGTAAAACAACAAACATTTATTATTTCACAGTTTCTATGAATCAGGAATTCGGAAGCAGCTTAGCTAGGCGGTCCTGGCTCGAGTTTGCAGCCGAGGTTGGGCTACAGTCCTCTGAAGACTTGGTTGGGGCTAAAGGATCTGCTTCTGTTTTAGCCTGTATGCTCAGGCTGTCATAAAATGACACAGCCTGGGTGACTTAAATAACAGATATCTATTTTCTGGAAGCTAAAATTCATGAGCAAGGTGCTGACAAATTCAGTGTCAGGTGAGGTCTGTCTTCCTGGCTTGTGGATGGTTGCCTTCTTGTTACAACCTCACACGGCCTTTCCTCAGTGCCTGCGTGTGAGGGGAGAGAGAGAGAGAGAGAGATAACTCTCTGGTGTCTCTTCTCATAAGGACACTAATCTTATTGGATCAGGGCCCCACCCATTTAACCTTAATTACTTCCTTAGTGGCCCCATCTCCAAATATAGCCACATTGAGGGTTAGAACTTCAACATATGAATTTTTGGGGGGACATAAACGCTCATTCTATCACAGTTCCTAAGATGGTATATTTACAGGTTTTGGTTGTTGGCAGGAAGCCTCAGTTCCTCCCCATGTGGGCCTCTCCTTGGTCTGCTTTGTCATTCTCATGTCATGGTACCTGGCTTCCCGCAGAGAGCAATTCAAGAGAGCAAAGGAGAAGCCATAATATGTTTTATGACTGAGTCTCAGAAGTCACACACTATCATTTCTGCAAAATCCTACTGGTTACAAAGCTCGGTCTTATTCGATGCAGGGACCGTACAAGGACATGAATACCAGGAGGCAAGAGTCCCTGAGGACCATCTTGGAGGCTGGCTATCACATCTCTGGATGAAAAGACATTATGGTATCAGAAAAAGGATGTATGTTTTGAAAACCAGTAGACCTGGGACTAAAGTAAAATTATAGCTCTACCACTTGTAAGCTATGCAAAATGAACCCCTCTGAGCCGGTTTCTCCATCATTAAAATAATAATACCTTCCTCATAGGATGGATGTAAGTAGCAAATGAGAGAACGAATTTGCTGTGTCACAACTAGCAATCATCTGGTAAACACTTTCCCTCCCCTGCCTTCCCTAGTCTCTCACCACTTCGCTGTTCCCACCTTCAGCACTTGCCCAGGCTTCAACACTTCCCTTGTGCAATGGTAATACAAGTCAAGAATTCTAGAATGCCAGAGTTAGAAAGGTCTTCTGAGGCCGAGCATGGTGGCTTATGCCCATAATCTCAGCACTTTGGGAGGCCGAGGCAGGAGGATTCCTTCAGGTCAGGAGTTTGAGACCAGCCTGGGGAGTTTGAGACCATATCTCTACAAAAAAAATTTTAAAGTTAGCTGGGCATGGTGGCACATGCCTGTAGTCCCAACAACTCAGGAGGCTAAGGCAGGAAGATCACTTGAGCCCAGAAGATCGAGGCTGCAGTGAGCTCAGATCGTACCACTGCACTACAACCCAGGCAACAGAATGAGACCCTGTCTCAAAAAACAAAGCAATTTCTGTATCATCTATTCTAGTAGTCTGTAACTTTTTAACCACCAAGGCTCTTTCTATTATTTTCCTCCCAATGAGCCCCATATTTTGAAATAGTTCTGACCACCAAAACATTACAGTAACTACATATTTCATTTCCCATTATATTCATCAAAAGCATGTATAACTGCCAATCAGAACATCTGATCAGTGAGTGAAAATCTGGGCCTTCACAATGAATTATAATCATTTCAGTGAAAAGTAAAGCAGTTATTATTTTAGGGACCCAGAAAAATGAGGGGAATTTATCCAAGGTCATTCAGATTAGCTGCTGATAAAACTAGGGCTCAATCCTGGACCTCCTGACTCCAAATCAGTGATCATTCCCTATCCTAAGTGGTCACCTTATTTATTTGACATGACACGCCATGTCATGATATCTCTTATGTCATGATATCTGACATTAGAGGTTTAAATCCCTTCTAGCCAAACAGTATAAAACTTCAGAATAAAATATCTACTTTTTCAAGGCCGTACTTGCATGACTAACACAAGTGGGCAAGCCCTCCACACCCCTAAATGTGGCTCATCAACACCACAGAACAGGCCACTGCCTAGGTGGCCTCCATGCTGGGCTGTCTCCCCAGCCAATGTGCCTATAGGTTCTAAAGCTATTTAGCAGAGCTATAGGATAGGGGGCAAGTTTCGCATGTTCAGGTTTTCTGGTCCATACCAGCTTCTCATTGACGAGTAAGAGTCAAGTCAGAGTAGGGTGCAAGGAAGTCATCCTTGAGCCTACCTGCATGGAGGAGGGGGTGAGAGAGGGCATGGTTTGGCGTTGACTCCGTCTTGTCATGGAGAGCAAGAGCTGAGAAGTATAAGGGCTCCATACTCATCCTGGTGTGGGCCATCGACCTCATTTACTGGCTGGAAGGTCAGCATTATGATAGGTGTCCAATCCCAACACCTTCTATAAAAGGGAACAAAAAAGAACCAAAGGAAGAAAAGCCTAAGAATTAAAAAGGAGGCCGGGAGAGGTGGCTCACGTCTGTAATCCTAGCACTTTGGGAGGTTGAGGCAGGTGAATCGCTTGAGCTCAAGAGTTCGAGACCAGTCTGGCCAACATGGTGAAACCCCATCTCTTAAAAAAAAAAAAAGCAAGGCATGGTGGCACGCACCTGTAGTTCCAGCTAGTAAGAAGCCTGAGGTGGGAGGATCACATGAACCCAGGAGGTCGAGGCTGGAGTGAGCTGAGATCGTGCCACTGCACTCCAGCCTGGGGGACAAAATGAGTCCGCATCTGAGAAAAAAAAATATTAAAATTAAAAAGCATTAAAAGGGAATCCCTCTGGCTATGCAATGGAAATAATTAGTGCCTATGAGTAAGTTAAGTGAGCCTGTTGTTTAAAAACCAATACTTCACAACATTTGTATGCTCTTTATGTGTGTGTGTTTGGGGGAGTCCCTCCCTTTAGTTCATAGTAGAGTTCCTTTTGAAGGCTGCAGCCCACCTCAGCTTTATTAAGGGGCACAAGGAAAGAGGATTTTGTCTTTTCCATACATGGGCCAAAATTTTAGGTGGAAGAGGTAAATCTTTAGGGACAAATATGGTCACGGTAATAGGATGCAAAGGAGAGAAGCTGGCAAGAGAGAAAAGGAAATTCAGAGAAAAAGATGAGATAAAAGTTTTCTATTGAGCTCTCCGTCTTGAAGAGAAAATATCTGAAACTTGTATTTGCTCCAACGCTGGAAGCTGTTCTGTGCCTGGGGGAGAGGAGAAGAGTTCAGTGTTCCAGACGACTGGCAAGCTTGAATGTCAGCCTTGCTGCAACACAGGCCCTGAAACCTTGGGAGTTCCATCAGCGTGGTCCAGAGAGATGCTGTAATGTCAATTACATTTAATGTCACTGCTCTGTACTCGCCCAGCCAGATGTGTTCCATGGCAAGAGATGTTGTTTCCTAAGGAAACCTTTAGAAAAAAAGAATAAACGTCCTCAATGAGCTTCCTTTGAGGGCAATTTGTATCCGCCAGTGGCTGAACCACTTTATCCAACATCCTTCTCTCCCTCCAGATATTGCTCACACAACCTCTGTGCTCAAGATCCTGCACCAGGCCCTCCTGAGTATGTTTGGGACATATATGATATAAATAGGAATGGATACAGGGGGCAATGTGGATGCAAAGGGAAAAAGTGGCACAGTCCTTGGCAAATATTAACCTATATAGAGCTAAAATTACCTAAATCAAAAGTTACCTGTCCTTGAGGGGTATATTTTTTCCCTGGGGGTGCCAAAACGAAGTACCACAGACTGGGTGACTGAAACAACAGAAATGTATTTTCTCACAATTCCGGAAGCTGGAAGTCTGAGATCAAGTTTTTGGTAGGGTTGGTTTCCTCTAAGGCCTCTCTCCTTAGCTTTTATTTTATTTATTTATTATTTATTTATTTATTTATTTATTTATTTATTTATTTTGAGACGGAGTCTCACTCTGTCATCCAGGCTGGAGGGCAGTGGCACGATCTCAGCTCACTGCAACCTCTACCTCCCGGGTTCAAGTGATTCTCCTGCCTCAGCCTCCTGAGTAGCTGGAATTACAGGCACCCACCAATATGCCCAGCTACATTTTTGTATTTTTAGTAGAGACGGGGTTTTACCATGTTGGCCAGGATGGTATTGATCTCTTGACCTCGTGATCCACCCATCTCAGCCTCCCAAAGTGCTGGGATTACAGGCATGAGCCACCACGCCTGGCCACCACAAATACTTTTTAGCTGGGCAGTGAACATAACAGTAATAATATATGTGTATGGCTCCTTATAATTATTAAGATTTTTCATAAACGATCTCATTTTCATCACTACAAATGTTCAGTGAAAGCATCAGGGCATTATTTGAATCATTCTATAATGATTATTATAGGAAATTGAGGGGAAGAGAGTTTAAATTGCTTAACCAGCAGATTCGAGGGCTGCAATCAGAACTGTGCTATAGGCAAATTATCTGACAGGCTTGTGAAGAATGCTCTGGAGAGGGAAGAGGAAGGAGGCAGGGAGCTATTCAAGATTAGAACAGGAGTGAAGTGATAAAAGCTGGAATTAGGGGAGTGGTACTAGAACTAGAAAAATGCCTTAGAGGAAACCAACCCTACCAACAACTTGATGTTGGCTTGGATAGTAAACATGCTAAAAACGAACATGCTATGAAATAAGCAAAAAGGCCCCTGGAAGGGTAATGCATTTGGTTCCTACCATACTTCATATCTCAGCAGGAATTAATTGATCAAATTCTTCCCTGCCTTTGCTAAGTAGGAACATGAAGAAGGTGCAGCTCTGTTCCCACATGTCTTTCACAGGCATTTAGTAAATTACCCTGTAATCACTTATTCATATATTGTCTCCCCCGCTAGAGTATGAGTTCCTTCACTGGAAAAGTGGCAGCACAGCATTGTATTCATTTTTGTATACCTGATACACAGCAAAATGCTTCTGTAGTTAGACGCTTAATAAATACCTTTGGAATGAATGAATGAGTGGGCAGGTGAATGAGTGAGCATAAATAGCAGAGGCTAAGGCCTTAAGGAAAAGTGCCAGTGGCTTTACAGGAGCTGTCCCCAGGACAGCTCCAAGAGCTGTCAGGTAAATCCATCCTGAAAGACATCTCTCTAAGATCCAGAGACTCAAAGCCAGGACCGAATACCAGGTCACTTCAGGTAACAGCCTTTTCCATATGTGGACTTTATCATAGAGAACTGCCAGGGAAATGGCAAAGATGATCTGAAATAACTTGTTCCACAGAATAGGTTTCTAGGTAGAAACCAATGGTTCCCTCTCCATGGCCCTGCCCTGGTAGTGGTCCAGGAGTCCTTTCTCATAAGCTCACGGACAGCGTGCTGGTCCTCCTTCCTGCTGCCGTTCTCACATCACTGACTGGCATGTGACAGGAGCCATCAAAACACCTGTTGAATGAACAAGTCTGGCAGTATCAGAAAAGTGGTGAGATAAGATGGAAAGACCCAGGCCAGGTACAGTGGCTCACGCCTGTAATCCCAGCACTTTGGGAGGCCAAGCTGGGCAGATCACTTGAGGCCAGGAGTTCAAGACCAGCCTGGACAACATGGCGAAACCCCATCTCTAATGTGCTGGGGTGGTGGCATATGCCTGTAATCCCAGCTACTCGAGAGGCTGAGGCATAAGACTCACTTGAACCCAAAAGGCAGAGGTTGCAGTGAGCCGAGATAGCACCACTGCCCTCTAGCCTCAGTGATGAAGCGAGACTCCATCTCAAAAAAAAAAAAAAAAAAAGGAAAAAAAGATGGAAAGACCCCAAAACCCCAGGCTGACTTGGTACTCCTCGTAATGTTTCTATGAAAACGTCCAGGTGGCCTCGAGTCACTTGAACTACTATTCTTTTATTCCCCCAGGATAGAACTGCAATCAGGGGCTCCTCAATCAGTTTGTTTGAATAAGTAAGTATTGTGACAGCTACAAAGTCAGGTAACAGACAGTCTGTTTTCCAGGAATTTATGTGTTCCATAGGGAGAGAAATATCTTCCTGGTTAGTGCTGAAAATGGCCCATGCCCTTTCTACACTGAGTAAATCCCGTTCTTACGCACGCAGGAAAAGTATTAAGAATTCGGGAAGCTAAACATCACGTTCTTTTTTTTCCGGGTCCTTTCCTTCTAATTGAGGTAAAATATTTTAAACATTTATAGGGCACACGTAAGTTTTTGTTACATTCATAGAATGTGTAATGATCAAGTTAGGGGTTTCATCCTTAAGGCTTTCCCCATTTAGACCCTTTCTACCCCCTTTCTGGGTTCCTATGACAGCATCCTGGCACCTTTATTTGCTATTGAAAGTTGACCTCGGGCTAGGACCGACCTGGGTAGCACTGGTATATTTCTGATGACATGATATGTATAAGCGCCTGCATTTAACCATGCCTAAAGCCAGAAATCCCTGGATTTTCAGATATAAAAATGTATCAGTTTCCCAGGGCTGCTGCAGGAAATCACCACAACCTGGGTGGCCTCAAACAACAGAAATATATCCTGTCACAGTTCTGGAGGCCGGACATCTGAAATCAAGGTATAGCAGAGTTGTGTTTCCTCCGAAGGCTCTAGGGAAAAATTCTTTCCTGCCTCTTCCTAGATTCGGTAAACACTTTCTTAGCATGGCTCTGTGGGCTCTGCAGATGAACATGTGGCATGTACTTTACAGCCATCTCCTCTGGTGGTAATTTAGACACCCACTTCCTGAAAATTCAGGGCCTTTGATATTTTGCCCACCCCTCACCACATCCCAGCCCATCTCTCCTTTCTTGAGCCCATGGTTTGACTAAACAGAAAACAGATTCTAATTCCTGTCTTGAAAAGCAATGACTGAATGCTCTGTAAGGATATACCCATGACAGGGTAGAAGTAGCATTCAATGTGCTCCTCTAAAAGAGGCTGATGTTTCTAGAAGCTGAGGCATTAGGCACACCCTAGACCTCAGTCTTTATGAAATATAACAGAGGAAGTAAGTTGGCGAAAAAGTCTTGCAAATATATATTTCTTAGTAATGACTAGAACTTGGGCCATGCATGCAATTGACTAGCTTCTCACTTTAAATGTCAGGCAGGTACAGATGAGGCTTCTAGGAGATGAGGGCAGAAGTTTAGGGGGGTTGGCATTCAGACTTGAAGTTCTTCAAGGGAAAATCTGTTCATCTCTTAGAAGGTCTGAAGTCTGCAGGTAAAGATTCCCACTGTCCAAGGAAACAATCTTAGGCATCCAATACCCTTCCCATCTGCTAATCTAAGTCAAGAGATGATCTGTGACTAGTATGAGACAGAAGAAAAATAGAACGGGAACCAACTTATTTTGTGGACATGTAAATTTAGGCTATTGCTGTTCATGGGGTTGGATTTTCTCCTCATTCTCTTGCCATAGGAAGGTACATTCTTGCATGCTAAGCTCTATGCTGCCAGAACTGCAGACCACTGATGCTCTTCTCCCCTTCTTCTTCAGATTCCATCCAAATGCCCTTGTGCAGAGTTCAGACAAATCTGTGACAGCAGGGCATAGTGAAAACAGCATAAGCTTTGAGGTCAGAAAGACCTGGACTAAATGCCAGCTTTGAAAGCCACTTAAAAGCCCTGCAGCCCTAAACATAACAGCTACACTTACATAGCACTTAAAACATGCCAGGCACTATTCTATGTGCCCTACACATGTTAATTTACTTAATTCTCACCACTAAATCATGAGGTTATGTACTATTAGCATCCTATTTTATAGATGGGGGTATTCAGGTATGGAAAGATCAAGTAACTTGCATCTGGGTAAGCTGCAGAACCAAGATGTGAATTTACACAGTCTGGCTCCAAAGTCAGTGTCTAAGCCATGCACGGTGGCTCATGCCTATCATTCCAGCACTTTGGGAGGCCAAGGTGGGAGGGTCTCTTGAGGTCAGCAGTTTGAGCCATGATCACACCACTGATCCAGCCTGGGCAACAGAACAAGACCCTGTCTCAAAAAAAAAAAAAAAAAAAAAAAAGTCAGTGTCTTTAACACTAAAGCAAGTTTCATTAACTCCCTCCATTCGTTTCTTCAACAACTGTTTCCTGAGTGCCTACTCTGTACCCAGCACTGGCACAAGATGCTGAAGATGCAGTCAAGGACATGGTCCTGACCCTGCAGGCACTGACATTCTAGTGGGAGAGGCATCACAATACACAGTGTGGGTTGCAGGTGTGCTATGGGAATCCAGAGTAGGGGCAGTCAAGAAAGGCTCGCTGCGGGGCATGGTGGCTCACACCTGTAATCCTAGCACTTTGGGAGGCTGAGGCAGGAGGATCACTTGAGCCCAGGTGTTCAAGACCAATCTGGGCAACACAGTGAGACCCCATCTGTAAAGAAAAAACTATCTTTTTAATTTTTTAAAAAAGAAAGGGTCGGCCGGGCGCGGTGGCTCACGCTTGTAATCCCAGCACTTGGGGAGGCCGAGGCGGGCGGATCATGAGGTCAGGATATTGAGACAACGGTGAAACCCCGTCTCTACTAAAAATACAAAAAAATTAGCCAGGCGTAGTGGCGGGCGCCTATAGTCCCAGCTACTCGGAGAGGCTGAGGCAGGAGAATGGCGTGAACGCGGGAGGCGGAGCTTGCAGTGAGCCGAGATAGCGCCACTGCACTGGGCGACAGAGCGAGACTCCGTCTCAAAAAAAAAAAAAAAAGAAAGGGTCATTGGAGGATGTGACCTCTGAGTCTTATGGGGCCAGTGAAAGGAAGACCATGGGGCCACAGGCAGGATAAAAGAGTAGGACAGGTTTCTCCAGGTGGAGAAAATAGTGAATGCAAAGATAATTGTGTGACGGTTCATGTACAGAATGGGAGGCAGCTCAGTGTAGCTGGAACAGAGCATGGCAATGGAACAGCTACACGGGATGAGGTTGGAGAGCCAAGCAAAGTCATATTTCCAAGGGTCTTTCTACCACACTAAATTTGAAGTTGAACTTGAAAAAAATGACATTTTTAGAAAACATAGTGAATGCACTGGAAAACATAAAACTGAAGGCAAAGAGTCCGTTTTACACAAAAATGTGAGAGTTTGCATTAAGCAGGTTAACAGGGATAGAGAAAGGTCAGAGTCAAAGGTATTCAGGAGCTCGAACATGTAGAACCAGGGCTGGCTGAATGTAAAGCAAAGGAAGAGCGAGGGATCAAACATGACTCGCTGGTTCTTGGTAAGCAGGGACTAGCCCCATTCAATCGGATAAGTGATGCAGGAGGCACAGCCCTGCTCTAAGGGAAGCCACCTTGTCTGGCTATACTGGTCTTTGGGGAGGAGGTCTGGTGGTAGATTTGGAAGATATTAGCATCTAGGTGTGCACAGGCCTGGGAGTGACAATGATACCAGGGGAACCGGGGAGGAGAGAAGAAAGAGAGCTGAAGTCAGAACCAATGTTCACAACACACACCCGTGGAAGAAGAACCAATGGCAGGGAGCAGGAAGGAGGAAATTCTAGAGAAGAGGGTGTCATGCAGGCTGAGGCCAGAATTTTAAGAATGAGGATATGTCACAGAGCTGAGGAGTGGGCCAACCTCTACTTGTAGGTGGGTCTGCAAATCTAACTCCCCACCAAGATTGTGATCGAAGAGCAGAGTTGTGTCTGATGCATCTGTTTTCCCAAAACAGCAGGTGCTTAATATGTAAGGAATAAGGAAATAATAAGAACCAATATTTATTGAGTGTGTACATGTGCCAAGCACTAGACACTTTGCATGGGTAATCTCATTCAGTTCTCACAACCATGCTATTAGGTATACGCTCTTTATATGTATGTGTATATATATATATGTATGCAGGGAAACCACCCTGATCTTAGGCTCACATTTCAACAGCTTCAACAACTTGCATTTCAGCGACTTGCATTTCAACAGCAAGCCCCTAGTGGTATATCTGAAAGCAGTGCCTGGACAATCGGATCTCCTAATGCCTCTGCTACCCCATCCCCAACATGTAGAATCAAGGTCAAACTTGAAGAATTTTGGCTAGATCAGCCAGGCGCAGTGACTTATGCCTGTAATCCTAGCACTTTGGGATGCCGAGGCAGGAGGAATTGCTTGAGCTCAGAAGTTTGAAACCAACCTGGGCAATATGGCAAAACTCCATTTCTACAAAAAGTACAAAAATTAGCCAGGTATAGTGGCATGCGCCTGTATTCTCAGCTACTCAGGAGGCTGAGACAGAAGGATCGCTTGACCCTGGGAGGTCGAGGGTCCAGTGGGCCGTGCTCACACCACTGTACTCCAGCCTGGGGGACAAAGCGAGCCCCTGTTCAAAAAAAAAAAAGGCAATTTTGGTTAGCTCAATTTAATTCTTTCCGGCTCTACCAGAGATTGTAGCCCATCTGCTGGGGCCACAGTGGAGAGGAGAAATTTTGAATGAAATTTTCTCATACAAAAGCAAAGGAGTTATAAAACGTTCACTATGTTTTAGGGGGTAAGATATGCACACTGCAAGTGATGAATGCAAGACAATATAAGCCACTTCATAAACATTATTAAAAATAATAAATTAATTAAGTTTATGTAGTTAAGTAAAAAGTTACTATATACACTAAACACCTTAGCATTTCACAGATAGTGGAGCCCATTCTGAACCAGAATCAGATAACTTGATTTGGGCTTAGAAAGAGACCTAGGTTTAGAGCAGTGGTTCTCAGGTGAGGCCAATTTTGTTTCCCAGGAAACATTTGACAATATCTGAAAACATTTTTGATTGTCACAACACAAGGAAGGAGGAAGGGTTGTGTTAGTCTATTTTGCATTGCTATAAAGGAATGCCTGGCCGGGTGCGGTGGCTCACGCCTGTAATCTCAGCACTTTGGGAGGCCGAGGCGGGCAGATCACGAGGTCAGGAGATTGAGACCAAACTGGCTAAAATGGTGAAACCCGGTCTCTACTAAAAATACAAAAAATTAGCCGGGCGAGGTGGCGGGCGCCTGTAGTCCCAGCTACTCGGGAGGCTGAGGCAGGAGAATGGCGTGAACCCAGGAGGCGGAGCTTGTAGTGAGCCGAGATGGCGCCACTGCACTCCAGCCTGAGCAACAGAGTGAGACTCCGTCTCAAAAAAAAAAAAAAAAGGAATGCCTGAGATTGGATAATGTACAAAGAAAAGATGTTTATTGGCTCATGGCTCTGGGCGGTACATGAAGCACAGTGCTAGGAATCTGCTTCTAATGAGGGCCTCGGGAAGCTTGCAATCATGGTGGAAGGCAAAGGGGGAGCCCGCATATCACATGGCAAAAGAGGGAGCAAGAGGTGAGGGATGCCAGGCTCCTTTAAATAACTCACTCTCACATTAATTAACGGACGATCCAGAACTCACTACCATAGGGAGGGAACCAAGATGTTCATGAGGGATCCACCCCCAAGACCCAAACATCTCCCACTAGCCCACCTCCAACATTAGAGGTCATATTTCAGCATAAGATTTGTTCTATTTTTGACGTCTGACAGCCCAATAACCTTTTGAACATCTCACATACAAACCTCTGAGCTACAAAAAATCTAAATCATATCGGGGGTATGGATAGGTGCAACTAGCATGTAGGGAATAGAGGCCACTGTACACTGGATGCTGCTATACATCCCACAATGCATGAACCGCTCCCACAGCAAGGAATTACCTGGCCAGAAAAGTCAGTAGTGCTGAGGTTGAGGATCCCTGGCCTAGAGTTGGCAGAGAGGAAGAGAGGAAAGCTTTGGGCAAAGGTTGTGTGTGGGATTGTGAGGGTTGGGGGGTAGAGGGGAGGTATAAGATGGAGGCAGGTGGAAGAACAATAGAAACACCAGGACACCACCCCACATTGTAATCTGGAGGAAGATTCCCTCCACCAACTAATGATAACTTATCTTCTGACTTACTGATCTCCATTAGCAACAAATATAAGAATCCCTTTTACATTTCACCTTTCATTCCTGTTCACCTTTTATTCCTGCATGAAACAAGATCTAATAACCTTTCAGGGGTTTCTTCAGACCCTGACAAAATTACCTTTCACCCCTACTATACAACCAAAGATATTTTAGGTTTAATTTTTCTCCTCCTCCTCCTCCTAGTAACCCTACTACTATTTTCACCTGACCTCCTGAGCGACCCAGATAACTGCGCTTTAGCCAACCCCCTCAACGCCCCATCCCACATTAGGCCAGAGTGGTACTTCCTGTATGCCTATGCAATCTTACGATCCATCCCTAACAAACTAGGAGGCGTACTGGCCCTTGTATTCTCCATTCTCATTCTAGCAGTTATTCCTGTACTTCACACGTCTAAACAACAAACCATAATATTCCAACCATTGAGTCAGTGCCTATTCTGAATCTTAATGGCCGAACTATTTACACTTACATGAATTGGGGGACAGCCAGTTGAATACCCTTTTATCGCCATCAGACAGACAGCATCTATTATGTACTTCTCTACCACCCATTTTATTTTATTTTATTTTATTTTATTTATTTTATTTTGAGACAGCGTCTGGCTCTGTCACCCAGGCTGGAGTGCAGTAGCGCAATCTTGGCTCACTGCAACCTCCACCTGCCACGTTCAAACAATTCTTCTGCCTCAGCCTCCCGAGTAGCTGGAACTACAGGTGTACGCCACCATGCCCAGCTAATTTTTAGTACAGACGAGATTTCACCATGTTGGGCAGGCTGGTCTCTAACTCCTGACCTTGTGATCCACCTGCCTCAGCCTCCCAAAGTGCTGGGATTACAGGCATGAGCCACAGTGACTGGCCCTTCTACCATCCATTTTAGAATCTTAAAATGTTACCACCAAAGCTTAGAGATCCAGCCCAACTCCTTTGTATTGCAGATGTGGAAACTGAGCCCTAAAGAGACTGAATTGATTGCTGAAGGCCACCCAGGTTTCTAAATAGCAGAATCAGCTGCAGAACGCAGGCCCCTAACTCACTGGCCAGTCCTGTTTCTTCTGTTTTATTTTTGACATCTGACAGCCCAATAACATTTTGAACATCTCACATACAAACCTCTGAGCTACAGGAATAGTTTTCAACTCAATAGGAGGTTCCTATTGAGTTGAAAACTATTCCTGTAGCTCAGAGGTTTGTCAAGCTTTTCTGCAAAGGACCAGAGAGTAAATATTTCAGGCTTTATAAGTCAGATGATTTCAGTCACAAATACTCAACGCTGCTGCTGTAGTGTGAAAGCCGCCATACACAATACATAAATGAATGGGTGTAGCAGTGTTCCAGTAGAATTTATTTATATATATGGAATTTAAATTTTATACAACATATGTGTCAGAAAACAGTACCTTTTTTTAAATTTTTTTCACCCATTTAAAAATGTTAGAAGAGTCCAGGCGCAGTGGCTCATGCCTTGTAATACCAGAACTTTGGGGGGCCGTGGCGGGTGGATCACCTTAGGTCAGGAGTTCGAGGCCAGCCTGGCCAACATAGTGAAACCCTGTCTCTACTAAAAATACAAAAAATTAGCTGGGTGTGCTGGTGCACACCTGTAATCCCAGCTACTCGGGAGGCTGAGACAGGAAAATTGCTTGAACCCAGGAGGCAGAGGTTGCAGTGAGCCGAGATCGTGCCATTGCGCTCCAGCTTGGATGACAGAGCAAGACTTCATCTCAAATAAATAAATAAGAATTATTCTTAGCTCCAGACCACACCAAATGGTGGCAGGGCGGGGGGTGGGGGAGCAGGGAGTATGTTACCAGATTTGGACTCTACATCCAAATTGCTGATATGCTATCAGAAAGTAGATCTTTGTAACCAGCAGGAAAAAATTTAAAAAACCTCCAGAAAAGTGCAATAATTGCAAACAATACATACCATAAATACTGTTATTGCTAAATGTAAGATAAAGTTTCATATTTCTATATGTACACATACATACACATAAGCACTAGAGAAAGATCCAGAAGGTTCTTCATAAAATTCATAACAGGAATTACTTGGGGGTGGGGAGGAGGCTTGATGGGAATAGGTCAAGGAAGGCCTTGCAGTGTTTCCATGCGTTTTATAACGAGAATATATTTATGTCTTAGTCCTGTAACTTTTTAAAGTTTTAAATTTAAAAAGAGTCCATGTGTATCTTATACTAGTTTAATGAATTTGCCTCACCCCTCACAAATCAACTTCATCCCTCCTTGCTGTCTCATCCGAGGGAATCAGGGACAGAGCTGGAGAAGCCCGGGACAGAACTTCTGCCCCTGCTTAATTCGCAAGCCGCCGGGAGGCAGCCCCGGGCCCTGTGGGTTTCTGGTCATTTTATGGTTTGGGAGAGGGAGGGGAGAAATGCTATTTCGTCAAATTTAAAAAAAAAATAAAATTACTACTCTTTCTGCTGGGATACTGGTGGTCTAGGGCTCTTAGAGGATCTGACTTTGGAAACCCCAAGGACAAAGGAGACGTAAAAAGCAGCCGCAACCAGTCCCCTGGTGTCTGGGTCGCTGCTCGTGAAACCTCCAGCACATGTGGTTTTAATCACCGAGCCTGGCGCCTTCCGCCACTCAGAAGCCCAGCAGCTTCGGGGCGCCCAACTGACTTCTTTGTTTGCGAGGAGCTGGGCCCAGCAGGGTGGCCGCCTTCGAGAGAGGTTTTAGGCTCAGCCTTCCCCTTTCTATAAAATTCCGGAAATATCAGGGCAGCCCCAGGCGACAGGCTGCAGGCAGCCTGCAGCCTGCTTGGGGGAGCTCTCATCTCTGGGGACAGCCTAACCCTGAGACCTCTTGGCCAGCGCCGTCCAAAGCAAACAGCGAGCAGATGGTCCAAGCTCGGCCTCTGGTGAAACTGTTTATTCTTAGGAGATGGCCATCTCCCCTCTGGGACCCTGTCGGCTCCACCAGCCTTTGCTCCTCTTTCCCTTCCGCATCTCCGCCTTCCTCCTTCTAAATGGGAGTCCTCTGAATTTGATACCACTTTTGAGCTTTAAGAAAGGTCTACCCTGTCTCTACTAAAAATACAAAAAATTAGCCGGGCGTGGTGGCGTGCGCCTGTAGTCCCAGCTACTCGGGAGGCTGAGGCAGGAGAATAGCCTGAACCCGTGAAGCGGAACTTGCAGTGAGCCGAGATCGCGCCACTGCACTCCAGCCTGGGCAACAGAGCAAGACTCCGTCTCAAAAAAAAAAAAAAAAAAAAAAGAAGAAGAAGAAGAAGAAAAGAAAAAAAAGAAAGGTCTGCAAGGAAAAGTCAGCATTCTTTCCATTGTGGAAGGTTAATTTGGTTTCCTAGAGGAGAAGGGTGGAATGGAAACATATGGGGCTCGGGAAACTGGACATGGGAGGTTTACGTACCCAGTTTGGAATGAGGAGAAACCTTGTTTGCCTATGTTGGCAGCCTGTCACATCTAAAACTAAATGCCATTAGCCAGCCCCATAAGTAAGATTCCTTTTATGGTAAATTACTAAAGTTAAACTTTCACAAAATTAAAGGTGACAGGGCGTCGTGGCTCACACCTGCAATCTCAGCACTTGGGAGGCCGAGGCAGGCGGATCCCGTGAGCTCAGGAGTTCGAGACCAACCTGGCCAACGTGGTAAAACCCCCGTCTCTACTAAAAATGCAAAAACTAGCCAGGCGTGGTGGCATGTGCCTGTAATCCCAGCTACTTGGGAGGTTGAGGCAGGAATCGCTTGAACCTGGGAGGCGGAGATTACAGTGAGCCAAGATGGCGCCACTGCACTGCAGCCTGGGCGACAGAGCAAGACTCAGTCTCAAAAAAAAGAAATTACTTAAAAGTAATAACCCAGGTTCCAGCCATGAAATATTACACTGGAGAGACCATAGACTTCCATCTTGGCCTAGAGCGGCCCTTAAAGCGCCAGGGAGAGGAGGGCGGGGCGGGGGGGACCACCCTAGAACTGGCTACCGGGGGTGTCATGGCGACCTGAACCCCGCTCCCCAAGAATATGAAAGTGATGACGACTCTTACGAAGTGTTGGATTTAACTGAGTATGCATGAAGACACCAGTGGTGGAATCCAGTGTTTGGCCACAGTTTGGGATCTATGGTGGAAAAATACGCAGTAGCGACCCAGATTGTAATGGGTGGCGTTCCTGGCTGGTTTGCAGCATTTTTGTTCCAGAAAGTTTGAAAACTTGCAGCAACTGCAGTAGGTGGTGACTTTCTTGCCGTCAGATTGCTAGTCATAGTGGCTATGTGCAGATTAACTGGAAAAGAGTTGAAAAAGATGTAAACAAAGCAAAAAGGCAGATGAAGAAACGAGCGAACAAAGCAGCACCTGAAATTAGCAATTTAATTGAAGAAGCAATAGAATTTATCAAGCAGCACATTGTGATATCCGGTGGATTTGTAGGAGGCTTTTTGCTCGAACTTGCATCTTAAGGACGTGAATATTCTCTCACAGTGGATTCAACTATGAGAAGAGAAGTGGCAGCAATAAGGGGTCTCTCAACAGTACATGCTGCCAGTCTGTAGGGCAAGGAGAAACAACTAGCTGGAAAATACTGAATTCACAACTTAGCATTTTGCCATCTGAAGCCAGGCAAGCTAGTATCTGCGACGATAGTATTCCTGAGCAAAACATGGCTTTCATCATTTTTGCAAAAATTTGCGTCTGTTTAGAAATTAGCCTATAAAATATCACCATTGGATGTAGATATGGAGAGAAAAGAAATATGCTGGATTTATTGCCTAGTGAAATATTATTCTTTTTATGTAAATAAAATGTTCTTCATTGTGAAAAAAATAGAAATACTACAGTGGAAATGCAAACCTACAGGCAATCATCTTACCTTAATCAACCCAATTCCTAGCCTGGACTCCTGAAATATCTATGACAGACACCTCATTCAGGACTTTGTTTTTCACTGTTCCCTCTTGGGACATTGTCAGTCCTTAGCTTTGACCATATATGCATATACATATGGTATATAGGCTCTATAAATCAGGGTTCCCTCCCCCCACCTTCTTTTTTCTAACTTTTGAGAACAGCACAAACACTGCAAAGATATTTGACAATTTTCTCAGGTTTTTTGTTTTTTTTTTTTTTCAGACGGAGTCTTGTTCTATCACCCAGGCTGGAGTGCAATGGCATGATCTCGGCTCACTGCAACCTCTGCCTCCTGGGTTCGAGCCATTCTGCTGCCTCAGCCTCACAAGTAGCTGGGATTACAGGCGCCCGCCACCATGCCCGGCTAATTTTTGTATTTTTAGTAGAGACAGGGTTTCACCATGTTGGCCAGGCTGGTCTCGAACTCCTGACCTCAGGTGGTCCACCCGCCTCGGCCTCCCAAAGTGCTGGGATTACAAGCATGAGCCACCACGCCCGGCCTATTTTGTTGTTCTTGAAGTAAATAAGGAAAAAAATTTTCAAAACCAGTCAATTTGTTTATTGCTGCTCTTGGATTTCTGACAGCTGGTATCCATGAAGGCAAGCACTCTCCTGACGGTGTGCTGGCACACTGACAAGCTCACGTGCTAGAGAGCAATTTTTTTTTTTTTTTTTTTTTTTTTTGAGACAGAGTCTCACTCTGTTGCCCAGGCTGGAGTGCAGTGGCACAATCTCAGTTCACTGTAACCTCCACCTCCTGGGTTCAAGCGATTCTTGTGCCTCAGCCTCCTGAGTAGCTGGGACTACAAGCATGCACCACCATGCTGGGCTACTTTTTTGTATTTTTACATGTTGGTCAGGCTGGTCTCGAACTCCTGACCTCACGTGACCCCCCACCCGCGCCTCAGCCTCCCAAAGTGCTGGGATTACAGGTGTGAGCCACCGCACCCAGTCTAGAGTGCAAATATTAACATGAAATGCCCTTGCTTAAAAACCCCAGTGGCTCCCCTTTGCCTAAGCACCAGGGACAAATTTTAATCTTCTTAGTATGCTATTGTGAAAGAAAAAATGAATCATAATACTTGTTAAAGATGGTAAGAAATACACTATTCAAGGGGAGTGTAGGAGAGAGAAAAAATCTTTTCCTTCTACACTTTTTGGTCTTTTGCTGGGGCTCTGTAACAAAAGACAGATTAATAAGAGAAAAGCATACTTTTTTTTTTTTTTTTTTAAGACAGAGTCTCACTGTCGCCCAGGCTGGAGTGCAGTGGCGAGATCTTGGCTCACTGCAACCTCCCCCTCCCAGGTTCCAGTGATTCTCGTGCCTCAGCCTCCCGAGTAGCTGGGATTACAGTTGTGTGCCACCACGCCTGGCCAATTTTTGTATTTTTAGTAGAGACAGTGTTTCACCGTGTTGGCCAGGCTGGTCTTGAACTCCTGGCCTCAAGTGATCCGCCCACCTTGGCCTCCCAAAGTGCTGGGATTATAGACATGAGCCACTGCCTACAAATTTATTTAATATAAGTCTTATGTGACATGAGAGCCTTCATAAGGAAATGAAGCCCCAGAAAAATAGATAGGTTTTTACTAGGTTTGATGAAGAGTAAAAAATCATGGGAAAAGGGTATGATCTAAGGGTAATAAGCTGGGGGAGCCAGCAAGGCCTGCCCACTCAGAGTCGTCTCAGTGCTCCTGTCTTCACAGACAAGGACACTCCTTCCTCTGGGCATAGGGAGGTTGCCTCTCATATCAGGGGCTTATGACATTCTTGAGGGGAAGGTCAGACAGTCCTTCCTGCACCTGCTCTTTCTCAGATTTCTTCGGCTTAAAATACTCAATATGCCAACGTGTCGTATTTTGGGGTAGGATGTTCTGAACCCCATCATAGTAGTGGCTACTACAATGGGGTTTTGTAGTATGGGCTAGAGATGGGGCTCAAATCCAGGGACAATAAGGGAAAGAGGAGATTTATAGCCAAGAAACAAGGTAGGGGAATCAATGGATGGAAAATCACTAGGAAGTAGGGTAACTCTTTGCTAAACTGACTTAGCAAGATTTCTGCTGAAAGGAAGCAAGGGTAAGAAGATGTTGACGGTGGTCAGACCGAGAGGAGGATTCCACTAAACTCTCTCAGTAGGATTCTTGATAAAACTGGAGTAAGCAGACCTAGACAGAGCCAAAGGTTGGGCCTAGTCAAAAGGAGGACCCAGAGGAGCTTGACTAGAGCCCGGTCAAGGAGTCTGTGTTCATGTGAACTTCTGATTTTGCTCCATTACCCCTTTCCAGCCTCATTTCCAGTCATTAGAGCCTGTGGATTCTATACTGATGTCATTGCAAACTTCCCATCTTTCCCTGAACATATCTCCAGGTCATCCCAACAACTCTAGAATTCCGTGGTGGACAGTTATAATCTCAGAGGCCAGGCACAGTGACACATCCCTATAACCCCAGCCTTTGGGAGGCTGAGGCAGGTGGATCGCTTGAGGTCAGTAATTTGAGACCAGCCTGGCCAACATGGTGAAACCCTGCCTTTACCAAAAAATACAAAAATTAGCTGGGCGTGGTGGTGCACGCCTACTTGCGAGGCTGAGGTGGGAGAATCACTTGAGCCTGGGAGGTGGAGGTTGCAGTGAGTGGAGATCACACCACTGCCCTCCAGCCTGGGCCACAGAGTGAGACCCTGTCTCAAAAAATATATAAAAATAAAATAAAAAACAGGGCCAGGCGCAGTGTCTCACGCCTGTAATCCCAGCACTTTGGGAGGCTGAGGTGGGTGAATCACTTGAGGTCAGGAGTTCGAGACCAGCCTGGCCGACATGGTGAAACCCCATCTCTACTAAAAATACAAAAATTAGCTGGGTGTGGTGGCAGGCGCCTGTAATCCAAGCTACTCAGAAGGCTGAGGCAGGAGAATCACTTGAACCCGAGAGGCAGAGGTTGCTGTGAGCCAAGATTGCACCACTGCACTCCAGCCCTGGGCAACAGAGCAAGACTCTGTCTTGAAAATAGAATAAAATAAAATAAAATGAGAGAGACAAAAATAAGAGAAAAAAAGGAAAAAGTTATCACCTCAGAGCAGTCCACCTGCCTTAGCCTCCCAAAGGCAGAGGAATAGAAAACATTGGGGAAACTGTGATTTAGGAAACAGCCATCTCCATGTGGACCTTCTGAATAGCTTTCCGTATTTGACAATTCCCCAAAGTAATCATTCCTTTGCTGAGTCCTTAATAGGACAGCTGCCCACTCACCAGCCGTGTGCCCTGGCATGGGACTGAATCAGCCTGCAGGAAGTTAGGAATCATATCCTTCTGCAATTTGCTAAAAAGAAAAAAAATGCTATTTGTGGAACAGAGGTCCTGCCTCAGCACTTGATTCAGTTCCGCTCCTTCCTGAGAGGTTTCTTACACATAGGCCCCCCTGCAAAGATTACTACTTTCCTTCACTTTCGTACTTCTTACTATAATAGCTAAGATAGATTTTATACAATGTGCTTTAAACAAGATTACATTTAATCCTTATGAGAGCCATGTGAAAAGATAGCTCATTTTATAGATGATAAAAGTAGGTTTAGAAAAATTAAGGATCTTGGTCAGGTGCGGTGGCTCACACCTGTAATCCCAGCATTTTGGGAGGCTAAGGCAGGTGGATTGCCTGAGGTTAGGAGTTCGAAACCAGCCTGGCCAACCTGGTGAAACCACGTCTCTACTAAAAATACAAAAATTAGCCGGGCATGGTGGTGCATACCTGTAATCCCAGCTACTCGGGAGGCTGAGGCAGGAGAATCACTCAAACCCGGGAGACAGGGGTTGCAGTGAACCGAGATCACACCATTGCACTCCAGCCTGGGCAACAAGAGCGAAACTCCATTTCAAAAAAAAAAGGAAAGAAGAAAAGAAAAAAGAAAGAAAGATAGATAAAGGGCAGAGTCAGGACTCAAATGTGACCCAAACCCACTCAAGTAACCATCCTCCACACTGTGTTTTGAAACCCAGTATTTAAGAGTTTGGAAAAGGTTAGTTTTGGGCTTATGTTTGGTTATTGTTTGTTTGTTTTGTTTTGTTTCTAATCTTAAATATATAAAATTAAAGTAAGAAGAGTTAGAAATTCCCTCCAAGAGTCAAACTATTTCTTTGTCAAAATATTCTTTCTATGTTTTTTCTTTTTTTTTTTTCTGTATTTTTTTCTAATCTTTGTGGCTACCAGGAAATATTTCTCAGTGGAACTGATGGAGCAAGAGAAATTTCTAGGCTCTTTATATTTGAGGGATGAGAAAAAGATCTAAAACTAAACAGTCATACTATTTGGAGGGAAAGAAAAATGATCACCTAAGTACTATTTTGGAATGACAGATATTATTTTTGAAATCTGGCTGGGCACAGTGGCTCACACCTGTAATCCCAGCACTTTAAGAGCCCAAGGTTGGTGGATCACTTGAGGTCAGGAGTTCAAGACCAGCCTGGCCAACATAGTGAACCCCTGTCTTTACTAAAAATACAAAAATTAGCCAGGCATGGTGGTGCACACCTGTAATCCCAGCGACTTGGGAGGCTGAGGCAGGAGACTCATTTGAACCTGGGAGGCAGGGGTTGCAGTAAGCTGAGATAGTGCCACCACACTCCAGCCTGGGTGACAGAGTGAGACTCTGTCTCAAAAAAAAAAAAAAGAAAAGAAAAAGAAAAACGAAAAAAGAATTCCATTTGGGGAAGGAAAACAAAGAACTTACCACACTTTTTGCTATGATGGTGTTTAGAAGCAATTCTGAATGGAGTTTTAAATTTGTGAACTATTTTCTGACTCCTGAACTACTCTTTTTTCCCCAACCCTTTTCCACAGCTCAACCCTCACCCTCCCAGAATGCCTGCTGTCCATTCCCTGGCATGTGCAGGAGGCAGGAACAATGCAGTTCCCAGTGGGTGCCTGCCAGGGAAGGTGGGCTTCTGTCCATCTGGGTGAGGACATCACTTAGGGGCCATCATCTTGTGTCAAAGGAAGGGTGATAAAATTTTTCTTCTCCCTCCTGACTTGCTTAAAAACCATCCAGACCATACCATTTTTCTTAATTTGCACTGGGTGGACGATAAATAATTTTTCTTCCTTCTTAATTTTGCCGAACCCTGCCCAGAAAGCAGGGCAAAGCCCTGATGGCCCTGGGGCCATTTCCCAGCGCCTCCCAGGGAGCTCTACCAGACCACGGTGACTCTGAGTGACCATGATGGGAAGTGATCTTCGTCCACAAAAGGGCCAGTTTGAGGCCTCTAGGGCCAGTTACATCCCTTGGACTCCCATGTACAGTTCCCAGAGTTTCAAATTTCTGAAAGATGAATACCATACAGTGTTCTCCAGCCCCAACACTAATTTTCTTTACCTCCTTTTCCCTTGAATATTTTTACTCTTTCTCACCATCTGCATTCCTATGAAGAGAGGTTTCCACTCAATCCTGCTTTAACATGCTCTTTTCTGAGTGTGGGCAGAGTCTTCTCTGTGGCTTAGTGGTTTTGAATGCTAAACAGAGCAGGAGACAAAATTTGATCCCTGGCTCTGTAACTTATATTTATTTCTCTAGTTTCTCAGGTCTGGAGCCTCCAGGAAAAAAAAAAAAGTGTGTTTTGATAAAAAGGAAGGAGTAGGTGGATTAGATGTGAAACACCGTTTCTAAAAGCAACAAGGTGTCAGAAGTCAGAAGGCCTGGGTTCCAGTCCCAACTTTGCCATTAACTTGCATCAGTGTGGCTTGTCACTTAGCTGCCTAATGTATAAGATAAAGTGGTCAAATGAGAAGTGGTACTGAACTGTATACATATAATATATAATATTATTTTATGTAAATATATTTATATATAAAGTTTATATACTGAACTATATATTATATAATATATAATATATTATATAAATATAATATTATTTATTATATTTATATAATTACAATATATATTATATAATTATAACATTTTCAATTATTTTTGAAATTGAATATTCAATTTTGAATTAGAATATATTTGAAATTGTTGAAATTAATTATATATTATATATAATTTATTTTTATATAATATATAATTTTATATATCTTATTTTATATTTTATATAATATATCATATTATATATTTTATATATATATGTCTATTAAGACGGAGTTTCACTCATTGCCCAGGCTGGAGTGCAATGGTACAATCTCGGCTCACTGCAACCTCCGCCTCCCGGATTCAAGCAATTCTCCTGCCTCGGCCTCCTGAGTAGCTGCAATTACAGGCATCCGCCACCATACCAAACTAATTTTTTATATTTTTGTGTTTTTGCTAGAGATGGGGTTTCACCATGTTGGCCAGTGTGGTCTCCAACCTGACCTCAGGTGATCCACCTGCCTCGACCTCCCAAAGTGCTGGAATTACAAGTATGAGCTACTGCTCCTGGCCCTGAACGATATTTAGAAGCACAGATTTTAAAGCAGACAGATCTTCAGTTTAACCCTGGCTGTGCTAATTATTGGCTGTATTTCTGCAGTCAATTTCTTTGACTTCCCTAAGCCTCAGTTTCATCATCTATAAGATGGGAATAAAAATCATACCTATTGTATGGGGTTGTGTAAGGATTAAAAAAGATAATGTTCACAGAGCTCTTAGCAAGTGTTCAATATAAGTAGCTATTAGTATAAAAGTTTCATAAAAGTCTTCCCACCTGTCTATATTTTAATATTCAATTTGAAAAAAAGGTCAAATTAGTTGTTTAACATATACTGATGATTAAACTTTTAATTATTTTTCACTTTTTAACTTGCAGTCTTTTTTTTTTTTGAGACATGGTCTCACCATGTTTCTCAGGCTAGAATGCAGTGACGTGATCATAGCTCACTGCAGCCTCTACCTCCTAGGCTCAAGCGAAAATCTCACATCAGCCTCCCAAGTAGGTGAGACTACAGGCATGTGCCACCACATCTAGCTACTGTTTATTTTTGGTAGAGGCAAGATCTTGCTATGTTGCTCGGGCTGGTCTCAAACTCCTGGGCTCAAGCAATCCTCCGACCTTGGAATTACAGGCCTGGGCCACCATGCCAGGATTACAGGCCTGAGCCACCATGCCGGCCTTGTAGTCCTACTTTTTGTTTTTTTAAAGAAGTCCCCTTTCTTCCTGGTTGGCTGAGTTTTTTGTTTTGTTTTGTTTTGTTTTTATCATGAATGGGTATTGAATTTGTTAAAGTCTTTTTCTTCATTCTTCATCTCCTGAAATGATACTGCTTTTCTCCTTCATCCTATAAATATGGGGAATTAACTATGATTAATTGATTTTTTATTGTTAAACCGACCTTATATTCTGAGGATAAAACCTACTTGGTCTGATGCATTACTTTTTTTTGAGACAGAGTCTCATTCTGTCGCTAGGCTGGAGTGCAATGGCGCGATCTTGGCTTACTGCAACCTCTGCCTCCCTGGTTCAAGTGATTCTCCTGCCTCGGCCTCCTGAGTCTGGGATTACAGGCTCGCACCACCATGCCCGGCTAATTTTTTTGTATTTTCAGTAGAGACAGGGTTTCACCGTGTTGGCCAGGCTGGTCTTGAACTCCTGACCTCAGGTAATCCGCCCACCTTGGCCTCCCAAAGTGCTGGAATTACAGGCATGAGCCACCGTGCCCAGCCACATTACTCTTTATGTCTATTACTTGATTTTATTTTGTTAAGGGATGATTGCATGTAAGTTCATGAGTGGTATTGGTCTGTGATTTTCACTTGTGTGTATGTGATATCTTTATCTGGGTGTTGGGATCGGAGTAATGCTGATAAAATGAAAAGGAAGTGCTCTTTTTCTATTTTCTCAAAGAGTTTGGGTAGAATCACTATCATTTCTCCTCTCCAAAAGGTTTAGTTCTGGCTTTTAAATATGAAACAAACTGCCCCTTTTAGTCCTCCCTCCCTCCACACAGTAAGTCTTAATTACTAATATGGAAAAGAAGCCATTATAAAAAGAGGTGGGCTGGGTGCCATGGCTCACGCCTGTAATCCCAGTACTTCGGAAGGCCGAGGTGGGTGGATCACTTGAGGTTAGGAGTTTGAGACCAGTCTGGCCAACATGGTGAAACCTCATCTCTACTAAACATACAAAAATTAGCTGGGCATGGCCAGGCGCGGTGGCTCACGCTTGTAATCCCATCACTTTGGGAGGCCGAGGCGGGCGGATCACGAGGGCAGGAGATCGAGACTACGGTGAAACCCCGTCTCTACTAAAAATACAAAAAAATTAGCCAGACGTAGTGGCGGGCGCCTATAGTCCCAGCTACTCGGAGAGGCTGAGGCAGGAGAATGGCATGAACCCGGGAGGCTGAGCTTGCAGTGAGCTGAGATTGCGCCACTGCACTCCAGCCTGGGCAACAGAGTGAGACTCCGTCTCAAAAAAAAAAAAAAAAAAAAAAAATTAGCTGGGCGTGATGGTACATACTTGTAATCCCAGCTACTCAGGAGGCTGAGGCAGGAGAATCACTTGAATCCAGGAGGCGCAGGTTGCAGTGAGCTGAGATCACACCACTGCACTCCAGCCTGGGTGACAGAGAGAGACTCTGTCTCAAAAAAAAAAAAAGAAAGAAAAGAAAAAAAAGAAATTATTTAAAGATGGAATTATATGTTCGTAGTTTCCTGTACTTTTCCTTTATAGCATTTATCACATCTATACACTTAATTATATTTAACTTACCACATTTAATATAATTAAATTCTTATAATTATCTCTCTCTTATTACTATGAGTCTTTTTCATACAATTATAAGTGTCATGAGGGAATAGACTAGTTCTGTTTTCTTTCTTTTTTTTTTCTTAAGACGGAGTCTTGCACTCTCGCCCAGGCTGGAGGGCAGTAGCACCATCTCGGCTCACTGCAAGCTCCGCCTCCCAGGTTTACGCCATTCTCCTGCCTGAGTCTCCCAAGTAGCTGGGACTACAGGCGCCCGCCACCATGCCTGGCTAATTTTTTGTATTTTTAGTAGAGATGGGGTTTCACCGTGTTAGCCAGGATGGTCTCGATCTCCTGACCTTGTGATCCGCCCGCCTCGGCCTCCCAAAGTGCTAGGATTACAGGCGTGAGCCACTGCACCCAGCCTAGTTCTGTTTTCTTATTACTGTCTTCATAAACTTAGCTCAAGAGTAGAAAGGCAGGAGAATGGCGTGAACCCGGGAGGCGGAGCTTGCAGTGAGCCGAGATTGCGCCACTGCACTCCAGCCTGGGCGACAGAGCGAGACTCCGTCTCAAAAAAAAAAAAAAAAAAAAAGAGTAGAAAGGCAGGAGACCAGGTGCAGTGGCTCACACCTTTAATCCTCACACACTGAAACGCTGATGCTGGAGCATTCTTGAGCCCAGGAGTTCAAGACCAGCCTGGGCAACACACTGAGACTCCCGTCTCTACAAAAAATAGGACTGGTAAATAGTTGGTTAATATATCGATAAATTAATTAATACATTACTTAATATTTTCAGATGAACTTCCCAGAGAATTTGCATGTCTCTCTGAAAACTTAATTAATTCGGCTTACATCCATTGAGGGCCTATTTGGTGACAAGCATTGTGTAAATACAAAGAAGAATTGAAAAGAATGGCCCTGCCTGGGGAATTTAACATGCAGTAGGAGAAAAGATGAGACACTATATAGGCATGACAAAATGTAAGATCTATTATAGAAGTGTCTACAGAGTATTATAGGAAAATGGATAAAAAAGAAATTCATGCTATTCAGGCAAAGCAATATATTCAGGCTGGCCTCTTGGAAGAGAGGAAAAGATTTTCTAAGCAGGGAAGGTGAGGCAATAAGCAGCGTGAGCAGCACATGGTGGGTGTGGCTAGGAAGGTGTCTTTGTTATACTCTAGCCCAGCACGTTGCCCAGTGGGTCATTCCTGTGTGCTCCTGCTGTGGGAAGAGAGAGCAGAAAGCAAAGCAAATGGGCTGGGCGCAGTGGCTCACGCCTGTAATCCAAGCACTTTGGGAGGCCAAGGCGGGCGGATCACATGAGGTCAGGAGTTTGAGACCAGCCTGGCCAACACGGCGAAACTCCGTCTCTACTAAAAATACAAAAAAATTAGCCAGGCGTGGTGGCACATGCCTGTAATCACAGCTACTTGGGAGGCTGAGGCAGGAGAATCACTTGAAACTGGGAGGCAGAGGTTGCAGTGAGCTGAGATCATGCCACTGCACTCCAGGCTGGGCAACAGGGCAAGACTCTGTCTCAAAAAAAAAAAAAAAAAAAAAAAGAAAGAAAGAAAAGAAAGCAAGCAAGGAGAGTGAGTGCTGGGGAATGTGGCCCCAGTCCACATCCTGAAGAACCTTGAGTGTTCGTGCAGGAGTCTCCTCTTTATCTTGTAGGCAGTGGTAAGGCCACTCGAGGTTAACTAGGACAGCGCTTTGCAAACTTCTCCATGAGTGCTCCTAAAGGCAGAGGAGTGTGCATGTGGACCTCAGAGATTTGAGACATAGCCCAGAACAACCTGTCAAAGCCTGGTGTTTCTTTAAAGTCTCGCTTTAGCTTAAAAATGCATATAAGGCCAGGTGTGGTGGCTCTTGCTCATGATCCCATCACTTTGGGAGGCCAAGGCAGGCAGATTGCCTGAGCTCAGGAGTTCAAGACCCATCTGGGCAACATGGTGAAACCCTGTCTCTGCTAAAAATACAGAAAATTAGCTAGGCATGGTAGTGCACACCTATTGTCCCAGCTACTTGGGAGGCTAAGGTGGGAGGATCACTTGAGCTTGGGAGGCAAAGGTTGCAGTGAACCGAGATCTCACCACTGCACTCCTCCAGCCTGGGTGACGCAGCTAGACCCTGTCTCAAAAAAGAAATGCATATAAATTTTGTATTCCACTCCATATATATATTTAAATACCGAGCAGTGTTTTCAATTACTTATTTAGTAAACTGACACTCCAAGAAAATATTGATTACATAATTATTTTAGAATGCTATATGTTTCTGTCTCATTGCCCAAGACCATCAGGGATATGTACACATTTCTGAGAAGGACAAAAGAAGGAGAATATCCGTTTTGTTCACTGCTGTATGCCCAGCACTGCAGATGGTGACTGACATATAGCAAGTGCTCAATAAGTATTTATTAAATGAATGAATGACATTAAATGACCAGTTATTCTAAAAAGTGATATGAGCAGATGGCTGTTGGATTATTGCAGAGGCAAAATCCAGAGGAGTAGGATTTGGCCCTTCTAGTCTCTGCTGCCAGATAGTCCTGCAAGCTGAATGAACTACATCCAACTCCCTAATGATTTCAATTCACTCACCTGTGACACCACAGCCCACCAAAAATCCTGGATATTTAAGAGGGGTTTTGTGGGGTAGGGGTGAAATAGATCTCTACTTGCCTCTGGATTAATCTCAAAGATTAGCAAACCACTCAACTGGGAAAACCGTAAGCTGTGCATGGTAGTTCATGCCTGTAATCCCAACACTTTGGGAGGCCAAAGCAAGAGGATCACTTGAGGCCAGGAGTTCGAGACCAGCCTAGGGAACATAGAAAGACCCCCCCCATCTCTACAAAAAAAGAAAGAAAAAGAAAATTATAGATAAAAGCAGACACTTGTTGTTAAACTAAAAATAACAACCAAAAAAATATAATAGGGCTGTTCTCTGTAGGCCAATTCCGATAATATTTACCTAGAAGTTTCCTTCTCCTAAGTCTCCCCTCAAATGAATTGCTCTCTCCTCACTGCTCCTTTTCTCTCTCCCTTGCAATCCAACCCTGAGTAATGAGTTCACTGCCACCCAATCATCCAGAACTCGTTCCTGCCTTTCTCCTTTGCATTTTCCTTCCATTTGTCACTCATGTCTCATTTCCTGCACTGATTTTCATCATTTATGGGTCGCCATCTCCTCTGAGCTGCCACAGCATTAGAGGTAGTGTCAATTTTGTGCTGTCTTAAAGTATTTGCTAATTTTTTCACATGCCTTACAACTACACTGGATGCTACATGAGGACAGGAGTCAGGAATTGTGTATGGATTGTGTCTATTCTTACATGTTCCACAAAATCTCTGTACAATGCTGTACATAATACATGGTCACATTGCAGGTTCCCTGATTGACACAGGAACTAACAGGCAAAGAAATCTGCCTGTGTGTACACTGCACTTCCTCATGGGACTTGCCACAAATTTCTCATGTACAAAAACCTTGGCCAGGCACAGTGGGATTATTCTTGTAATCCCAGCACTTTGGGAGGCTGAGGTGGGCAGATCACTTGAGGCCAGCAGTTCAAGACCAGCCTAGCCAACATGGTGAAGTACTGTCTCTACAAAAATTGAAAAATTAGCCAGTGTGGTGGCACATGCCTGTAATCCCAGCTACTTGGGAGGCTGAGGCACAAGAATGGCTTGAACCCAGGAGGTGGAGGCTGCAGTGAGCCAAGATCACACAGTAGTGTGATCCAACCTGGGTGACAGAGCAAGATTCTGTCTCAAAAAAAAAAAAAAAGAAGAAAGAAGAAAGAAAAGAAAAAAATCTTCAGATCTCTGCTAGAATTCTGCAGAGTTCACGCCCCTAGAAGGGTCACAGCTGGAGGCCAATATGATATGCCCAGAAAAGCTGATTCCTGGACTAGAAACCAGAGTGGCTTAGTGGCTTTTAAAGACCACAGAGAAAACGAAAGATTTAAACAAATATTTTTTCTAAGAAGGCCTCAGTGTCTGGTAGGGTTTCCAAGCTGCAAACACAGCAAAAGGGATGAGGGTACAAGAATAAGCTATTTTGGGCAGAGCAGGCCTTCGTTTCTATTGGACATGATAGCTTCATCCTGAGCATTTCTGTACTTCTTTAATTTGTTCCGAAAGCCTTGATTCATTTCCCTTAGTTTGAACCAAAATAGCTTAAATACAACATGCCTGGTGAGTAGAAAGAAAGGAAGAAGGAAAGAAGGGAAGACAGGGAGGAAGAGAGGGGGAAAGCAAGAAAAACACAAGACATGAAAACAAAATCTCACATGCGTTTTCTCTTTGGGTTTCATAGGTCAAAATTAGCAAAATGAGTGGCAATTTCCTCATTCCTGATGAAACTTGCTTTCACATTTCTCTGCTACCTTTTTCCCAGATAAGGTTCTTGGGATAAGATAGAGCCTATTGGGAAATAGAAGCTTTTTCTCCTTTTCTATCATGCTGAGCAGAGGGTGTTGCAACAGAAAAGCTTTCCAGTAGGAGTGTGGCCACCGTGTATCCCACATGAGCTTCCTGAGTACACAGACAAGCTGTTCTGTTTCCCGGAGGACTGTCCTATCTGTCCCAGGGTTAGAGAAACAATATCACAGTCAGTATCGCAGTCGACAGACACAACCCTGCCAATGATGACTATCTGTTGAACAGGGGAAGTGGGAGGATAAAAAGCCATAGAGCAAATTAAATATTTTGTTGCTCTCAAAAATGGAGCAGAGCACCTGGCACGGTGGCTCACGCCTGTAATCCCAGTACTAGGAAAGCTTGGGAGGGTCTCTTGAACCCAAGAGTTTAAGACCAGCCTGGGCAACATAGCAAGACCCCATTTCTAAAAAAATTAAAAAATTAAAATGGAGCAGAGAAAATGTCTATAGTCTAGAAGAGAGTATCTGCCCCCTAAATCACTTACTGATATTTTAGGTAATGTGGTAGATTGAACACATGTATTTTTCTCTGTTTCCTCCCTAAAACCCACTAAAGTGAAAGTAAAGCGCCAGACACAGTGGCTCCCAATCCCAGCAGTTTGGGAGGCCGTAGACAGGCGGATTGCTTGAGTCCAGGAGTTCAAGACTAGCCTGGCAACATGGCAAAACCCCATGTCTACAAAAAATACAAAAATTAGCTGGACGCAAGGGGATGTGCCTGTAGTCAGTACCAGCTACTCAGGTGGCTGAAAATGGGGGAGGAAATAAAGGTGAAAGAGAAATGTCAACAAATGTTTGACTGATGAAAGCAGGTGGAAGAGAGGTAACGGACTTACCAAAACACAGTGGCTGAAACCCTAGTGCTTAAAAGCCAGTTTATTAAAAGGCTTAAGGACTGGAACCTATATAGGTATACTCCTGACCCACTAAACCCACCCAACTCAGAGAACATTGGCAGCCATTACCCACCTCCCACTGACAGATATGTGATTTTAAAATTTTTCTCTTGCCAGGTGAGGTGGCTCACGCCTGTAATCCCAGCACTTTGGGAGGCCAAGGCGGGCAGATCACTTGAGGCCAGGAATTCCAGACCAGCCTGGCCAACGTGGTGAAACCTCGTCTCTACTAAAAATACAAAAATTAGCCGGTCATGGTGCCGCATGCCTGTAATCCCAGATACTCAGGAGGCTGAGGCAGGAGAATTGCTTGAACCTGGGAGGCGGAGGTTGCAGTGACCTGAGATTGTGCCACTGCACTCTAGCCTGGATGACAGAACAAGACTCCATCTCAAAAAAAAAAAAAAATACGCATTTTTCTCTGGAGTAATTCAACAGCTTCAGAAAAAAGGTCTACAGACACTGACATTGGGAATCTCACAATCAAGCAGCCTACAAAGAAGCCCACTATACCAGTCCTCTCATTCACAGCATTTCCAAACAGCTTTTTTTTTTTTTTTTTTTTTTTTTTTTGAGACGGAGTGTCGCTCTGTGTCGCCCAGGCCGGAGTGCAGTGGCGGGATCTTGGCTCACTCAAGCTTCGCCTCCGGGTTCACGTCATTCTCTTGCCTCAGCCTCCTGCGTACCTGGGACTATAGGCGCCCGCCACCACGCCCAGCTAATTTTTTGTAGTTTTAGTAGAGACGGGGTTTCACCATGTTACCAAGGATGGTCTCGACCTCCTGACCTCATGATCCGCCCGCCTTGGCCTCCCAAAGTGCTGGGATTACAAGCGTGAGCCACCGCACCCAGCCCCAAACAGCTTTTTAGTATCTCTCAATATAACATAAAACTTTTGAGAAAAGTAAGAGAAAAGCAAATAGAAACAAAGACTATGCAAGGAACCCTGTGATTAATATTCTGAGAGACACAATGGAAGATACTGTATCCATCAAACAAGAATAGAATAATAATAACAACAATAATAGCAATATTTATTGAACATTTACTATGTTTCAGACATGTATTAAAACTAAATTCTCATAACATGCTTTAATAATCATCATTTAATCATCAAATAATTGAATACAATTATTTCCTCCATTTTATAGATAAGAAAACTGAGAGGATAAAGAACTTGCCCAAGCTTGTAGAACTAGAAAATAATTTTTCTGGTATTTGAATTGCTGATTTTAACAATTATAAGGCCATCCAAGAGATCCCTTGACAAACTCTTGGAACAACTCAACCAAACAACATGAGAGAAAAGATCTAAAAAAAATAGAGGATCAGTCCAGGAGGTCCGACATCTGAAAGATGAGTATATGAAAAAGAAGAGAAAATGACATGAATTATTTGTATTTTTATTTATCATTACTTTTTTTTTTTTGTGGAGATGGGGTCTCACTATGTTGCCCAGGTTAGTCTCAATCTCCTGAGCTCCAGCAATCCTTATGCCTTTGCCTCCCAAAGCACTGGGATTAGAGGTGTGAGTCACTGAACTCAGCAGAATTATTTTTAAATAGTACAACATTTCCTGACATTTAAATGAGTCTTTAGATTAAAAGGCACATCAAAATAAGTGAATGGGAAAAAGTCTTATACCAAAACCCATCATAGTAAAATTTTACAACTCCAGGAATAAAGATAAGACCCTAGGCCAGGCGCGTGGCTCACACCTGTAATTCCAGCACTTTGGGAGGCCAGGGTGGGTGGGTCACCTGAGGTCAGGAGTTCGAGACCAGACTAGCCAACATGGTGAAACCTTGTCTCTAATAAAAATACAAAAATTAGCCAGGCTTGGTGGCGTGCGCCTCTAATCCCAGCTACTGGGGAGGCTGAGACAGGAGAATCACTTGAATCCAGGAGGCAGAGATTGCTGTGAGCAGGGATTGCGCCACTGTACTCCAGTCTGAGCGACAGAGCCAGACTCAGTCTCAAAAAAAAAAAATAATGTGAGACATAAAATGCATATGAACTGGTAGGAGGGAAACTGAGGGCCACGTGTGAGAGAGACTTACTTTTCATTGTATACTAGTTTGTTCTGTTTGAATATTTACCATATGCTTACATTACATTATTCAAAAAAGTTTTTAAAAGCTTTTTAAGGGATGCTAATAATTAATTAGATTTGTGAACTGCCCATCTTAGATATTAAAGTACTTGGGTGATTTCTTGTTCTTCGTTACCCCCTGTAAGCATGAAGAACACCAGGTCTATAGGAAAGGCAGTCAGCCAGAACTGGTTTGATGCTCTGATGAAAACGCAAAGATCAGCCAGCCACGGTGACTCATTCCTGTAATCCCAGCACTTTGGGAGGCCGAGGCAGGCAGATCACCTGAGGTCCGGAGTTTGAGACCAGTCTGACCAACATGGAGAAACCCTGTCTCTACTAAAAATACAAAATTAGCCGGGTGTAGTGGCGCATGCCTGTAATCCCAGCTACTTGGGAGGCTGAGGCAGGGGAATTGCTTGAACCAGGAGGTGGAGGTTGCAGTGAGCCAAGATCGTGCCATTGCACTCCAGCCTGGGCAACAAGAGTGAAACTCCATCTCAAAAAAAAAAAAAAAGAAAGAAAGAAAATGCAAAGATCACCTGGAAGACAATCCCCTGGCAAGACAAACTCAAGACTCGTAGTTAGGTCATTTGAGTGAATACATGAGTGAATGAATGAGTACATGAGTGTAAGGCAGCCATTTGAGTCATTTGGGTGTGAGGGAGGGACAGGAAGAAAGTAAAGTTAGGGGAAATGACTTGGCATTACAAATCCTCCCTTGCTGAGACGCGACATTTTCTTCTGGGATATAAACTGGGTATAGGAGCCAAATTGCAATGCCAGGTCTATTCTTGCCACTTTAATGAGAAAAGTGGAAGTCTGGGTTAGCCCATTTATCTGCATACCATCATTTAGTTGCATACAGATCGAGGTCCAGATTTTTAATTGCCCTGATCTGTCTCTGGGAGAAAAGAAGCTCCAATATTTTCTTTGTCAAGCATGAGCTAAGTTTGATTATAGTTCTGCTCACACATTTGATGTAAGAAGCAGATTAAAGTTTATTGCAGTCTTGGCTGGGTGTGGGGGCTTATGCCTGTAATCCCAGCACTTTGGGAGGCCGAGGCAGGAAGATCACCTGAGATCAGGAGTTCGAGACTAGCCTGGCCAACATGGTGAAACCTTGTCTCTGTTAAAAATACAAAAAAAAAAAAAAAAAATTAGCCAGGCATAGTGGTGCATGCCTGTAATCCCAGCTACTTGGGAGGCTGAGACAGGAGAATCACTTGAACTCCGGAGGCGGAGGTTGCACTGAGCCAAGATTGTGCTACTGCACTCTAGCCTGGGCAACAGAGCGAGACTCCATCTCAAAAAAAGAAAAAAAAAGTTTACTGCAGTCTTTGAGAACTTATACACTGGTTGTTTTAAAGCTACTTAAAAAGTGTATATTAAATGAATGGTATGATGCATATGGTCAGCTTTCCATGAACACATTCGTAAGAATATGTTCCAAAGATTTCTCCCCAATGATGATAGGTGAGTAGCATCAGTGTCTTGGAGAAAGACTGCCACATTCTTTAGTGCTGTACACAAATGCCATAAAGAGAGTGAATTACTGCCTTTCATATTCTACCTGCCATAATCTTTGAAGATAATTCCTTTTTTCCCGCTAAGATCAGGATGGTACAGCTTTTATAAAAATTGCCCTATGACAAATTACAGGAAAATTTATTATCAGGGTGGCATGAACAGCATTATAGTTTATTTTATTTATAGCGGATAAAAGGTCTCAGCCAGGCATGGTGGCTCACGCCTATAATCCCAGCGCTTTGGGAGGCCAAGGCAAGTGGATCACCTGAGGTTAGGAATTCGAGACCAGCCTGGCCAACATGGTGAAACCCCGTCTCTACTAAAAATACAAAAATTAGCCAGGCATGGTGGCGAGTGTCTGTAATCCCAGCTACTTGGGAGGCTGAAGCAGGAGAATTGCTTGAACTCAGGAGGCAGAGGCTGCAGTGAGCTGAGATTGTACCACTGCACTCCAGCCTGGGCAGCAGAGCAAGACTCTAGCTAAAAATTAATAAATAAATAAATAATAAAAATAAAAAAAGTCTCAAGTCAAACTTAGTTGAAATTTTGGCTCTACCAATTATTATCTCTTAGATCTTAGCAAATAGGCCTTTCTGAGTCTCAGATTTTGCCCTGTAAAATGAGGCAACATTTTGCTTTGTCAGATTGTTCTGATTAAATGAAATTATATATCTATCCCTTAGTGCACAGTGACTGGTATATGCATTTTACAATTTTCAGAGTATTATCAGATAATATTTCAGAGTATTCAGGGTGGTGCCCGCCACTACGCCTGGCTAATTTTTGTATTTTTAGTAGAGATGGGGTTTCACCATGTTGGCCAGGCTGGTCTCGAACTCCTAACCTCAGGTGATACACTCACCTTGGCCTCCCAAAGGGCTGGGATTACAGGCGTGAGCTACCGTGCCTGGCTGAGACCTTTTATCCTCTATAAATAAAATAAACTATAGGCTGTTCATGCCACCCTGATAACATATTTTCCTGGAATTTGTCATAGGGAAATAACACTAAACTACAATTCTCACTTATTCTGCATAATAAAACTCAAAATATGTACGAAAAAGAATTGTGAAATCTGAAAAGTGCTTTGCAAACATAAAAGTGGTCATATCAAGCTTATCACATTTCTGTAAAACAGAAAGAAGAATTCATGTCATAACCTACTCTTACGAGATGTTGTGGTTGCCAAAAAACTAGTGAATTGTGAAAGCATTTTTAATTCTATAAGAAGACAATGATTGTTATTGTGAGTGGGGAGGCAGAGGACACGTATGGATAATTTTTAAGGCTTTATTTATTTATTTATTTTTGAGATGGAGTTTCACTCTGTCACCCAGCCTGGCATGCAGTGGTGTGATCTCGGCTCAATGTGACCTCCACCTCCCAGGTTCAAGTGATTCTCCTGCCTCAGTCTCCCGAGTAGCTGGGATTACAGATGCCTGCCACCATGCCTGGCTAATATTTTGTATTTTTAGTAGAGACAGGATTTCATCATGTTGGCCAGGCTGCTCTCAAACTCCTGATCTCAGGTGATCCGCCTGTCTCAGCCTCCCAAAATGCTGGGATTATAGGCATGAGCCTCCACACCAGGCCTTTAAGTCTTTATTAAAGTGTGTGGTAGGCAGCCTTTAAGATTGCACCTAATGATTCCTGCCTCTTAATATTCCTCTCTCCTTGAGTGTGGGCTGGAATTATTGAATTGCTTATAACAAGTAGAATATGGCAGCAGAGATTAGATGTCTCCTCTGAGATGTCTCATCTTGTGCTCTTTTTTGCATCACCTACCCTGGGGGAAGCCAGCTGCCATGTGGTGAGGCAGCCTTGTGGAGAGGTCCATGTGGTGAGGATTGAAACCTGCTAACAACCTCATGAGCGAGCTTAGAAGTAAATCTCCCTCCACCTCATGTGAGCCTTCAGATGAGACTCCAACCCCATCCAACAGTTTGTATTTCATGAGAGACCCTGAGTCAGAGCCACCCAGCTAAGCCATGCTCAGATTCCTGACCCACAGAAACAGTAAGATAACACGTTTATTGTTTCAAGCTGCTAAGTTTTGGGACAATTTGGTATGCAGCAATAGATAATATAAAGTATAATATACATACAGAAGAATGCAGCTGTCATAAATGTAGAGCTCAACAAATTTCATGAAATGGTCACACCCAAGTAACAAGCACCCAAATCAAGAAATAGAACTGGCACCTTGGAAGGCCCCACCATGTTCCCGTCTATTCACTACTGCTTACTCCAGGAGTAACCACTATCTAGACTTCTAACAGCACAGATTTTTTTTTTCTGTTTCTGTACCTTGCAATCATATAGAATGGAATCCTATAGAATGTACTCTTTTGTATCTACTTGTTTCTCATCGGCATTACATTAATCACATGTAGTTTCTGAAAGCCTACTCTAAAATGCCATTGTTTAATCATAATATTTAATCTATTCCAAATAACAGTAAAGAAGACTGTGAGTTTATATATATGTAAAAAATGTGAGTCTAAGTAAAGAAAAATAAACTGAAAAACATTTCTAGGCCAGGTGCCGTGGCTCACACCTGTAATCCCAGCACTTTGAGAGCATAGGAAAGAGGATCTCTTGAGCCCAGGAGTTGGAGACCAGCCTGGACAACACAGCAAGACCTTGTCTCTACCAAAAAAAAAAATTTAAATTAGCCAGGTGTGCTGGTGCACACTTGTAGTTCCAGATGCTCAGGAGGCTGAGGCAGGAGGATCGCTTGAGCCTAGGAGATTGAGGCTGCAGTGAGCTATGATCACACGACTGCACTTCAGCCTGGGCAACAGAGCGAGACCCTGTCTCAATATGTACTTTTTTGTATATGACCAAGAGTAGAAAACATGATGATGAAAGCTTTAAGGGGAATCCAGAGCAAAAAATTTGTGTTAGTTACCTATACTGGGTAGCAGTCCAATATACTGTTCAGGGTATGGGTCTTAGAGTTAAATGGCTGGATTAGAATAGTGGCTGAATTCCTCATGATCTGTGTGCTCTTGGGCAAGTTAATCTTTCTGCATTTCAGTATCTGTCTGTAGAATGAATATAATAGTGCTTACTTCACAAGATTATTGAGAAGATGAAGAAATGGAAATGAATATAAATCAAGTACCAATGCTTTGCACATAATAAGTCCTCAAAAATTACTATTATTAAGAAGTGCTACATTTGGGGGTTTTAAAAATTATAGGTTGCCAAATTTGTACTATCTGTGATTTTTATCATGTAGGACGTGATTTTCCTGTGAGTAGAAAATGCAGGGCTGGGAGTGGTGTCTTATGCCTGTAATCCTTGCCCTTTGGAAGGCCAAGGAGGAAGAATTGCTTGAGCCCAGGAGTTCAAGACCAGCCTGGGCAACACAGTGAGACCCCCATCTCAAAAAAAAGGAAGGAAGGAAGGGAGGGAGGGAGGGAAAGAAAATGCGTCTCCTTCAATTATTTGTTTGTTTCATGGCTCTTCTGCCCTTCCCTAGGGAGAGTGAATGAGAGGAGCAGGGATGAAGTTCAAACCAGTCATCTTCTCTCTTTGTTATTAGCTTTGATAGGAAAGTGGAAGGGGCAGGATAAAACTAAAGGCTGAACTGAGGATTTGTCAGTGGATTTTAATTATCAACATAATCTCAATTCTTCCTGGCCATGGATTCCTAACAATCGATTATTTTCTTTTTCATAGTAAGTCTGTGTCTATTTTTAATTCCCGCCCCCTCTGCCTCTGTTCGAATCTCTCTGACGAAGGTAATAAAAGATTTAGATTTAGAAAGCGACTTCACATTTGGAATGAGGCAGCGACTATAAATAGACATGTCAATGAAATAGGTTAGCGTGGGATCTGGATCTCTGAGAGTCTCGGAATCAAAGGCACATATTCTTGCCTGATCTGTGTACTGGCACAGGCATTCTTGCCAGGGTCTTCAAACAGTTGTGTGTATGTATGTTTCTGCCTGTGTAAACATGAATACATGCATGGAACATATATAGCCTATTATCAAGGACAGAATTCAGAGAGGTACCTGCTGTATTTCTGAGTGGTGGAGTGATCTTTGTGGACCAGATTGTTATCCTTATCCTGACAATTATTACTGGAGAAATCAACACAAAACATTACTCCCAAATAGTCAACCCCCAGTCTGTAGAACAGCGGTGCAGCTTCCAGGCGCAGTATGTTTTATTACTGACCATCCTCCTTCCCACCACCAGACTTTGAGAACCTATCAGGACGAAGGGTCCACAGTGATGTTCCAATCTGCCAGTCGCAGAAGTCAGCTTGGCAACTGGTTTGCTAATCACTAGGGCTGCCATTCAGCCTGGAAGGTCATTGCCTGCAATGTATAGCTGCTAAAATTCTAACCTACTCTTCAAGGTCTGGGATAAACATTTCTTTTACTATGAAGCCATCCCTGATCACGTTAGTGATCTTCCTCCTCTAAATTCCTAAAACAGCTTGACTCTTACACAATACTCATTATCGTACACTGCCTTGAACTGGGTGCCTGTTTTGTGTCTCTATTTGATTGTGATCTCTTGATACACAAAAGACAATGTCATTCATCTCTGTATCCCTGGCAGCACCTAGGATGGTAACAGGTGCTGCTTATATTTATTGAACAAATATGCACTCCAGGTTACTCACCTCTGGGTGCCAACTATTTAGTCAATGTACCTGCTAATTTGTGGCACCCACAACTGGAAGCATAAGGGGTGTTTAAGAAAATGTTGTAGCATCAGTATCCCTGAATATGTTATGATATACAATAATTAAAAATTGGGTATTGGGTGGGCGTGGTGGCTCACGCCTGTAATCCCAGCACTTTGGGAGGCCGAGGCAGGCAGATCACAAGGTCAGGAGATCGAAACCATCCTGCCTAACACGGTGAAACCCCGTCTCTACTAAAAATACAAAAAATTAGTCGGGCGTGGTGGCGGGCACCTGTAGTCCCAGCTACACAGGAGGCTGAGGCAGAATGGCGTGAACCCGGGAGGCAGAGCTTGCAGTGAGCCAAGATTGCACCACTACACTCCAGTCTGGGCGACAGAGTGACACTCCATCTCAAAAAAAAAAAAAAAATTGGGTTCTAACAGACCTGTCAACATCTTGGAACCGTTTTGCCGTGATTTCAGATCCCCAGTGACAATAAGAGAATGTAAATAACTTGATACATTTCAGCTGACTAGTTTTGAATATGAAATTGGCCTGCAGATGGCCAAGCACGGTGGCTCATGCCTGCAATCCCAGCACTTTGGGAGGCCGAGGTGGGGGGGATCACCTGAGGTCAGGAGTTCCAGACCAGCCTAATCAACATAGTGAAACCCCATCTCTACTGAAAACACAAAATTAGCCAAGCGTAGTAGCGGGCGCCTGTAATCCCAGCTACTCGGGAGGCTGAGGCAGGAGAATCACTTCAACCCGGGAGGCGGAGGTTGCAGTGAGCCAAGATCACACCACTGCACTCCAGCCTGGGCAACAAGAGCAAAACTCTGTCTCAAAAAAAAAAAAAAAAAAAAGAGAGAAAGTGACCTAGATAGGGTCTGAAGGCAAGATAGTGACCTAGATGACCTTCTGTGGGCCTGCCCAAGCTTGAGATTCTACATTACATAGAGTCAGAGCATTCCAGGATTCCGTAATTTACTGGCCTAGAACAAACACTAAACTTCAAGATTGAAAGAGCCTTAAGAGTTATTTTGCCAATTTCTTAATCTCCCTGAAACCACTGGGGCAGACTTGTTCCTTCCCTTGTTGCCTTTTCTTGTTAACTATCTAGAGGCCATAGTTGACCACATTTGACGAATTGATTCGTTTCATAATAAATTCCACAATTAAAATAAGTTTTTCTGAGCCGGGGGGGATCACTTGAGACCCAGAGTTCAAGACCAGCCTGGCCAAAATGGTGAAACCCCATCTCTAAATAAATAAATAAATAAAATAAATAAGTCTTTTTTGGTCTTAGACAAACAATGTAAACATCCGCTTCAGTTGGAATAAGTTAAAACAGTGATCTTAAGTTATTAAAATAGGGTATGTTACTATTTCCTGGGAAAAGTTCCTCTCAAATGCCTAACCATATTTTCTAAGATTTTCGTTTTTTCCATGGGCCTTTGAACATTCAATGCACATGGTTGAAAATTTAGCACATAACCACAAATGGCAGCAAAGTGCTTATAAGCTTAAATCCAAAGTAGTCTGTAATTCTTAGTCCATTATAATCCTTGTTACTAAGAATAACTACCTTAAAGGTGAGGCCTGGCTAATCCTCCCTAAGTAAATTCTGCCCCCTTGTGGATTAAAATAGCAACAGAAAGGAAAGACACGCTGCAGTTGGATGGGCCAGTTCTTTTCAGTTCTTTGAAAGAGCCCTTCAACAATCTTGAAAAGTCCCTTCAGCAGTCTTGAAAAGTCATGTTAATAATGGAACAAAACTGTGGCTGGGCATGGTGGCTCACACCTGTAATCCCAGCACTTTGGGAGGCTGAGGTGGGCGGATCACCTGAGGTCAGGAGTTCCATGCCAGCCTGGCCAACATGGTGAACTCTGTCTCTACTAAAAACACAAAAATTAGCTGGATGTGGTCGTGTGCATCTGTAATCCCAGCTACTCGGAAGGCTGAGGCACTTGAACCCAGGAGGTAGAAGTTGCAGTGAGCCCAGATCGCGCCACTGCACTCCAGCTGAGGCACACACACGCAAAAACCACACACACAATGGCACAAAACTAGACCTTTTGTATAAATTGTGTAAGTGCTCACTGATGGTGACAAAATACACTGACAGTAGTGTACACTTGTATTTTATATTTGCATCACATTCAACTAAGACAGGGCCTTGAATATACTAAGCACTCATAATTATTAGTGGTTCATAGAATATTATAGTTAGAAAAGACATTAAATATTGGGTTTAACATCCACATATAAGGATCCCTTTACAACTCCTCACACACCCTCATTCGAATGACTCCAGTAATGGAAAATTCACCAAACAGTAGAGCTCTTTCTCTTATCAGACAGGGCTGTTACAGAGTCAGTCAACATATTAAGCCCAAATGGCATAAGCCCTTTCTTTCCTTTCCCTCAACTTCTCCCTTTTCTCTCACTCCTCTCTCATCTTTCTCCTCCTCTAAAACTAACCCACAGACTGGGAAGGAAGTAGAAGCTCAATACCCGGCCCCCTTGACTGATACTCACAGCTCAGGCTGTCACCTTGGTCTTTGTACCAACACCATTTTTTTTTTCTTTGAGAAGTTTCGGTCTGTTGCTCAGGCTGGAGTGCCATGTCGTGATCTTGGCTCGCTACAGCCTGCACTTCCTGAGTTCAAGCAATTCTCCTGTCTAAACCTCCCTAGTAGCTGGGATTACAAGCATGAGTTACCACACCTGGCTTTTTTTTTTTTTTTTTTTCTGGCAGATTCTCGCTCTGTCACCCAGGCTGGAGTGCAGTGGTGCAATCAGGGCTCACTGCAACTTCCACCTCCCAGGTTCAAGTGATTCTCCCATCTCAGCCTCCCAAGTAGCTGGAATTACAGGCACCTGCCAACACGGCCAGCTAATTTTTGTGTTTTTAGCAGAGACGGGGGTTTCACCATGTTGGGCAGGCTGGTCTCGAACTCCTCACCTTGTGATCTGCCCGCCTCAGCCTCCCAAAGTGCTGGGATTACAGGCGTGAGCCATCACATGGGCAACACCACTTATTTCGAGGACTCCAGGAAGAAATATCCCCTTTGGAGGGGTGGAAGGAAGTAACTAGGCACCATATTGATTCCGTAATTCTGACCAAAGGAACAAAATGCAGTAAACCTATTACTTGTTTTGTGGCCTTTTAAATGATGGACGGTAGCTACAATGCTGCCCCTTGGTTTTCCATCTTCATAATTTATTCACCTATAACTGCATTAGCTGTTCCTCATATATTTTTCTGACCCTATCATTTGCCGGTCATGACTCCCCGAATGCCCCTTTTTGTCAATGTCCCTCCCAGTTTTCAGCATCTAAAACTGAACACAGTTGCTCTGGATATGCTAGGTTGGCTAGTGTAAAGTACAATGGAGATGTTACTCCCGTGTTTGGAACATCAAACCTCTATAAATGCAGCCACATCATACTGGTGGTCAATAAATCTCTTAGTTCCCCAGGTCCTCCAGGTCTTTCCTACCCTGGACTTGTGTCTCACTGAAACTTTTAACATTTGCCTCCATTCAATTTCTTCTTGCTTTGGGTCGGAATCCCAGCCAGCAGGATAACTATGTACCTCAGGTGTGTCCAACCAGATTAGCTCTGCTACCTAGCTCTGTGCCATCTACATTTACAAACATGATCTCTGTGTTTCCAATCTGCCAGTTTCAAGGAAAAGACATCGGTGTGGGGAAGGAAAAATAATAAAAACTAGAGGTGGACTATTGGCAGTGTGGCCTCAGCTGTGTGGTCATCCTCAGCTTTCTCTTCTCTAAAAGAGAATAACATTAGCTCTCACGGGCTCAGATTGATAACAAATGATAACATTTGAGTCACAGGCTCACAGAGATCATGCAGTTGAATCAGTTAATTGTTCATTGTTAAATTAAGATCAGGTATCAACGATCCTCCTTCGAAGGATTTGAAGGAGTAGGAGAGACTATCATCACCTTTGTATTCTTAGCACCATCCTTGCCGGATAGGTGAAAAGCTCAGTGCAGTTTTTTAATGTGGATAAACACTTGCAAAGTTCCTATTGAGACAGTTTTTCACAGAGGGGAAGAGAGGCAACTCGACCGTTTTTTTTGTTTGTTTGTTTGTTTGTGATAGTTTCACTCTTGTTGCCCAGGCTGGAATACAATGGCGCGATCTTGGCTCACTGCAACCTCCGCCTCCCGGGTTCAAGCGATTCTCCTGCCTCAGCCTCCTGAGTAGCTGGGATTTATAGGCATGCGCCACCACAACCTGCTAATTTTGTATTTTTAGTAGAGACAGGGTTTCTCCTTCTCCATGCTAGTCAGGCTAGTCTCGAACTCCCGACCTCAGGTCATCTGCCCGCCTCAGCCTCCCAAAGTGCTGGGATTACAGGCGTGAGCCACCGCACCCAGCCAAGTTGACCATTTTTAATCAGTTTGTGTTTAATCTGAAAACTTCTCCAACTATCTTCCATCAGTGTCAGGTTCTCCCTTTTCCTCCTTCTCCTCCCTCCCACTCTCCTCCTTTTTCCTTCTCCCATCCCCCACTTCCCTTCCTCTTCCCTTCCTTTCCCTCACCTTCTCCCTTTTCCCTCACTCCCTTTCCCCATCATTCTCCTCCCCTAAAACCAACCCACAGCCTGGGAAGGAGGTAGAAGCTCAATATCCGGCCCCCCTGACTGAAGCCCAAAGGTCAGGCTGTCACCTGGGTCCTTGTATCCACACCACTAATTTTAAAGACTCTAGGAACAAATATCCTCTTTGGAGGGGTGGGAGGAAATAACTAGGCACCGTATTGATTCCCAGATGTCTGAAATTCCACTGATAACTGGCAAGCTTCATTCCTTTGGCTTTAGGCTTTAAACTGTTTAAGTACCAAATATATGTTTGTATTTTAAAAGACAGTAAAATGTCAGGGATTTAGCAGCTCATAGTAAATATGGTCTTCTTCTGAAGACTCTCATAAAAGGAGTGGACTGGAGAGGTTCTGGGGTTGGGCTGGGTGTGGGATTGGGAAAGCAAATGGCAGAGGAACTTCAGTAGTTCATGACAAGGGAGGCTAGGGGGAGCTGATCGGAGAGGACAGGTGGTGCCATTAGCTTCTGGGTGCTCCCTCTGCCTAGAATTCTTTTCCCTCCCTCTGTGTGGGAAAAACATGCCTGTCTCTCCAGAACTACCTCCATCCTTACTCACTGCAGTCTTCCTTAATCGCTTGTCAGGAACGACCTTCTTACAATATTATCAATTTTCTTAGGTGTGCTAATATTGTTGTTGTGAGGAATAACATGCTTATTTTTAGGAGATGTGCACTGAAACATTTAGACTTAGTGTCATGCCATCCACAACTTGATTTCAACTGGTACAACAAAAAAAATAGGAGAGAGCACGCAAAAGCGAGCAAATATAGCCAAATGCTAACAGTGATGAAGCAAAATGACTTCCAAACTTTTCACAATCCTGGTTTGTCCATGTGGTATGTTTTCTGGTTTTCCCTGTCTTTCAAAATGCAACAAAGTGGTGGCTCATGCCTGTGATCCCAGCACTTTCAGAGGCCAAGGCGGGAGGACTGCTTGAGCTCAGGAGCCTGAGGCCAGCCTGGGCAACATAGTGAAACCCTGTCTCTAAAAAAAAAAAAAAAAATTTAGCCAGGCGTGGTGGCTCGCGCCTGTAATCCCAGCACTTTGGGAAGCCGAAGTGGGAGGATCACCTGAGGTCAGGACTTTGAGACCAGCCTGGCCAACACGGTGAAAGCCCATCTCTACTAAAAATACAAAAATTTGCCAGATGTGGTGGCATGCGCCTGTAATCCCAGCTATTCACGAGACTGAGGCAGGAGAATCGCTTGAACCCGGGAGGCAGAGGTTTCAGTGAGCTGAGATCACGCCACTGCACTCCAGCCTGGGTGACAGAGTGAGACTCTGTCTAAATTAAAAAAAAAAAAAATTTAATTAGCCAGGCATGGTGGTGAAAACCTATAGTCCCAGCTACTTGGGATTTTGAGACGGAGTCTCGCTGTGTCACCCAGGCTGGAGTGCAGTGGATCAATCTGGCTCACTGCAAGCTCCGCCTCCCAGGTTCACGCCATTCTCCTGCCTCAGCCTCCCGAGTAGCTGGGACTACAGGTGCCCACCACCTCACCGGGCTAATTTTTTGTATTTTTAGTAGAGACAGGGTTTCACTGTGTTAGCCAGGATGGTCTCGATCTCCTGACCTCGTGATCCACCCACCTCGACCTCCCAAAGTGCTGGGATTACAGGCGTGAGCCACCGCACCCGGCCACAAGTACAATTATTAATAGTAGTTGCCATTTGCTGAGTGTGTGCTACATACCATGTGCCAGTGCTAGACACTTTCATACATCATATATAATGCTTACAATAACTTCCAAAGTTGATGTTTTTATTTTCCTTTTACAGAAAAGTAAACAACTCGGAGCAATCAGGGAATTAATTGGTCTTACAGCCACTACTCAAGTCCAGACCTCTCAGACTCCAAAGCTCATGCTCTTTCTATTGCATCATGCTGTGCCTTGAACTGCACACAGTGTTCCATAAACAATCTGGAAGGCAGGCACTCACGCGCGCGCACACACACACACACACACACACCTCCTACAGAATTATATATGTGGCCAGGGTCAAGGGAAAACTTCCCGTCTGCCCGCTGAAGGTTCATTGAAAAGCACTGACAAGAAGCAGATTAATAGAAGAAAAGGCATACAAATTTAATAAACTGTTCAAGAGTGTCCAATCTTTTTGCTTCCCTGAGCCACACTGGAAGAAGGATAATTATCTTGGGCCACACATAAAATACACTAACAACAGCTGATAAGCTAAAAAAAAAAAAAAATAGAATAAAATCACAATAAAATCCCATAATAGCAGGGCATGGTGGCTCACAGCTGTAATTCCAGCACTTTGGAAGGCTGAGGTGGGTGGATCACTGAGGTCAGGAGTTCGAGACCAGCCTGGCCAACATGGTGAAACCCCATCTCTACTAAAAATACAAAAATTAGCCAGGTGTGGTGGCGTGGGCCTGTAATCCCAGCTACTCGGGAGGCTGAGGCACAAGAATTGCTGGAACTCGGGAGGCGGAGGTTGCAGTCAGCTGAGATTGCGCTACTGTACTCCAGCCTGGGTGACAGAGCAAGACTGTCTCAAAAAAAAAAAACAAAAAACAAACAAAAACCACAGTTACTCCTGCCCATCTCTTTGAAGGGGGTCTTAAGGTTCAGGAGAATCTATAAGAAAATGTAAATATGGCTTGGCACAGTGGCTCACACCTGTAATCCCAGCACTTTGGGAGTCCAAGACAGGCAGATCACCTGAGGTCAGGAGTCCGAGACAAACCTGACGAACACGGCAAAACCCCATCTCTACTAAAAATACAAAATTAACCAGGTGTGGTGGCACATGCCTGTAATCCCAGCTATTCACGTGGCTGAGGCAGGAGAATCGCTTGAACCCGGGAGGCGGAGGTTGTGGTGAGCCAAGATTGTGCCACTGCACTCCAGCCGGGGCGACAGAGCAAGACTCCATCTCGAAAAAAAAAAAAAAGAAAGAAAAGAAAAAAGAAAGAAAGAGAGAGAGAGAAAGGAAGGAAGGAAGGAAGGAAGGAAGGAAGGAAGGAAGGAAGGAAGGAAGGAAAAGAAATAAATGTAAATACCTTCTAGAGGATAAAACTTTACTCTTAACTGAGTGTAGGCAGCAGTCATGTGAGAAAAAGTCCCTTCTAGCAGAGATGAGCAGGGGAAGAGAACTAACATTTTAGTGGGAGACTCCTGTGTGCTTTCACAGTGCTAGCTGCTTTCCTCTGTGTTTTCTTTAATTCCCATTTTGCGGCTGGAAACACTAAGGCTCAGAAGGTAATTCTCTGCAGCTCCCAGAGGTCCTTTGATAAGTGCCTGAGGTGCATGCAAAAGCTCCCACTTAGGGAGAGCTTGCAGCTTCTGTGAAGGCATTCTGCCTGTGCCTAAGGAGGCAGTCCTTACCACTGCCACCACTCAGCACCTCTTCCCATAGGTAAATGCTGCAACAGAATCCTAGCAGAGACTATTCCCTTACTTGCAGTTCTGTCACTAATTAGTTTTGTGACGTGACATCTCAATTCTCTGGGGTGCAACTTCCTCATAAGTTAAACTGATGATCTCTAAAGTCTTTCCTAACAAAGATGAATCTTCCAGTGCCCACGCAATCCAAGGCTAGCCACAGGATGGTCGGACTGCCCCTTTCCTCTCACCCATCAGATGGCAGACACAAGCTCAGCAGCCCCCATGAGCACTGCTAAGCCTTGGAGTTAAAGACAGAGGCTGGACGTTGTGGCTCACACCTGTAATCCCAGCACTTTGGGAGGCTGAGGCAGGTGGATCATAAGGGGTCAGGAATTCGAGACCAGCCTGGCCAACATGGTGAAACCCCGTCTCTACTAAAGATACAAAAAATTAGCTGAGCATGGTGGTGCCTGCCTGTAATCCCAGCTACTTGAAAGGCTGAGGCAGGAGAATTGTTTGAACCTGGGAGGCAGAGGTTACAGTGAGCTGAGATGACACCACCGCACTCCAGCCTGAGCGACAGGGCGAGACTCTGTCTGGGGAAAAAAAAAATAGAACCCAGGACTGGGTGCGGTGTCTCATGCCTGTAATCCTAGACTTTGGGAGGCTGAGGCGGGCAGATCACTTGAGGCCAGGAGTTTGAGACCAGCCTGGTCAACATGGAGAAACCCCATCTCTACTAAAAAAAATAGCTCAGTGGGTGGTGCAACCCTGTAATCCCAGTTACTCATGAACCCGAGATCGCAGCACTGCACTCCAGCCTGGGCTACAGAGGGAGAATCTAGATTAAAAAAAAAAAAGAAAGCCAGGCATGGTGGCTCAGGCCTGTAATCCCAGCACTTTGGGAGGCCGAGGTGGGCTGATCAGCTGAGGTCAGGAGTTTGAAACCAGCCTGGCCAACACAGTGAAATCCCGTCTCTACTAAAAATACAAAAATTAGCCAGGCATGGTGGTGCACGCCTGTAATCTCCGCTACTCAGGAGGCTGAGGCACAAACTTCACTTGAACCTGGGAGGCAGAGGTTGCAGTGAGCCGAGATTGCGCGACTGTATCCTAGCCTGGGCAACAGAGTGAGACTCTGTCTCAAAAAAAGAGAGAGACAGAACCCAGGCCCCTCTCTGCTTAGGTGGGCTTAAAAAAGAAAAAAAAAAGTACAGAAGATCCTTTGAGCAATGTAAAAAAATGTAAAAGCTTTAATGTAAAAAAAAAAAAAAAGAAAGAAAAAAAGGACAGAAGGAGAAGGACCTTAGAAATCTATAGAAATCTCAGTGGCCTCCTGGAGTCTAACGAACTGAAGTTCAAGGAAGACTAGAAGTGTATGCGCCCTGATCTTGTGGCTCCCTGCCTTGATAAAGCCATTTGTATTCACAGAGGGGGTCCTCCCTGCTCTGCTGTATTTAATTCTGGATATGGTATAAATAGAACTTGGCTGACTGTCAAAGCACACCACCCACCACAATGTTCCGGTTTTTTTGGGACATCAGCCGAATCTGAGCCTTTGATTCCCTCTAGTGGCTTAAATTGGCAACTTTCATAGCTGGCTCTTGGCATTCGTTATTGAATGTTTAAGTATCTATTGTATGCACTAAATTGGTATTGGGTTCTCTAGCTCTGCCTGGAATGTAGGGCACTGGTTTCATTTGAGCATTTTTGTGTCCAGTGGAAAGTGATCAGGGTTAAGCCAGAGCTCCTTCTTACAAAGTTCCTTCTTAACAAAGCTTAGCTTAGTACAGTGCAAACAATTTCCCAGCTATTCTAAAGCTGCTTTATAGTAATTCTGGGAGGATGGGTTATTATATGGGTTATTTCTGCCGCTAAATGAGTTGTAGGACCTTGGGCTGTCTCTTTTACCCCTGGGTCTTAGTTTGCTCATTGGTAAAAATGAACATGTGGGTTACACTCAGATAAATTCAACAAATATTAATGGAACACTTGCAGTGTGCGACCCTGGGCTGAGTAGTAGGAGAAGGCAGCAATGAATGGTACTTGATCTCAAGGAGCTTACAGGATAATGGGAGAACCAGACATCCTCCAAAAAAAAAAAAAAAAAAAAAAACCTGGCCGGGCACGGTGGCTCTCGCCTGTAATCCCACCACTCTGGGAGGCCAAGGTGGGCGGATCACGAGGTCAGGAGATCGAGACCATCTTGGCCAACATGGTGAAACCCTGTCTCTACTAAAAATACAAAAATTAGCTGGGAGTGGTGGCACATGCCTGTAGCCCCAGCTACTCAGGAGGCTGAGGCAGGAGAATCACTTGAACCAGGGAGTCAGAGGTTGCACTGAGCCAAGATTGTGCCACTGCACTCTCCAGCCTGGTGACAGAGAGACACTCCATCTAAAAAAAAAAAAAACCTGGAAAGATAGCTCAAAGGGCCAATCTTAGGTTCTACAATAGTGTTATTTGCAGGAATAACTAGGGAATTTGCATATATATATTTCTTTTTTTAGAGACAGGGTCTTTCTCTGTCACCCATGCTGGAGTGCAGTGGTGCAATCATGGCTCACAACAGCCTCGACTTTCCAAGCTCAGGTGATCCTCCCACCTCAGCCTCCCAAGTAGCTGGGACTACAGGCTGGGCTGCCACGCCTGGCTAATTTTTGCATTTTTAGTGGAGATAGGGTTTGGCCATGTTGCCCAGGCTGGTCTCAAAACTCCTGGATTCAAGCAATCCACCCACCTTGGCCTCCCAAAGTGCTGGGATTACAGGCATGAGACACCACACCTGGCCTGGAAGTTGCATATCTTATAACCTCTGGAGTAATGGCTGACAATGGCTTAGGCCTGCACTTTACCAGGATTTAGTCTCCTCTCCTTCCCAGCCTGATGGCCTCCCATTAGCTTTGCAAAATCGGTTGAGTTTTGGGCAAGGCCTATTATCATTTAAACTATAAGCTAAATGTCTTCCCAAGTTAGCTTGGCCCAATAGCCCAGGAATAATTAAGGGAAAGGGAAGAGTCAGGGTGGGTTAGTTTAGCTTACTGTTATAATTTTCCCACTGATATAACACTTGCAAAGGCCGTTTCAGATGCCTCTGAGGGCTCCTCCCCTGCAGTCTCAGCCCAAGCAGCCTTGCTGTAGAATGAAGCACAATCTCCCCTGCTCCATTCTTCCTCATCTCATTTCCCTGAAAGCAAGAATACCGGAAACCCCTTTCCTTCCCACAGATTGGCCGCTAATCAATTTTGGTAAATAAACAGGGAATTAGAGAATTAGAAAATAAACAGGGAGGCTGGGTTTGGTCGCTCACGCCTGTAATCCCAGCACTTTGGGAGGCCTAGGCAGGCGGATCACCTGAGGTCAGAAGTTTGAGACCAGCCTGGCTAACATAGTGAAGCCCTGTCTCTACCAAAAATACAAAAAAATCAGCCGGTGTGGCACACGCCTATAATCCCAGCTACTCCAGAGACTGAGACAGGACAATCCCTTGAACCTGGGAGGCAGAGGTTGCAGTGAGCTGAGATGCCACTGCACTCCAGCCTGGGTGACAGATTGAGACTCCATCTCAAAAGAAAAGAAAAAGGCTGTTTCATATTTTGAAACCATCTGACAGGAAACTACAGAGAATGGAAGATAGAACTTGGGAGGATACAAGAATATGTGTCTCTAAGGGAGGCAGGAACTCCTTGTAAGAGCCCACTTGTTCCCCAAGGTATTTCTGCACTCACAGAGAGGTTGGGGGCCAGGGGGCAGGCGGTGGGGGAGGAGGGTAGTAACCTGTCTCTAGGAAGGCTCTAAGGAGCAACCTGGAACCCAGCCTGTGACCTGGTATTGAAGCCTGTTTTGGGGAGGATGCCAACCCCTGACTTCCTGTCTCAGTGGGAGGAAAAAAAATGTTTTTGGGAATAAGCAGAGAAATTAAGGGACCTGAGACAGTTTAGCCCAGGCATAACGGATGGAACAGAAGTATTTCCAAGAGCTTCATTTAGAGGCACAAGAGAAACGAAAAATGAAGAAGTAAAGCAAAGCAGGGCTGTGACTTCCTCTAACACAACAACTGAGGGTGGACACTATTTGCGGAGCTGTGTGAGCATCAGCAGTGGAAAGGGAGGCGCCGTGGTTGGGGAAAGAACACAGGGATGCCTGTTGGACAGATGCCTGCATCACAATGGACTTGAATCTAAACTCAGTGCCTACCCTCCCCAGCTCACCCCAAATAAAATACATCGTACTCCTGGCTTCCCCATCACTGCTACTGCGATCACCATCCTACCAGTCATGCAAGCTTGAAAACAATCCTTGCTTTTTTTTTCTGAGAGGGAGTCTCGCTCTGTCACCCAGGCTGGAGTGCAATGGTGCCATCTCGGCTCACTGCAACCTCTGCCTCCTGGGTTCAAGCGATTCTCCAGCCTCAGCCTCTGGAATAGCTGGGATTACAGGCACCCACACACAGGCCCAGCTAAATGTTGTATTTTTAGTAGAGATGGGGTTTCGCCATGTTGGCCGTGGTTGGCCAGGCTGGTCTCAAACTCCTGACCTCAGGTGATCTGCCCTCCTCAGCCTCCCAAAGTGCTGGGATTACAGGCGTGAGCCACCGTGCCTGGCCCAATCTTTGCTTTTGAATCCTTTTTGTTTCTCCTCTTAGATCCAGTCAGTTGCTGTATTCCGTAGTTTTGACTATTCACATTACCTCGCAAATTCATCATCTGTTTTTTACTACCTTCACCACTATCCTAGGGCAATATCTCTTACTTGGAAAAATTTAATAGCATTTTCACAAATGTATGTCTCAATATTTCCCTTTTTCCTATGCATTCAACACGCAACTCCTAAATTATCTCTTCCTTAAGCAAGAGATCATGTCACTGTGCTCACTGCAGCAAGAAAGGACTTTTATCCCATCAACTGCTTCACTTTTCCAGCATAATTTGTTTTATTTTTCCACATTTCTTCTTCACACCAGCCAAGCTGAACTATTACCATTCACTGAATATCTGCCCCCACTGCCTCTCCCATCCTGTGCCTTTGACCCCGTCATCTCCCCCAACATCTTAACACCTTTCCTCCTCCTCTATTCTATCCACATGAATTCCATTTTCCAAGCTCCATATCAAATGTCACCTTCTCCATAATAAAATAAATTGCCTTTTATTCAGAGCCACTCAGTGCTAAACACTATACTAGATGATTTACATACTCTGTTTCTAATATTTACACAACCTGGAAGGATTTCAGCTTTTCCTGAACCCTATAATTAATTGCCTATAATTTCTCTCCTCTAAATTTGCATAGCCCTTTGATCATGAATAATTTCCCTTTATACTACACTATTTGTGTAATTGTCTTTTCATCCTTCTAAATACATGCTACTGGTCAGCAACAACTGTTACTAGACTTAAAGAAAGTAAGAAGGTTCATCTCTAAGGTTTTCTCCAGCTTCAAAAGGCTATGACTCTATAACTTAAGAACATGAGTTTCTGGGCAACTTAGTGCAGTTTCCATGAGTATCATCTTCTCGGAAGCCTCTGCTAATAGAAGACAGAAAGATCAAAAAACACAGTTGTTTCCAGGCATGGTGGCTCATGCCTGCAATTCCAACACTTTGTGAGACCAAGGTTGGAGAATCGCTTCAGCCCAGAAGTAACCTGGGACCTGGCATAATAACAGAGCAAGACCCCATCTCTACAAAAAATTAGCTGGCATGGCCGGATGTGGTGGCTCACGCCTGTAATCCCAGCACTTTGGGAGGCTGAGGAGGGTGGATCGTGAGGTCAAAAGTTCAAGACTAGCCTGGCCAAGATGGTGAAACCCCGTCTCTACTAAAAAGTACAAAAATTACAGCACGCCTGTAATCCCAGCTACTTGGGAGGCTGAGGCAGGAGAATCACTTGAACCTGGGGGGAGGAGGTTGCAGTGAGCCGAGATTGCGCCACTGCACTCCAGCCTGGATGACAGAGCGAGACTCCATCTCAAAAAAAAAAAAAAAATTAGCCAGCATGGTGGCATGTGCCTATAGTCTCAGCTTCTCTGGAGGCTGAGGTGGGAGGATCGCTTGAATTGGTGAGGTCGAGGGTGCAATAAGCCATGATTGCGCCACTGCACTCCAGCCTGGGCAACAGAGAGACACCCAATCTCTCTAAAAACAAACAAGCAAACAAACAAACAGGCCGAGCACGGTGGCTCATGCTTATAATCCCAGCACTTTGGGAGGCCAAGGTGGGTGGATCACCTGAAGTTAGGAGCTCGAGACCAGCCTGGCCAACATAGTGAAACCTTGTCTCTACTAAAAATACAAAAATTAGCTGGGTGTGGTGGCAAGAGCCTGTAATTCCAGCTACTCTGGAGGCTAAGGCAGGAGAATCACTTGAACTCAGGAGGCAGAGGTTGCAGTGAGCCGAGATCGTGCTATTGCACTCCAGCCTGGGCGACAAGAGTGAAACTCCATCTCAAAAAAAAAAAGTTAACATGAGCAATTTCATTGTTCATAAAGACCAAGTAAGGTAAGAAAGACCGGCACTAGTAGGATGTAATTTGGGGTAGTTAAAGAAGACGTGATGAATTCAGTTAACGGAGGAGCCAGTGTGAGACCAGACTTCTAGTACTCCTGGCCTAGGACTCTTGCAACCCCTCGACATGCCCTTGCCCACAGGAACATCCCATAATTCTTTGTTGTCATATTTGTTCCCCACACATTGCCATCCAGTCTCTGCATTACTCATTAAAGATTTTCTTCTTCCAGTTTCCTACTATGTTGGAACCTTGGGGACTCACACTGAGATCAGGAGAGTGGCAGAGGAAAAGGTCACTTTGCCCTGCCACCATCAACTGGGGCTTCCAGAAAAAGACACTCTGGATATTGAATGGCTGCTCACCGATAATGAAGGGAACCAAAAAGTGGTAAGTAGACACCTGGCTGGAGTCCCTCCTCCTTCTTGTCCTCCTGCATTTGCCTTTCTTCAGTCTTTCAGTCTTTCTTGTTGGCTCTGAAAGAGCTGGAATTCCTTTTTCATCTGGCTTTTACTTGAAAGACTTTAGATACAAAACTACAGAGAAGAGTATTGCTGGGTGCGGTGGCTCACACCTATAATCTCAGCATTTTGGGAGGCCAAGGCAGGTGGATCACCTGAGGTCAGGAGTTCGAGACCAGCCTGGCCAACATGGTGAAACCTTGTCTCTACTAATAATAGCCGGGTGTGGTGGCCTATGCCTGTAATCCCAGCTACTTGGGAGGCTGAGGCAGGAGAATCACTTAAACCCAGGAGGCGGAGGTTGCAGTGAGCTGAGATCATGCCACTGTACTCCAGCCTGGGTGACACGGCAAGACTCCATCTCAAAAAAAAAGAAAGAAAGAAAAATTAGCCAGATGTGGTGGCACATACCTGGAGTGTCAGCCACTTGGGAGGCTGAGGTGGGAGGATCACTTGAGCCCAGGAGTGCAAGGCTGCAGTGAGCTATGATCACACCTGTGAATAGCCACTGTACTTGAGCCTGGGCAACATATCAAGACCCTGTCTCTAAATAAATAAGAAGTTGTCAGGCCGGGTGCAGTGACTCACACCTGTAATCCCAACACTTTGGGAGCCTGAGTGGGGTGAACTGCTTGAGCCCAGGAGTTCAAGACCAGCCTGGGCAACAAAGTGAGACTCCCTCTGTACCAAAAAAAATTTTTTTAATTAGCCAGATGTGATGACACATGCCCATAGTCCCAGCTTCTCAGGAGGCCCAAAGCAGGAGGATCGCTTGAGTGCAGGAGGATCGCTTGAGCCCAGGAGGTCAAGGCCGCAGTGAGCTGAGATCACACCACTGTACTCCAGCCTGGGCAACAGAGCCAGACACTGTCTCTAAAAAAACAAAAACAAAACAAAAGCAAAAGAAAGAAAAAAGTTGTCCTTTCCTCTTCTCTGTCTATACCACTAATTTTATAACATGGTTTATGTTGGGAAGAGCTAAGATTTTCACTGAAAACAGATTTCAGGATCACTGTTGTAGTTTAACTTGCTTAAATAGCTGTCTACATCACCTCATTATATTGATATTGCTTGTCATTTTGTTCTCATACAGCAACATCCTAAGATACTATCTGTTCTCTGTAGAGCGAGGTCACTTTAACCTGAGTAGGTTTATTGATTTATTTTTTTATTTTGAGACAGAGTCTCACTCTGTTGTCCAGGCTGGAGTGCAATGGCTCGATCTTAGCTCACTGCAACCTCCACTCACAGGGTTCAAGCGATTCTCCCACTTCAGCCTCCTGAGCAGCTGGGATTACAGACGTGCACCACTACGCCCGGCTAATTTTTGTTGTTGTTGTTTGAGATGAAGTCTCACTCTGTCGCCCAGGCTGGAGTGCTGTGGCGCCATCTCAGCTCACTGCCACCTCCGCCTCCTGGGTTCAAGCGATTCTCGCGCCTCAGCCTCTGGAGTAGCTGGGATTACAGGCATCCACCACCACGCCCAGCTAATTTTTGTTTTTTTAGTAGAGATAGAGTGTCGCCATGCTGGTCTCGAACTCCTGACCTCAGGTGTTCCGCCTGCCTCGGCCTCCCAAAGTGCTGGGATTACAGGCGTGAGCCACTGTGCCCGACCCTTGAGTATGTTTATTTTAACAGCTTCTTGGTCAGCCTAGATTTGATACTGTCAGTTCTGAATGAAGTGATGTTCATGTTTATTACAGCCCCTGTTCCTGTAATAAAAATCCAAGAATGACTCTGATAGATTCTCTTCTTTGATCACACTTGAGGCAGGTTCCTGAGGTCTTTCTGACTAGAGCTAATCTTGGACTTCCCTTTCTGCCCTCGTAGAATACATTTTGAGCAAGAATGCTGCTAAGTCAGGTTAGTGAAAATGCTCCACTCTTGGTATCTTATCACCCTATCCTGCCTACAATAATAATCCTATCAAGCAGGTTCAACCAGAAACCCCCTCAGCCCTGATGTTCCCTCTTAGTAATTTCATGACCCCCACCCTGCTCCTTGGTTGTAAACTCCCCTTGTCCTTGCTGGAATCAGTCAAGCCCAATCTCTGACACACAGTGGTCTTCATACCTATTACCGTGGCCCCTCTTGAATAGTCTGTTTTAGTATCTTTAACAAGTTTCGGCCAGGTGCGGTGGCTCATGCCTGTAATCCCAGCACTTTGGGAGGCCGAGGTGGGTGGATAACCTGAGGTTAGGAGTTCAAGACCAGGCTGGGCAACATGGTGAAACTCTGTCTCTACTAAAACTACAAAAATATAAGCCAAGCCTGGTGGCATCTGCCCGTAATCCCAGCTACTCGGGAGGCTGAGGCAGGAGAATAGCTTGGAGCTGAGATCGAGCCATTGCACTCCAGCCTGGGCAATAGAGCAAGACTGTCTCAAAAAAAAAAGTTTCACTGGATAATTTTCTCATTAACAGTTTCACACATCTAACTTTCACCCAAATATTTTCATTTGAATTAAAGAAAAAAGGACTTGCTTGGTTATATAGCCAAGTGAATATAAGGATTAGGATGTTAATTATTGATTTCAAAAAGCCCTTGATATGTCTTTAAGCAGTCACAATTCCCTACTTGTCTTTAGTTGATACTGTGAAGCAAGGATGTCCATTTATTCAATCATTCAGATTACACAAATTTATTTAGCACTTACTGTATGCCATGCTAGGTTCCAGGATACAATAGTGAAGAAAACATCATAGTCCTTGCCTTCTTAGAGGTTATAGTGAAAAGACATTTAATTTTTTACAAAGAACCTGGCACAGTGGCTAGTGTCTGCAATCTCAGCTACTCAGGAGGCTGAGGTGGGTGGATTGCTTGAACCCAGGAGTTTGAGACCAGCCTGGGTGACACAGTGAGACTCTATCTCTTAAATAATTTTTTTTAAGAAAGGAGGGGGAGGGGTAGGTAGAAAGGTAGGAACAAAGAAACCAATAAATATGCCAGGTGCAAATCTGTTTAGCATGTATTATCTCATGTAATTTAATATGTGCCAGTTGCAGTAGCTTGTGCCTGTAGTCCCAGCTACTCGGGAGGCTAAGGTGGGAGGACTACTTGAGACCAGGAGTTCCAGATGGCCTGAGCAACAGAGTGAGAACCCTCATTTCTAAAACAATTTTTAAAATTTGTTAATGTAATACTCATAACTAGGATTAATGGGCCCATTTTACAAATAAGGAGCTGAGGTATGCCCACATGTGTGAAAACACACAAACATAGTGAACAAATTGCCTAAGGTCACCTAATTTGCATTTTCAAATTAGGCACCCTGGGCTGGGCCGGGCGGGCACAGTGGCTCATGCCTGTAATCCCAGCACTTTGGGAGGCCCAGGAGGGAGTTCCACTTGAGCTCAGGAGTTCAAGACCAGCCTGGGCAACATGGTGAAACCCCACCTCTATTAAAATTACAAAAATTAGCTGGGCATGGTGGCGCAGGCCTATAATCTCAGCCACTTATGAGGCTAAGGTGGGAGAAAGGCTGGAGCATGGGAAGGCGAGGCAGCAGTGAGCAGAGATGGTGCCACTGCACTCCAGCCTGGGTAACAGAAGAAGACCATCTCAAAACAAATGAACAAAAAACAAATTAGGCACCCTGACCTCAGTGCCTGGTCTGAGAACCACTAGCTGTATTACCTTCATAAATAATGTGAAAGTGTAATATGTGCTATGTAGGCTTCTTCTCCGAGAAAACACCAAATGGCAGAAAAATCCTGATCTAAAACATCTAGAGAGATCTGCATCCATCTCCATTCAGAGCAGTTTTACGATTGCTCTGCAGGCGATGGCACAGCAGAATGACTGCCAGAAAGTTGAGCTGCTCCATTTGTTCTATACAAGTCCTAACAAAGTGTTCCAGGTCCACTAGGAATGACATAATACAAACAGCCCCAAACCACTGAAATTCATATTTTTAATTTTTCTATTTGTTTGCAAAAGGACTAAATTGATGCTCATTTTTCTCCCATCACACCCTGATGAACTGCTTAGTCTCAACACTACATTTCTTAGGATAAAAAACAAAATAGGCCGGGTGCAGTGGCTCACACCTGTAATCCTGCACTTTGGGAGGCCGAGATGGGCAGATCATTTGAGGTCAAGAGTTCGAAACCGGCCTGGCCAACATGGTGAAACCGTCTCGACTAAAAACACAAAAAAATTAGCCAGGCATGGTGGTAGGCACCTGTAATCCCAGCTACTTGGGAGACAGGCAGGAGAATTGCTTGAACCTGTGAGGCAGAGGTCACAGTGAGCCGAGATCGCACCACTGCCCTCCAGCCTGGGTGACAGAGTGAGCTCCATACTCACCCCGCAAAAAAGACTATCTTGCAATTGTATAATTTCACCTTTCCAAAGATGTCAGATGCTTGCCTGTATGTTATCCCTTTTTTCTTCATTAAATATTGAAACAGTCTCGGCCTGGGCAACACAGTGAGATCTGTCTCTTAAAAATAGGTGTGTGATGGCCGGGCATGGTGGTTCACACCTGTAATTCCAGCACTTTGGGAGGATGAGGCTGGCGGATCACAAGGTCAGGAGTTCGAGACCAACCTGACCAACATGGTGAAACCCCGTCTCTACTAAAAATACAAAAATTAGCCAGGAGTGATGGCAGGTGCCTGTAGTCCCAGCTACTCAGGAGGCTGAGGCAGGAGAATCGCTTGAACCCAGGATGAGGAGGTTGCAGTGAGCAGAGATCACACCACTGCACTCCAGCCTGGGCGACAGCATGAGACAACATCTCAAAAAAAAAAAAAAAAAAAGTGTGTGTCAGGCCGGGCACAGTGGCTCACACCTGTAATCTCAGCACTTTGGGGGGCCAAGGTGGGCAGATCACGAGGTCAGGAGCTCGAGAGCAGCTTGACCAATATGGTGAAACCCCATCTCTACTAAAAATACAAAAAAATTAGCCAGACATGGTGGCACACACATGTAGTTCCAGCTACTTGGGAGGCTGAGGCAGAAGAATCACTTGAACCCGGGAGGCGAAGGTTGCAGGGAGCTGAGATCTGAGATCACGTCACTGTACTCCAGCCTGGGCAAAAGAGCGAGTCTCTGTCTCAAAAAAGGAAAAAAAAAAAATGTGGCCGGGCGCAGTGGCTCACGCCTGTAATCCCAGCACTTTGGGAGGCCAAGGCGGGTGGATCACAAGGTCAAGAGTTCAAGACCAGCCTGGCCAACATGGTGAAACCCAGTCTCTACTAAAAATACAAAAATTAGCCGGGCATGGTGGTATGTGCCTGTAGTCCCAGCTACTCGAGAGGCTGAGGCAGAAGAATTGCTTGAACCCGGGAGGTGGAGGTTGCAGTGAGCCAAGATTGCGCCACTGCACTCCAACCTGGGCGACAGAGCTAGGCTCCATCTCAAAAAAAAAAAAAAAGTGTGTGTCTTTGTGTGTGTGTGTGTGTGGAGACAAGATTTTAGGGAAAGTGAGGAAAAGCAGATGGAGTCAGACCTACCTGAATGTACTGTGCACTATGGTAGCAGTATGCCCCAAACACCACAGGTTGAAGCAGGGAGTCACCATCCTAACTGGGGAGTCGAGAAAACTATATACAGAAAGTGGTCCTTGAGCTTGACCTTGAGGCCTTTATATAGGTGTTGTTGAGGCAAAAATAGAAGAGGAAAAGGCATTTCAGAAAGAAAAAACTGCATAATCAAAGCTGAGATCTATCAGAAGACACTATTCAGAGTCAAGAAACATCAGGTTTGGGGACAACAAGATTCAGAGATGTGAGGGCAGGAGTCAAAAATGAGGTATGGTCCAGACTGCACGGGCATAGGTGTAACATTCAGAAGGCCAAGCCTTCATCAGTGTGCACAGGTGATGGGAAACAGATTTTCAGCCAGGGGAGTTTTGCTATACAAATGTGTGGAATTGTGGCAGGCCATTTCTCCCTAACAATCAAACAGATGGGCCTGCATGACAGTCACACAGACAGGCCTGCACAGCACTCCAGTTACACAGACAAATTTCCACAGTACTGCCTTAACACTGAGCAAATAATTAAACCTAGGGAAATCGGTGCCCAGACATCAAAGCTAGAAATATAAACACATGGTCAGTAGGAGACATGCATAGGCTTCTCCCTATCCTGGAGCAAGTCAAAATAACGGAGACAGTCTCACTTTCCTAGTGCCAGGACCCGTCTTGGGTTGTCAAAATCTGAGACGAATCAAGGTAACAAAGGCAGTTGTTCGAATAGATTTATTGGAAAGTCTAAGGCAGCTCTTCAGACCAAGCTGTAAATGAGATAAGATAGGAATAATCACTCCAGATGGGCACAGTGGCTCACGCCTGTAATCCCAGCACTTTGGGAGACTGAGGTGGGCAGGTCACTTAAGGTCAGGGGTTTGAGACCAGCCTGGCCAACCTGGCGAAACCCCGTCTCTACTAAAACTACAAAAATTAGATGGACGTGCTGGCATGCGCCTGTAGTCCTAGCTACACGGGAGGCTGAGGTATGAGAATCGCTTGAACGCAGGAGGCAAAGGTTGCAGTGAGCCAAGATCGTGGCACTGCACTCCAGCCTGGGTGACAGAATGAAACTCTGTCTCAGAAAAAAAAAAAGAAAGAATGAATGAATGAATCACTCCAGTACCACAGTAGATAGGCCTTGAAGAACCTGGGACCCTAACAGCTTAATCAGACTTAGCAAGCATTTTTTTGGCCGCTGACCTTCTAGTTGAAACAAAATTAGTTACCTATAGACTTAGGCAAATGCTATACTGCACATAGGCACATAACCCCAACCTATATAAGCACGAAGAAAATTGTACACTTTTGAGTTGGTCTGGTGGAATTATCTCCTACCTTCTCCCTGTATCCGGTTACAGTGATAAATTCCCTTCTTTCCTAGTTTGTCTGCTTCTCGTTATTGGGCCATGAGAAAATGCAACCGGACCCGGCTCTTTCCGGGAACAGAATGATTAGTATTCTTTGGGTATTGGGCCGAACAATTTTTAAAACCTTAGGGGCCTTCCTGAACCCAGAACCAGGCTAATAAAAATGATAATACTACTACTTGAGTGCTTACTATCTTATTCCCACAAAAATCCTATGAAGTAACACAGCCCCCTTTTATAGTTCAGGATCTTAAGGCTTAGAAAGGATAAGTGATGAGAGCCAGGCACACAGCTGTCAGTGGAGAGGCTTCCGTTTGGAGATCATTTGACTTCCCAGCCAGCAATCCCAATCACTGCGGCCTGGCACAGTGTTTTTTCTTTTTTTTTTTTTGAGACGGAGTCTCGCTCTGTTGCCAGGCTGGAGTGCAGTGACACAATCTCGGCTCACCGCAACCTCCACCTCCTGAGTACCTGGGAGTACAGGCGCAGCTAATTTTTTTTTTTTTTAGTAGAGACGGGGGTTACACAATGTTGGCCAGGCTGGTCTCGATCTCCTGACCTCGTGATCCACCCGCTTTGGCCTCCCAAAGTGCTGAGATTACAGGCATAAGCCACCCTGCCCGGCCTAGCGTTTTTTCAAAATCTGTATCACAACCAGTTAGTGGATCCTAAATGATAAGAAATTTTGTTTGTTTTGTTGTTGTTTTTTGAGACAGAGTTTCGCTCTTGTTGCCCAGGCTGGAGTGCAATGGCGCCATCTTGGATCACTGCAACCTCCGCCTCCCGGGTTCTCCTGCCTAAGCCTCCCGAGTAGCTGGGATTACAGGCATGCACCACCATGCCTGGCTAATTTTGTATTTTTAATAGAGACGGGTTTCTCCATGTTGGTCAAGCTGGTCTCGAACTCCCGACCTCAGGTGATCTGCCCACCTTGGCCTCCCAAAATGCTGGGATTACAGGCGTTAGCCACTGTGCCCAGCCTTGTTTTCTTCTCTTTTTCTTTTTTTTTTTTGAGATGGAGTCTCGCTCTGTCACCCAGGCTGGAGTGCAGTGGCGTGATCTCGGCTCACTGCAAGCTCTGCCTCCTGGGTTCACACCATTCTCCTGCCTCAGCCTCCCGAGTAGCTGGGACTACAGGTGCCCGCCACCATGCCCGGCTAATTTTTTGGCTAATTTTTTGTATTTTTAGTAGAGACGGGGTTTCACCGTGTTAGCCAGGATGGTCTTGATCTCCTGACCTTGTGATCCGCCTGCCTCAGCCTCCCAAAGTGCTGGGATTACAGGCGTGAGCCACTGTGCCCGGTCATTTGGTTTTCTTTTAACATCGACTAGACAATATCAGAGCATACTGCACATATACTCATGAAACTTATGTTTCAGTTATATATATGTGTACGCTGGGTCATGATGAAAAATGTGTTCCTTTTTTTCTGACTGAAGTGCAGTGGCATGATCTTGGCTCACTGCAAACTTTGTCTCCTGGGCTCAAGCAATTCTCCTGCCTCAGCCACCTGAGTAGCTGGACTACAGGCGTGCGCCACCATGCCTGGCTAATTTTTGTAATTTTAGTAGAGACAGGGTTTCACCATGTTGGCCAGGCTGGTCTGGAACTCCTGGCCTCAAGTGATCTGCCTGCCTTGGCCTCCCAAAGTGCTGGGATTACAGGCATGAGCCCCGGGCCAGAAAAATGTATTTCTTAATGTGAGTCTGTTGAAAATAGTTTGAAAGTGCTTGCTGTACTGTTCTTCTAGCAGTCCAAAGCAGCCTGATTCTACTTTGGACCACAGCTACTAAGATTCTTCAAACTCAAATATACATTTCAAGACAAAGGCATCTCTGGATGCTAACCCAAATACTAAAATAAACAAGCAGCTGGGCGCGATGGCTCACGCCTGGAATCCCAGCACTTTGGGAAGCTGAGGCGGGTGGATCACCTGAGGTCAGGAGTTCGAGACTAGCCTGATCAACATGGTAAGACCCCGTCTCTACTAAAAATACAAAATTAGCTGGTGTGGTGGTGCATGCCTGTAATCCCAGCTACTTGGGACGCTGAGACAGGAGAATCGCTTGAACCCAGGAGGTGGAGGTTGCAATGAGTGGAGATTACGCCACTGCACTCCAGCCTGGGCGACAAGAGTGAAACTCCATCTCAAAAATAAATAAATAAAATAAACAAGAAAGAAATTCCAAAGCCCTCAGGTCAAAAAGGTCACCCACCTCTCAAAGCCCACAAAACCCCAAAGTTCCTAAAAATTACCCAGTGCTTCACTGTCTTCTAGGTTTTGCCTCTCTTCATTCTCCTAGAAAGTACAAACTGACTTCATTGTAGGTGATTATGCATCTGGGGGAAATATGGACAAATCAGAAAGAAAGAGAAACATTAATAGAGCACCTATTAAGTGTTCCAAGCTTACCTGCCTTATCTCCAGGTGTAAGGCCCCCTTACTTTCAGTCTTTGAATGGAGACAAACTCTAGAGCTTCCAGTTTTTTCCTGTTGTGAACGCATTTCCTTCTTTTCCAACTATCCCAGCAATTTTGCATTACTAAGGCAGCTCTACCACCTGCCAAGAAACCTACCCTTCCAGCTGGGCATGGTGGCTCACACCTGTAATCCCAGAACTTTGGGAGGCCCAGGCGGGCAGATTACCTGAAGTCAGGAGTTCGAGACCAGCCTGACCAACATGGAGAAACCCCATCTCTACTAAAAATACAAAATTAGCCAGGCGTGGTGGCACATGCCTGTAATCCCAGCTGCTCGAGAGGCTGAGGCAGGAGAATCACTTGAACCCGGGAGGTGGAGGTTGTGGTGAGCCAAGATCACGCCATTGCACCCCAGCCTGGGCAAAAAGAGTGAAACTCCATCTCAAAGAAAAAAAAAAAAAAAGAAACAAAACCTACCCTTCTTATGGAGTACAACAGAATGTGGGGCCAACAACACCCTATAAACATTTTTTTGTTTTGTTTTGTCTTGTTTTGAGACAGAGTCTCACTCTGTCCCTAGGCTGGAGTGCAGTGGCGTGATCTCGGCTCACGGGAACCTCTGCCTCCTGGGTTCCCGCGATTCTTCTGCCTCAGCCTCTTTAGTAGCTGGGACTACAGGCATGTGCCACCACACCCAGCTAATTTTTGTATTTTTAGTAGAGACAGGGTTTCACCATGTTGGCCAGGATGGTCTCGATCTCTTGACCTCGTGATCCAGCCGCCTCGGCCTCCCAAAGTACTGGGATTACAGGCATGAGCCACCGCACCCAGCCACAAATATTTATTTATTTCATTTTATTTTTTTGAGACAGTCTTATGTTGCCCAGGCTGGAGTGCAGTGGCATAATCTCCACTCACTGCAATCTCTGCCTCCAAGGTTCAAGTGATTCTGCTGTCTCAGCCTCCTGAGTAGCTGGGATTACAGGCACATACCACTACACCTAATTTTTTTCTTTTTTTCTTTTTTTTTTTTGTTGAGATGGAGTTTCGCTCTTGTTGCCCAGGCTGCTGTGCAATGCCACGATCTCGGCTCACCGCAACCTCTGCCTCCCGGGTTCAAGCAATTCTCCTGCTTCTCAGCCTCCCGAGTAGCTGGGATTATAGGCATGCGCCACCATGCCTGGCTAATTTTGTATTTTTAGTAGAGATAGGGTTTCATCGTGTTGGTCAGGCTGGTCTCGAACTCCCGACCTCAGGTGATCTGCCCATCTCAGCCTCCCAAAGGACTGGGATTACAGGCGTGAGCCACCGTGCCAGGCCACCTAATTTTTGTATTTTTTAGTAGAGACGGGGTTTCACCATGTTGGCCAGGCTGGTCTCGAACTCCTGACCTCAAGTGATCTGCCCGCCTTGGTGTCCCAAAATGTTGGGATTACAGGTGTGAGCCACCGCACCCAGTTACGTTTTTTTTTCTTTTTTAAAATTTTATTTGTTGAGACAGGGTCTCACTCTATCACCCAGACTGGAGTGCAGTGGTGCAGTCTTGGCTCACTATAGCCTGAACCTCTTGGGCTCAAGCAAACCACCAGCCTTGGTCTGCCAAAGTGCTTGGATTACAGGCGTGAGCCACCATGCATCTGGCCCCCACAAACATTTAGAACAAACAAGTACTACATCCAGGAGAAGGGCTGTGATCCTAGCTCTTCCCCGTCTGTGCCTAACGCAGAGGGCTTTCCCTTGAGTGCTAGGAACCCCATGGAATTATCTGCAAAATAATAGTTTTTTCTGGGTCAGAGTTCATAGGTTTTATCTGACTGAGAGAACCTTCTCAGTAAAGGATCTGAGGAGCTGCGGAGCATCACGTGATCGAGGGCAGGGTTGAGGGCTTGAGCGAAACAATTTGAAACAGCTGCAGCTGAAATGTGCCTGGGAGATGCCCATATGCTTGCATGCCCTTTTTAGTGCCCTTTTGTGTATCTGGAATGCTCCCTCCAGGCCTTTTCTCCTTGCCTCTCAAAGCCTAGCTCAAATGCCACTAACTTTTCTGGGACACTCTCCTTGATACTATTTCAAATAAATCGTTTATTTTTTTCTGTTTCTATGTCTTTCCTTGTTAATCTCACTAGATTATAAATCACTTGAACCAAAGAAGAGATTTGCCAGGCGCGGTGGCTCACACCTGTAATCCCAGCACTTTGGGAAGCCGAGGAGGGTGGATCACCTGAGGTCAGGACTTTGAGACCAGCCTGGCCAGAATGGTGAAACCCCATCTCTACTAAAATAAAAAATTAGGGCCAGGCGCAGTGGCTCACGCCTGTAATCTCAGCACTTTGGGAGGCTGAGGCAGGCAGATCATCTGAGGTCGGGAGTTCAAGACCAGCCTGGCCAACATGCGTGAAAGCCCAGCTCTACTAAAAATACAAAAATGAGTAAGGCGTGGTGGCATGCATCTGTAATCCCAGCTACTCAGGAGACTGAGGCAGAAGAATTGCTTGAACCCAGGAGGCAGAGGTTGCAGTGAGCCAGGATCGCACCATTGTACTCCAGACTGGGCGACAAGAGTGAGACTCCGTCTCAAAAAAACAAACAAACAAACAAACAAAATTAGTCCGGCTTAGTGAAATAGGGCAAAGGAAGCAATCAGATATGCATTTATCTCATGTGTGCAAAGGGATAATTGTGAGTTCTGTCTGTCCTTTCTCCACAAGCAGTCTCCTTGTGGGCAAATTGTGCAGGAGTACTGTAAGCTTTTTTTTTTTCATCTTTGTAGCTATCTTATTTCTTACTCAGGAATAGAATGGAAGGCAGGCCAGGCGTGGTGGCTCATGCCTGTAATCTCAGCACTTTGGGAGGCCAAGGAGGGTGGATCACCTGAGGTCAGGAGTTCAAGACCAGCCTGGCCAACATGGCGAAACCGTCTCTACCAATAATACAAAAGTTAGCCGGGCATGGTGGTGTACACCTGTAATCCCAGCTATTCAGGAGGCTGAGGCAGGAGAACTACTTGAACCCGGGAAGTGGAGGTTACAGTGAGCCAAGATTGCACCACTGCACTCCAGCCTGGGCGACAGAGCGAGACTGTCTCAAAAATAAATAAATAAATAAATAAAATCAAGTAAACAGTCCTGTCTCATAGAAGTCTCTCAAATACTTAAAAAAAAAAAAAAAAAAAAAAAGAATGTTAGGCAGGTTTGCCAGACATAGTTCCAAGCTCGACCTTCCCTTTGGCTTCCCAAGGGGTCCCGAGGTTTCTATTTCAAGTCTATGCTTAATATATGCATAACTCTACACTTGTACATTTTCCTCCTTTCCTTGACTTAGCTGTGTGAACTTCAGTATGTAACTCAAACTTCAAATTCCTTACCTGTAAGATGGGGTGGTTCTGAGCATTTAATAATACTTTATAACTAAAAATGCTACACAAATATGAAGTGTTATTATTTTTGGAAGGAGAGGCAAGGCCTAGGCGCAAGTGTACTGTACTTTTAACTTTTATTTAGAACAGAGGTCTCTTGGACTCTTAGCCCCAGGCTTGACTACTTTGTGCCACTGGGAGTACTCCCTTTCCTCGTCTTCATACCATCAGGAAAGGCAGGCTGAGAGTTACACTACTTGACTCTGCCTTGGTCCATCCCACAGGTGATCACTTACTCCAGTCATCATGTCTACAATAACTTGACTGAGGAACAGAAGGGCCGAGTGGCCTTTGCTTCCAATTTCCTGGCAGGAGACGCCTCCTTGCAGATTGAACCTCTAAAGCCCAGTGATGAGGGCCGGTACACCTGTAAGGTTAAGAATTCAGGGCGCTACGTGTGGAGCCATGTCATCTTGAAAGTCTTAGGTAAGATAGGATGCCAAAGTGAATGTCTACAGCTTATTTCTAAGGTATCTAAGAGGGATGGCCATATGCATCACAGTGGTACAAAACATCATGTTCAGTACTTTGTATTATACATTCAGAGATCACCTCGTCCAGTTCCCTGGAAAGAAATGTGTATCTTCTGTATTATAGCCACAATAAAAAATGAAAATATAAGAGCAATTTTCCACAGTTGTCCATTACAAAACATATTCTCTAATATTTAAGTGGCATCTTCATATTTAAGTCTCTCAGATATGATTCAAATTCACTTGTTTTTTGACAGCAAGAGCTACTAAGTTCTACTTAATTGCTTCCAAATTAATACACTTCTGTATCAGTAAAACCATGCTCAACTTTCCTAAAATGTCCAATAATAATGTCTTCTTTGAGAAGTAATGAGGCAGCCTCTGCCCCAAAAATTAAAACAGCACCACTGGAGTTGGGGATATGTGTGCTTAGGGGATGGAGGTGGATGTTTTTCTGGGGGTAGTGTAAAGCAAGGCTAGTTGAATCCCCACTCAAAAGTTGACCAGAATGGATGGCTGGAGAAGCAACTCAATAGGCCATAATTTTTCCATTGAATCTGGTGTTTGGGGATCTTTGAATCACTACACTTTTGCTTGTTGTTGCTGTTGCCAGTGAGACCATCCAAGCCCAAGTGTGAGTTGGAAGGAGAGCTGACAGAAGGAAGTGACCTGACTTTGCAGTGTGAATCATCCTCTGGCACAGAGCCCATTGTGTATTACTGGCAGCGAATCCGAGAGAAAGAGGGAGAGGATGAACGTCTGCCTCCCAAATCTAGGATTGGTAAGTCATCTTCCTACCAATCTATTGAGCCAACAAAATAGTCCTCTATCCGCGAGCTCTAAATCAGCTTTGTCAGCAACTCACTATGTGACCTGAAATACCCTGCTGAACCTCCTGAACTTCCATTTTTAAAATCTATTAACTAGAACAGAAAATCTGTCTTTCCTTTCCTCAAATGACATGTAAAAGTAGTAAAAGAGATTGGAATAAATGTACTACATAAATCCACTGTATCTAAATATTATGTTTAGTATCCCTTAAATGTTCACAATCTTTTGTATCTTTTGAGGATGTGCTACAACTTAAAAAAAATGTTTACCTTTCTTCTCATGTTCCCAAAGGATATCTTTTCTATCATTTCATTCTTATCAAATAGCATTACAGAATCTCAGGTCAGTGATACAATAAAGTAAACAATAAATATAGATACCATCACTAAAGGGATTTACAGTCATTCTTTCTGCTTGCGCAGACTACAACCACCCTGGGCGAGTTCTGCTGCAGAATCTTACCATGTCCTACTCTGGACTCTACCAGTGCACAGCAGGCAACGAAGCGGGGAAGGAAAGCTGTGTGGTGCGAGTAACTGTACAGTGTAAGCATCGAAAGAGGTTTTAGTTTGATTGTTTTGTTTGTTTTTGCATTGTAGATCAATGTTAAGACATTCTAATCATGAGTAAGGTTAAGGTCAAAATCTTTATCTCCAGAAGGATATGGCTATCACCAAAATAAATTCAGTAGTTGCAAAGACCACTCAACAATTGACTGGCCAGGCACAGTGGCTCACACCTATAATCCCAGCACTTTGGGAGGCCCAGGTGGGCAGATCGGTTGAGGTCAGGAGTTCGAGACCAGCCTGGCTAACACGGTGAAACCCCGTTTCTACTAAAATACAAAAATTAGCTGGGTGTGGTGGTAGGCGCCTGTAATCTCAGCTACTCAGGAGGCTGAGGCAGGAAAATCTCCTGAACCTGGGAGGCGGAGGTTGCAGTGAGACAAGATCACGCCACTGCACTCCAGTCTGGGTGACGGACTGAGACTCCCTCTCAAAAACAACAACAACAACAACAACAACAAATCAGCCCTGCGTGGCGGCTCACACCTGTAATCCCAGCACTTTGGGAGGCCGAGGCAGGCAGATCACGAGGTCAGGAGTTCAAGACCAGCCTGGCCAACATGGTGAAACCCCATCTCTACTAAAAGATACAAAAAATTAGCCAAGTGTGCTGATGCGTGCCTGTAATCCCAGCTACTCAGGAGGCTGAGGCAGGAGAATCACTTTAGCCTGAGACGCGGAGGTTGCAGTGAGCCAAGATGGTGCCATTGCACTCCAGCCTGGACAACAGGGTGAGACTCCAACCAAAAAAAAAACAAAAAAACACCGGTTGACTCTGTATTTACAAACATGTGAATTAGCCAGCCCCCTAAAGAAATTCACTATATGCAGGAGAGTACTAAATAAACACCATGCCTAAAAACAAAAACAAACAAAACCATGCAGCTAGTTACATGCCACCTACCATTCTAGGCAAGTAGATGAGATTTCTCCCCTCCACGGAGTGTTTGTGAGTGCGTATGTGCATGTGCTCGTGCACACACACATGTGTACACGTGTTATAATCAAGAATTCAATTTACTTCAAGTACAGATGAGAGACAGTAGTAGGCGACTAAGAGCATCAGCTGTGGAGTCAGATAACTGCCTGGATTTCAGTCACAGCTACCACTAACTCTGTAGTACCTTAGGCATATTTCCCAATCTATAAAGGAGAATAACAGTTAACTATCTCATAGAGTTTTTCTTTTTTTCCTTTTTTTTTTTTTTTTTCTGGTCTTGCTCTGTCGCCCAGGCTGGAGTGCAGTGGTGCAATCTTGGCTCACTGCAGGCTCTGCCTCCCGGGTTCAAGCGACTCTCCTGCCTCAGCCTCCTGAGTAGCTGGAATTACAAGCACATGCCACCACACCTGGCTAATTTTTGTATTTTTGTAGAGACAGGGTTTTGCCACATTGGCCAGGCTGGTCTCGAACTCCTGGACTTAGGCGATCCACCCTTCCTCACCTCCCAGAGTTCTGGGATTACAGACGTGCGCAACGGTACCTGGCCTCCTAGAGTTTTTCTGAAAAGTTAGTAAATGAACACATTTACTTACAACTGCCTAGGAACAGGGCTTGACATACAGTGGGTGTTCAATAACATTAACTATTGTTATTATTTCTCCTTAATCAATTTAGTAACTTCAGACTTTTGAACCAAATCCTATATCCGCAAGCCATGTTTGCAGTGTTAAAATTTATTTGGTGCAATAAATAGTATGCCAGGCTTATCATCTAGAGATTGAGTCTTGAAAAAAGGCAGGATAAACCAAGTTGAAAGATAAAAGGAGGCAGGGCATGGATATTAATCTTTGTTAAATTGTCTCCATAACATCTTTGTTAAATTGTCTCTAATTTCTCAAATGCTCTTTGGACCACTTTTAACATTTTCCTAACCCCCACCCTGTTTTCTTTTTGAGACAGAGTCTCACTCTGTCACCCAGGCTGGAGTGCACGGTGAAACCCCGTCTCTACTAAAAATACAAAAAAAAAAAATTAGCCAGGCCTGGTGGCGGGCGCCTGTAGTCCCAGCTACTAGGGAGGCTGAGGCAGGAGAATGGCATGAACCCTGGAGGCGGAGCTTGCAGTGAGCCGAGATCGCGTCACTGCACTCCAGTCTGGGGGACAGAGCAAGACTCCATCTCAAAAAAAAACAAAAAAACAAAAAAACAAAAAACCAAAAATAACCCTGGCCACTGGCTGGTGAAGTCTGTGATTCAGTAACTACAACTGCAAATATATCAAGAGGGTTGGTCATACAATAAGAGAGGGTAATGCAGTACTACTCAGGAAGATAGATATAAAGACCTGGAGGTCGGTGCAGTGGCTCACGCCTGCAATCCCAGGACTTTGGGAGGCTGAGTCGGGTGGATCACCTGAGGTCGGGCGTTTGCAACCAGCCTGACCAACATAGAGAAATCCCATTTCTACTAAAAATACAAAATTAGCCGGGTGTGGTGGCGCACGCCTCTGATCCCAGCTACTCAAGAGGTTGAGGCAGGAGAATCACTTGAACCCAGGAGGTGGAGGTTGTGATGAGCCGAGATCGCGCCATTGCACCCCAGCCTAGGCAACAAGAGTGAAACTCCGTCTCAAAAAAAAAAACAAACCTGGAAATGCTCATTCTGTCCACAGCTTGTTTTTTGAGTTAATAACGTATTTCCTAGCTTATGTTTGGTTTTACCTGTGCTTTTGCTTCTGAGAAAATAGATGTACAAAGCATCGGCATGGTTGCAGGAGCAGTGACAGGCATAGTGGCTGGAGCCCTGCTGATTTTCCTCTTGGTGTGGCTGCTAATCCGAAGGAAAGACAAAGAAAGATACGAGGAAGAAGAGCGACCTAATGAAATTCGGTAAACCCCCCAAATCCCCACTTTTACGGGGCTTCTGTTTTAGGGCCAGCACTTTAGTGACCAGCCAACATAAATGTTCCCAGTTTTCTCTTAACCATATATCTGTTAAAAGGATTATCCTGGTAGGTAGGAAGTTCCAGCCTAGGGACAGAGGGTATGGTTTACCTGGACTTTATTGTGAAAGTATCTTATCCTCAACAAACACTTAAAAGTTAAATTAGGCCGGGCGCAGTGGCTCACGCTTGTAATCCCAGCACTTTGGGAGGCTGAGGCGGGCGGATCACGAGGTCAGGAGATCGAGACCACGGTGAAACCCCGTCTCTACTAAAAATACAAAAAAATTAACCGGGCGTGGTGGCGGGCGCCTGTAGTCCCAGCTACTCGGAGAGGCTGAGGCAGGAGAATGACGTGAACCCGGGAGGCGGAGCTTGCAGTGAGCCGAGATTGCGCCACTGCACTCCAGCCTGGGCGACAGAGCGAGACTCCGTCTCAAAAAATAAATAAATAAATAAAAAATAAAAGTTAAATTAGGCTGGGCGTGGTAGCTCATGCCTGTAATCCCAGCACTTTGGGAGGCCGAGGCGGAAGGATTACTTGAGGCCAGGAGTTTGAAACCAGCCTGGTCAACATAGTTAGACTCCATCTTTACTTAAGAAAAATAAATAAATAAATAACCAGGCATGGTGGCCCATGCCTGTAGTCCCAGCTACTCAGGAGGCTGAGACAGGAGGATGACTTTAGCCCAGGAGTTTGAGACTACAGTGAGCCATGATTGCACCTCTGTACTCCAGCCTGGGTGACAGAGAAAGAGCATGTCTCAAAAAAAAAAGTATTACTTCTGATTCACTTCTACTCATAATGGGCATACAACGAAGAATGGGCATGGTCATGAAAGGGTTTATGCAGACAAACCCTAAATCAGGAGGAGTGCTGTCTAGACCATCTCAATGGTAAGATCCTATCCTCCCAGTATAATAGAGTTGACCTGTGGGCTAACAAAATATACATTTGCGTGAGCCAAGCATTAAGTCTTAAGATACAAGGAAGTACCTCTGTCCCTAAATGGTTGCCTTCCAATGGTATTATCTGAGGTTTACAGCTTGGGAAACCTCAGAAGGAAGCAATCATAGTGGAAGCAATCACACATCTGCCAGTGTTAAAGTTTATCTTTGCTGTTTTTTCTCTTCAGAGAAGATGCTGAAGCTCCGAAAGCCCGTCTTGTGAAACCCAGCTCCTCTTCCTCAGGCTCTCGGAGCTCACGCTCTGGTTCTTCCTCCACTCGCTCCACAGCAAATAGTGCCTCACGCAGCCAGCGGACACTGTCAACTGACGCAGCACCCCAGCCAGGGCTGGCCACCCAGGCATACAGCCTAGTGGGGCCAGAGGTGAGAGGTTCTGAACCAAAGAAAGTCCACCATGCTACTCTGACCAAAGCAGAAACCACACCCAGCATGATCCCCAGCCAGAGCAGAGCCTTCCAAACGGTCTGAATTACAATGGACTTGACTCCCACGCTTTCCTAGGAGTCAGGGCCTTTGGACTCTCCTAGTCATTGGAGCTCAAGTCACCAGCCACACAACCCCCTTGAACCAGATGAGAGGTCATTTAAGTAGCAGTGAGCATTGCACGGAAGAGATTCAGATGAGCACTTTCCCTCTACGATACCAAACAAACAAAAGGATGTAAGCTGATTCATCTCCAAAAAGGCATCTTATTGTGCCTTTAGACCAGAGTAAGGGAAAGCAGGAGTCCAAATCTATTTGTTGACCAGGACCTGTGGTGAGAAGGTTGGGGAAAGGTGAGGTGAATATACCTAAAACTTTTCATGTGGGATATTTTGTATCAGTGCTTTGATTCACAATTTTCAAGAGGAAATGGGATGCTGTTTGTAAATTTTCTATGCATTTCTGCAAACTTATTGGATTATTGCAATTATTCAGACAGTCAAGCAGAACCCACAGCCTTATTACACCTGTCTGCACCATGTACTGAGCTAACCACTTCTAAGAAACTCCAAAAAAGGAAACATGTGTCTTTTATTCTGACTTAACTTCGTTTGTCATAAGGTTTGGATATTAATTTCAAGAGGAGTTGAAATAGTGGGAGATGGAGAAGAGTAAATGAGTTTCTCCCACTCTATACTAATCTCACTACTTGTATTGAGCCCAAAATAACTATGAAAGGAGATGAAAATTTGTGACAAAGAATTGTGAACAGCTTTCCATCTTCATGATGTTATGAGGATTGGTGACAAACATTAGAAATATATAATGGAGCAATTGTGGATTTCCCCTCAAATCAGATGCCTCTAAGGACTTTCCTGCTAGATATTTCTGGAAGGAGAAAATACAACGTGTCATTTATCAACGTCCTTAGAAAGAATTCTTCTAGAGAAAAAGGGATCTAGGAACGCTGAGAGATTACCCAACATACCACTATAGTCTTTTCTTTCTGAGAACATGTGAAACCAGAATTGCAAGACTGGGTGGACTAGAAAGGGAGATTAGATCAGTTTTCTCTTAATATGTCAAGGAAGGTAGCCGGGCATGGTGCCAGGCACCTGTAGGAAAATCCAGCAGGTGGAGGTTGCAGTGAGCCAAGATTGTGCCATTGCACTCCAGCCTGGGTGACAGAGCGAGACTCCATCTCAAAAAAAAAAAAAAAAAAAGTCAAGGAAGGATAAAAGGAAGTTCAGTATTGTACCACACTTGGAACTTCCTCCATTTCTTCCATTTGAGAAGGATGTGAACCTGGAACTTTTGATGATTCTAAGCCTTAAATTATCAAAAAGATCAGGGATTGCCAATACTTCTAATGGCACTGCAAGTATATGCCATAATCATTCCCTCCTAAAAGTGAAAAATGAGAGAAATTCAGTATTTTCCCAGGCTCAGCCTCCAGAAGTCTAGCTCTGGGCTGGAAGAAAAGGGTACTAATATTTAGGGAAGAGATGAGAATAATTAGTGGGTGGCAGGAGAGGGCTGAGCTAGTGCCTGCTAACATTTTAGTTGTATCTTGGAAAGATTTAGCAAAAATAACTCACCAGGATAGCTGCTGAAGAGCTGATGAATGGGAGAGGAAAGATGTTTGAGAAATAAAGAAAACAGCAGCCTCCAATACAATAACTTGTCTTTTTAATAGTTTTGACTACTCTTAATACCTATACCACAAATGCTGAATCAGCCGTTCAAGGACCCTAACACAAATGTCAACTGATCATCTCTGGGAAAGTAGAAAACTTTTTTTTTTTTTTGAGGTGAAGTCTCACTCTGTTGCCCAGGCTGGAGTGCAGTGGCACCATCTCAGCTCACTGCAGCCTCCGCTTCTCGGGTTCAAGCGATTCTCCTGCCTTGTCCTCCTAAGTAGCTGGGATTACAGGTGCCCGCCATCACACCCAGCTAATTTCTGGAGTTCTGATAGAGACAGGGTTTCTCCATGTTGGCCAGGCTTGTCTCAAGCTCCTGACCTCAAGTGACCTGCCCACCCTTGGCCTCCCAAGGTGCTGGGAATACAGGTGTGAGCCACTGCACCTGGCCCATAATACTTTTTTTTTTGAGCTGCAGTCTTGCTCTCATCACGCAGGCTGGAGTGTAGTGGCGCATCTCGGCTCACTGCGACCTCCACCTCCTGGGTTCAAGCGATTCTCCTTCCTCAGCCCCCCAAGTAGCTGGGATTATAGGTGTGCGCCACCACGTACAGCTAATTTTTGTATTTTTAGTAGAGATGGGGTTTCGCCATGTTGACCAGGCTGGTCTCAAACTCCTGACCTCAGGTGATCCACCCACCTCGGCCCCACAAAGTGCTAGGATTACAGGTGTGAGCCACTGCGCCCGGCCCAGAATACTTTTTAAAAGAAGAGCAGGTTAGAGGAAAGAAAAAAATTAATGCTGAATGTGGTGATGAAAGCATGTTTCTAAAATGGGAAGCCGATGCTTAAAGAGGAAAGACTAATCTGGGATTTTGCCCCATTTCTCTGGTTTTTCACTCCTATATTTAATTCTCACAATCGTGTCGTCACATAGTACAAAAAACAAAATTCTTGTAAAGTCCCCAGGACTTTATCCTTGGGTGAAAGTTTTAGCCTGAGTATTGTCTTCCTCTAAAAAAAGGTGGGAAATGAGAGATTGAGGAATTAACATATAAATGTCTGCTATGGGTTTAAGAGAACTGGTGTATTTGGAATGCTTCTTACACTAACACTGTCTCATTGTAAAATATAAAACCCCTTAATCTGACTACATTTTTATTCCTCTGGTAGTGTGGTATCCAGGCAACATATCACTTCTGCTATGTAATTCTAAGAATTCTCATTTCTAGAGTACCTGAGCCAAACAAATACACCATGGAAGCTGCAGCTGTATCATCACTAGCAATTTGCTCATCATTATTCACTACCTTTGAACCTAAGGTTTCCTGCCTATGCTTTTGAAAGCAAAAATCAGTCTCCTTTGCATGAAAAAGAGACTTAGATTTTTAAACACGTTAGTTACCAGAATGCTAAAATACCAGTTGACTACCCAAATTATTTTGGAAATCTATCTATAATGGAAGTCTACAACAAACACATAAAACAGATTACACTAACAGCTGAGAAATTCAAAGGAATTGAAGATTCTGAGAGATAAACTGTTCAAGTCTTAGCAATGATACTGCACTTCTCTTTGACAGGTTCTGGGCTTAAGTTAGAGGCCCTACTGGTTCCAAACCATATTCCACTGACTTTGCAAGTAAAATAAATTTGATTCTGAAATAGGAAACAAAAAAAGGAGAAATAACTAAATAGTAGAATAAAAACTGTTTGTAGGAAGAAGATGCAGATGGAATGATGTGGACGTTGAGTAACCATGTCAATAAAATATATAAACCAAACTTAAATTTGTGAAATAAGGAAGTTGGTACCTTTGTTGTTACAGTGTCTAAAAACAATTGCAGAACTGCTGTTGCAAAAAGACATACATAGTTTTGCTTCCTTCTGGTGTTAAGCTGTTTGTATTTCAGTTTCAGTTTTAACTTCTAAGTTGCCTTGTAATTGGGACTGTGTTTCAGCATCACAAAAACCAAATATTTATTATGGATGCATCTGTATCAGCAATTAAAAAATAAACAAGTAAAAGTGATACTGTAGGAGAAGCTGAAGCTCATATAACCTGGACTGGAAATTTGTTTATCAGCTTGCTGCCAACAGAAGAACAGAAGAACTCAGACTGAATATGATCTATTATTTATCAATTTCAGTCACAAATTTACCAATTACTTTTTTCTCTCACAAGGCAAGATGCTAGGCATAAGTTGCACAGGGGATACGAAGAGAGTTGCTGTCCTTAAGGATTTATCAAAATTAACGAAATAATAATTACTAAGCAAGTATTCTGTGCCTAGGTGAAGTGCCAACAGAGAAGCACACACTACAGGGTTCAAATAAATCTGAAAAGTATGCACTAAGAGATTCAAATACATCTGGAAAAAACTTCACAGAGGCCATTGTAAAATAACAGCAATAATAGTAATCATCACTTCCTGAGCCATCATGTGCCAGTCACACTAAGTACATTATACATTTTGTCTCAATTTCATACTCACATCAACCCTATAAGGAAATATTTGTATTCACATTCTACAAGTGAGAAATGTAAGGCTCAAAGAGGTTACGTCAGTAGTAAAGCCAGGATTTATTTTTACTTTTATTTTTATTTTGAGACCAAGTCTAGCTCTGTCGCCCAGGCTGGAGTGCAGTGGCACAATCTCGGCTCACTGCAAGCTCCGCCTCCTGGGTTCACGCCATTCTCCTGCCTCAGCCTCCCGAGTAGCTGGGACTACAAGCGCCCGCCACCATGCCTGGCTAATTTTTTGTATTTTCAGTAGAGACAGGGTTTCACCATTAGCCAGGATGGTCTCCATCTCCTGACCTCGTGATCCGCCCACCTCAGTCTCCGAGTGCTGGGATTACAGGTGTGAGCCACTGTGCCCGGCCCTGGAGCCAGGATTTAAACCCAGCCACTGTTAGTATATTCCATCAGAACTGACAGATCCTGATTCATCATCATCTTCCCTCCTGAAATCCTCAAACCTTTACACTCAACTATAGGCTTTCTCTTCTCTTTGCTTTCTTCCTCGACCTAAAGCTTTTCACCATACTTGGGACACACTTAGCTCACTCACACAAGTCCAAATCCTTTAGTTTTCCCTTGTTCTACAAAACAAGATACAATTCCCAACTTTATAATTGCCTGATTTGTCTTTACATGGTAATGATGGGCTTAGATCATGTAATTTTTGTTGAATGTTAAGCACAGAGTATCTTGAGCACATCAAGATTAAATCTGTCCAATCTTCTGAGAGGCAAAAAGATAAGGTGCACTGAAACTACAAAATAATAGGTACAGTTGATTCTTCAACTGTTTTTTCCAGATGATATGATACAGCCATATCAATTTATTTAAAATGTAGGCTGGAGTCCATGGCTCACACTTGTAATTCCAACACTTTGGGAGGCTGAGGTAGGTGGATCACTTGAGGTCAAGAGTTCAAGACCAGCTTGGCCATGATGGTGACACTCCATCTCTACTAAAAATACAAAAATTAGCTGGGCGTGGTGGCACATGCCTGTGGTCCCAGCTACTCGGGAGGCTGAGGCAGGTGAATCGCTTGAACCCGGGAGGTGGAGGTTGCAGTGAGCGGAGATCGTACGACTCCACTCCAGCCTGGGTGACAGAGCAAGACTCTCTCAAAAAAAAAAAAAAAAAATTATACAGTTCAAGGACCCCATGTTTAGTAATTATGTTTACAATTATTTGCTTCTTTTTTTTTTTTTTTTTTTTTTTTGAGATGCAGTCTCGCTCTGTTGCCCAGGCTGGAGTGCAGTGATGTGATCTTGGCTCACTGCTGCAACCTCTGCCTCCTGGGTTCAACCGATTCTCCTGCCTCAGCCTCCCGAGTAGCTGGGACTACAGGCGCACACCACCACGCCTGGCTAGTTTTTATATTTTTACTAGAGATGGGCTTTCACCATGTTAGCCAGGCTGGTCTCCAACTCCTGACCTCAGGTGATCCGCCGGCCTCCCAAAGTGTTGGGATTACAGGCGTGAGCCACTATACCCAGCCCTCTGTCATCTTTTATATCACATGTTTTTGTTACCACTTGTGGATAGAAAAGTAAGTTATAAAAAAGGAAAACTCAATGAGTTTGGCTACTTGTAAGGAGCTCTGCTAAAGATTTCAATTAGTAAAACAATTTAAAAATTAGGGCCAGGCACAGTGGCTCTTGCCTGTAAACCTAGCACTTTGGGAGGCCAAGGCAGGAGAATTGCTCGAGTCCAGGAGTTTGAGACCAGCTTGGGCAACACAGTAAGACCCCATCTCTGCAAAAGGAAAAAAAAAAAAAACTTTTTTTTTTTTTTTTGAGATGGAGTCTTGCTCTGTTGCCAGGCTGGAGTGCAGTTTTGTGATCTTGGCTCACTGTAGCCTCCGCCTCCTGGGTTCAAGTGATTCTCCTGCCTCAGCCTCCTGAGAAGCTGGGACTAGAGGTGCATGCCACCATGCCCAGCTAATTTTTGTATTTTTAGTAGAAACAGGGTTTCAGCATGTTGGCCAGTATAGTCTGGATCTCTTGACCTTGTGATCCTCCTGCCTTGGCCTCCCAAAGTGCTGGGGTGACAGGCGTGAGCCACCACACCCAGCCAAAAAAAAATCTTAAAAATTAGCTGGGCGCAGTGGCTCATGCCTGTCATCCCAGCACTTTGGGAGGCTGAGGCGGGTGGATCACCTGAGGTCAGGAGTTCAAGACCAGCCTGACCAACATGGAGAAACCCCGTCTCTACTAAAAACAGAAAAAATTAGCTGGGCGTGGTGGCGCATGCCTGTAATCCCAGCTACTTGGGAGGCTGAGGCAGGAGAATTGCTTGAACCTAGGAGGCGGAGGTTGCAGTGAGCCGAGATCGTGCCATCGCACTCCAGCCTGGGCGACAAAAGTGAAACTCCATCTAAAATAAATAAATAAATAAATAAATAAATCTTAAAAATTAAGCTGCATTGAAAAAAATTTTAAATTAAAATAGGTGGGGCGCAGTGGCTCACGCCTGAGTCCCAGCACTTTGGGAGGCCGAGGCGGGTGGATCACAAGGTCAGGAGTTCGAGACCAGACTGACCAACATGGTGAAAACCCATCTCTAATAAAAATGCAAAAAAAATTAGGCAGGCGTGGTGGTGTGCACCTGTAATCCCAGTACTCAGGAGGCTGAGGCAGGAGAATCGCTTGAACCCGGGAGGGGGAGGCTGCAGTAAGCCGAGACTGCACCACTGCACTCCAGACTGGGTGACAGAGTGAGACTCCATCTCAGATTAAAAAAAAAAAAAATTAAAATAATAAGCAGCACTTTTTTTGTTCTTTAAGAGACAGGTTCTCACTCTGTCGCCCAGGCTGGAGCTCAGTGGCACAATCACGGCTCACTGCAGCCTCAACCGCCCAGGCTCAAACCATCTTCCCACCTCAGCCTCCTACCTGAGACTACAGGCACATACCAACACGCCCAGCTAATTTTTGTATTTTTTGTAGAGACAGGGTCTCCTTATGTTGCCCAGGCTGGCCTTGAAATCCTGGGCTCAAGCCATCCACCAGCTTTGGCCTCCCAAAATGCTGAGATTACAGTGCCTGGTCAAGAGCGCATTTTATACAGCAACTCCTCTCCATAGTGTAGGGGCTAAACAAGTTGACTAAGAGTTTGAAAGTAGAAAGCAATCTAGCCTGAGTTAGAAGCATAAGCTTTGGAATAAAATCTGATTTTGAAAAATTCAGGGTCAGCTAGAAATCTTAAGCAAATTATTTGACCTATTTGAACCTCAATTTCTTTATTTGAAAATGGGGACAATATGATCTGCCAAAAATAGTTGTGAGGGTCATGTAAGAGAATATATGTCAAATGCTTCGCATGGTGCCTTGCATAAAGCATTGAATAAAAACATCAATGGCAAGGGCTGTACTACCAGAAATACAATAGGCATGAGAATGTTCTAAAGCATCTAATCTGGTTTAGTAAGGCAAAGCATAATGCAGGAAAAAGATATTGGGGCTATGTTTATGTATGCTGTTGTCCAGTTGCAATAATTTATACATGGCTGCAGTTAGAAATCAAAATATTAATAACAGCTTGCATCATTCTGGTTTCAAATTTCCCTGATGCAATGCAGTACATACACTCCAGTATTTGGGCAATCAGGGCATACGTATATTGCATCTTTTAGTCATGTCACTGGGTCACAGAAGGGTTGTTTTTAATATCTGAGTTTTTGAAGCAAGGGACTGTAAGTTTACTAGTCTTTAATACTAATTTTTAAAAAATGCGTATTTAGTAACAGTACACCACATAATCCTAATACAAATTATCCAATTAAATTCTAAACCTCAAATTTTTTTCATTTTTTTTGTTTTTTGAGACAGGGGTTTGCTCCATCACTCAGGCTGGAGTGCAGGGGCACAATCATGGCTCACTGCAGCCTCCATCTCCCGAGCTCAAGCGATCCTCCCATCTCATTTTTTTAGAGATGGGGGTCTCACTATGTTGCCTAGGCTGGTTGAGACTTTTCAACAGAAGCAACTGAAACCACAAAACTATTAAATAATTTCTTCATAAACTGAGGCCGGCACAGTGGCTCACTCCTGTAATCCCAGCACTTTGGGAGGTCGAGGCGGGCAGATCACTTGAGGCCTGAGACCAGCCTGACCAATATGTTGAAACCGTGTCCCTACTAAAAATGCAAAAATTAGTGGGGCGTGGTGGTGGTGCGGGCCTCTAATCCCAGCTACTTGGGAGGCTGAGGCAGGAGAATTGCTTGAACCCAGGAGGTGGAGATTGCAGTGAGCCAAGATCACACCACTGCACTCCAGCCTGGATGATAGTTAGACTCCACATAAAAAAAAAAAAAAAAACAAAACAAACAAAATAGACCAGGTGTGGTAGCTCATGCCTGTAATCCCAGCACTTTGGGAGGCTGAGGCAGGCAGATTACCTGAGGTCAGGAGTTTGAGACCAGCCTGGCCAATATGGTGAAACCCTGTCTCTACTAAAATACAAAAAGTAGCCGGGCGTGGTGGCGTGCACCTGTAGTCTCAGCTACTCGGGAGGCTGAGGCAGGAGAATCACTTGAACCTGGGAGGCGGAGGGTGCAGTGAGCCAAGTTCGTGCCACTGCACTCCAGCCTGGGGGACAGAGTGAGACTCCGTCTTTTCCGGGAGACTCCATCTTCTTTGGGAGACGGAGTTGTGCCTTAGTTTCCTCATTTACAAAATGACGATCATAATAGTTGCAACCACTTAGATTTACGGTGAGAATTAAATGAGGCAAGGTTGGCATGTGGTAGGCACACAAAAATATTAAATCATTATCCTTTTATCCAGTCAGAAGTCCTAGGCTCTAGACTCCACTGCAGTCCCATGCAACCAAACTTTTAGATCTTAACTGTGTCATTTGAAACCCTGTGCGCTTAAAGTGGTGGAGATAGGACCTTTATCATATTCTAAGCTTTAAATATATAAACGCTAAATCATTCCATTTAATAAGACATAGCCCAAGTCCCAGAACACGTTTTAAGAGTAACCAGAAACAGAGGTTATTTGTTCTGCTTTCCTTTATCACTGCTATTGGATGGGGTATCCCAAACAAGTGGATGTGCGCCCCAATTCTATTTTCCACCGGTTCGATGATTAAAATAATTACAAAAATGCAAAATACAGCACAGGGTGTAGTTTGAAATGTGTGTTTGTTAAACTTTAGGCACTGCGGTGTGAAAAGAAAGATTCCAGATATTATTATTAGCAGTTAGAGTGGGGGACTGGGGGTTCCAAATACCAAAGGAAACTGAAGAGTGGCTCACAGTACGTATCTTAACTCTTTCTGGAGTTGAGTTGAATTTATTTCCTGGAAGGAAATCACACTGTAGAGTAACAAACAAAGGATATAAAACAAATCTTGAACCTAAAAAAAGCCAGATTTGATTCTAGCTTACCCAGCTGCTTATCTTCCCACAAATGATTATCTCTGAGCTGCATTTTTCTCCTGATATGGGGATGAATAATACACACCTTAGGAGAATTGTGTTGATGATTAGATGACAAATGAAAGCATTTTGTATGTAGTGAAAGCATTTTATAAAATTAAATTCTTGGGACGTGGGAGAGGCTAAGAATGTATCTCCATGAACTCTAAGCCAACATTCCTCCCCAAAAGGAAAATATGAAAAGGAAATTCTTCATGTTTGAGTCTGTCTCTACCCTTTACTGGCTTTGACAAGGACAAGATGTCCTCGCTCTTCTGACAGCCTTTTTCGCAGTCTAGAGACCTTCTAATTCCAGCCCTGCTACTAAAAGTTCTTTTGGTGTAGCCTTAAAAAATCTTTTCCCCCATAGGTGCCTATTTATCTACTAAATAGGAATAGCTACCTCGCCTGCTTGAAAGGATACAGGGAGTGTTCAAGGTACCTGAGACAGGCTCTTGGAAACAAGGCCCCACATGTCCGCGGCCATGCACAACATTGCACAATTTAAAATTCTAGGCACCATTGTTTTGTGCACCAGCTCAGTCACGTTTTCAAAGCGTCGGCATGGTCTGTCGTTTAATTTTTGATGAAAGTCAAACCAGGAAAGATATCACCTCATGTTACTGAAAATACAAACGTTCAGAAAGTCTAAATCAAAGACGCACGGCTCCTGGAACCTATGATTCCTAATGCCTGGTTCACCTAACCAAGAACACACTCGCCACCTTCTAAATCTGTTTATTTTATAAACAACGGGGAAATGTAGGGCTTGGGCTAATTGGGGAAAGACTGAGCCAAGAAGCCGAATCTGTTCTAGACGGAAGTGGGAAGGGGCCTAAGGGTCGGGGCTCAGAGAAGCCGGTTCGCCTTTTTTTTCCGCGGAGAGGTCCAGACACGACCGCGTCCTGAGGCGGTTCTGAAAAGCCGGGCCCCCTAAACCTCTACGTCGGGGGCTGCCTCCCAACAGTTGCCGTAGGGAAATGTGGGCGCTGTGGGGGCCTGCCGAGCTAACCCGCCCCACCCCGCGGCGGCCTGGCGGCTCCCTCCAATCCCAATCCTGGGTGCCCGTGAGCGAGCGGCCCTAGTAGCACCCTGAAGCTGGAACCTTCGCCCTAGCCCCTCGGGGTCAGCCCTTGCCCAAAGCCACGCTATGAAATATAGATTCGCGAAACCCGGGGCACTCAGAGGACCGTCTGGAACATGGAGATGGGGGATGGAAAGGAGGAATGAGGACGTGGGTGGGGGAAGGGAGCAACAACCTTCGTAGCCATTTTGTCCTCGCTCCACTTCCGTCTTCTCTGCCCCGGCTCCCGCGCCCGAACCCCTCCCTTCAGGCCCTGCGCGATTCCTCCCCCAGTTCTGTGAGGGCCAAGATCCCGGCTAGCGCCGCTATCATTGGTTGGTTCCAAGTTTGCCCGCCCCTCTTCCTCCTCCTTTTTCCGCCCCCTCCCTCCCGCGGAAGCTGGGGGCGCATGCGTAGAGGCGGACGGTCCCCTCCCCCGCCCGGGGTAACTGAGGACTCCCGCGCGCGGGCTGTCTGCGCCCCACCCTCCCTTTCCCCGGGGCCGTCCAGAGAGCGGGGGCGAGCTTGAAAGTTCCAGAACGCTGCGGTGAGTGCGTTATCGCGAGGCGGAGCGCGGTGGGGTGGGTGCGGAAGGGGGCGGGGCCCGAGGAGTGGAGCCGGGCTTGTGATTGGGTCTTGTAAGGGCAGCCGGGCGTCTATTGGTCGGGGAAGCCGTAATGACAGGGAGCAGGGGCGGGCCCCTTCTGGAAGGTTCTGAGATAGGGTATAAGAGGCAGGGTGGCGGGCGGAAACCGGCCTCATTGAACTCGTCTGCAGCCCTCGGGATTGTTGCGGCTTTCTTCTTTATTGGCGCTAGGCCTAGACACCAGGTAAAACCTCTGCTCAAGAGTTGGGTTGTGGGTCTGGGAGCTTGCAGCTTCCACACAGGCCGGTTGGGCTTGCTGAGGCCTGGAGGGTTTTGAGAATCTTGTCGAGGCGAGTGTGCGGCCCCTTCCACCGGCATAAGGGGCCTCAGTTTTCGGTGGGATGGCAGCGGCGTTTGGTTGCAGCCGGTAGGACGGAAATCTAGGGAGTGGGCCGCAGTGGCCCCAGGGGAGGCTGGGAGACGCCCGGTGACCGCGTGGCGGGGGAGGGTTGCTGCGTCGGCTTGTCTGGCGCGCAGGGAAGTGGAGCCAGCGTTTTCTTTGCCCCGGTTCCCTGCTTACTTCAGTCCCACCGTGGTTTTTCAAAGCCGTTCTTGGCGTGCTTCCAGTATCGGGGTGCATTCTGGAGTAAAAAGCCCGTTGACTCTGGGGGGCACTGGCACCTGGCGAGGGAGAGGAAGAGAGTGGTCAGCTTGGGGTTAAGACCACGTGTTAAGCAACGCCCCAGGCCCTTTGGGTAGATGGGTCCTTCATCTAGGGCGTGCTCTGCTGCGGTTGGCACGCAACCTGGACTGCAGCACTAGTTGTGGACCTCCCGCGTGCTTAGACAGGAGGTGATGGGCGCTATTACCTCTTGGCAGTGGCCATACCTTTTTCTTGGTTATGTGTTCTTTTAAGGGATGAGGGAAATACTTTGATTGATTGAATTTTTAAACCGGATTTTTCTTTTCTTCAGCAACCATGTCCAAGGGACCTGCAGTTGGTATTGATCTTGGTACCACCTACTCTTGTGTGGGTGTTTTCCAGCACGGAAAAGTAGAGATAATTGCCAATGATCAGGGAAACCGAACCACTCCAAGCTATGTCGCCTTTACGGACACTGAACGATTGATCGGTGATGCCGCAAAGAATCAAGTTGCAATGAACCCCACCAACACAGTTTTTGGTGAGTTACTAATTTTAAATGACAGAACAAATTTAACAGGGCTAGGAAGCAGAAAAGTTTATGAAACGTGAGGGGGGAGTTTTTTGTTTTTAAAAAAACTGAGCTGAGAGACTTGTTCTCAAGTCTGTTATAAAACATGGTGTAGAGAAATCTAGATAATGTAGGAGGTCGAAGTTTGAACCTTTGCTACCTATGTGGTAGCTGAATTCACCTACCTATGAACTCTTACGTATTTGAGTAATCATGGACTTGGGTTTTAGAAGAGGTGTGAAATTGAAAGTGTTTTCATTTGATACTTTTCACAGATGCCAAACGTCTGATTGGACGCAGATTTGATGATGCTGTTGTCCAGTCTGATATGAAGCATTGGCCCTTCATGGTGGTGAATGATGCTGGCAGGCCCAAGGTCCAAGTAGAATACAAGGGAGAGACTAAGAGCTTTTATCCAGAGGAGGTATCCTCTATGGTTCTGACAAAGATGAAGGAAATTGCAGAAGCGTACCTTGGGAAGGTGAGGTTTGTTTTTCAGTATGGGGTGCGTTCCGGAGTAGTTAAAAGCCCTATGACTCCTGTGGGGGGCACTGGCATCTGGCAAGGGAGGGGAACAGATGGGGCTCAGCTCAGGGTTAAGACCACGTGCCCAACAAATGCCCTAGGCTCTCTAGGTAGTTGAGTCTGTCGACACCAGAAACCAGCGAATCTTGACAATTACACAGTAATTTACGTTTTGGGGGGGTGCTCCAGCTGTTCTTTCACCAGCATTAATCCACTTGCTGGAGTTTGCATATGTAAGTTATAATAGTTGTCAATTTGTGGTCTTTTCCTTATTCCTAGACTGTTACCAATGCTGTGGTCACAGTGCCAGCTTACTTTAATGACTCTCAGCGTCAGGCTACCAAAGATGCTGGAACTATTGCTGGTCTCAATGTGCTTAGAATTATTAATGAGCCAACTGCTGCTGCTATTGCTTACGGCTTAGACAAAAAGGTATGTATGTACCATTTGTGATGCAAGTCCAGGTTATTTTAAGATTAATTTGATCCATCAGAAATTTAAATGGGATTGTTTTTAATGGCAGGTTGGAGCAGAAAGAAACGTGCTCATCTTTGACCTGGGAGGTGGCACTTTCGATGTGTCAATCCTCACAATTGAGGATGGAATCTTTGAGGTCAAGTCTACAGCCGGAGACACCCACTTGGGTGGAGAAGATTTTGACAACCGAATGGTCAACCATTTTATTGCTGAGTTTAAGCGCAAGCATAAGAAGGACATCAGTGAGAACAAAAGAGCTGTAAGACGCCTCCGTACTGCTTGTGAGCGTGCTAAGCGTACCCTCTCTTCCAGCACCCAGGCCAGTATTGAGATCGATTCTCTCTATGAAGGAATCGACTTCTATACCTCCATTACCCGTGCCCGATTTGAAGAATTGAATGCTGACCTGTTCCGTGGCACCCTGGACCCAGTAGAGAAAGCCCTTCGAGATGCCAAACTAGACAAGTCACAGATTCATGATATTGTCCTGGTTGGTGGTTCTACTCGTATCCCCAAGATTCAGAAGCTTCTCCAAGACTTCTTCAATGGAAAAGAACTGAATAAGAGCATCAACCCTGATGAAGCTGTTGCTTATGGTGCAGGTAACAATGATATCTCAACCCTAAAGGCAGGCAGGCCCAAGGTGACTCGCTGTGATGAGTGATTGTTAAACATTCGTAGTTTCCACCAAAAGCTTGGCTAATGATGGCAACACCTTCCTTGGATGTCTGAGCGAGTGATAGTTTTTAAAACAGGAGCTATGTACTGGGTTTTAACTTTTTTTTTAACGTTAACTTTGTTTGTTAGCTGTCCAGGCAGCCATCTTGTCTGGAGACAAGTCTGAAAATGTTCAAGATTTGCTGCTCTTGGATGTCACTCCTCTTTCCCTTGGTATTGAAACTGCTGGTGGAGTCATGACGGTCCTCATCAAGCGTAATACCACCATTCCTACCAAGCAGACACAGACCTTCACTACCTATTCTGACAACCAGCCTGGTGTGCTTATTCAGGTATGTTTCTGTGCTTCTCTTGTTTGGCTTACTGATACCAGATAAAGGGAAGTCTTGACTGACTCGCTGTGATGATGGATTCCAAAACCATTCGTAGTTTCCACCAGAAAGTCTTATGTTGGCCAGTTCCTTCCTTGGATGTCTGAGCGACCATTCTTCCTTACTTAGCAGGACTCCAGCACTATCACAGAGACCTGAAGTCCATTGCGGTAATTTGTTTTATTCCCTACCAAGGTTTATGAAGGCGAGCGTGCCATGACCAAGGATAACAACCTGCTTGGCAAGTTTGAACTCACAGGCATACCTCCTGCACCCCGAGGTGTTCCTCAGATTGAAGTCACTTTTGACATTGATGCCAATGGTATCCTCAATGTATCTGCTGTGGACAAGAGTACAGGAAAAGAGAATAAGATTACTATCACTAATGACAAGGGTAAGTAGGCACATATGGCACTGTCATCTGGTCTTGACACAGGGATGATAATAGTATTCAATTGAGTTTCTGGTGCCTAAGGGCATCTAGCTAAGAGAAACTAGAGTTACACGGGTAATTTAAGGCTTTTAATTTCTTTACTAGGCCGTTTGAGCAAGGAAGACATTGAACGTATGGTCCAGGAAGCTGAGAAGTACAAAGCTGAAGATGAGAAGCAGAGGGACAAGGTGTCATCCAAGAATTCACTTGAGTCCTATGCTTTCAACATGAAAGCAACTGTTGAAGATGAGAAACTTCAAGGCAAGATTAATGATGAGGACAAACAGAAGATTCTGGACAAGTGTAATGAAATTATCAACTGGCTTGATAAGAATCAGGTTTGTGATTCCCCCCCCTGCCCCCCACTCAATGGAGGGGAAGGGGATGGTAAACCAAGCTTGGGCAGGATTTCAGTATAGGGTCACAATGATGAATGGTTCAAAACATTCGCGGTTTCCACCAGAATTCAAGGTGTTGGCAACTACCTTCCTTGGATGTCTGAGTGACCCCAAGATATTAAGGAAGAATAAGGCCCTATTTTAATGTTGGCAGTGGCCCTCTTGTAAGAGTTTGTGCCAGACTTTCAGTATCAAGATTGCATCAGGGTTAAAGAAGGGTTATTAACATTAAAAGAACTTCTAGTAATTGTTTTTTCTCTTTCTCAGACTGCCGAGAAGGAAGAATTTGAACATCAACAGAAAGAGCTGGAGAAAGTTTGCAACCCCATCATCACCAAGCTGTACCAGAGTGCAGGAGGCATGCCAGGAGGAATGCCTGGGGGATTCCCTGGTGGTGGAGCTCCTCCCTCTGGTGGTGCTTCCTCAGGGCCCACCATTGAAGAGGTTGATTAAGCCAACCCAAGTGTAGATGTAGCATTGTTCCACACACTTAAAACATTTGAAGGACCTAAATTTGTAGCAAATTCTGTGGCAGTTTTAAAAAGTTAAGCTGCTATAGTAAGTTACTGGGCATTCTCAATACTTGAATATGGAACATATGCACGGGAAGGAAATAACATTGCACTTTATAAACACTGTATTGTAAGTGGAAAATGCAATGTCTTAAATAAAACTATTTAAAATTGGCACTATACAATTGTTTTGAGTCTTTAAATAGCCTCCCAGGCCAGATGGTGTGGGAGAAGGAGGCTTAGGTGATTATGTGAATCTTACTACCTTCCCCCCCTTTCTCTTAAGCTTGAGTTAACAAGGGCTGGGTGGCAAGTTGTCCTTCAGAGTATTGTGGATGGTACGTTTTAGAATTCAGAGTTTTGAGAAGGGGAGCATGAGAAATTGGATCTGGATCAAACTAACCTTAGTCCTTAGGCTAGAAAGGCAGAAAGCTGACTTAATGTTTTCTTAAACCTATTCTGTGTGTAATCCTGCCTTAGGAGCAGAGGCTAGGAGCAGAGGCTGGCTTTACTGGAGAGTTGTGCTAGATGAGTAAGAATTTAGAGATCAGAACCAAATACTGGGCAGTGAATGTTAAGCTACATGGCAGAGGTATCTTCAAATCTCAATCCCTTGTATGAGTCACTGTCCTGTGGGCTTCTATTTCCTCTACCTGAGTTAAGATTATTCAGAAGGCCAAGGGGATGGAGCTAACCTGCCACCTGGTTAAGGTCCCAACAGTGAATTGTGGTAGCCTAGGGGGGAGTAGGCTGTTAACTGTAATTACATAGATGACAGATTTCAGTGGTCTAGCTAATCTTAGCATATGCCAAAAAGCTAATTCATGAAGGAGCTGCAGGTTTTTTTCCCTTTGGTACTGAAGATGTACTAATGTCTAGGTATCTCAATGGAATTTATAGCACGATTTGATACACTTCTCATTCCGTATTTTCTCCAAGGTTACAAAAAATGACAAGTAGTACACTTTTTTTGAAGGGTTTTACTCTTGTTGCCCAGGCTGTAGTGCAGTAGCATGATCTCATTGGATCTCTGAGTGCAGTGGTGCAACCCCTGTCTCGGGTTCAAGGGATTCTCCTGCCTCAGCCTCCCAAGTAGCTGGGATTACAGCCATGTGCCACCAGTCCTGGCTAATTTGTATTTTTTAGTAGAGAGGATTTCTCTGTGTTGGTCAGGCTGGTCTCCCTACCTCAGGTGATCCACCCGCCTCAGCCTCCCAAAATGCTGGGATTACAGTCGTGAGTCACCGCGCCTGACAGTAATGCACATTTTTGGCATGTTCCTTTTTTTTGGGTGAGAATCTTACCTGGGCTGCAGTTCTTCATAGGGGTGTGTTTTCTGCAGGCTGGACTGGAACTCCTGGGTGCAAGTGGTCACCCAGCCTTAGTTCCAAGTAGCTGGTTCTACAGGCGTATGTCACTGTACATGGACATACCATGTATTTGAGATGTTACAAACTTTTTTGATGACTCAATGAGATTAAAGGGTAAATACGTTTTTATCTTGTTTCACATGGAATCTTAAAATTATGTGGAAGGTTTTCAGTGGTAGCTGTTACTGCAAATTTTTGAACTTAATGTTAGCTTAATGTTTCATTAACGAAACACAAAATTAGAGGAGTAAATATGGCAGTGTTTCCCCTATACAGATACCTTGTTGGACATGTATAGTAAGGAATTGGGGCCTGGGAAGGTGAGAATATTTGTTAGGTTTTCTCAGTTATTTGCATTATATTTTCATCTATTTATAAACCAGAATGTGTTTATAGATGACACTGAGGCTCAGGTGGACACTTAATGTCATCACATAGTCTAATCTGGGGAAATGGATTTTTTTTTTTTTTTTTTTTGAGACCCAGGCTGGAGGGCAGTGGTGCGATCTCACTGCAAACTTTGCTTCCCACCTTTGAATCCTCCCACCTTTGCGTTCTCCCACCTGAGTAGCTGGGACACCATGTCCAGCTAATTTTTATATTTTCTATAGAGTGGGGGTTTTGCCATGTTGCCCAGGCTAGTTGAATTTTTGGCCTCAAGTGGTCTGCCCCACCTTGACCTCCCAAAGTGCTGAGATTACAGGTGTGAGCCACTGCGCCTGGCCTATTGTTTGTAATCAGGCTTCTGCTGTGGGCCAGTAGTTTAAAAAGCCAATAGAGATGTTTAAACCTTATAAATGTCTAATTAGCTGTTTATTCGGTAAGGCTTAGAGGAAGAGAAGGTAACCATAGGGACAGCAATGTCTACCACTTCCCATTCAATTTCGAGTTAATAGCATTTGCTCCTCCCCCTATTTGATTCTCCAAATAACCTTACAATGGAGGGATGTTTGGATGCTCTGACTGCGTGCACAAATCTACACGGTGGCAAAATTTGCTTTTGCAAGTTACAGTAAGGAGGTTTTAGTTTATAAGAGGAAACTCCATGACCTAGATGGTTCTGTCCCTGCTGCAGAGGGCACTACTGGACTGGACTGGGAAGACAGGCCAATAAATTTAATCTCTAGGTCCAGTTTAGGAGTTACATGCAGGTTTCTGGTGAACTTGGCAATGTAATTATTTTTTTAAATGTGCTTTTATTACTATAGACATTTTTCTTTTTTCTTTTTTTTTTTGGAGATGGGAGTCTTGCCCTGTTGCCCAGGCTGGAGTGCAGTGGCGTGATAGCTTGCTGCAGCCTCCGCCTCCCGGGCTCAAGCAATTCTGTCTCAGTCTCTTGAGTAGCTGGGACTACAAGTGCACGCTGTCACACCCAGCTAATGTTTTGTATTTTAGTAGCGATGGGGTTTCACCGTGTACCCAGGCTCAGTATCCTGAGCTCAGGCAATCTGCCCGCCTCCCAGAGTGCTGGGATTACAAGCATGAGCCACCATGCCTGGCCCTTAATACACTTAAACTTCTAAGGCAATAGTCTTAAAGCCACAGCAATAAAATTCTCCAACAATATTACTACAATATTTGTTACATGTAAAATTAAAAAATGACAATGCCCTTGAAAAATCCTTTGTCCAAACAATATTGAGTACGTATAATGTTCCAGGCTTTAGGCTTTCAAAGGAAAAGTGGTCTTTTGGATTCCGTTAAGGTGGGATGAAGTGGTTGTAGTACATAAATAGGAAATGCTGAGAATTTCCATTTCTGTGGGTCTCCGTACTGATGTAGTTATCTTTGTCCACTAGATGGCAGTAGCTATAAAACTATCAAAGTACCCCGGGGGAAGCTGCTGTAGCATTGTCTATGCTGTTTGTTGTGCTTTCTAGCTGGAAGTACAGCAAATAATGAAGAAGGAAAAGGAAGTCAGCTCTGAATATCCACAATTACCTTCCAGGCAAAGAGGCAAAGCATTCTTTTTTCCTTTTTTTTTGAGATGGAATTTCGCTCTTGTCGCCCAGGCTGGAGTGCGATGGTGAGATCTCAGCTCACTGCAACCTCCGCCTCCTGGGCTCAAGCAATTCTCCTGCCTCAGCCTCCCGAGTAGCTGGGATTATAGCCATGCACCACCATGCCCGGCTAATTTTGTGGTTTTGGTAGAGACACGGTTTCTCCATGTTGGTCAGGCTGGTCTCGAGCTCCCGAGTTCAGGTGATCTGCCCGCTTCAGCCTCCCAAAGTGCTGGGATTACAGGTGTGAGCCACTGCACCTGGCCCAGCATTCTCAACTGAGCAAGTGCCCTGCTCAGGTGGGAGTAATGGCTTGAGTTGAGATCTCAGGATACTTGGGTGATGGGTGTGGGGGGACGGGTAATACAGGTTTAGAATACGGAGGGTGAGGTGAAGAAAAAGCTCAGAGAATATAGCCTTTACTGAGCCACATTGGCTAGTTCAAGTCCCCATGTTATTTCCCTCATCCCCCTGAACTGCTTCTGGGTTTCTCAACACACTTTGGTGAAATGCTTAAATTCCTCACGAAGCTCACCCAAGAATGGAGAAACACCTGTGTGCACACCTGTGTTCCCAGTGTCTGGCACATAAGCAGCATATATTTGTCAAGTGAATGAATAAAAAGGGGTGGGTGAAGCAGGTACCCAAGAGGGTAGAATGTGCTCCCTTTGTGCTTTATAATAGTCTGCTCATGATCATCTCTCTTGGAAGAGTGGGAAGGTGGTTGCTGGATGAGCTCAGACTCACTCTCTGTTCCTTGCAGGGTGGGGAGCCAACATTAGAGTTGCATGCGATGAGAAGGAAGTGATCAAACCTGGAGCAGCTTTGGGTAAAGGAAAGTTGGCAATAACAGAATTGCCAAGATCTTGACTGGAATAAAGGTTCACCTGGTGTCTTTTTTTTTTTTTTTTTTTTTTTTTTTGAGACGGAGTCTCGCTCTGTTGCCCAGGCTGGAGTGCAGTGGCGCAATCTCGGCTCACTGCAAGCTCCGCCTCCCGGGTTCACGCCATTCTCCTGCCTCAGCCTCTCCGAGTAGCTGGGACTACAGGCGCCCGCCACCACGCCCGGCTAATTTTTTTTGTATTTTTAGTAGAGACGGGGTTTCACCGTGGTCTCGATCTCCTGACCTCGTGATCCGCCCGCCTTGGCCTCCCAAAGTGCTGGGATTACAAGCGTGAGCCACCGCGCCCGGCTACACCTGGTGTCTTTACATTGCCCCTGAGATCTGGGCACTATGTGGAGTCAGTGGGATGAGCAGAGACAGTGTAGCTAGTCTGCAGTATGAGAAGACTGTCAGGGCCTGCCTGGAGCAATGGGGCCTGTCCTAGAACACTGGGCCACAGCACAGAACATTCAGAGCATGCAGCCAGGCCAGTTTTTTTTTTTTTTTTTTTTGAGACAGGGTCTTGCTCTGTCACTCAAGCTGGGATGCAGTTTCATGATCACAGCTTACTGCAGCCTCCGCCTCCTGGGCTCAAGTGGTCCTCTTCCTAACTGGAACCACAAGTGCATGCCACCACGCCCAGCTAATTTTGTACTTTTTTGTGTAGAGACAGGGTTTTGCCATGTTGCCAAGATAAAGTCAGAGACACTATCAAGAAAGTGAAAAGCAAACCCATAAAACTAGATAAAATACTTATAAATCATATATCTGATAAGGGACTGTTACCCCGAATATCTTAAAAACACTCATAACTCAAAAAGACAACCCATTTTTTAAAATGGGCAAAATGTCTGAATAGACACTTCTTCAATGAAGATAGACAAATAGCTAATAAGCACATGAAAAGATGCTCAACATTAGCCACCAGTGAAATGCAAGTTATCACAGAGATAGAATTGCTCATACATTAGGATGTCTATAATCAAGCTGGCAAGAATGTAGAGAAATTGGGACCCTCATACACTGTTGGTGGTATAGCCATTTTGGAAAACACTCTGATGGGGCTGGGTGCTGTGGCTCACACCTGTAATCCCAGCACTTTGAGAGGCCGAGGAGGAGGGTGGATGACCTGTGGTCGGGAGTTCAAGACCAGCCTGGGCAACATGGTGAAACCCCATCTCTACTAAAAATACAAAAATTAGCCGGGTATGGTGATGTGCGCCTGTAATCCCAGCTACTCCGGAGGCTGAAGCACAAGAATCGCTTGAACCCAGGAAGCAGAGGTTGCAGTGAGCTGAGATCACGCCACTGTACTCCAGCCTGGGCAACAGAGTGAGACTCTGTCTCAAGAAAAAAAAAAAAAAAGGAATTGAGTACTGATATGTGGTACAACATAGATTAGCCTTAAAAACATTATGGTAAGTGAAAGAACCCAGTCACAAAAAAAAACCACATATGATTCTATTTATATGAAATGTGCAGAATAGGAAATCTTTTAAGACAAAAAAGATTGATGGTTGCATAGGCTGAGGGGAAAAACAGTTGGGGAGAAATACAGAGTGATAAAGGGCATGGCATATTTGTTTTGGGGTGATCAGATTTTTCTAAACTGATTGTGATGATTGCACAATTCTGTAAACTAAAAATATTGAATTATACACTTCAGATGGGTGAACTGTATGATCTCAATAAAGCTTTACATACATTAACCGAAAAAGAAAGAGGCGTAGGGCTGGTTTCCCCTGCAAGGAGAAAAGAGAAAGCGAGACAGAGAAAGAGACAAAGGCCTACCATTGTAATTGGGAACATGGATGAGGAAGAACAATATTGCTCAGCTCAAGGCTGAGGTGGGTGGATTGCTTGAGGCCAGGAATTCAAGAGCAGCCTGGGCAACATGGCAAAATCCCATCTCTACTAAAATACAAAAATTAGCTGGGCATGGTGGCATATGCCCGTGGTCCTAGCTGCTTGGGAGGCTGAGATGGGAGGATGGCTTGAACCTGGGAGGCAGAGGTTGCAGTGAGCTGAGATGGCACCACTGCACTCCATCCTGGGCGATGGAGTGAGACTCTGTCTGCCCCCCAACTCCACAAAAAAGAAGGAAAAAGAAAAAAAAAATAAGATTCTTACTCTCAAAGAATGGAATAATCATGGCTGTGCTGGGTTTACTGGTTTTTTTTTTTTTTGGTAGTTTTATGATTTTATTTTATAATCAGCAGTTAGCGCTCATCCATGTTGACAGTCTGTACATTTTTGAAAGTGGTAACAGGTACATAGGTACAGCGCTTTTTTTGGTGAATCTTCATGTTTTCTGTGCACATGGATATGGATATAGTATGGAACATTCCTTATTCCTTTGGCCCAGACAGTTTTGTTAAGCCCGATATCAATGTGCACATCTGGAGTCCCCATCTCCATGGCAAATTTCCGGATCTCTCTGAGTGCCCGAGGGGCACCCTTTTTGAAGCCCACTTCATGGATGCGCTTGTAAATGTTGATGGTGCAGTCTCAGATGATCACCTGCGCTGATGGCAAAATGGCCCTTCTCACCACCCTTCTCTGCAAGAGCCATTCTGCCGGGTCCAAATTGTTTTGTTTTTGTTTTTTTGAGACAGAGTTTCACTCTATTGCCAAGGCTGGAATGCAGTGGGGCCATCTCGGCCCACTGCAACCTCCACTGCCCGCGTTCAAAGGATTGTCGGCTTCAGCTTCAGGAGTAGCTGGGATTACAGGCACGCGCCACCATGCCTGGCTAAATTTTTTGTATTTTTAGTAGCAACAGGGTTTCGCCATGTTGGCCAGGCTGGTCTCGAACCCCTAGCCTCAAGCGGTCCACCCACCTTGGCCTCCCACAGGAGGCCAAAAATTTCTACACTTTCATTTGAGACATTGTGGGCACTCAAACCAAGTGGATACAGGTCCACTTAGGAGCTGGGAAAATATTAGATTGTACTGAAAAGAAGGTGGGTTGTGGCCTTATGGGCACGGTGGCTCACGCTTGTAATCTCAGCACTGTGGGAAACTGAGGCAGGCAGATCACCTGAGGTCAGGAGTTCAAGACCAGCCTGACCAACATGGTGAAACCCCAACTCTACTAAAAATACAAAAATTAGCCAGGTGTGGTGGCACATGCCTGTAATCCCAGCTACTCAGGAGGCTGAGGCAGGAGAATTGTTGGAACTAGGGAAGCGGAGGTTCCAGTGAGCCGAGATTGCGCCACTGCACTCCAGCCTGGGCGACAGAGCAGGACTCCTTGTCAAAAAAATAAAGAAAGAAAGAAAGAAAAGAAGGAACAATGGTCGTGCCAAGAAGGGCTGTGGCCATGTGCAGTCTATGCACTGCAAGAACTGTGCCCGATGCGTGCCCAAGGATAAGGCCATTAAGAAATTCATCATTTGGCCAGGCATGGTGGCTCACACCTGTAATCCCAGCACTTTGCCAGGCCAAGGCGGGCAGATCACGAGGTCAAGAGATCGAGACCATCCTGGCCAACATGGTGAAACCCCATCTCTACTAAAAATACAAAAATTAGCTGGGCATGGTGGCGAGCGCCTTTAGTCCCAGCTATTCGAGAAGCTGAGGCAGGAGAATCGCTTGAACTAGGGAGGCAGAGGTTGCCGTGAGCCGAGATCGTGCCACTGCACTCAGCTCTGGTGACAGAGTGAGACTCTGTCTCAAAAAAAAAAAAAAAAAAAATTGTCATTTGAAACATAGTGGAGGCTGCAGCAATCAGGGACATTTCTGAAGCAAGCGTCTTCGATACCTATGTGCTTTCCAAGCTGAATGTGAAGCTACATTACTGTGTGAGTTGTGCAATTCACAGCAAAGTAGTCAGGAATTAATCTCATGACACCAGCAAGGTCCGTTTATACCCGTGGGTGCTGCCCCATGACCCCCACCAAAGCCCATATAAGGAGCTGAGTCCTTAAAGACTGAAGACGAGCCGGGCACTGTGGCTCACACCTGTAATCCCAGCACTTTGGGAGGCCGAGACGGGGTTTCACTGTGTTAGCCAGGATGGTCTCAATCTCCTGACCTCGTGATCCACCCGCCTCGGCCTCCCAAAAAAAAAAAAAAAAAAAATTAGCCGGGATGGTGGCAGGTGCCCATTATTCAGTATCAGAGGCAATCCAGCGGGGGGCGCTTAGGGTGACAAACCCGCGCCCCACCCCACCCCAGCAGGAAAAAAAAAAAAACCCCCCCAAAAAAAAAAAAAAAAAAAAAAAGACTGAAGATGGATTATTCTCTGGAGAAAAATAAAATAGAAATTGTACTTAAAAAAATTAAAATTGTCTGGGCACAGTGGCTCACGCCTGTAATCCCGGCACTTTGGAAGGCTGAGGCAACTCCCAACCTCACCTGAGGTCGGGAATTCGAGACCAGCCTGACCAACATGGAGAAATCCCATCTCTACTAAAAATACAAAATTAGCTGGGTGTGGTGGTGCATGCCTGTAATCCCAGCTTCTTGGGAGGCTGAGGCAGGAGAATCGCTTGAACCTGGGAGGCGGAGGTCGGTGAGCCGAGATGGCGCCACTGCACTCCAGCCTGGGCATCAAGAGTGAAACTCTGTCTAAAAAAAAAAAAAAGTAAAAAAGAAATGGGGATTATAATACTCAACCATTAGTTTGTTATGAGGACGAAATTAGCCAGTCTCTGTGCCAGACTCTCAGAGATGCTCAATAAATGGGGGCTATTATCACTATTAATTAGATTATAATAATTAGTATTGTTTCCTAAGGTTGCTGTAGCAAAGTTCCAACAACTGTGTAGCTTAAAACAACAGAAATCTACTGGCGGCTAGAGGCCTGACATCAAGGTGTCAGTAGGGCCATGCTTCCTTTAAAGGCACGAGGGAGGGAACTGTCCAATGCCTCTCTATGAGCTTCTAGTAGCTTCAGGTGTTTCTTGCATCACTCCAGTCACATGGCTGTCTTCTTTCTGTGTGTCTTCACATCATCTCTCTGTACCTGTCTGTCTCTGTGTCCAGATTCCCACCACTCCCCTCCCCTTTTTTTAAGACAGGGTCTCACTCTGTTGCCCAGGCTGGAGTGCAGTGGCACAGTCTCGGCTGACTGCAACCTCTGCTTCCCAGGCTCAAGCAATTCTCCAGTCTCAGCCCCCTAAGTAGCTGGGACTATAGACGTGAGACACCACACTTGGCTAATTTAAAACATTTTTTTTTGTAGAGACTGGGTTTCTTCATATTGCTCAGGCTGGTCTCAAACTCCTGAGCTCAAAGCGATCTGCCTGCCTCGGCCTCCCAAAGTGCTGGGATTACAGGCATGAGCCACCATGCCCGGCCCAAATTTCCCCTTTCTCTAGGAACACATGTCCTACTGCGCCTCGTTATAACTTGATTACCTCTGTAAGAGACCCCCATTTCCAAATAAGGAAGGTCACATTCTGAGGTTCTGGGGATTAGGACTTCAACATATTTGGGTGGGCTGCAGGGAGAAAGGACACAATTTGACCCACAGCAGTTATATTCTCTGTTATCACTGAGGAGAAATTCCCTTCCCAGCTTTTGCACAAAAATAGAAAGTAAGTAAGCCCTAGACAAGATCCAAATACCTGTCCTTTAGTGGGACCAACAAAAAGGCCTTTTAATTGCCATCTCTTTCCCTGAAGCTGCTCCCACAGCAGGCCACCAGCTGTAGGTCCTGCTCTCCGACATCCTTCCTCGTCTCTCCGGCGTCCCTCCGGATTCCCAAACAATGCCTAATTCTATTATTTCCAGTGATTTCCCCGTGGGCAGCAGTTTATTCCTGTCATCAAGTCTCTGATGAAATCTTTAGCTATGAAATGTTTAGTCCAATCCCAACAAATCGTGTATAGTGTTAACATGTCACAAGCTGCCTGCGGCCTGCATTATGTGGTAATTTGGAGGCGAGAGAAGTGATAATCTAGGGTCGGGCTTCTTTTGTGAGCTTGCATTAATGCTGTAGCCAGTGATGTCAATTGACAGCCCATCGATTTGGGCTAATAGTGCACAGAGGGGGCAGAATTGGGGCGAGATAGGGAATAAAGGATATCGACGGCCAGTCGCCAGGATCCCGGCAGCTTTTAATCTATTATTGCCCTCTTTTAATGCAACTTCCGTGTCAACTGCATTTACTTCCACCAGCTCTGCCTGCTGCACTGAACTGTGCAGCCAGTGGGGTGCCACCCCCAGAGTGGCTCAAAGTTCCCCAGTATTGATTCTCGGATGCTCTGGGGTGTGAATTATAATTATTTCATTAAGCCCTTTAATGGGTATCAACTATGAACCTTCCCCAGCTTAGGCTGGGGAGGCCAGGGCGAGGTCTGCATCATTAATCTGTGTTCATCTCGTTGCCACCAGTTGTCCTACTCTCGACCCTTATTTTTTTTTCTCCTATTATCGAGTCTGTGGTTTTAGTGGGAAGCAGGTCAATCTACTCCCAGAGAGGAACTGGGAAGAGGAGTTGGCTGATTTGGGGAGATTGGAGGGGAGGCCACAATTGAGCAGATTGCAGTGTTGGTTACTCCCACTAAGGAACTACTAATCACACCGTCAGATGTGCTTTGCCCAGCTCTGGTTTGCCTGTGCAGGGAGGTGATGCCGGAGACCTTGGGACAAAGTGAGAGATCTTGCAGCTGCTTCCTTGTGCGGCTTTGAGTCCTGACATAGCTCAGGAATATTCCATCCTCTTGCTTAAATCATCCATCACCTTTACTAGGGTGCTATGTATACAAAGGAGTACAAAACACTGCCTTGTGCCCCCAAGGAGCTTAGACTTTAGTAAGAGGAAAAGGGATGAACATGTAAATACGCAGCAATGAGACAGACACCAATGAGCATTGAGAAAGGGCAGAGGACAGGGAGTTACGAAATCCAGTGGAAGAAGCTCTTGACCCAGGATTGAGGATGGAGGGAGGCTTCCTGGAGGAGCAAATGCCTAAGCTTAGCCTGAAGAATGAGCAGGAGATGGCCAGATGACAGAGGAGAAGGGCAGCCCAGTCAGTGGGAACAGCATGTTCCAAAGGCACAGAAGCAAAGGCCAGACGGCACAACCTCATCCAGTCAAGTAAGGCTCAGACTTTATATGAGGTGGGGAAAAGTTCCAGCCGTCACTTAGGTTTCTTGCCTTCTCATCCACCTCTCACTGTGGCTAAATCTCACCTGGAGCCTTAGGAAAGCTCAGAAAGAGTCTCAGATGCATTTCCCACCATTTTACCAGGTGCCTTCTTGTTTGGACCAAAATTTCATTTAGGCCAAGAGTGATTTTTATTTCAGGCTCTTCATTTCTTTGGTTCCCAGCGTGGTTTAAAAATATGTCTGTCTTGTTTGTTTGTTTGTTTGAGATGGAGTCTTGCTCTGTCGCCCAGGCTAGAGTGCAGTGGTGCGATCTTAGCCCACTACAACCTCCGCCTCCTGGGTTCAAGCAATTCTCCTGTCTCAGCCTCCTGACTAGCTGGGACTATAGGCACTATAGGCATGCACCACCACGCCCAGCTAATTTTTGTATTTTGAGTAAAGACGGGTTTCGCCAGGCGGGTCTTGAACTCCTGACCTCAGGTGATCCACCAGCGTTGGACTCCCAAAGTGCTGGAGTTATAGGCGTAAGCCACTGCACCTGGCCTTTTTTTTTTTTTTTTTTTTTTTTGAGATGTAGTCTTACTCTGTCACCCAGGCTGGAGTGCAGTGGCATGCTGGCTCACTGCAACCTCCACCTCCCAGGTTCAAGCGATTCTCCTGCCTCAGCCTCCCCAGTAGCTGGAACTTCACTATTTTTTTTTTTTTTTTTTTTTTTGAGATGGATCGTCTGTCGCCAGGCTAGTGCAAGGGCAACTTGGCCCCACAATCCGGATGATCTCGATCTCCTGACCTTGTGATCCACCCGCCTTGGCCTCCCAAAGTGCTGGGATTACAGACATGAGCCACCGTGCCTGGTTTTTTTTTTTTTTATGTACAGAGTCTAATTCCTCTCTCTTTGAATATGGGCTGTCCTCAGGCACTGACTTCCAATGGATAGAATGAGGAGAAAGTGACGCTGGGTAACTTCCAAGTCTAGATTATCAAAGCCATGTTATTTCCACCTGGCTCTCTGGATGTTCACTGTTCCTACAGCTGCCTTGTAGGATGTCTGGTCCCCTTGAGGCCCATATTTGGAAAGGTTACATAGAGAGAGAGGAGGGGCCTGGGGGGCCTCAGCTGTTCCAGCCTCCAGCTGTTTGAGTGGGTCCTGGCTTGGGCGCCAGACATGTGAGTGAGGATGCCTTAGAGATGACTCGTCCCAACCACCAGCTGACTGCATCTTCATGGCAGAACCCAAGTGAGAACTGTTCAGCTGAGCCCGGTCAACCCCCAGGTTCATGAGCAAAATAAATGTTATTGGGTTTTGTTTGTTTGAGACAGAGTCTCCCTCTGTTACCCGGGCTGGAGTATAGTGGTGATCATAGCTCACTGCAGCCTCAAACTCCTAGGCTCAAGCAATCTTCTGGCCTCAGCCTCCCAAGTAGTTGGGGCTATAGGCATGTACCACCACTCCTGGCTATTTTTTTGTTAGTTTGTATTTGGTAGAGATTGGGTCTTGCTATATTGCCCAGGCTGGTCTTGAACTCCTGGCCTTAAGCAATCCTCCCACCTTCACCTCCTAAGTGCTAGGATTACAGGCATGAGCCACTGTGCCTGGCCATGTTATTGTTTTTAAGCCACTATTTTAGGGTAGTTTGTTACACAATAATAAATAACTAGAACAGTTAGATTTGGTAATATTTGTGTTTAAGCTTGATTATTAAGCTTTATAGTAAGTTTTAAAGCAGGTAATGAGTTCTCCAACTTTGGTGTGTTTTTTGTTGTTGTTGTTGTTTGAGATGGAGTCTTGCTCTGTCATCCGGGCTAGAGTGTGGTGGCCCAAATCTTGGCTCACTGCAACCTCCGCTTCCTGGGTTCAAGTGATTCTCCTGCCTCAGCCTCCCGAGTAGCTGGGATTGCAGGCGCCTCCCACCATGCCCAGCTAATTTTTGTATTTTTAGTATAGACGGGGTTTCACCACGTTGGCCAGGCCACTCTTGAACTGCTGACATCAAATAATCTGCCTGCCTCAGCCTCCCAAAGTGCTGGCATGCACTGCTGCGCCCAGCTGCTTTGCTTTTTCAAGATTGCTTTTGTTCTTCTAGATCTTTGCTTTTTCACAGAATTCTTAAAAATCAACTCAATTTCCACAAAAATAACCAATTTGACTTATTCTTAGGATTTTAATGACTCTATTAGATCAAATTGAGTTTACCTCTTAACAAAATTGAGTCTGAATCCACAAATATGGCATATCTCTCCTTTTATGTAGGTCCTTTAAAATTTCTGTCAGCAGTGTTTTGTAGTTTAAAATGAAGAAATCTTGCGTATCTTTATTTTATTTTATTTTTTTGAGACAGGGTCTCACTCTGTCACCCAGGCTGGAGTGCGGTTGTGTGATCTCAGCTCACTGCAACCTCTACCTCCTAGGCTGAAGTGATCTTCCCACCTCAGCCTCCTGAGTAGCTGGGACTACAGGTGTGTACCACCACACCTGGCTAATTTTTTTTTTTTTTGTAGAGACACGTTTTTGCTGTGTTGCCCAGGCTGGTCTTGAACTCCTGAGCTCAAGCAACCCACCTGCCTCGGCATCCCAAATTGCTGGGATTACAGGCGTGAGCCACTGTGCCCGACCCTCTTTTCTTTTTTTTAGAGACAAGAGCTCACTCTGTCATCCAGGCAGAAGTACGGTGGCGTCATTGATCATAGCTCACTGTAGCCTCAAATTCCTAGACTCAAGCAATCTTCTTGCCTCAGCCTCCCAAGTAGTTGGGACTACAGGTGTGTGCCACTACACTTGGCTAAGTTTTTAATTAATTTTTTTTGTAGAGACATGGTCTCACTATGTTGTCTAGGCTGGTCTCCTCAAACTTCTGGCCTTAAGCAATCCTTCCACCTTGGCCTCCCAAAGTGTTGGGGTTATAGACGTGAGCCATTGTGCCTGGCCATCATATTATATTTATTCACCATCTAAGTTAAAAAGCTCTCTAGGGTCTACACAGCACCTGACACATAGTGAATACTCAATACGTATTTAAAGAAAGACAGTATATAATCACTGTTAGTAGTATTAATAAAAAATAGCAGCAGCAACTAATTTATAGACAACTTAAAAAAATTTAACTGTGGTAGAACACACATAACATATAATTTAGCGTCTTAATCATTTGTAAGTGTACAGTTCAGTAGTGTTAAATATATTTACATCATTGTGCAACTCATCTCCAGAACTTTTTCATCTTGCAGAATGAACCCATTAAACAAATTCTAAGTTTCCCCACCCCCAAGTCCCTGGCAATTGCCATGCTACTTTTTGTTTCTATGATTTTGACTATTTTAAATACCTTATATAATATACAGAACCTTTTTATGAAAAACTGATTGTATATTTCTTTTTTTTTTTTTTTTGAGACAGCATCTTGCTCTGTCACCCAGGCTAGAGTGCAATGGCATGATCTCGGCTCACTGCAACCTCTTCCTCCCAGGTTCAAGTGATTCTCCTGCCTTAGCCTCCCAAGTAGCTGGGACTACAGGTGCGTACCATCATGCCCAGCTAATTTTTGTATTTTTAGTAGAGATGGGGTTTCACCATGTTGGCCAGGCTGATCTCGAACTCCTGACATCAGGTGATCCACCTGCCTTGGCCTCCCAAAGTGTTGGGATTACAGGTGTGGGCCACTGTGCCTGGCTTGATTTTACTTTTTTTTTTTTTTTTTTTTTTTTTTGAGACGGAGTCTCGCTCTGTCACCCAGGCTGGAGTGCAGTGGCGCAATCTCGGCTCACTGCAAGCTCCACCTCCCGGGTTCACGCCGTTCTCCTGCCTCAGCCTCTCCGAGTAGCTGGGACTACAGGTGCCCGCCACCACGCCTGGCTAATTTTTTTGTATTTTTTAGTAGAGACGGGGTTTCACCATGGTCTCGATCTCCTGACCTCGTGATCTGCCCGCCTCGGCCTCCCGAAGTGCTGGGATTACAAGCATGAGCCACCGCGCCCGGCCTTGATTTTACATTTCTAATCTTATTTGATTGCAACAATAATGTTACAAGGAGGCAAGGACAGAACCTCTTAGACAGAAACCTGGAATATTTACATTTTTTTAGGCTCTTAGGATATTAAGAACTGTCAAACCAAGATTATAAAAATTGTGATATATTTAAAACTTTATATTTAATGAGTGAATGCTTTTATTTTATTTACTTATTTATTTTTCTTTTTTTCTCACATTTCTCTGAAGAGTGAATGCTTTTTAAAATGCACTGCTGGGCCAGGCGTCATGGCTCACGCCTGTAATCCCAGCACTTTGGGAGGCCGAGGTGGGCAGATCACGAGGTCAGGAGATCGAGACCACGGTGAAACCCCGTCTCTACTAAAAAATACAAAAAAATTAGCCGGGCGTGGTGGTGGGCGCCTATGGTCCCAGCTACTTGCGAGGCTGAGGCAGGACAATGGTGTGAACCGGGGAGGCCAAGATCGGGCCACTGAACTCCAGCCTGGGTGACAGAGCGAGACTCTGTCTCAAAAAAAAAAAAAAAAAAATGCAACGCTGGCCAGGTATGGTGGTCCACGTCTATAATCTCAGCAATTTAGGAGGAAGAGGCAGGAGGATCACTTGAAGTCAGGAGTTTGAGACCAGCCTGGGCAGAAAACCAGATCCCATCTCTACAAAAAAATTTTTAAAAAGTAAACAAAAATGCAATGTTGGCCAAGTGTGGTGTCTCCTGCCTGTAATCCTAGCATTTTGAGAGGCCCAGGCAGGAGGATCACTTGAGCCCAGGAATTCAACATAGTGGGAGCCCATCTCTACAAAAAGTTTTAAAAATTAGTCAAATGTGGTGGCAGGTGCCTGTAGTCCCAGCTACTCGGGAGGCTGAGGTGAAAGGATGGCTTGAGCCCAGGAGGTCAAGGCCACAGTGAGCTGTGATTGTACCACTGCACTCCAGCCTGGATGACAGAGTGAGACCCTGTCTTAAAACAAACAAACAAACAAACAACCTACCTAAAAAATGCAATGCTAAATACTCATCCTAGACAAAAATGTATTTTAAAAATTCCATTAGTGTGTACAGCAGAAGGGGTGGCCCAAAAATGACTCATACATTTCCAATGAGGAAAATCTCGTGTTTTTTTTTTTTTTTAATTGAGATGGGGTTTTGACATGTGGCTTAAGTTGGACTAGAACTCTTGGGCTCAAGCAAGCCACCAGTCTCGGCCTCCCAAGGTGCTGGGATTATAGGCATGAGCCACTGCTCCCGGCTGATCATTTCCTTTTAGTCTTATCAGTATTTCTCTTTGGCTGAGTGTGTGTGTGTGTGTGTGTGTGTGTGTGTTTGAGAGAGTCTCACCCTATCACCCAGGCTGGAGTGCAATGGCGCAATCTCGGGTCACTGCAACTCCACCACCCGGGTTCAAGCGATTTGTGTGCCTCAGCCTCCTGAGTAGCTGGGATTACAAGCGCGTGCCACCACACCCGGCTAATTTTTTGTATTTTAAGTAGAGACAGTTTCGCCATGTTTGGCCAGGCTGGTCTTGAACTTCTGACCAGCCTCCCAAACATGGGACGATTTTGGGAACTTCAACCTCCCAAAGTACTGGGGTTACAGGTGTGAGCCACCGTGCTTGGCCTGAATATGTATTTATTTTAAGATAACGTCAAAATCTAAACTTGAGGCCCCAAATTAATGTGAGGTTCAGGTGAAATGACCACTTCTCTCTTTCCACCAGCACTTGCCATTGTGAAAAGCCATGGTTTAAATGCCATTCCCATTTTTACAAACCAAGAAAGCGTTTCAGCAAAGGTATTGTTTCCGCCTGAAGGCTGCGCAGCAAATTTGGTAGTGGAAATTGGTTGGGATGCAGAGGTTGCAGTGAGCCGAGATTGCACCATTGCACTCCAGGCTGGGCGACAGAGTGAGACTCCTTCTCAAAAATAAATGAATATAAAAAAAATAATAAATAGACAACTTAAAATTTATAAATAAATAAATAGAAGACTGGAACTTGGGTTTTGGCTGTAAGCCAAAACACTCGCGACACCAAGCCTAACTGAGGGGGTTATTCATTTTGGACAGTGAGTGCCGAATATTCGCATATTCTACAGCTGTCAGTTCACCGCTAACACAGGCAAAATGTGCTCCTGGCTGCAGCAGAGGAGACCTCTGGGCTGTGCCAAGGAAAGTGGGCTGCCATGGAGGTAGTGAGATCCCAGGCTTCAGGAGCCACCAAGAAGAGGTCTGACTAAAATGATTTGGGCTTGCTGCAGAGGAGATTCAAAAATGGGGTGTCAGGGTGTGAGGAGGAGGGAGCTGCGTTAGATTACTTCCAGCTTCCTTTCAGACACCCCCCCCCCCCCCCCCCCCCCCCCCCCCCCCGGCGGCGTAAGGGCCAAGCCTGAACCTGCAGCACAGCTCCACTCTCTGGGGGAGGCGGCCTGGGCTGTGCATTCATTTCTCCACCTTTTCATTCGCGGCAGCCTGCCACCGGTTGTTGGGCATCCATAGCTTAATTTGAACAAGTGGGCTCTGGTTTCCTGAGGCGAACTGTCTGGGCGCCTCAGCCTTCCATCAGTATTCTCTTCAGTCCCCCGGCAGCTGCTCACTCTGGGCTGGCTCAACCTGCACTGACCTCATCTTCCCACACAGAGCAGAGAAGGATTTGGAAAAAATTAGTTATATTAGTGACTCCCCGAAACACTCCGTTTACTTGTGATATGACAAATATTTCAGCCATTAGGATCTCTCCGTCTCTTATCATCTTAAATGCACTCACTTACATTCCAAATCACTACTTAATTTAAAAGCCTATTTGTTGAGATTGTGACAGGCCCAGGGAAAAGGAGAGACAGACACTCACTCAGCTCTGGCTGGAATAGAATCAGATTTGGAACTTTGATTGAATCTTTCTCCCCAAGACTTATGCTCAGTCAGGTATCATCCAAACACTTAGGGCACAAGAGACTTACAGGGCACCCACACTGTAGAAATTTATAAGGTCTGCTTCGAAGTGGCCATGTGGCATGGTGACCTTGGGCAAATGACTTCATTCCTGGGTGTCTTTATGCTTTCTGGCCCCTGGATACAGTGACTCATTTGTTGAATTTCTTTTTTTTCTTTTTCTTTTCTTTTCTTTTTTTTTTTTTTTTTGAGACAGAGTCTCGCTCTGTCGCCCAGGCTGGAATGCAGTGGCATGATCTCCCCTCACTGCAACCTCTGCCTCCCAGGTTCAAGTGATTCTCCTGCCCCAACCTCCTGTGTAGCTGGGATTACAGGCATATGCCACCATGCCCGGCTAATTTTGTTTTCTTTGTATTTTTAGTAGAGACAGGGTTTCACCATGTTGGCCAGGCTGGTCTCAAACTCCTGACCTCAAGTGATCCATTTGCCTTGGCCTCCCAAAATGCTGAGATTACAGGTGTAAGCCACCATGCCTGGCCTGGTGAACATTTATTGAACCCCTAATAGGTGCTAGGCAATATGATAGATTCTGAGGGTACAAAGGTGAACTTCCTGCAAAAAATTGTTCTTAGTTTCTTATTAATAACCAGCATTTATAAAACACTATTTGCCAACTATGTGAAATACTCCACATGCCTTCTTTCATTTAATCCTTGCCATAATCCTATGAGGTAAGCTACATTGTATTCCCATTAACAAATGAGGAGACTATTCTGTCTGACTCTTCAATCCATAATATTAAGCACCATGCCGTACCATCTCCCTATATAGAACTTACCCTATTGGAATTTGTATGTTTGTTTGTTTTTTTGAGACAGAGTCTCACTCTGTTGCCCAGGCTGGAATGCAGTGGGGCAATATCAGCTCACTGCAGCCTCCATCTCCAGGGTTCAGGCTATTCCCCTGCCTCAGCCTCCTGAGCAGCTGGGACTACAGCCATGCGCCACTACACCTGGCTATTTTTTTTTTTTTTTGTATTTTTAGTAGAGATGGGGCTTTGCCATGTTGCCTAGGCTGGTCTCAAACTCCTGACCTCAAGTGATCCACCAGCCTCGGCCTCCCAAAGTGCTGGGATTATAGGTGTGAGCCACTATACCTGGACAGAATTTACCCCATTGGAATTTGTAAATGGGAAGTTCCCAGAACAGACCATGTTCTATAGACTTGTGTATTGTGTGTCAAGGTATTGATACTCTTTTGGATCTGCAAGAGCAACAAAATTACCCTTAGCATGCCTGGGCGCGGTGGCTCACACCTGTAATCCCAGCACTTTGGGAGGCCGAGGCAGGAGGATCACAAGGTCAAGAGATAGAGACCATCCTGCCCAACATGGTGAAACCCCGTCTCTACTAAAAATACAAAAATTAGCTGGGCATGGTGGCACGTGCCTGTAGTCAGTTACTTGGGAGGTTGAGACAGGACAATCTCTTGAACCTGGGAGGCAGAGGTTGCAGTGAGCTGAGATCGCACCACTGCACTCCAGCCTGGTGACAGAGCAAGACTCCATCTCAAAAGAGGAAAGAAAGAAAGAAGGAAAGAAGGAAAGAAAAGAAAGAAAGAAAGAAAGGAAAGAAAGAAAGGAAAAGAAAGAAAATAAATAAATAAATAAATTACCCTCAGCATATAAGAGGGGAGGACTGGCTGGGTGCACTGGCTCACACCTGTAATCCCATTACTTCCGGAGGCCAAGGCGGGTGAATCACCCAAGGTCAGGAGTTTGATACCAGCCTGGCCAACATGGTGAAACCCTTTCTCTACTAAAAATACAAAAATTAATCAGGCATTGTGGTAGGTGCCTGTAATCTTAGCTTCTTGGGAGGCTGAGGCAGGAGAATCGCTTGAACCCAGGAGATGGAGGTTGCAGTGCAGATCACACCACTGCCCTCCAGCCTGGGCAACAGAGAGAGACCCGGTCTCAAAAAAAAAAAAAAAAAGGTTCATCATGCCTGTCATCACAGCCTAGCTAGCACACATCTGAAATCTTGCTATTTAAATTATTTTATACATTTTCTTTTCCTTTATTTAGGACTCTTATTCCCTTTGAGATCTTGGCTAACTATCAGCTTCCCCAAACTCCCGAAGCTTCAGCATTTTTCAGCTGCATTAAAGAGAAACAAGGAAGGAGAAGCATCCTACCTGAGCTTGTTTTTTCTTTAATTAGCATTAATTTTGACAAATTATAATCATATAATTATGGGATACACAGTGATGTTATGATCTACGTATACAGTGTGGAATGATTGAATCAAGATAATTAACATACCCATTACCTTAAATACTTATTTATCCCTCCTGTTTAACTGCTACTTGGTACCCTTTGACCAACATCTCCACATTCCTCTCACCTCCCAACCACCATTCTACTCTCTGGTCTGAGTTTGATTGTTTTAGATTTCACAGATAAATGAAAATATGAGGGTTTTGTCTTTCTGTGCTGATTTCACTTAGCTTATTTTTATTTATTTATTTATTTATTTATTTATTTATTTATTTATTTATTTATTTATTCTGAGACAGAGTCTCGGTCTGTCACCCAGACTGAAGTGCCGTGGCCTGATCTTGGCTCACTGCAACCTCTGCCTTCTGGGTTCAAGCAATTCTCCTGCCTCAGCCTTCTGACTGGCTGGGACTACAGGCGCCTGCCACCACGCCCAGCTAATTTTTTTTGTGTTAGTAGAGACAGGGTTTCACAGTGTTGCCCGGGCTGGTCTCGAACTCCTGAGCTCAGGCAATCCGCCCACCTCAGCTTCCCAAAGTGCTAGGATTATAGGTATGAGCCACCACGCCCGGCCTCACTTAGCTTATCGTCCTCCAGGTTCATTCATGTTGTCGCAAGTGACAGAATTTTCTTCTTTTTAATGACTGTTTAGTACTCCATTGTTTATATGTACCACATTTTCTTTATTCATTCATCCCTTGATGAAGCCTTAGGTTGATTTCGTATCTTGGCTATTGTGAATAATGCTGTAATGAACATGGAGTGCAGATAGCTCTTTGACATAGTGATTTTTTAAAAAAAAAATATGACTCCAAATGGCTTCTTTTTTTGTTTTGTTTTGTTTTGTTTTTTGAGACAGAGTTTCACTCTTGTTGCCCAGGCTGGAGTGCAATGGTGCGATCTTGGCTGACTGCAAACCCCGCCTCCCAGGTTCAATTGATTCTCCTGCCTCAGCCTCCTGAGTAGCTGGGGTTACAGGTGCTCACCACCATGCCCAGCTAATTTTTTGTATTTTTAGTAGAGATGGGGTTGACCCATGTTGGCCAGGCTGGTCTCAAACTCCTGACCTCAGGTGATCCACCCGCCTTGGCCTCCCAAAGTGCTAGGATTACAGGTATGAGCCACCATGCCTGGCATTTTTTTTTTTTTTTTTTTTTTTGAGACAGAGTCTCACTCTGTCATCCAGGCTGGAGTGCAGTGGCATGATCTCACTGCAACATTTACCTCCTGGGTTCAAGTGATTCCTGCCTCAGCCTTCCAAGTAGCTGGGATTACAGGTGTGCACCACCATGCCAGGCTAATTTTTGTATTTTTAGTAGAGACAGGGTTTCACCATGTTGGCCAGGCTGGTCCCGATCTCCTGACCTCAGGTGATCCGCCTGGCTTGGCTTCCCAAAGTGCTGAGATTACAGGCATGAGCTACCCACACCCGGCTATAGGCTTCGTTTTTTATTTAGCTTTCTGACTGTGCTTGTGCCTTCAACAATTTCGCAATGGTTTTCTGCTGCTCGATAAGGAAATCACTCTTGATCCTGTCATGAACACATCTAGCACACACAGAACCACCATAGGCCCTGCTGACATGTTTTTTGTTTGGGGCAATCTCATAGGAACCTTAGGTCTCACAGCACAAACTTCAAAATGAAGTCTGCCTGGACACATGCCCACATGCAGATTTTGGTGCTTTCCCAACCTTCCTGGTGTAAAGGTAAACAATTCTATTACCAGGTGTTAGGGACAGCTAGTTTTGTTAGAGGCTGAACTGTAGGAAATCCTACAGCAGTATGTCAAATGCTGGACCATTCTGAGTGCCTCTAGACCACATCCCTGGAAGAGCAAACATACTGATTTCAAGTCCTTAGGTTATATGCCCAGATGTGGGATTTCTGGATCATACGGCAATTTTATTTTTAGTTTTTTTGAGGAAACTTCATACAATTTTCCATAATGGCTGTAGTAGTTTACATTCCCACCAAGAGTGGAGAGGGGTTCCCATTAAAAAATGGGCAAAGGAGCTTGAATAGACATTTCTTAAAAGAAAACAGGACGGGTGCAGTGGCTCATGCCTGTAATCCCAGCACTTCGGGAGGGCAAGGCAGGTGGATCACCTGAGGTCAGCAGTTTGAGACCAGCCTGGCCAACATAGTGAAACCCTGTCTCTACTAAAAATCCAAAAAATTAGCTGGACATGGTGGCGCACGCCTGTAATTCCAGCTACTCGGGAGGCTGAGGCAGAAGAATCACTTGAACCTGGGAGGCAGAGGTTGCAGTGAGCTGAGGTGGCGCCACTGCACTCCAGCCTGGGTGATGGAGAGAGGCTCCATCTCAAACAAATACAAATGCCAACTAATATATGAGAAAATGTTCAACATCACTAATCATTAGGAGAATAAAAATTAAAACCGCAATGAGTTCTTACCTCACACATGTCAGAATGGCAGTATCAAAAAGATGAAAGATAATATACACGTTGGCAAGGATGTGGAGAAATGGGCTAGGGTTTTGAAGATTGAGATCAGAAATAGCAGACTCCTTGGGATGCAGTGTGGAGGTAACAGGAGATATCAGCTTGGGTGACCCTCAGGACCTCTGTCTGTGCTAAGTGACTCAGCCCCTCACTTTTCTGCCATAGCTGGTTGGTTCAGAAGTAGACTTTTAACCTAAAGTTGGCAATCTTGCAGCCAAGAGGCCAGGGCACCAGACTTAGGAGCAGTTATGTTAATGACAAATTCAGAGAGACTTTGCACAATTCCTGACGCTGAGAGCCCTGGCGGTGGTTATCTACTGCTGTGTGACAAACTACCCCAAAATGTGGTGGCTTGAAACCACAACTTTATTGCTCATGATTCTGTGAGTTGGTTGGGTAGTTCTTCCTTTGGCCTGTTGTGGGCAAACTCATGTAGATACATTCATGTGGTGTTGACTGTGAGCTGAGCTTAGCCGGGAGCCTGGCGTAGCTTTCTTTCCACATGGTGTTGCATCCTACTGGAGTCTAGACCAGACTTTTTCACATGGCAAAAGCAGTGTTCCAGGAGGGAGAAAATACGGCCTTTCTGGGATGCTGTGGCCCACGTCTTCTCCAGCATTCCATCATTGAAAACTTTTCGTAAGGCTGGTCCAGATTCAAGGGGTCTACTTCTTGATGGAAGGAGCTGCCAATCATTGTTACCAGTGACAACCATTGTTTATAGGTGGACTGTGGCTGATTAAAAGCAGATATAAATTATTTGTGGCCTTTCCTATTAAAAGGTGAAGTATGAACACTTGAATCTGGGATGTCCTGATAATGTTCTTTGGCTGGCAAAGCGTGGTGGGAGCGATGCTGTAGTATGGCTGCCAGGATGGGTCTTGCAGTTCCACTCCTACTCTCTTGGACCGTTGCCCACGGTGTGACGGGAAAAAGCCCAGTTTAACCTCCTGGAGGATAAAAGACCCTGTGGAGAGAATGGCCCCATCTTCACAGCTTTCCCAGCTGAGTCCTGCCCCAGTCTCTTCAGCAGCTGGATGTTGTCACCTGAGTGAGTTCAGAAGGAACCAACAGAAGAACTTCTAGCGAGTCCCTCCACACAACTCTGAGAAACAGGACACTGCTGTTGTATTAATCGGCTGTGTTTTGTGATGCTGCAATAGCTGACTAAAACAGCTCGCAGGGCCCTCCCACGGTGGGTGATGGTTTGGCACTTCCTTTGATTCTCTGGCTACGCTCCTAACAGGTTGTTTTTCCTAACAAGTCATTTTTTTCCCCTCAAGTCAATGAGTACCTATTTCTGTTGCTTGTAGCTAAGACCATCTAAGAGAGCCCCAAGCCAAAGGAAGAAACTCAGGGTGTTCTGGACCCCTTGGTCAGGCACCCTCCCCGTATGGAGAGTCTCTTTCCAAAAAACAAAAACAAAAAGTTAAGATTTACTACATAATCTCTTTTTATTTGCCAAGATCTTTACTTAACATTTTAAAATTTATCCTTTATGTCTTTTTTCTTACATTGAAAATCTTGGTTCCTGACACTGTTACTACTTACTGCATTAGTCTACAATACATAAAATAGTTTTGTTGTTTTTTTTTTTTGAGACGGAGTCTTACTCTGTCACCAGGCTGGAGTGCAGTGGCACGATCTTGGCTCACTGCAACCTCCGTCTCCCAGGTTCAAGTGATTCCCCTGCCTCAGGTTCCCAAGTAGCTGGGATTACAGGCGTGCACCACAACTCCCGGCTAATTTTTTGTATTTTAGTAAAGTTGGGGCTTCACCATGTTGACCAGGATGGTTTCAATCTCCTGAGCTTGTGATCCACCCACCTCGGCCTCCCAAAGTGCTGGGATTACGGGCGGGAGCCAGCTCACCTGGCCATAAAATAGTTTTAAAGTAATAAAACAAATATTATGACTACAATTAAGCTACCAAATAAAGTCTAATTTTTTTTTTTTTTTTTTTTTTTTTTTTTTTTGAGACGGAGTTTTGCTCTTGTTGCCCAGGCTGGAGTGCAATGGCACGATCTCAGCTCACCACAACCTCCACCTCCCGGGTTCAAGCGATTCCCCTGCCTCAGCCTCCTGAGTAGCTGGGATTACAGGTATGCATCACCATGCCCGGCTAATTTTGTATTTTTAGTAGAGACGGAGTTTCTCCATGTTGGTCATGCTGGTCTCCAACTCCCAGCCTCAGGTGATCCGCCTGCCTCGGCCTCCCAAAATGCTGAGATTACAGCCATGAGCCATAGCACCTGGCCTAAAAATTTTTTTTTAAGAGTCAGGGTCTCATTCTGTTGGCCATGCTGGAGTGCAGTGGTGCAATCACAGCTTACTGCAGGCTCAAACTGTTGGGCTCAAATGATTCTCCCACCTCAGCCACCCTGACTGGCTAATTTATTATTATTTTTATTATTATTTTGTAGAGACTGTGGTCTTGGCTGTGTTGCCCAGGCTGGTCTTGAACTCCTGGCCTCAAGCAAGCGATCCTTTTGCCTCATTATGAGAAAGGGCTGGGATTACAGATACAAGTCACCACACCTCGCCTCATTTGTATTTAGAATATATTCCTCTATTGCTGTGCGCGGTGGCTCACACCTGTAATCCCAGCACTCTGGGAGGCCGAGGCGGGCGGATCACGAGGTCAGGAGATCAAAACCATCCTGGTTAATATGGTGAAACTCTGTCTTTACTAAAAATACAAAAAATTAGCCAGGTGCAGTGGCGGGCGTCTATAGTCCCAGCTACTCGGGAGGCTGAGGCAGGAGAATGGCGTGAACCCGGGAGGCGGAGCTTGCAGTGAGCCAAGATCGTGCCACTGCACTCCAGCCTGGCCAACAGAGCGAGACTCCATCTCAAAAAAAAAAAAAAAAAAAAGAATATATTCCTCTATTACTGTGATCTAAAGTCACTTGAAATAACTATTTTCCCTGAGGGTTTACATATCCAATTAATTCATAGTAAATTTTTTTTTCATTTTTAATGTTTAGGGATTGCTTTTTAAATGTAATACAATTTTTGAACATAGAAAACATTTCTATGTTTCCAAAATCAAAATTATATAAAATATGTTTAAAGAAATCTTGTGGCCGGGCGCGGTGTCTCACACCTATAATCCCAGCACTTTGGGAGGCCGAAGTGGGCAGATCACTTGAGGTCAGGAGTTCGAGACCAGCCTGGCCAATATGGCGAAACCCTGTCTCTACTGAAATACAAAATTTAGCTGGATGTGGTGGCACATGCCTGTAATCTCAGCTACTCGGGAGGTTGAGGCAGGAGAATCACTTGAGCCCGGGAGGCGGAGGTTGCAGTGAGCCAAGATTGTGCCACTGTACTCCAGCCTGGGTGACAGAGTAAGACTCTGTCTCAAAAAAGAAAAAAAGAAATCTTGCTTCTATGTTCCTGCTGATCCTCCTCAACTTTTATTAGCTTTTTAAAATTTTTCCAATGTTTCTTTTTGCAAATATAAGCACACACATATGTATATTTACACTTGTTTTCTCTTTTTTACACAAAAGGTATGATTCCTTTTGTCTCTCTCTATATCTATTCCACATCTTCTTTTCACTTAATATATCCTGGATACCACTCTCCATCAGCATATACAGCTCTATCTCATTACCTTTTACAGCTTCAGAGTATTCCATTGCATCCATGTAACCATATTTTATTCAACTAGTTGTTGATAGACATTTGAATTATTTCCATACATTTGCAATTATAAATAACGGTACAGAGATTTACCAAGCATATAAGTCATTTTTAATTTTTGCTCCTGTATCTTGGGATAGATTCCTAGATTTCTAGCTCAATGAGTAAATACATATATAATTTTTTCAGATATTTACAAATTCCATTCTAATAAGGTGATCCTGTTTTGAGTCCTCAACAATGAATGAGTGCCTGTTTCCCCATCAATTCATCAATAGAATATACTCTCAAATCATGGGATTTTTGCCAGTGACAGATGAAAAGTAGCATCTCAGTATGGTTTTATTTTGCATTGCTCTTATTATGAGTGAGACAGTGTAGCTTCTCGAATGTGTTGGATGCCATTTTAATTTTTTTCTGCTGTAAACTGCCTATTCAAATCTTTGGATGTACCTTTAAGTATACTGACACACAATAACATTTAATCTCAAAACAAGCCAATGAGGGTTGGCATCATTATTCCCTGTATACAGATGAGGGAACGGCAGATTAGAAAGTTTAAGTAATTTACCCAAGGTTACACAACTAATACGTGACTGAAGTCAAGCTGCCCAACTGTTAGGCCCTGTGGATTCTCCATAGATCTATTTCCAGGAGTAAAACTTGGAGCTCCTGTGTTTTGCTTTTAATAAAGGGTCAGTGTGTAGATTCCCATCTCTGAGACAGGACTGCTTCATCTGTCATGGTTGGGCCTCAGGGTGGTTAGCTGTGCTTGTAATGAGGAGGATGGTAACTCATGTGTCACCTAGGAGCACCCAGCAGACTGGGGCATTTTGAATCTCAATGCAGAGGACAATGGGGAGAGACCTGCAACCTATTTAATTCTGTTAGAGAATCAGTGAGGTGCTTGATGAAGCCATTAACTGGGGTTCGTGTCTCCATTCTACTTATACGACTCCAGGAGGGCAAATGCTGATGGAAATTTATTGATTTCTTTTTCTGCCTTTACCGAATGGGTCAAAAACATGGTATAACGCTGCTGGTTCCAATTAAAATCACCTGTTAGCTTACAAAGGTTGGCCCTCTCCACCCTCCCCTTCCTCCCCCCATTTAAAAAGGGTTTAAAAGATTTTCATTTAATTGATTTGCTGTAAAAATGCCCTTTACAATTACCCAGATAAACTAGGCATCACCTGTGGAGTAAGAGCCAATTTGAGCTGTTTATCAAGACTTCGCCTCTGGCCACTTCTCACCCTGGGATCTTGAGTCTCTGTATTGATAGCTTGCATCTGTCAACATTGGATATTTTTAGTGGGCTGCAGAAAGCTTTTAGGGAGATGGGGATGGTGGGGCTGCATCTTTGAGCAGGTGAAGAAAGCATGATGGGGTTTTTTGTTGGAAATGAGAATGCCCTATTATGCTGAAAATAAGTTCAGAAAATTAGCCCTGCACCCATATGCCTAAAGGTAATCAGAGTTGACCCCATTTAAATACCAGTGGGCCTCAGGAAATGGAAAAATGGGCAGTGAATAAAATTTGCCCAGTAATAAAATTTGCTCAGTTTCCCTTGGTTTTGTGTTGAGCTGTGCTTAATGTTAGGAAGAAGTTGAGGGGCCTCTGTAAGAGTTGTCTATGAAGCGACATTTCTGTCCTTTCAGCTGATACTACAGGAAGTAACAGGCAGGTGGAAACACAGAAAGAAAGACACAGGGACATTTATTCTAGGTCATGTGTATTTCTGAAACTATAAACTCAAATTCACTTGATTATGGAAATGGTGTTAGTTCTAGCTAAAAAAATTGTGGGCAAAATTAGTGCCAGACAGTTGGGTGCGGTGGCTCACGCCTGTAATCCCAGCACTTTGGGAGGCTCAGGCAGGTGGATAACCTGAGGTCAGGAGTTTAAGACCAGCCTGGCCAACATGGCAAAACCGCATCTCTACTAAAAATACGAAAATTAGCTGGGCATGGTGGCAGGTGCCTGTAATTCCAGCTACTTGAGAGGCTGAGGCAGGACAATCACTTGAACCTGGGAGGCGGAGGTTGCAGTGAGCTGAGATCTCACCATTGCACTCCAGCCTGGGTAACAGAGGGAGACTCCATCTCAAAAAAAAAAAAATTAGGCCAGAAAACGAAAGACAGGCACATATGGGAGGGGAGAAGTAAATTCTGGAAAGTATAGACCAGTATTCTTGAAATTGATCATGGCAAAACTCCAGAATACATTACAAAAACAATGTTTTGTAAGACTTTGAAAGAGGTTTGTCATTTATTTAGAATGAAGTATAATTTCCATTTTGTCTGTGATCAAACTGGCTCATCAGGGAAGTGCTGTAGACACAAGGTGATTGAAGAGAATAAATAATAGGTCATTTATGAAAGCTCTTGACACACATAGATGCACAGTAATTACCAGTTGCTCTACTTCAGGCATTCATAATAGTCATCATAGGATGGGCGTGGTGGCTCACAGCTGTAATCCTACCACTTTGGGAGGCTGAGGCGGGTGGATCACCTGAGGTCAGGAGTTCGAGACCAGCCTGGCCAACATGGTGAAACCCCGTCTCTACTAAAAATACAAAAACAAGCCAGGTGTGGTGGTGGGCACCTGTAGTCCCAGCTACTCAGGAGGCTGAGGCAGGGGAATCGCTTGAACCCAGGAGGTGGGCTTCAAAACAAGCATATGAAAAGATGTTTAATATCATTGGCCATAAGGGAGTCGCAACCCAAAACAACAATGAAATACCATTACACACCAATCAAGGTGACTACAATAAAAAAGGCTAATAATAATAAGTGTTAGCAAAGATATTAAACATTTGAACTCCTCATACACTGCTGACAGGAATGTAAAATAGTGCAGTCACTTTGTGATTCCTCAAAAAGTTAAACATAGCGTTACCAAATATGACCTAGAAATTCTACTCCTAGGTATGTACCAAGAGAAATGAAAACACCCATCCACACAAAAATGCATACATGAATGTTCATAGCAGTATTCTTCATAATAGCCAAAAAGTATCAATGCTCCAAATGTCCATCAACTATTGAATGCATAAATAAAATAAGTTATATCCATACAATGGTATATTAGTCAGCCATAAAGTAATGAAGTACTGATACATGTTGCAACGTAGAAGAACCTTGAAAACATTATGCCAAGCGAAAGAAGCCAGTCACAAAAGACTATATTGTACGATTCTATTTATATGAAATGTCTATAGGCAAATGTATAGAAATAGAAAGTAGACAGGTGGTTGCCTAGGGCTTGGGGGAGGGAGTTTGGGGAGAAATATGGAGTGACTACTAATGGATATGGGATTTTGCGTGGTTGACAAAAATGTTCTAAAATCTAGTGTGGTAATGGATGCTCAACTGTGGATATACTAAAAGCTATTCAACTGTACATTTTAAAGAGGTGAATTGTATGGTACATGCCTAACATCTCAATAAAGCTGTTGAAAAATTCTCTTCTCATAGTGCTCATATCTTAGTGGAAAGCAAAAGGATTCAACCTTCTAAGGATCTTTCCAATCTGTCCACTTCTCTTTGTCCAACACGTTACCATCTCCTCTTTGGATCACCACAAAAGACTCTCGCCTCTTCTGGCTCCAGTGTGGCCCGCTGTGAATCTCCTCTATAAATCTCCACTTTGCTGCCTTAGAAATTTTTCTAAAGGGCCAGTTGAGATGCTTCTCCTCCCTCCATCTCACCACGGCTTCCCACAGCCTTAAAAGTGAAGTCCAGGCTCTTTCACTCCACTGAAAAGGCCCTGTATGATCTGGTCCCTACTTATCTCTTACTTCATTTCTCACCACTCATCACTTGGGCCACTAACTCTTTCAATTTTGCAAATCTCTTGCCCTGTCTCAATTCTGGGCCTTTGCAAAGTCTGATTGTTCTGCCTTTTGGGTCTCAGCTTACGTGCCACTTGCTCTGGAATCTTTTTTCTTAAATACTCCCCTTCTTCACACAGTAGAGGCCCCCCCCTACTGATGTGTGCCCATTGATTTCCTAGATTTACTGCGTGCCAGGCACATTTTCACCTTTTTTTTTTTTTTTTTTTTTTTTTTAGATAGGGTCTCACTCTGCCACCCAGGCTGGAGTGCAGTGGTGGTATCATGGCTCACTGCAGCGTTGACCTCTCAGGCTCAATTGGTCCCGCAGCCTTAGCCTCCCAGGTAGCTGGAACTATAGTGCATGCCACCATGCCCAGCTAATTTTTTTTTCTTTTATTGTAGAGACATGGTTTCACTATGTTGCCCAGGCTGGTCTCAAACTCCTGAGCTCAAGCGATTCACCAGGCACCATTCTAAGTGCAACTTTATAAAATTAACTCCTTTAATTTTCACAACAACCATATGATATAGATGCCATTATTATTCTTATTGTACAGATGAGAAAATTGAGGCATAGAGAGGTTAAGTAACTTTCCCAAAGTCACACAGCTGGTGGTGGAGCACGGATTTGAACCTAGACAATATGGCTCTAGAATTTGTGCTAACTGCCATGTTCTGTGGCCTGAAATTGCTTAACACATCATGGCACTTATTATACACTGTAACTGACTCTTTATCTCCATATGACTTTTAGTTTATAGAAGGTAGGAATTACGTCTGGCTTATTCATTATTGTGTTCCCTGCATGAGGCTTAGCCCATAGTCTTTTAATTAAAAAAAAGAACAAATCAATTAATTAATTAAGATAGAGATATGTGAGATGTACAAGAAGAAAGTTATTGGATTTCTAGCTCATAGAAGGACAATGTTCTCATTAACTACTTGATATTATGTTAAAAGTTCTCTAATATACAGGATACATATTTCTTGAGAAATTATACTCTGGTTAAAGTGCCTTATACACAGTGGATGGTTCATAATTCTTGCTTAGTTTTTTTTGTTTTTTTTTCGAGACGGAGTCTCGCTCTGTCACCCAGGCTGGAGTGCAGCGGCGCGATCTCGGCTCACTGCAAGCTCCGCCTCCTGGGTTGACGCCATTCTCCTGCCTCAGCCTCCCGAGTAGCTGGGACTACAGGCGCCTGCCACCACGCCCGGCTAATTTTTTTGTATTTTTAGCAGAGACGGGGTTTCACCGTGTTAGCCAGGATGGTCTCAATCTCCTGACCTGGTGATCTGCCCGCCTTGGCCTCCCAAAGTGCTGGGATTACAGGCATGAGCCACCGTGCCCGGCCTCTTGCTTAGTTTTTTAAAACTTTTTATTGTGAATTATGTAAGACTTAGAAAAATAGTTCAAAGAATTTCTATATCCTCTTTACCTAACTTCTCCAAATGTTAACATATGATATAGTAACAGTACAAAGATAAAATTGGGAAATTAACATTACTACTTAATTCATTACTATCTCATGTAATTGTCGTTATCTGTTTCAATACTGTCCTTTGACCTTTTTTTTTTTTTTTTTGAGAGAGTCTCACTCTGTTGCCCAGGCTGGAGTGCAATGGTGTGGTCTCGGCTCACTGCAACCTCTGCCTCCCGGGTTCAAGCGATTCTCCTGCCTCAGCCTCCAGAGTAGCTGGGATTACAGGAGCCTGCCACCATGCCTGGCTAATTTTTGTATTTTTAGTAGAGATGGGTTTTCACCATGTTGGCCACGCTGGTCTTGAACTGCTGAACTTTGATCTGCCCCCCTTTGGCCTCCCAAAGTGCTGGGATTACAGGCGTGAGCCACTGCGCCCAGCCTCAATACTGTCCTTTTTATGATCCATGATCCAAACCAGGATTACACATTGCCTTTATTTATTAGCCTGTTTTAAGCTGGGATGATGTCTCAGTTTTTCTTTATCTTTCCCAACCTTGACACCTTTGAAGAGCAGCTCTCAGTTATTTTGTAGGATATCCCTCCATTTGGGTATGTCTGCATTCCTTGCAGACATTAAATTCAGGTTATGCATTTTTGGTAAGGATATCACATAAGGGATGCCATGTCCTTCTCAGTGCATCATATCAGGAAGCACACAATAAGCTTTAATCTTGGTTAAGGCTATATATGCCACATTTCTACATTGTGAAGTTATGACATTTTCCACTGTAATTAATAAGCATCTCATGGAAGAATACTTAGAGATTATATAAATATGTTTCTGGTAATAATTTCATCCATGAATTTTAGCATCCACTGATACTGTCGTGAAAAACAATTTTTACTGTGATCTTTGCAGTTGGTGACTTTCTATTTGCATCACTCCTTCTGCATTTATTAATTGGAGTATTACAGTAAGAAAGAACTTTCCTTTCTTCCTCATTTATTTGTTTATTCAATTTTTTATTTAAATAAGTATAGGCTCATATATTGGTTTTAATCTGTGAGTGAACATTTATTATTATCTTTTAAACATTTTTGTTGTTCAGATTGTCCCAGATCTAGGAGTCCTACCAAGTTGGCTTGTGTCATTTCAACATGTGTCCATCATTTTTTGTGCACTTTCTTATTTACTAGCTCTACAAGATGCCCTAAGTTCATTCTGTTCTTCTCTGTCCCAGCCATATAATCAGCTATCTCTTTAAGTAGACCGGGTTCCTTTTTACTGGAGAATAAGATTTAGAAAGAAACATCTGCAGTAAAACTCCGTCTCTACTAAAGGCACACACACACACACACACACACACACATACACACACACACAATTAGCCGGGTGTGGTGGTGGGCGCCTGTAGTCCCAGCTACTCGGGAGGCTGAGGCAGGAGAATGGTGTGAACCCGGGAGGCAGAGCTTGCAGTGAGCCGAGATCGCGCCACTGCACTCCAGCCTGGGCGACAGAGCAAGACTCCGTCTCAAAAAAAAAGATCTGGGCACTAGATGCTTACTGCTACTGGGGTGTCACTGTTTCCTCACTCAGTGAGCAGGGCTAGGAAATATATGTATGTGTACACTTAAACATGTCTTTACTTATTTCTCTCTCTATTAAAAACCATGACTTGGCCAGGAGCAGTGGCTCACGCCTTTAATCCCAGCACTTTGGGAGGCTGAGGCGGGCGGATCACGAGGGCAGCAGTTTGAGATCAGCCTGGCCAACACAGTGAAACCCTGTCTCTACTAAAAATACAAAAATTAGCCGGGCATGGTGGCGCACTCCTGCAGTCCCAGCTACTCGGGAGGCTGAGGCAGGAGAATTGCTTGAACTCAGGAGATGGAGGTTGTGGTGAGCTGAGATCTCACCACTACACTCCAGCCTGGGCAAAAGAGAGACTCCGTCTGAAAAAAACAAACAAAAAAACCCAAAAAAACCCTATGATTTTATATTGATACCTCCAGTTCCATTCCAGCTCTCAGGGTTCATTCTATTATTTCCCTTTCTTGTTTTTAATTCCTTTCTCTGACAGTAAAATATTCGGTGTTTATTATTCACAATATATTTACTTATTTGTTCAACACTAGATTACACATAAAACAGTTTTAGAATTTCTAACCTACACTCTTGTGAAAAACAAATTTACTAAATACAGTAAAATATTGTGTGCTCTTTACCTTTAGAGTACATAGTTAAATAACAGTCCAAAGTTACTTAATTCTTTTTTCTCACTCTTTTATTGTGGTTATGTTATAAACCTGTAATAAATTGAATGCATTTTTTTTCTTTTGAGACGGAGTTTCGCTCTTGTTGCCCAGGCTGGAGTGCAATGGCGCGATCTCGGCTCACCACAACCTCCGCCTCATGGGTTCAAGCGATTCTCCTGCCTCAGCCTCCCGAGTAGCTGGGATTACAGGCATGCGCCACCACGCCTAGCTAATTTTGTATTTTTAGTAGAGATGGTGTTTCTCCATGTTCAATGCATATTTTAAAACATAAATAGTATTTGTAAAAATATATTGAAAAACACCGTATATATGGAACTGTCTCTCTTGCAGACAACTTGAAGGCTTGGAGAAATATCTCCAGGCTAAGTACTCCCAAGCCTGTAGGAGGGTTAGAACCCTCATCTCTTCCTACCTTACTCCTTTCACCGGATGTCCTTATCTGTTTCTGTATCACCTGTTTCCTTAGTCCTATGGGAAGACATTCTCACAAGTGCTTTAAAAGTCCTGAACTTCACTCTAACCCACCTCCACTGAACTTATCATGGCCGCAGGTCAAATAAAGCCTTTTTGTTCCTTTTTTTTGAGACGAAGTCTCACTCTGTCGCCCAGGCTGGAGTGCAGTGACACGATCTCGGCTCACTGCAACCTCCGCCTCCCGGGTTCAAGCAATTCTCCTGCTTCTCAGCCTCCCGAGTAGCTGGGACTACAGGCGCACGCCGCCACGCCCAGCTAATTTTTTGTATTTTATTAGAGACGGGGTTTCACCGTGTTGCCCAGGCTGTTCCCGAACTCCTGAGCTCAGGCAATCCGCCCGCCTCAGCCTCCCAAAGTGTTAGGATTACAGGCGTGAGCCACCGCGCCCGGCCTTTTTTGTTACTTTTAATACCACTTTTGTCGCTGGGGAGTTTTCAACGCTATCAGCCCTGCCTGGATCAAAGATCTCACTGCAATCTCTTTTCCTTTTCGCTCGTGCTGAAGATGGCCACCAGGTGGCACTTTAGAGTCTCCTTCGGCCCCATTTTGAAAGTCAGCTGCTTGGATTCGGTTGACTTTAGAAAGCAATGTATTCATGAGATGGGAAGAGATGTTCTAGTTGCCTCTTAATTTTAGTTAAGAAATATCCTGTCATTTATGTCCCAGCAAAATGAAAAAACGGAAGCACATTTCAGCCTCTGTCCTCTTCTTTGCCTAGGAATCTTGAACTCCTTCCCTCTTCCTTTATAAAACTTCTCTAAAGGAAAAACACACATATTTGTTGACAGCCAAAGTGGGTTTATCTAAGAGTAACTGAGCTCCCTGGTCTTTCAGCCTCTGCAAAAGAAGCTCAGACAGGACATCAAGAGGCTGGAATCGAGGTAGAAACTCCACCACTGACTCTCAGTACTTCCTTGAGTCATTTAGCTTTTTTGGAGCTTCAGTTTTCTTATGTGTAAAACAAACGTTTTGAACTCCATGCTTTCAAATACAAATCCCTCAGATGCCAGGTGGATACCATAAATCTATGAAGAGGCTGAAGAGGGGTTTAGGACAACAGGATCTTGTACTGACTAAACTAGAATTACAAAATGCATGCTCTATGAAATGGATTCAAATTTAAATTTTTAAAAAAGATTGAGAAGACTAAACAAAATACGTCTGGGCGTCGAAAGTGTTCAGAAAGCTCCTAGTGTGCAGTTCTTAGACTGGAGAATCTTTATCACTGAGGTTTCTTTTCTTTTCTTCCTTCCTTCCTTCCTTCTGTCTCACTCTGCACCCAGGCTGGAGTGCAGTGGTGCAATCTTGGCTCATTGCAGCCTAGATCTTCCAGGCTCAAGGGATCCTCCTGCCTCAGCCTACCAAGTAGCTGGAACTACAGGCACATGCCACCATGCCTGGCTAATTTTTGTGTTTTTTTTTTGTAGTGTTGGATTTTCACAATGTTGTCCAGGCTGGTCTCAAACTCCTGAGCTCAAGCAATCCATACGCCTCAGCCTCCCAAGGTGCTAGGATTACAGTTGTGAGCCACCGTGCCCAGCCTCACTTATGCTCTTCTATCTGTTTGAAATATTGGCCACTACCACTGTTCTCCATCACCTCTGCATATCTAAATCCTAATTTTTTCTTACAAAACCCACTCAAATGCCACTTACTCAAGGATGTTTCCCTTGATTTGAGTCTTTCTAAATTAAAAGACATTTTCTCTTTCTTCTGAATTCCCCTTCTTTTGGTCCTTATTGCTTTTTTTTACTGTGTCATTTATGTGCTGGTCATCAGTCTTTCTCTACATATTTACTTTTAAGCTCCTTGAGAGCAGAGTCCATGTCTAATTAATTTTATGTCTCCAACATCTGGAAAATCAGCCAACAAATATTTATTGAGTACCTACTGTATTCATGTTTACGTGATTTTAGGCACTCAGCACAAAGTTGTGGAGACTTAATAAATGTTTGCTGAATTAATGGTATTAAATGGCCAGCCAGGATAGCAAAAATGAGAAAAGAAGATACTATCAAATGTTAGTGAAGATGTGGACGAATTGGAAATCTCATACTCTGCTGGCCCCTGTAATCTTTGCACTCCAGTGTGTTCCAATCACTTTTTTTTTTTTTTTCTTTTGGAGACAGAGTCTCTCTCTGTCACCCAGGCTGGAGCGCAGTGGCACAATCTCGGCTCACTGCAACCTCAGCCTCCCAGGTTCAAGCGATTCTCCTGCCTCTGCCTCCCAAATAGCTGGGACTACAGGTGCATCCCACCATGCCCAGCTTTTTTTTTTTTTTTTTTTTTTTTTTAGTGGAGATGGGGTTTTGCTATATTGGCCAGGCTCATCTTGAACTCCTGACATCAAGTGATCTGCCCACCTCGGCCTCCCAAAGTGCTGGGATTACAGATGTGAGCCACCATGCCTGGCCTCCCATCACTATCTTATGTTGCATGGCAAGAGGGATTTTGCAGATGTAATTAAGTTTACTAATCAGTTGATGTTACAATGGGAAGATTGAGCGGGCCCAATCTAATCCTATGAGCCGTTTAAAAGCTGAGAGTTTTCTTCAGCTGGGGGCAGAAGAGGAAGTCAGAGAGATTCAAAGCTCAAGAAGGACCTGATGCATTGCTGCTGATTTAACAATAGAGGGAGCCCCTGGGCCTGAGCGTGGCCTCTGGAAGCTAAGAGCAGCCCTCAGCTGACAGCCTGCCAGAAAATGGAGACCTCAATCCTATATAACTGCAAGGAACAATTGTGGCAACAACCTCAATGGGTTTGGAAGCAGAATGTTCCCTACAGCCTCCCAGTGAGAACCAAGACCAGCTGACACCTTGATTTTGGCCTTGGAAACAGAGAGACCAGTTGAGCCTGCCTGGACTTTTGACCTACAGAACTGTGAGATAAAAAATGGGTACTGTTTTAACCTACTAAGTTTGTGGTAATTTTCTATGCAACAATTTCAAAACAAATACAGACACTCAAGCAGCTCTGTGGAGGGATGCACAGGGAGAGGAACTGAAGCTCCTGCTGAAAGCCAGCACCAACTTGCTGGCTATGTGAGTGAGCCACCTTGAAAACATGGATCTCTGTCCCCAGTCAAGCCTTCAGATGACTGCAGGCCTGGCTGACATGTTGACCACCACTTCATGAGAAGGTCTGAGCCAGAAACACCCAACCAAGCTGCTTTGGAATTCCTGATTCACATACATCATTAGAGATAAAAATTGATTATCATTGTTGTGAGCCACTAAGTTTTGGAGTAAATTGTTATGAAGCAATAGATCACTAATAAGTGCTCAGTAAGTGTTTACAGACTGATTGGCCACCCTAGGGCATTATAGCCAAGCAGAGAAATTTCAGGCACCTCTGATGTCTGGCGTCTCAGAATTCCAACCACATCTGCAGCCCCATCCTCACTAAGGCAGATCCTTTACCTAACTACCTTTCCCTCCTGCCCTAAGTCCTTGCTGGAATTCCTGCCTGAGGTTCTCAGGGTCTAGACTTGCCCGAGTTGCTCTGAACATGCTTAAGTTTCCTTAGCATAAAAATGAGAGAAGGCGGGTGCAGTGGCTCACACTTGTAAATCCAACAGTTTGGGAGGGTGACGTGGGTGGATCACCTGAGGTCAAGAGTTTAAGACCAGCCCGGCCAACATGGTGAAACCTCATCTCTGCTAAAAAAAAAAAAAAAAAAAAAAAAAAATTAGCCAGGTGTGGTGCCACATGCCTGTAGTCCCAGCTGCTCCAGAAGCTGAGGCAGGAGAATCACTTGAACCCAGGAGGCAAAGGTTTCAATGAGCCAAGATTGCACCACCACACTCCAGCCTGGGCAACAGAGCAAGACTCCATCTCAAAAAAAGAAAAAAAGAAAGAAAGAAAAAAAAGGAGAGAAAAATGTATGTCTTAAAATGAGAAAAAACATTTTTACTTCCCAAGAGTGTTGTAAATTAAGCAAAAGTGGTTTGAACACAAAACACGATACAGGCATTAAAAAGATAGAGAAAAGCTCTGCATAGACAGATGTGGAACACTGACCAAGACTGTTAACAATAACAGACAACAGATATATTTTTAAATGAAAAAGGCAAAATTTTCAAACTGTTAGGAAAACTATATTTAGAATATCTCTGGTAATAAAGATTGCCTTTGTTTTTCTTGTTACCTAAGATTGACTTTTTTTTCCTAAAGCAAGTAACTTTATTATCATTCCTTTAAAAAGAACCAAGGAAAATTCAGAACATATGTGAAACACAAATAGCTGTGGTTTAGGAGGTAAACAGAGGACCAACACAGCCCTGAAATGCAACAGCCTCTGAGTGGCCTGGGCCGCATGGGTGACTGGGGTTGTGTTAAAAGGGCAGGCTCCTGCCTCCTAGCCCTGAAGCCCGAGGAACCTGCCTTGAAAGACAAGCTTTCCCACTAATACTCAACTTGCAGGGTCTCGCCCTAACATCCAAGACTTGGAAACATCTCCTTTCTCCCAAAACCCAGCTGGAACTCAACTAATCCTAAACGAAAACTCAAGAACAGCAAGCCAGATGCCACCTGTTGTTCGTCAGGGTCTCAAACTCCAGAGGAAATGCATTTGCCTGTCATGGGTTTCCTCTCTAAGGGCACCGTGTCTGAAGCTGTGCTTCCACTGGTGCCTCACGGGGCCTGGGCCTACTCTCCACCTGAAGTCACGCTCCTGTCTGTAAGACATCAGGTGGGGAATAAGTCCAAGAAGGTGGCAAGAGGCTCCTAAGCAACAGAGCATGCTCGTTCCTGGCGGGCATCTCCCACACTACTCCAGAGGGCTGGCGAGGCCGTGACAGCATAAGGACAGAGAAGGGGCAGAGGGGTGCTTGGAAGTGCTTATCACTCAGGAGAGCTGGCAGGCCAGGATGGCAGGCAGTCTGAACAGTGCTGGAACAAAGACAGCTGCCCTGCGCCCCTTGTCGAGCAGCTGCTGATGATGGGAAGCAGCATGATGGCACCACCTCCTTCATCGCAGGAAATGTTTTGTATTGGGCCAATGACTTCAGTTTTCCTTGCCTGGAGATGCCTTCATGAAGGAGGGGGACAGGGAATACAGGCGGGCATGTTGCAATTGGCATCTCCAGGGCTGCCAAGTCTTGGGTTCATTTGGGGCCAAGCCACTCCACAATCCCATTCCCCTTCATGCCATTGAAGAAGAAGAAGTTGTGAGGAGGGTCCTGCTGAGACAGGGCCTTCACAATTTCCTGTGCCAAAATCCCTCCAACCACCGCACACACTGGGGTCATCTCGGAGAAGCAGTACGTGATAAAGTCCTCAGGAAGCAGGTCAAGACTAATACCCAGTGAGTCAAGCACATCGTTTCATATCTGGAGCAACAACTTGGAATCTTCCCCATATGTATGAGAACTGGGGTCTCTTCCTTTATCTGTGTGGAGCTTTAGGAGCACTTGAAGGAGAAAGTGGTCGGAGGTCGTGCTCTTCAGGGCAGCCTTTGCTTTCTCACTGCTCCGGTCCACCTTCAGGGCTTCTTTAACGGGGCAGAAGACCGCCTTCTTTTTGACCATTGTTGTCTCAGAAGGATCAAGTTTTACCCTCTTGGTATCAGTCCCATCTTCTACTCCTTGCCTAACTTTGGCAACTTTAGTTTTTTCCTCTACAAACTCATGCTCTCCTAGATTGGCAAATGTGTATCCATGGTAGCCAAACACATCTCCTGTAAAGAATTTGATGCTATTTTTGTGACAGATCTGGTCAACCTTAACTATGACATCCCGGGAGCAGCAAGTCAACACACAGCATCAAATTGAGTGAAAAATGACTGGTTTCTTCTCTATATCCTCAGTGTCCACCTTCACATCCACCACGGGGTTAAGATTCTGAGCTCGCTCCAAAGAGGCTTCAGCCCTATTTTGGCCAACAGACCCAATATGAATCAAGAACAGACCTCTGGGTTCTTCTGGAGATACCTGTTCGTGATCCAGCATGGTCAGTCCTTTCACTCCTGCCAGGATGAGATTCTTGGCAATTTCAGCCCCGAGTCCTTTCATGCCAACGAGAAGCACCTGGGAGGCCCGCAGCCATTTTTGGGCCTCCAGTCCCCACAGGCGGATCTGCCAGTCATACTGCGCCTGCCTCCTCCTCACTGATGCTGCCTCCAGCCTCCTCCTTCTCCACCATGGTGCGGGCTCTTCCTGCCTCAGCGCCGGTCCCGCTCACGCCAACTGCCCGCCAGCCCCGCGCACCACCAACCCATTTTTTTTTTTTTTTTTGAGATGGAGTCTTGCTCTGTCGCCCAGGCTGGAGTGCAGTGGTGAGATCTTGGCTCACTGCAACCTCTGCCTCTTGGGTTCAAGCGATCCTCTTGCCTCAGCCTTCCGAGTAGCTGGAACCACAGGTGCGAGCCACCTCACCTGACTAATTTTTGTATTTTTAGTAAAGATGGGGTTTCACCGTGTTGGCCAGGCTGGTCTCGAACTCCTGACCTCAAGTGATCCACCTGCCTTGGCCTCCCAAAGTATTGGGGTTACAGGCGTGAACCACGGCGCCTGACCCAAAATTGCCTTTTGAGAAGAGAATTGGATGGTTGGGGATGGGGAGGAGGGAGAGCTCTTTTTACTGTATAGCTTTTTGTACCTTTTGAATTTGGAACCATGTGCCATGTATTATCTGTTAAAAATAAATTCCTTCCTTCGATGGAGATTATAGGAGCTGACCAATTTTCAGCTTGCCTACTCCCTTCCCTTAACACATTCACAAGCAGCTAGAACTCCCTCCATACCCGCCTTGTGTTCCCAAGTATACTGGAACCTACAACCAAATGCTCTCCTTACAACCACATGGCTCCAGCATTTGTACAAAGGCAACAGTGCATCTGCTGCACTCACAGACATCCCCACGCATGGACCCAACGAGCATGCAGTCCTGTGTGTATGTGTGTGCTTGTGTGTACATATATCCATGTGTGCCTTTGACCCAGCCCCTACCCTCTCCCTTTATCCGTATCTGCTTCCTGGGTGTGTATACCTGGCTGAGGGTCCCTAATTGCAAGGTGAAATAGGTTAAAAATATCCTACTCTGAAGCACTAAATGGGCCTAATTACAAGTGACTGTAAAACTCTAATTATAAGAGGACACATTAGTTGGAAAAAAAAAAAAAAGGAGAAGAAGGCAGAACTGAAAAGACCTGAGTGACAAATGTAGCCCCCTTAGACAGTTGAGAAAAAGGGGCTTAATTGCCCTTTGATAAAACTGAGGCAGTGGGAAAACAGCGGGAGGGATGGGGAGACGCCAGTAATCAAAGGAGACTCCTGCAGACAAGACCTTTCCCCAGGGAGCTCTCCCCGCCACCCCACAATTTCTCTCATAACTGTCACTTGCCTTCTACTGCTGGTGGGACAGAGGAGGAGGACGTTGTTACTTGCATCCAGCTTACTCCTTCTACTCTCTGAGCTCCCTCAGGAATCCCAGGTCCTTGGTCCCCTTCCACCTATCAAAATCCATTCTCTCAGGTCCCATAGGAATGGCCTTGTGAACAGAACACACATTCTGATCTTGACCTAGCTACTCACTAGCTCTGTGACCTTTGTGAGGCACATACCCTGAGCAAACCTGTTTCCTCAATTCGAAACTGGGCTGGTAACATCTCTCTTACAGAGTTGCGAAGATGCACAGAATGGTATATGAGAAAGTGCTTTGTAAATGGGAAATTCTTGCACTGTTATTAGCCATTGGGGACCGGATTCACTGGACCAGGTCGAATGTTCTTGGAAGACAGGAATCATGTCTTAGTCATTTCTGCTTTCAGGTTCCTGCCTCTAATAGGGTGGAATCAAAGAGTCATTCTCACTGTAGGGTACATGGCAGACCATAACCACTAAGTTATCTTTCCCTTGCTGTGAACAAATGGACAAAACCTTTGGCAATGAGATGAAGCTGTGGTGGCCACACCATTAATTCTGATATTTACTGACGTTTACAGTGTAGCAGGCACTATCCTAAGCAGTTTATATGTGTTCTCGTATTTGATCCTTTCAATGTCCTTAAAAGGAGCATATTATCTCCACTATCTCCATTTTAAAGATGGGAAATAGAATCTCAAGTTAAGAGACTTACCTCAAACTGCACTGCTAGTGAGTAGGGGAGCAGGACTCGTACCAAAACCTACACTCTAACTGTGTAGACTTCAGGCACCAGCCAGCAGGTGGTGAATGACATTTGGGTTTTGGAGCCTTTTGTGTGTGTGTGTGACAGAGTCTCGCTCTGTCGCCCAGGCTGGAGTGCAGTGGTGAGATCTCGGCTCACTGCAACCTCTGCCTCCCGGGTTCAAGCAATTCTCCTGCCTCAGCCTCCCACGTAGCTGGGATTACAGGTGCACGCCACCATTCTTCGTTAATTTTTGTAGTTTTAGTAGAGAAGGGGTTTCACCATGTTGGTCAGGCTGGTCTCAAACTCCTGAACTCAGATGATCTGCTCACCTCGGCCTCCCAAAGTGCTGGGATTACAGGCATGAGCCACTGCACCCAGCCAAGACTTCTTAAGCAATCTACTCATCTATTTATAATTAAAGGCAATAAAACTGTTGATTAAAGGTCCTGATCATTATGCATTAGCCAACATTTATTCAATAAACAAGTATTTAGTACTTGCTGTCTGTATGGTGCTGTGCCCAGTAATTGAAATACATTGATAGTACATTGATAGATACTGCCTCTTCTTTCATGAAATTTTTTGAGTATTCCAGTTGAATCCCAAAACACTAGACATTTCTGTTCAGCACACTCTTGGGTAGATAAACATACATCTATTATTAGGCCTTTTGCAATATCTGGGAAAACAATCATTCATTTGAGAGAGAACTATGTGCCAGACATGCACTGAGCACTTTAAAAATACTTGCTTATTTGTTTCATGTCTCTCTTCCACCATCACTAGAAGGCCAGCTCCATGTTTTGTTCAACATCTCTAGGGCCGACAATACCTGCCACATAATAGGTGCTCAACAAATGTTTGTTGGCCAAATAAATTATCACTCGACAATTCTGCATGATAGATATAATTATTCTTTTTCTACTGATGAGGAAATTAAGACTCGAAGAGGCTGAATAACTTGCCCAAGTTCTTGCTACTCTGAGTGACAGGGCAGAAGTGTGAATGCTAGGTCTGTCTTCTTTCTTCTATAAGTCTCTTCCACCAGAGTTGTCTAGAGCCAGGGACACTAGGTTGAACAACTCTGAGATAAGATGTGAATATGGAAAAGTGTGTTTGCGAGGAGGGAGTGGTCAGCGTGCGTGGATCACAGGGAGAGAGAGGAAGGAGACTGCAAGTCATGTTAATGTGGGAGGCCAGGAATGCTGAGCTGAGAACTTTGAATTGGAAAGGCACTGGTTAATGCAAAATTTTTATTATACTAGAATTGTGTTTTAGAAAGTTTTTTTTTTCTTTTTGAGGTGGCGTTTCACTCTTGTTGCATGGGCTAGAGTGCAACGGTGCGATCTCGGCTCACTGCAACCTCCGCCTCCCGGGTGCAAGCGACTCTCCTGCCTCAGCCTCCCGAGTAGCTGGGATTACAGGCATGCACCACCACTCCCGGCTAATTTTGTATTTTTAGTAGACATGGGGTTTCTCCATGTTGGCCAGGCTGGTCTCAAACTCCCGCTCTCAGGTGATCCACCTGCCTTGGCCTCCCAAAGTGCTGGGATTACAGGTGTGAGCCACTGCGCCCGGCCAGAAAGATTAGCAGCAATGTATAGGGCGGTTTAGAGTTCACAGAGATGGGACCAGTGTCATTAATTCATCATTTGAGGAGGAAATAACCAGTCATTAAACAGAGGTGATAACAATAAGAATGGAAAGGAGGTCATGATGTCAGAAGAAACTCAATTGCCCCAAGTAATGGAGCCAAATTAAAGTTCAGAGATAAATTTGCAGTGACAAGTAGATGAGGCAGCATCGCTCTTATGGTGACCTCCCCCTTCCTAGAGTTATCTCCAGGTGGGTGGCAGCATCTGTGGTAGGATTGCTTTAAACCAGTCATCTTCTTGGCAGAGCCTCTGGTAAGTAATTTTTTAGCAAGTATTTTTGGTGCACTTAGTATTTTATAGGCTCACAGCATCAGCATCGTCCCTTTTTTTGCACTTAGTTCAATAAAATGCATTAAGCCCATACTGTGTTAGGGTTTGAGATATACGAGCAGAGGTGTGGGACTGTGTCTGGCTTCCTACTTCAATCTATATGTGACCTCTGTTTTTGGATTCCATCAACCATAAAATGGGAATAATCACACACCTATCTTACAAGGTTGCTGTAAGGATTAAATGAGTTGATACAGGGAAAGCAAATAGAACGATGCCTGGCATATAGTAAGCAATTAGTAAGTGTTTGCTATTGTTATATAAAGCCTGTCTCCTCAAGGACACAGTTGGATAATAGGATGCATATAGGACACTGCAACAACAGATGCATACGCAAGGGGCAGAAAGTTCTAAAGGGGAGCGATTCTTACAGTTACCTTTTCTATTGCTCAGCCTTATCCTTTCCACTGAGAGCAGAGCTCTTTTCACAGTTTCCTAGGCTAATGCTTCATCCCCATTCCTCTCCCCAGACTACTCGGTGAGAAAATGAGGATTAAATCTACCCAAGCTCCACGACCCTTGGACTTACTGAGAGTGTGTAAGGGGCAGAGCTCTCATGCAATTTTGGAGGTGACCTTTATCCCCTTCCACCTCTGCAGACCTGCCAGGAATGAAATCTTTGCTTGGGACAAATGAGATTATGTTCTCTTTGGAGAGGACAATCTCCATCTCTCCCTGGACACAGATATTCATTTGCCTGCAATGAACCTGCAAGGCAGATGAGCCTCTGAGATATCCTCTTTCTTGTTCACTTAGGGGTGAAAAATTACCAGCAAGAAACCAATTAGCATCCTCTACAAGCAGGTCCCAAGCCTTCTGGAGCCAATTCTTTTACTCCATCTTCTGCACACAAGCATCATCTGCTTTGGGGTTTTATCCTAATTGAGTCAAACCTGTGCTGTTATCATTTGTTCATTGTAGCCCCAAGAGAGAAGAGTAAAGGAGGGAGGGAAGGAGGAGGCTCTGTCTTCCTTTGTCTCCAGCCCAGTGGAAGACAGAGAGGGTGACTGGCCAAAGGGATCAGAGGTCAATGATGGAGGAACTGCCTAGACACTGAGTGGCTGATTTACATGCAATGAAAAGCAATACAAATGAATGTTTCTTGAATACTTATCGTAATATGTACCAGGCACTATACTAAATGCTTTATATGGATTAACAGAATTATCACAACTCTCCCTGTTATTTCCCATTTAAAAATGAGAAAAAATATTTAAAAAATAAACTAAAAAATAAAAAAATGAGAAAAACAGAGGCACTAAGAGGGTAAGGACTTGCCCAAGGTGACATAACTAGATAAAAAGGGAAACCAAGGCTGGGCGTGGTGGCTCACGCCTGTAATCCCAGCACTTTGGGAGGCTGAGGTGGGTGGATCACCTGAGGGCAGGAGTTCATGTCCAGCCTGACAAACACGGTGAAACCCTGTCTATACTAAATATAAAAAATTAGCCGGGCATGGTGGCATGCACCTCTAATCCCAGCTACTTGGGAAGCTGAGGCAGGAGAATAGCTTGAACCTGGGAGGCGGATGTTGCAGTAAGCTGAGATTGTGCCATTGCACTCCAGCCTGGGCAACAAGAGCGAAACTCTGTCTCAAAAAAAAAAAAAAAAAAAAAAAAAAAGGGAAACCAAGATTTGGGCCTCAACCTGCCAGTCCCGTGCTCATAACCACTTATCTCCTCAGCCAGCCCATTGGCTATATTTAAGGAGCTAAGTTATCAATTGCAACATTGGAGCAAAGACTCAAGTTCAGCGGTGCTGCAGAGAAAAAACAAAAACTCCTGCTGAGAAACCAACAAGCCTCTTTCTTTGTGATCTTCCAGTTATCTGGGGAAAGCCATGATGTGCACCAGGGAGGGAGTGTTCGCCTACTACAGACTCTGACCTGGCTGCAGTAGGGGAGATGCAGAGGAAAGACAAGCAGCCTTCAGGGAGCCGTGGCCTAATGGGGAAATACTTGTAAATATCGAGATAAGCTAAGGCAAGTTGACGTCTGCCATCAGCGGCAAACTGTCTGAAACCCAAAGTCCAGACTCCTGAGTAAAGCACTGAAGGCCTCTCCCACGGTGGCCTCTGCCAGCCTCTGCAGCCTTGGAATTCTCACCTTGGATGAAGACAAAGATGAAATTTTTCTCTCAAGTAACAGCTTCTTCTCATTCTAACTCCACTGGCAATGCCCGACACCCTCCATCGTTGGAGTAAAACTGCTTGGGTTCAGATTCAAATGTCAGATTTCATTTCTTAGAGCTTAGGGTTACACATTCAAATGTCCTCAGGGGGCCAGGCAAGTAAGACACACAAACAATGGAGGTATAATCCAGCAGTGAATGGTTTAGTCTGCCTTAACCTGTGGCGTATATGTTTTCCCTAAAGGCTTTCAGTAGAAAAAGTGTTTGATAATACTGTGCTGACCAGGCAAGACCCTCTGGCTCCATCACTACAAGGCTCTTACCTTCAAGGGGGAGGAGCAATGACAGTGGACCCAGAATTTCTTTTTTCCTGTGAATTTCTTTTTTTTTTTTATTTTGAGACAGGGTCTCACTCTGTCACCCAGGCTGGAGTGCAGTGGCACGATATCTTGGCTTACTGCAGCCTCTGCCTCCTGGGCTCAAGCGATCCTCCCACTTCAGCCTTCCGAATAGCTGGGACTACAGGCACACGCCACTACACCTAGCTAATTTTTGTGTTTTTAGTAGAGATGGGTCTTCACTGTGTTGGCCAGGCTGATCTCGACTCCTGGCTGCAAGTGATCCACCTGCCTCAGCCTCCCAAAGTGCTGGGATTACAGGTGTGAACCCCCACACCTGACCTCTTGTGCATTTCTTGACAGTAGGAAGTAGCAGAGAGTGGTCCCCCCACACGGTAAGGACATGGATAGACTCCAGAGACAGATTATGTGATTTTGATCCCAGTTCTGCTATTTATTGGCTCTATAGCTTTAGACAGGTTATATGCCTTCCTCTGCCTCAGTTTCTTTATCTGCAAGATGGGGATGATGATAGAACAAACTTCATTAAAGCCTTTGTAGGAATTACATGAGTTATCTCTAAAGTGCTTAGAATAGTGCCTTGTGCATATTTTGGTGACATGTAAAATGTTAGCAATTATTATTTCTTTTTTTTTCTTTTCTTTTCTTTTTTTGAGACGGAGCCTCGCTCTGTTGCCCAGACTGGAGTGCAGTGGCGTGATCTCGGCTCACTGCAAGCTCCACCTCCTGGGTTCACGCCATTCTCCTGCCTCAGCCTCCCGAGTAGCTGGGACTACAGGCGCCCGCCACCACACCCGGCTAATTTTTTTGTATTTTTAGTAGAGACGGGGTTTCACCATGTTAGCCAGGATGGTCTCGATCTCCTGACCTCATGATCCGCCCACCTCAGCCTCCCAAAGTGCTGAGATTACAGGCGTGAGCCACCGTGCCCAGCCTAGCAATTATTATTTCTATAGTACACATTTCACAGTTCTGGATGCTGTAGACATATAATAACAGTCTATAATTCTGTGTATAGTGTGGCAGCAAGGAGCTACTCAAGAGTTCTATTTGTGGCAATATCTCTAACTTCCTGGGTTTTCTGGAGTTTACCTTTATATATTTATTTCTCGTTTTGTAATTAATAATAACACATAAATAATTAGTAACAACATAATATTGTTTACTATGCAATATATTTTCTTTTTTATATTTTAATTAATTAATTAATTTTTTGTTTGGTAGAGATGAGGTCTCACTATATTGCCCAGCTGGCCTTGAACTCCTGAACTCAAGCAATCCTCCCACCTTGGCCTGCCAAAGTGCTGGAACTACAAGCACGAGCCACCATGCCCAGCCTACTGTGTAATATATTAATAATACTAATAAAATGAATTTAAAGTAATAATAGTAGTACTAATAAACAACCTAGAGATAGCTTTCTGTGAGTTGGATAGTATAGGAAATGTTTTATATATCGGATAGCATACTAAATGTTTTATATATGTTATCTCAATCTTCACACTAATCCCTAGTTTAGAAATGAGGATACTGAAGTTTAGAGAAGTTACTCATCAATTTTTTTAAAGCATGTAGAAATGTGCTGCTTAAATAAAACATAATCCTGTCCAATAATGATCAATTTATAGACAAGAAGTTCTGGAGATAACGATTATTCTTTGTTTTTCTTTTTTTAAGACAGGGTGTCGCTCTGTCGCTCAGTCTAGAATGCAGTGGCACGATCACGGCTCACTGCAGTCTCAACCTTCCTGGGCTCAGGTGATCTCTTCCCACCGCAGCCTCCTGAATAGCTGGGACTACAGGCACACACTACCACGCCTGGTTAATTCATTCATTTTTTTTTTTTTTTTTTTTGAGACGGAATCTCACTCTTTCACCCAGTCTGGAGTGCAGTGGCGTGATCTCGGCTCACTGCAACCTCCACCTCCCAGGTTCAAGTAATTCTCCTGTCTCAGCCTCCCGAGTAGCTGGGATTACAGGCACACACCACCATGCCCATCTAATTTCTGTATTTTTAGAAAAGACGGGGTTTCACCATGTTGGCCAGGCTGGTCTCAAACTCCTGACCTCAGGTGATCCACCTGCTTCAGCCTCCCACAGTGCTGGGATTACAGGTGCGAGCCACTGTGCCTGGCCAGTTAATTTTTGTATTCTTTGTAGAAATGGGGGTCTCATTATGTTGCCCAGGCTGGTCTTGAACTCCTGGGCCCAAGCAATCCACTGCTCTCGCCTCCCAAAGTGTTGGGATTACAGGTGTGAGCCACTGAGCCCAGCTCTGTCGCCCACACTGGAGTGCAGTGGCGCGATCTCATCTCACTGCATCCTCCACCTCCCAGGTTCTAATGATTCTCGTGCCTCAGCCTCCCGAATAGCTGGGACTACAGGCGCCCACCACCATGCCTGGCTAATTTTTGTACTTTTAGTAGAGACGGGGTTTCACCATGTTGGCCAGGCTGGTCTCGAAATCCTGACCTCAAGTGATCCGCCTGCCTGGGTCTCCCAAAGTGTTGGGATTACAGGCGTAAGCCACCATGCCCAGCTCAAGATTCTTCTTTAAAGGGAAACTCTACTAGTGTTTGTTTCCAGGTGATAACTCCTTTGCTAGGGAAAGACTGTTTGGAGCAAAAGGAAGCACAGAAACTCATCGCTGAAAGTGTGCATTTTGGGCCAGGCACAATGACTCAGTCCTATAATCCCAGCACTTTGGGATGCCCAGGTGTGTGAATCACTTGAGGTCAGAAGTTTGAGACCAGCCTGGCCAACATGGTGAAACCCTGTCTCTACTAAAATACAAAAATTAGCGGGGCATGGTGGCGGGCGCCTGTAATCCCAGCTACTCAGGAGGCTGAGACAGGAGAATCACTTGAGCCCAGGAGGCAGAGGTTGCAGTGAGCCAAGATCATGTCATTGCTCTCCAGCCTGGTGACAGAGCGAGACTCAGTCTCAAAAAAAAAAAAGGAAAGAAAAAAGAAAAGAAAATGTGCATTTTAAAAACATTTGGGGCTGGGCGTGGTGGCTCATGCCTGTAATCTCAGCACTTTGGGAGGCCGAGGTGGGCAGATCCCAAAGTCAAGAGATCGAGACCATCCTGGTCAACATGGTGAAATCCTGTCTCTATTAAAAATACAAAAAATTAGCTGGGCGTGGTGGCGTGCGCCTGTAGTCCCAGCTACTCTCGGGAGGCTGAGGCAGGAGAATTGCTTGAACCCAGGAGGCGGAGGTTGCAGTGAGCCGAGATCGCGCCACTGCACTCCAGCCTGGGCGACAGAGTGAGACTCTGTCTCAAAAAAACAAAAAAAAATTTGGATCGTATTTAATATTTTATTACACTGCTTTCTTGTTGCTCCAGATCCTTTTTGAAACAAGGCAACCTATAACTAAATCAATAGTGAGGTCACATTAAAAAAAAACCCTCCAGCCTGGGCGCAGTGTCTCACACCTGTAATACCAGCATTTTGGGAGGCCGAGGCAGGTGGATCATGAGGTCAAGAGATCGAGACCAGCCTGGCTAACATGGTGAAACACTGACTCTACTAAAAATACAAAAATGAGCTGGATGTGGTGGTGAGCACCTGTAGTTCCAGCTACTCTGGAGGCTGAGGCAGGAGAACTGCTTGAACCTGGGAGGTGGAGGTTGCAGTGAGCTGAGACTACGCCGCTGCACTCCAGCCTGGGTGACAGAGCGAGACCCCGTCTCAAACAAACAAACACCCTCCACAACAGTACTGTGAGATAGGCATTATAATCCCTATTTATAAATGGAAAAGGTGAGACCCCGAGGGGTTAGGTGACTTGCCCAAGCTGACACAGCCAAGTGCAGGGCCAGCGTTTCCCTCACTGTGCCACCTGGAGGGGTTGGTGTCACCACCAGTGGAATCAGTCAAGCCACTGAATTTATGACATCATGCTAAATGTAGGGAGGATATAGAGAGTATTCCAGACATTCCCTATGCTCAAAGTGGAGAGACAAAACACACATGGGGAAATGAATTAAGGGGAGAAGAAATGTTTCAAAGCAGTAGAATTGGAAAGGAAGGGAAAACAGTTCTCAAGTGTCAATGGGAAAGTCACATTCTATGCAAATAAAAGGGATTTGTGCATGAAGTACTCTATGAAATATGCTGACCAAACAGAGGAAGCCAGAAGGGAGAGGCTGCTGCCCTGCTCGGCCCCTCAACACCATCCAGCAATGAGCTGAACTCTCATGCACAGAATCCTTCATTGCCACAAAACATCTCCTCTTTTTCTTTTTTTTTCCAGGGTGTGTGTGTGTGTGTGTGTGTGTGTGTGTGTGTGTGTGTGTGTGTGTTTCATTAAGATTTTGATTGAGGACTGGGGAATTGATGCCCTGCAACTCTTCTCTTCAGCATTCTCATCGCTTTAATTTGTTGAGCTGCCTAATTACCTAAATACTTCTGGCCAACAAGCAGAATGGGGATGTTGGGGCTGGTGTATCACCTTCCTCCTCTTTCCCCAGTAGTGCCGTCCCCATCTCAATTCAAAAGGCCTAGCAGCTTCCTTCGGAGTGTAGCAGCTCCATTTCCCTCCAATATTAATAATTATGACATTAGAAGGGTGATCTGCTGCAATTCAGCCTTTCTATTTGCAGGCTGGCGGCTGCATATCAATGGCATGATTAGGCAAATGAAATCAGATTGGCACTGTTATGAAATATTTACATGGCCAGAATGCATATGCTTCAATCTCATTGTTCCCATTATTAAGCCATTTTATAATCTCATAACATTTAGACTCACACTTTGCATTTCTAATTAACTTGAGGAGTGACTTCGCTGGGAATTAATTGCAACTTGTGCATTCTTATACACACAAACTCACCGAGAAACAAACTCTGGTTGGCAATCATGCAATTCACCCCCAAGATGGACTCCAGGTTGACTTCTGTTCTAAACCAGCCTCACTATCAGTTGGGAAAAGTGGCTGGGGACCTTGGTTTTCATTAAAATTTGGCTACAAATCACATGCAGGATCAGTCTGAGCGCAAGGGTTCCTTTGGAGAGACTCATTCCCACCTGAACAGCCTTTCACAAAGAACCAGTTCAATGCAGAGCAATGTTTTTGTTGTTGTTGTTGTTTGTGTTGAGACAGAGTTGCTCTGTTGCCCAGGCTGGAGTGCAGTGGCACCATCTCGGCTCACTGCAAACTCTACCTCCCAGGTTCAAGCGATTCTCCTGACTCAGCCTCCTGAGTAGCTGGGATTACAGCCATGCACCACCACGCCCAGCTAATTTTTGTATTTTCAGCAGAGACGGGGTTTCACCATGTTGGCCAGGCTGGCCTCAAACTCCTGACCTCAAGTGATCGGCCCACCTCGGCCTCCTAAAGTGCTGGGTTTATAGGTGTGAGCTACCATGTTTGGCCAGGACAATGGTTTTCAGCTGTTTGGATTTCATGGATCAATAACATCTCTAAACTAATAATAATAATGACATAAAGATTTGGGATGTCTAAATAGCTGTTATTTTAAGCTACTATATTGCCTTTATTTAAAATTACTTCTGTATGAACAGTGTGGTGTATCTCTCACACTTCAGGGTGGGTTAGTTAGCATTTGAGTGTCTCTAATCAAAAGTCCATACCCTTGAAGTGGCTACTATCAGGCACTTGAATAATCTTTATTTCCTATTAACATCAGAGTCTTGTTAATGTGCACAATTGGTGTTAGAAAGGACTTTTTACTGGTGAAATGAATGGTATTCAAGATATATAGATTGGTTAGAAATATTGACAAGGTACTCATGAATGAACAGGGAATTTGCTGTAAGCTTGCCTAGTGGCCTAACCCTTTGGAATAGTGCCCTAGGCCTAGAATTTTGCCTGGTCATGTTTTAGGAAGCTTATATAGGATTTGATTGCCTGGCTTTAAATAAGAAAGGATCTGAAGTCACTGCAAGTGAACCTTGCTTGCAAGATACTTGCAAGTTAGTAGTTCTCAACTGGGGACAATTTTGCTTTCCCCACCAACCCTTCCTGGGGGGCATTTGCAATGGTCTGGAGACATTTTTGGTTGTCACAATTATAAGCATGTATGTGTGTGAGTATGTAGTGGGTAGAAGCCAGAGATACTGCTAAACATCCCACAATGCACAAGACAGCCCCCACAACAACAACAAAAATGGCCCATTCCAAAATGTCAAGAGTGCTGAGGTTTAGAAACGGTGGGAAAGGACAGAGCTTCAACTTCACTGAGCTCACAGAACTAATTGCTAATGTTTGTGTGTGTGGCTGACTTTAGGCTGCGCCTCTTTCTCTGTAAATAGACAACTGGACAATGAAGGTGTGGAGAAGTTCATTCCTTTTCTATCTCCACTCTTGGAGGTTACTAATAGCTATCAAAAAGAATCCAAAGATTAAAAGAAAAGTTGAGAAAGAAAAAAGAATGCAATATTTCTACATAATCAAGTTGTTTTGGGTCAATTTCAAACAGTAGTGTAGGTTTCAGGATTTTTTTTGTGGAAACCTTAAATTTTATTAATTTCAGACTTTAAAAATAAACAACCAGTCCTCACATGCTTTCATACATTGCTCTCTCATTTGAAGCCACCATAATCCTTTGAGGTAGCATTATTCCCATCTTACAGAAGAAAACTAGGCTTTCATGACTTGCCAAATGTTACATGGCTAATATGTGTTTTCCAGTATCTTAACTCAGCTCTCTGCTTCTAAGACTTCAGAGGGGAAACATTTCTGTCATGATTTTTTTCTTTTCTTTTTTCTTTTTCTTTTTCTTTCTTTTTGTTTTTTGAGACAGTCTTGCTGTATCGCCTGGGCTGAGCACAGTGGCCAGATCTCGGTTCACTGCCACCTCCGCCTCCTGGGTTCAAGTGATTCTCCTGCCTCAGCCTCCCCAGTAGCTGGAACTACAGGTGCACACCACCGTGCCTGGCCAATTTTTGTATTTTCAGTAGAAACAGGGTTTCACCATGTTGGCCAGGCTGGTCTCAAACTCCTGACCTCAAGTGATCTGTGTGCCTCAGCTTCCCAAAGTGCTGGGACTGCGTGTGGCCTGCTCTGATTTAACTAAAGGGCTTTGAACGTGTTCCCACTCTATGTCTGATGGATCATAAGATGAAATGGTCTTTAATGGATCATCTGGTCTAGAAATTCTCAAACTTAGACATTAAAGATCAATAACCTTTTAAAAATAATTATATACTTTTATTTTTCCATAGAAAAAAAGTTTTCAAAACCTCCTACCATTTACTTTCGATACCATTTCATTAAAGAAAGGATATTTTAATCCCAAGAAAATAGAAAGAAAATAATTTTTCCTTTATTCATTCAACAAATATTGATTGAGTGCCCCTTACATACAGGTATTCTTCTGGGTATTGGAAAACAGAGAACAAGAATATCATCAAATTCCTTACCCTCTTGGAGCTTACATTCCAATGCTATCATCTTAGAAGAAAAGCCCTTTAAATGAAATAAATTAAACTCTGAAAGATTCTTTACAGTGTCCTTATTGTTCTCATTTAATTAATAAAAACCTTGTCATGTGTCAGCATTGGTCCATAGACCAGCATTTGGGAACTCTGGATCTAGCTGATTTCCAGGGACAGAACAACGACATTGTCACAGATGGAAGGAAATCAGAACAAAATTTGGATGCAATCTGGATTCTCCTAGGGACAAGAGTTGGTGGCCTGGGTGATAAATGAATTATACTATTTACTGTGCACCATGGGGTAATCTCAGTCGGATTTCTGTAAGTTCCACTTCTGGCTCTTTGGTTCAACAGGTAAAGTGGCATTTTGTAAATCACCTTGCTTTGCCTGCTTTTTCTCCACCTCACTGGTAAGGCCGGAAATGTTCCCAAACACCCTTTGATCTGGCAATCATTGTAGCTCATTAGCAGGCCTGGGAGGCTAAGCTCATTCCACACAGAGGGAAACTGAGCTATGGGAGGTCACCTGGGAAGGCAGCAATGGCTTGAGGACCAAAACCCAGCTCTTATGCCTCCATCCATGGATCTGCTCACTGGACAACTCAGAGTCATGTCTGTTCAGAGTAGTAAAGGCCAGAAGTATATTCTCCATGGCCCCACAAGAGCAACCTTGCTTGGATTTCCCCCTAGATTATTTGAGTTCCAACTCTTCAAAATCACCCTTCCCATTTTGCCCAAAGTATGTGCCCCTGGGAGTTCAGGGCAACAAGTTTGCACGGCTAATATCTCTTCCTTCCTGAGCTGCCCAGCAGGAAATAAATGGAAATAAAATGTTCAAACACTGACAGATTATACCAGAGAAAGAGCTCAAGAAAGAGGTAACAGTGTTCGGGTATGGTGGCTCACGCCTGTAATCCCAGCACTTTGGGAGGCCGAGGCAGGTGTATCACCTGAGGTCAGGAGTTCGAGACCAGCTGGCCAACATGGTAAAACCCCGACTCTACTAAAAATACAAAAATTAGCCAGGCGTGGTGGCGGGCACCTGTAATCCCAACTACTCGGGAGGCTGAAGCAGGAGAATCACTTGAACCCAGGAGTTGGAGTTTGTAGCAAGCTGAGATCATGCCTCTGCACTCCAGCCTCGGTGACAGAGCGAGACTCCATCTCAAAAAAAAAAAAAAAGAGATAAGAGCAAGGCGGGAGCAGCAGGGGCTCTGGTAGGAGTTGAAAGTCAAGGCTAGAAGACTGTTCTGTTAGCTCTCCCAGCCACCAAGATCCTGAATGTGGAGATGAGAAGGCCGGATCCTTGTCCTACTTTAACAGCCTTCTCTACTCTGTCTGAAGATGGTTAATTAGTTTTGTTTTACAGAAAGGGAATTCTGGCTGGCTGGGACCTTTAACAGACACCACGTCTCTCCCTTGGCCTCCGGGCAGGGGTGTATTTGCATCACTGCCGGTGGCTCCACTTCCTTTGTCCAGAGCTGTAGAGACTGGCTCTTCCATCTAAACGCCTGCTTTTAAACATGACCTTCCCAACTCACCTCCAGTGGTTGGCTGTGGTAAATTCGCAAATCTGACCTTGATAATGCATTCAGTTTTCTTCATTCATGAGGGAATTCTACCTCAATCACTATTCTACTACAAAGAAGGAGGGCAACTAAGTGATAATAAAAGCAGTGGCTAATGTCAACATCTTTCTGTTTGGCCCTTGCAGGGATGCACTCTCTATTAGTCTGCTCTCGCATTGCTATAAAGAAATACCTGAGACTGGGTAATTTATAAAGAAATGAGGTTTAATGGCTCATGGTTCTGCAGTCTGTACAGGAGGCATAGCGGCTTCCGCTTCTGAGGAGGCCTCAGGAAGCTTCCAATCATGGCGGAAGGCAAAGGGCGAGAAGGTATTTCACATGGCAGGAGCAAGGTTGTGGGGGGAGGAGGTGCCACACTTTTAAGTGACCAGATCTCAGGAGAACTCACTATTGCAATGACAGGACCAAGGGGGATGGTGCTAAACCATCCATGAGAAATCTACCCCCATGTACCAATCACCTCCCACAGGGACCCACCTCCAACATTAGGGATTATAGTTTGATATGAGATTTGGGCGGGGACATGGATCCAAACCATATCTTACTCTTTTTTTTTTTTTTTTTGAGATGGAGTCTGGCTCTGTTGCCCAGATTAAAGTGCAGTTGTATGATCTCAGCTCACTGCAACCTCTGCCTCCTGGGTTCAAGTGATTCTCCTGCCTCAGCCTCCTGAGTAGCTGGGATTGCAGGTGTGTGCCACCACGCCTGCCTGATTTTTGTATTTTTAGTAGAGATGGGGTTTCACCATGTTGGCCAGGCTGGTCTCAAACTCCTGACCTCGTGATCTGCCCACCTCAGCCTCCCAAAGTGCTGGGATTACAGGCGTGAGCCACTGCGTCCAGCTGTTTTGTTTTCTTTATATTGGAAGGGCTTTTCTTGGCAGTGAGCTTTCTTCCATGAGTTCAGAGATATGAATAGGGATTAGTAGTAGAGGTTTCATGGAAGTAAATTGAGGCGTCCAATGAGGAAGACATTAAACTGTCTTAGATGTTTTCAATGTGAGGCCCACTTTGGGTAGAGGCTGGGCCAGATATTTTTTAAGGCCCCTTTTTGCTATAATATTATATTTTGTGTGTATGTGTGTGTGTGTATGTGTGTGTGCATGCATGTGTTATATACAATATAGGCTCTCCTGTACCCAGGAAGGTTTCTGTTTTTTAATGGGGGAGAATGTGGCCAAGATCATCCTCTGCAAGTGCAGTACTTGAGGGAATGTGAACGTGGTCCACATGGAGATGCACATGTAAAGATACATGAGCACATAGCGGCAGTATTTGCCTAATTTTTATTAAGCACTTACCACGTGCCAGATGCTGCCCTAAGCACTTTCCACGCATTGTCTCATTTAAAACTCCCAGCCATCCTGTGAGGAGGTAGGGGCCATTTATTAATGTCCTCGTTGTACAGATAAGACAGAGGCTCTGAGAGGCCACAGAGAATATGCCTAAAGGCACAAAGCTCGGTAGAGTTGGAAGGTATATCCTGGAGTATCTGATGATCAGCTTATTAAGGAGAACACATGATTTGTATTCAAACACAGACACACATTCTAAGACTGTACAGGTGTTAGAGACCAGTGTCAAAGGGCAGAGGCACATAAATACCTGCAGCCACCCCATTCAACCACTCCTCATCCCTTGATGGGACTAGAGAAGGGGGAGTTCAGCTTCTCCTCTAAGTGAAAGCCTCTCCTTGTCTCCTTTAAGATCCACTTGCCTCCTTCATGACCAGGCGTTTAGGGGCCCATGATGATACAGGATCATGACATCCACCTGGGTTTCTCTTACCACGGTCCATCATGGGATGACCTCAGGTTATCCTCAGGTTTTTGTTTTTTTTTTGAGATGGAGTTTCCTTCTTGTTGCCCACACTGGAGTGCAATGGTGTGCTCTTGGCTCACTGCAGCCTCTGCCTCCCAGGTTCAAGAGATTCTCCTGCCTCAGCTTCCCGAGTAGCTGGAATTACAGGTCTGCCACCACTTCTGGCTAATTTTTTGTATTTTTAGCAGAGACGGTGTTTCACCATGTTGGCCAGGCTGATCTCAAACTCCTGACCTCAGGTGATCCAGCCCCCTCGGCCTTCCAGAGTGCTGGGATTACAGGGGTGAGCCGCCACGCCCGGCCTATCCTCAAGTTTTTTAGTTGAAGCAAATCAAATTTTCTGTGACTTAAGACTTACAGTAATTCTTTCCACTATTTGTGCATTTTGTGTATGTACATATACGTGCATGCGAGTCTTCGGTTTTGTTTTCATAATGAATGATGTTGGCATTGGAGTCGCTGGGCTCCTTTCAGCAGGCAGGAGCCTCCAGGTGAACAAGGATGGCTAAATGAGAGGGACATGCTTTTCGTAATTTGTCTTCAAACAATCACTTAATGCACGCAGGAAATTTCTGCGAAATGGGTGAATAGCATGGGTCCATTTTGATCAGCCCCTCAATGAAGTAAAGCCCTCTGGCTTTTAAGACCCAGGCAGCAAACAAAAAGTGGTCTTTATCCTCACACACCAAATCTGTGCATCAGTAAAGTGCAGGCCCTGACAGGAATTTCAATTATTTAATCAAAAAGAAAATGAAAGAGGCCTTAAGTGTTGTGATTCGAAGACAGCCTTTTCATAGACCAATCTAGGGTGCGCTCACATTGAATTTGAAGCAAAATGGGAAGGAAATTAAGGCAGCTTCGGTTTAAGTCATGTGATTGCAAATAGTAAATTAGTTTCTCGATGTTTTCATTTAAGTGTTTAAGTGGAAGGTTTTATTCCTAATGTAGTGTAGTGACACAGAGGAGAACCCTTGGCGACTCCAGCGTTCCCACCCTTACATCAGTGATGCATTTGCCCTGGGGAGGGAGAGGGAGGAAGAGAGGCTGAGATGGAAAGAGAACGGGAAGCAAAGCCTCAGTCACGTTAAGGTGCTTTTGTTTCAAATTGCTACCAAAGTACGCTTTCACAGCAAACTCATTAATCGAGCAGATGAGTAACGTCTGTTGAAAATGTACTAAGCGAAAGGCATTTAATTTGGAAGGGAAATCAGGAGCTGCATTAGTCAGAGCTTATAAATGGCAACATCATCCATTTGGCTGTTGTTTTGTTTGATGTAGACTCACTGAATTTGTTCTTAAAGGATAAGGGTTAGGCAAAACGATCAACATTGCGCTTGAGACTCTGCCTTTCAAAGGCTTCTGGGTAGTTTTTCTGGGGCTGGAATTACAGCCTGCTGTTGTGGGAGCAGGGTCAAAGGAATCTCTTGGGAAAGTGCTAATTGGGTTGGACTGAGATGGCCTCTGACTGGTGCAACAAGTAGCTGGAGGTCATTTCTTTGCAAATGAGCATCCCTTTGTGTTTGTAATTAGCTTTGATTTATTTGGCTGGGGGCTTACAGCGGTGCACAGCAGGTCAGGCTCAGGGTTCACCCATCGACCAATAGCGAGTGGACTTAATACCAAATTAAGCAATGAGGCCTGGTATCTCTGAGGGTTACACTTGCCAGGTTTCCTTCTGCAGCCCACAGTGGGAGGGGAGTATTATTTTTTTTGAGACAGAGTCTCACTCTATCGCCCAGGCTGGAGTGCAGTCGCGTGATCTCGGCTCATTACGACCTCCGCCTGCCGGGTTCGGGCAATCCTCCTGCCTCACCCTCCCTGGGACTACAGGCACATGCCACCATGACTGGCTAATTTTTTGTATTTTTAATAGAGATTGGGTTTCACCATGTTGGCCAGGCTGGTCTCAAACTCCTGACCTCAGGTGATCTGCCCACCTCGGTCTCCCGAAGTGCTGGGATTACAGGCATGAGCCGCCCTGCGCGGCTAGGGATGTGTTTGTAAACTGGCAACTCTCTCGATCCTTCTATAGTTACCAGTGCTTGGCTCTGTCAATGCACATTGCAGTCCTATGTATCTGAGTGTCACCTTTTCCATGAACTATTCTTTGCCCACCTCAGGCCAAGAGATCTTTTTTTTCCTCTAGACTTCTAGAAACTTTTCGGTCTGTGTTACTTTTTGGACACAGAGGGCTGATCATACACTCACTTTTGCCATTGTTCAACTTTCTTTCTAGCTTGAGTGGTATTTTCTCTCCCTTCTTTTTCTTTTAATTTGCATGGTTGGGAACTTCCAACAAATAGAAAAACAAAGAAAATAGTAAAAGGAAACCCCACGTATCTATCACCAAAATTTAACAGTTATTGTTAACCTTTTGTCATATTTATTTTTACCCCCCTGAGGTTTACTTACAGTAAATTCTGTTTTCAAGAACTTTCACTTTAATTACTTAAGAATGCACATTTATTTATTTATTTAAATAAATAAATACTCACTGGAGTGCAGTGAGTACAATCTTGGCTCACTACAGTCTCAACCTCCTGGGCTGAAGCAATCCTCCCACCTTAGCCTCCTGAGTAGCCGGCACTACAGGCGTCTGCTATCACACCTGGCTAATTTGTTCAATGTTTTGTAGAGACGAGGTCTTACTGTTACCCAGGCTGTTCTTGAACTCCTGAGCTCAAGTGATTCTCCCACCTTGGACCCCCAAAGTGCTAGGATTATAGGTATGAGCCACTGCACCCCACCACACCTCTGTTTTTGGACATTTCCCCTATATAACCACAATGTCATTATCACATCTAATAAAATTAACAATGATTCCTTAACACCATTTAATACCCAGTCCATATTCAAATTTATCCATTTCTCAAAAGTATCTTTTATGGTTGGTCTGTTCAAAGCAGGATCCGATCAAGGACCACAAATAGTGTTTAATTTTGTCCGAGTCTTTAGTCATCATTTAATTTTTTAAAATTTTCCTAGGCCGGGTGCAGTGGCTCATGCCTGTAATCCCAGCACTTTGGGAGACTGAGGCGGGCGGATCATCTGAGGTCAGGAGTTCAAGACCAGCCTGACCAACATGGTGAAACCCCGTCTCTACTAAAAATACAAAATCAGGTGGCGTGGTAGCACATGCCTGTAATCCCAGCTACTTGGGGGTGCTGAGACAGGAGAATCACTTGAACCCAGGAGGCAGAGGTTGCAGTGAGCTGAGATCAAGCCACTGCACTCTGGCAAGGGTGACAGAGTGAGACTCGGTCTCAAAAAAAAAACAAAAAAAATTTCCTATTAACATTGCCTCGTTGAGGGAAACGGGGAATTGCCTCCACAGACTGTTGGACCTTTTGGATTTGTCTGACAGTTTCCATGCAGAGTAGTTTAGCTTGCTCTTCTATCTTTTTTCTTTTCTGTAACTCGAAGTTAGGTCTAAACCTGATTGGATTCAGATTAAACATTTTGGTACCAATACTTTACAAGTACTTCAGTTAGCACAACAACAGGGGGCACGCATAATATTTAGTTGTCTCACCATTCGCTATACCAATATCCATTACTGGGTTAAAGTGGGGACAGCCTGGTTGCCCTATATAAAAGTTATACTTTCTTTTTTATAAACAGCAAGTAATCTGTAGGGTGATAATTTGACACTGAGAAAAAATTCAATTTCCCCCATTTCACAGCCAAAATCAAATGAGGGCCAGGGATCCTGCATTAGAGAGCTTTCTATTTTCTGCAGTAGCTAATAGTGCAAGATATATAGTAACATTCAGTAAATACTGGTTGAAGGGTGAATGAGTGAAAGAATGAATGCAAAATGTTTTGAGTGACTAAATTTAAAAATTTAATATAATGAGGAACTCTGCAAACCTACTTTCTTTCTTTCTTTTTTTGAGACAGACTCTTACTCTGTCACTTAGGCTGGGGTGCAGTGGCGCGATCTTCGCTCACTGCAACCTCCGTCTCCTGGGTTCGAGTGATTCTCCTGCCTCAGCCTCCCAAGTAGCTGGGATTACAGGAACCTGCCACCATGCCCAGCTAATTTTTGTATTTCAGTAGAGATGGAAGGTTTCACCATGTTGGCCAGGCTGGTCTCGAACTCCTGACCTCAAGAGGTCCACCTGCCTCAGCCTCCCAAAGTGTTAGGATTACAGGTGTGAGTCACCACACTTGGCCTGCAAACCTACTTTTGATTGATACGTTTGTGAAAGTTCCAGCACCTTTGGAAATCAAGAAATGCTAATATTTCAATGGATGTGGGAAGATTCGGGTTTCCTAACTTTAGCTTTGTTCCTAATTTCCTGTGTGACTTTGGACAAATCTCTTGCCTTTTCTGGCACCTACTTGCACCATAAGGAATACAAAAAGGAAAAATCTCCAAGATGCTACCAGCTTTGGCATTCTAGGATTCCAAAAAACACCCCAAATAACTGTATAAACCAGAGAGTTGGAGCCTGCAGATCTTAAAAACCACTTGAACCTGGGTTTTTCCTGTGCACTATAGTCTTTTGGTGTTTAATAAGCTTAAAGGTTGTCATAGTAACCACCCTCCCCACAGCTTGTTATCTGATAACCAGCCTTTCCAACTCCATCGCTGCCTAGGATTTCTGCCCCATTTGATATTGAATTGGAAAGGTGACCAGAAATTGACTAGCCTTCATGTCATTTTATAAATGATGGAAAACACTTGCTTCTTTCCCAAGCAAAGTAAAATCTTCTAGGCTGGATCATTTGAGTGGCTATTTCACCTATGCATTTATTTATTTATTCTCTCATTCACTCAGTCGATATTTATTGAGACTTTACCACGTGCCAGACATTGCACTAGATGCTTGGGATATACTTGGTCCTCTTTATGTAGAGTTTGCAGTCTAAACAGGAAGACAATTAAAGAGGTAGTTATAGTACAGTGAAAAAAACATGATGATGTCAGAAGTATGTGATAATGCAGAGGAATGGCACCTAGCCGATCTGGTAGCATCAAGGAAGCCTTATAGGAAGGAGTGATTTTTTTTTTCCTTTTAGAAGTGATGTTTTAGCTGAAAACTGTGTAGAAGTAAGCCAGTGTTAGAGTGAGAGGTAGCTAGAACAGTAAATATTCCCGGAAGAGGGGGAAGCATATACTAAGTAAGACTCAAAGATGAGAGATAATATGATATGTGAAAGAGTTTAGAGCACTGGAAAACTACTAAAGGCTTTTAAAAATTATTGTAGTAAAATGTACATAACATACTACCACAGGATCTTAAGCGTGGACTGATGTAATCAGATTTGCATTTTTGAATGATCCCTCTGGCTAGTGAAGGAAGAATTGAAGGGAGTGGCAAAAGAGGAACAGAGAGACTGATGGCACTTAAGATCATGCCATTATCATGAGGTTTAAAAGTCTTGGCCAGGCGCGGTGGCTCAAGCCTGTAATCCCAGCACTTTGGGAGGCTGAGGTGGGTGGATCATGAAGTCAGGAGTTCGAGACCAGCCTGGCCAAGATGGTGAAATCCAGTATCTACTAAAAAATACAAAAATTAGCCGAGCACGGTAGAGGGCACCTGCAATCTCAGCTACTCAGGGGGCTGAGGCAGGAGAATTGCTTGAATCCGGGAGGTGGAGGTTGCAGTGAGCCAAGATAACACCACTGCACTCTAGCCTGGGCAACAGAGCCAGACTCCGTCTCGAAAAAAAAAAAAAAGCCTTAAAAGCAGAGACCATGTTGTATTTATCTTCTCAGCTAATACTGCTATGGCTGACATCCATAGAGAGTGCCTGATAAATACTTGTTGAATTAATGAAAGAATGGTTTGTTTGTTGAGTGGACTTACATCTGGAAACACCAATAATTTACATTCTGGATTTTCCAGTGACTTTCCTCTAATTCCTACTGCATAAAGACTCAGATAAAATTTCCTAAAACTACCATTCATGGCCACAACTCTGCTCAAAAAAACCTTCATTGGCCTCTACCCCCACTTTATTGTCCTCAATATTAAGAACAATCTTCTAACTATTTTTCAAAATACTCATTATTAAGATCCTGAGCACACTTCCAAATACTTCTCAAAGTATCCCCTCTACTTAATCTACTCTCAGTATCCTACAAATATACCATGTTCAAATTGTTTCAAATTGCTCCACTGTGAATTACAAATTTGATTCAGTAATTAATCTTCTAAGAATTCCTACAGATATAGTTGCCCATTTCCAAAATGAATTATGTATATGATGATTTATTACAGCGTTGTTTGCAATAGCAAAAGATTAGAAACATTCTAAATATCTTATTATCATCAAATGGGGACTAGTTAATAGATGATGATTTATCCATTTTTTAAAAGTTGTTAAGAAAAAAAATCAATGTGCAAAAGACTACTCAGTACATTATCCTTTATGTAAAAAGAGGTAGAAAGAATGTGCATATATGTGAGGAATATATACTTACACACATACAGCTGTCCCTCATTATCTGCTTAAATATAATATCTCCAGAAAGATACCAAGAAAATGATAACAATGGCTGCCTCCAAAAGGTAAATTGGGTGGCTGGAAGAGAGGGAAAGGGCAAGATATATCACTTCATAACTTTTTTTTCTTTTTTTTTTTTTGTAAGACAGAGTCTTGCTCTGTCACCCAGGCTGGAGAGCAGTGGCGCAATCTTGGCTCACTGCGACCTCTGCCTCCCGGGTTAAAGTGATTCTCCTGCCTCAGCCTCCAGAGTAGCTGGGACTACAGGTGCCCACCACCACGCCCAGCTAATTTTTTTGTAGAGACAGTGTTTCACCGTGCTAGCCAGGATGGTCTCAATCTCTTGACCTCATAATCCACCTGCCTCGGCCTCCCAAAGTGCTGGGATTAGAGGTGTGAGCCACCGCACCCAGCCGGGTTTGTTTTTATTGGCTAGTTAGGCCACCATCACCACCACCACCACTACAACCACCATCATGGCCAACACCACCACCACTACTATCATCACCACAACCACCACCACCATCACCACTACTATCATCACCACAACCACCACCACCATCACCACTACCATCACCATCACCACCACCACCACCGTCACCACCACCACCATCATAACCATCACCTTCACCACCACCATCACCGTCATCATCACCACCACCCACTACTACCATCATCACCACCACTATCATCACCAGCAGCAGCAGCAGCAGCAACAAGAGCAGCAGTGCTACTTACTGAGCTTTGGCAGTGCGCCTGGTGCCGAGCAAAATGCTTTAGATACTTTACCTTAATTACTCCTCAAAACTATCCTGTGAGATAAGAAATGTTATTATATTCATTTTACAAATGAGGACAACAGGGCTTAGAAAGGTTAAAATTTTCAAGGTCATATAGCTAGTATATAACGGTGATGGAGCCAGATCTCTAACTTAAGTCTGACTCCAGACTTTGTTTTATTCATCACTGGTAATATATACTGCCTTCATCGCGTTGTTATAAAGATGGTAAGGATGGATGGATAGATAGATGATAGATGATAGATAGATAGATAGATTAGATAGATAGATAGATAGATAGGATAGATAGATGATAGATAGATAGATGATAGATAGATAGATAGATAGATAGATATAGATAGATAGATGATAGATAGATAGATAGATAGATAGATAGATAGATAGATAGATAGATAGATGATAGATAGATAGACACGTGTGTGTATCTGTGAGTAGAAAGGATTTCTTGAGGTTTTGACTTTGGAATGTATATGTATGCACACACACACACACACACATATATACACACACATATCTATTCCAAATATGTGCACACACAAACACATTCCAAAGTGAAAACCTCAAAACAACCTTTCTAGCATTTAGGTTCTAGTTAGTGCAAGTCATGATATGAATTTATAAAACCATCCAATGAGAAGAAGAACTGGAGAGACTGGCCTCTTAAATCAAAGGCTATAGTTTCAAGTTGCATTCAAGATGAGAAATAAGCAAACTCTATTCTTGCTTTATTTGTTTATTTTTTAAAGATGATGTGATGGAGTGAACAAAGTATGAACTCGGAGGTCAGATGAACCTGAGTTCAAATCCTGGCATAGAAACTGTGTAATCTGAAGCTCACGACTCTACCCAAGTGACTCCCCTGCTTCCTTTATCTGTAAAAATAGAAAAGTGATGATACTCAAATAAAAAGGCAAAGCAAAATATTTGATATATAATATAAATGCAAGAAATCCACCTCGTTTAAAAAGCCTCATCATAATAGTGAAAAGCATTCTTCAAAGACTTTAGGTAATTAATAGATATTATCCATAATTTCTAGATGGGGGTCAGGTGTTAACTTTTTGAAACCACATGTAATTTGTATGAAAGTAAACAGTTTGTGAGGCTGGGTGTGGTGGCTCACTCCTGTAATCCCAGCACTTTGGGAGGCTGACTTGGGTGGATCACCTGAAGTCAGGAGTTCAAGACCAGCCTGGCCACCATGGAGAAACACTGTCTCTACTAAAAATATAAAAATTAGTCAGGTGTGGTGGTGCATGCCTGTAGTCCCAGCTACTCAGGAGGCTGAGGCTACTCAGGAGGATTCCCAAGAATCGTTTGAACCTGGGAGGCGGAGGTTGCAGTGAGCTGACATCGCGCCACTACATTCCAGCCAGGGCGACAGAGAGAAAGACTTGGTCTCAAAAAAAAAAAAAGAAAAAAGAAACAGTTGCATAATCTTTACTGAGAAATAAAAGTTTGATGTTCCTTGTAGGCAAATGTCAAACAGAACTATGTGCAATTTGGGCTCAGTAACTTATGGAGAAAAGCTAAAGTTATAATTTTAAAATTTAGTGAATTTGATTTGGACATTTTTTGTGTTGAAGCAAAATCATTCTTTTTCCCTTTGTGTTTCAATGTTTGAAAATTTAATATTATTTATTTACAAATAAATATTACATTTACATGATTTGTACTCAAAAGGTACAAAACGGTAAACAGGGGAAAAAAAAATGTCCTTCTCATCAAGTGCCCAGCACTTCAGTCTCTAGAGGCAACTAATGTTGTGAGTTTCTTATGTATCTTTCCAGAGGTATGCATAGACAATCAAATGTATATAGTTTTCTCCCTCATCAGAAATATTACCTTTCTGTATTTTGCTTTTTTTGCTTAACAATGTATCTTAAAGCTCCTTTTTTGAGTGTGTATAATTTAGCTGTGATGTTTAAAGTATATATGTTGCATAAATTTCAATGTACATTTGTAATTTTGGTAGACATTATCAAATTGTTCTCCATAGAGGTTGTATAAATTTGTATTCTTTGCATCAATAGATGAGAGTTATTCTTCCCCCACAGATTTACCAACAGAGTGGGTAATTAGATTTTTCGGTCTTTTAATTCTGTAAATGAAAGATGTTGTCTCAGTGAAGTTAAATTTGTGTTAGCCTTATATTTGCACCTTTTCAAATTTTTAAGAGTCCCTTATAATTTCTTTTTTGTGAACTGTTTCTCTTTATCCTTTGCCCATTTTAAAATCATGCTCTTCATTTTTTATCTTGTTGATTTGTAGAAACTTTTTATATATAACAGATTATCCCTGTTTGTGATGAACTGCAAATATTTTCTCCCAGTTTGTTGTTTCTCATATTTATTTTGCTTAAGATAATTTTTGCCTTACAGAATTAAAAAAATTAACATAGTTAATTTTATCTATGTTTTCTCTTATGACTTCTAAACTTTTATTTTATACACAGAATGGTCTTTCCAATTTTAATATGTTTAAAAGTATTTTTCAATATTTTTTCCCTCTGTTTCCTTTTAAGATTATTTATCATTGTAAGACAAATCCCTTTAGAGTGACAACATTTGTACCTTCCATTTTTTTGTTCTTAACTTGATTGCATTATCAATGGGAGTTAGAAGATAAAAATCAATTGGCTTCATGAAAAGTATCTTCAAACAAAACAGCACTTTAACAGACATATACCTAATATTTAGCTCTACACACAAAGTCCTTTTGAGAAATGTTTACAGGCTCATCTCCATACCACATGATACAATTTGATAGGGTCTTATAATCTCTAACACCAGGTACTCCCAACATACAATGGTAATAACTCTCATGTCCTTTTATTTTCAAAAGTATGCATATTAATTTGGTATAACTGAAGTTTTTTGTGTCAAACTTTATTTTAAATTTGATCATAGAATTTGAATGGTTTAGAATGGAAGAAAAGAATATTCAAAAGGCATGCTTGTTAGCTTATTGGGTTTTTTCCCCAGTAATATATTTGGCTACTCTTTTGGGCTACAATGGAGAAACTGGTGGAATACTAACAAAAGGCTGATGAAAGAGCATTCTTATTCCACCATATATCTTTTGGAGGATTAAAAAAGTGGCATAAATTTTCTCATGCTTCAAAGGTCTTCTTTTCTCTTTATCACTTCATGAAATATGCTTTGAATTGAGATATCAAAGGCAGAACAGAGAACTTCGAGAGAAATGAAATGAGTTTTTGACCCTATAGACTGACCCAACCTGAAGGAGCAAATTGGATGGATTTAGTCCTTCTTATATTAGGAACACTGTGATTTGAATACCACATCCTTAAGCATGTTGTTCTCATGTGGGTTCACACCCTAATTTCCACTGCAAACACATTATTTTTGAAGACGCATTTGTCAGAAGCAGCCGGCAACTCCCTTTCTTTTTGTAGACGTGTCATCCACTTTGGTAGTGCTTAAAATAAAGTACTCAGATAGAAGGTAAGTTGCAACAGACAACAAGCAATATAATACAAAATGTTATGAGTAAAGTGTGTTACTCAGATACTTCTAAAATACATTTCTTCGGTTTTTTTTGAAGGCCACGGTATAGGCAACTTGGCTAATGGAACCAGTCTCTTCCTTTGATCATCAATAGAGTTATCTTTTCGGGAAACTAAGTCCCAGCTGAGATGACCATTTTAGCTGAGGCTGACATGAAAGGGAGAGGGACTGTTTAATTATTACGTCTCTGAAAGGCATGTTTTTTTTTTTCTTTAATAATTCTTCAGCTGAAACCACAAACAGAGTACTTTTGGGGAGGTGGCTTCATTTGATCTTTATTTCTTTACTCTGGGCACTGTGTAGGATCTGGGCTTTATGTGTCAGCTTTGCAGAGAGATACAGCCTGCTGGCCCTGGGTGACAGATTCTAGTCAAGTAAGAATCAAAAGTAAGTATAATTTAGGTGCATTTACTTAATCTCCTAAGACTTGGGAAGGTGTGTGGCAAGGAGCCTGGCATATAGTAGGTGCTCAATAAATACTTAGAATAATCGAATATAATGAATGGATGAAGGGCAAGTCTGGAGAATGTGCTAGGCTGGTTTCTGCAACTGATTTCCATGTTCTGTGTGTATCTGTGGATATTTGAGAGGGTAATAGGGACTATGGCAATTGACTAAAGTGCTGTGCAACACGGTAGCCACTAGCCCTGTGTGGCTATTGAGCACCTGAAATATGACTAATCTGAGATCTGTGGAAAGTGTAAAATACACACTGGATTTAGAAGATTTAGTATGAAAAAGGAATGCAAAAATCTCATTAATAATATTTATATTGATTACATGTTAAATAATATTTTCGATATGTTGGGGTTCAGTGAAATACATTAATATTTCACCTGTTTTCTCCTACTTTTTAAATGTGACTTTCTGCTTTTTAAAAAATGTAACTAATAGAAAATTTAAAATTACCTGTGTGGCTTGCATTCTATTTTTATTGGAAGCACTGGTATAGACTTTAGAGATAAACCCGGCGATGTGACATCTCTGCTTTTAAAGAGAAGATAGTTTCCCTGTCCCCGTTCCCTGCCACAGACAACCTTTACAAGCTATCTAAAAATGTCTAAAAATGTACTCCTTCCTTGGGCAGCCCAGGGGCCCGCGGCTGGTGGGTGGGGTGGGGGTTAGGGCTCGAGCAGGCAGGAAGGTGATGCCGCTGCCTTTGGTATGCGTTGCCTGCCACAGGAAGATACCAGATTCAATATCAAGATTGAATTTCAGAGGGGCCTCCTTAACCCCACCACAGAAGTAAGGCGGGCCAGCCACCGCCTCGAGCCAAAGTTTCTGCAGCCCTGACAATCCCCGGCGCGTTTCTGCTCAGGAGCCCCACATAGCAGAGAAACTTCCCGGCTTCCCCAGCCTCGCTATCTCCCCTAGGCTTTGGGACACAGCTTTAAGGGACTGCGGGGCCCGGACGGGGTCTGAAACCTTCGGAGGACGAGCCACGTCGGCACAGCCCGCCCATGCGCGCTGGCACCAGGACCCGCAGCCTGCCAGCGGCGAGTCCCCGCCGCGGTTCCTCTGGGCACCCCTGGAGAAGGGGGCGGCCCTGAGGAATCTCCCGCACTCCGGATGCCCTATTTTCCCCGCCCTTAGCGCCCCAGCGCCCTGCTCGGGTCCTGGCCGCCTGTGGTGTCCTTTCAGCCGCGGAGCTTTGTTTCCCAGGGTCGCTGAAAGGAAAGAGAAAGAAAACGCCTTCGGTCCTGGAGGTCCTGCCCCTTCCTGAAGCGATGCCATTTCCTCCCTCCATCTCTCCTTTCTTAGATTCCTCCTGGGGCCCCGGCAGAGGCGGGGCGGCTGGGCCCCGAGTCCCTCTCCGGCGTCAGCGCGGGCTTCGGGCAGGCAGCGCGGGAGCGGGGCTGGAAAAGAGGGCGCCAGGAGACGCCCCGCCCCTCATCGCTCCTGGCTTCTCCGCCTGAGAGCAGGGCCTGGGGAGATTGCCTTAGCTTTGGGGGAAAGCAGGACTCTGAGTCCAGGGCTTACGAAACAAGGGAAAGATAAGGACGGAGGAGGCGGTCTACATTGCCCCCCACTCCCTTCCCGATCCCGCAAACACTCTGAGAGGTGTGTAAGTTCTGACGGGGGGGTTGCAGTGCCTTGGCTCAAAGGTAACTGTCACTCGAAGACGTTTTTACTGTCCCTGCTCTCAAAGGGACATTCAATAATCACTTCTGCTTCTGCGACAAAAGTTGGTCTCCTCCCCAGAATGAAGCCGAAATCCCGCCCCCAAGGCTGGGTGCAAATCTGCGCTCTGTGTGGGGCTGGAGTGTAGGGCGCCCTCAGGCACAGGCCACACTCTGGTCGTACACCCGTCCAGCCCTCCATAGCCACTCGGCCTGTAGGGTGGGGAGACAGAACGGCTTGATTTATACTCTGCTGATGCTGTAAGCTCACAATGGAAGCGGGGGTGGACGTGGACGTCTGTAAAGTGTGGACCGTCACCCCCGGCCCCTCCTCACCAGTCTCCTCCGTCTCCCTCCAGCCTCACGGAGACGATGGGCCAGGGCTTAGCGCTAGGAAAGGACTTCTGGGAAGTCTATTGTCTTGCTCTCCACAGCCACCTGCTTTCAGGTCTTCTTTTCATTTCTCTTCGATTCTTTTCTTTTCTTTTCTTTTCTTTTCTTTTCTTTCTTTCTCCCTTCCTTCCTTCCTTCCTTCCTTCCTCTCTCTCCCTTCCTTCCTTCTTCCCTTCCCTTCTTTCTTTTCTTTCTCTTTCTTTCTTTTTCTCTCTTTCTCTCTTTCTTTCTTTTTCTTTCTTTCTTCCTGAGATGGGGCCTCACTACATTGCCCAGGGTGGTTTTGAACTTCTGGGCTCAAGCAATCCTCCCGCCTTGGCCTCCCAAAGTGCTAGGATTACAGACGTGAGCCACCACGCTGGGCCTCTTCAGTTCTTACTACTATTAGAATTTTTTAAAAATCACGTTTTGGACTTCCGATCAAAGCATTCTGATTTCATTTAGATGCCTACTTGCCAAGATCTTATTTTAAAGTCTCCCCCACATCCCTTCCTCCTTCCTCTCAAGCTCTTCATCTACCATTTACCAGTTCATCCTTATGGAATAGAATGCTCCCACTTCCTGGTGCACTGTAGTTTGGGGTCTAATTGATTCTGGTAATTAATTTGTTCTACCTGCTAGATCAGATGGAAATCCTACCCATGCGCCCCAGGATTAGCACTTGGCTTTCTAACACCTCCTCTAATTATCTAATAGCATGGGTTGTGAGGACTCAGTCTCTATTAAAACACTTTGACTATTAGCAGTAGTGATTGGAATTGTGATGACGACTAGATTTCAACAAATTAGAGCTTAAAAATGGGGAGATGGGAGAGAAGTGGCTTCTTTTAATTTCCCTGAGTTTAACATCAATAATTAGAGCAATTTTCAGAGATGTGAGCTGAAATTACCCCTGCTGTGTTGTAGATGATCACCCTAATTTTAGCAAATTGACTCCAGGGAAATAAATGTGACAGATTAGAAAAAGACAAACAGAAAAAACAAAAGATTGGGAGGGACGGAAATGAAAGAAAAGAGGCTGGGAAAAGGAGTGGGAAACAAGAACCTAGTACAATTATTTCGGGGGGCTAGGGTTGAAAAAGTAACAGCAGAAATAGCAAACCGTGTGAGTGAAATGAGGAGAAAGTAAAGATTTGAGGGGACATGGAGGATGGCACTAAGAGGTGACTCTGGACATATTTACACAAACCAAATAACTTGACTAATGTAGACATAACCCTCCTCCTGCCCACTGCCTATAACTGAGGTATAAAGACTGTTATGATGACCATCATCATTTTCTTTCTTTATCTTAATAGTCCAGTCTTCCTCAGCCATTAACTTAAGTAGAATCTAGCAATTTGAAGTATCAGACGCCCTTTCTCCTCACTTCCTCCCTTCTTTTTTTGCCACCAAAATTATGGAAACTCTTAAAACCCAGGCCTAAATGCCTGAATAAGTGCTTTATCTATATTGCTTTGGGACCCTTTTAGTGCCTTCTCCTCTGTAAAGAGGAGTTTGCCGGACAACAGAGACTTTTTCCTTTTAGCTTTCTTTTAAAAACGACTGGGAACAAAGCAGCCCCTGCAGTGACGGGGCAGAAATTGAGGTCGAGAAACCTGGTAGGAACAAGAACTCTGCGGGCTCTGTTGTTCCCAGGCTTGGCCGGTGGTGTTCAGCACCGCGGACAGCTCCCCGCCCCGCCCCGAGCCTCCCGCACCCTCCCCTCTGCCTCTGGCAGCCTCGTCATTGGCTCTCCCGGCTCCCCTCTCCAAGCTGCCAATTCTCCCTCACAGAGACCTAACCTACCCAGGAGCTTGTCTTCTTGCCTCTCCAGCGCCCGGGGTAGCCCAGGCCCGGGAGAGAGCAGCGGAGATTGGAGCCTTGGAGGGTGGTTGCCGGCTTTCGAGCAGGCTTGGAGACTCTGCCTGCGTCCTCCGCTTCGTCCCGGCCCTTGTCCTGTGGCAGGTGCTCTGCTCAAGATGAATCTCAACTTCACCTCTCCTCTACACCCGGCGTCTTCTCAGAGGCCCACATCCTTCTTCATCGAGGACATCCTGCTGCACAAGCCCAAGCCGCTGAGAGAGGTGGCCCCAGACCATTTCGCCAGCTCTCTGGCCTCTCGGGTGCCTCTGCTAGACTATGGCTACCCCCTCATGCCCACACCCACCCTCTTGGCTCCTCACGCCCATCACCCTCTGCAGAAGGGAGACCACCACCATCCTTATTTCCTCACCACCTCGGGTAAGTAACAGGAACCTCAAGGTATGGGCAGTGAGAGAGCAGGGCTTCTAGCACAGACCCTAAGCCTGTGACGGAGCCAAGGAAAGGCCAGACTGGCTCGGCCTGGCTTGGTGGCCTCTTTCCCTAAGTGACAGTGGAAGGCTGGGGATACTGCTGAGGCCATGCGGAGCTCCCTAGAGGCATGCCAACCCACGGGGATAATTCGTGATCCCTCCGCACTCTTTATAGCGGAGGATAGGTGCCTGGTCAAGAGGCAGCGTATAGGGTTTGACAATACTCTTGGTAGGCAGTGCTCAGTCTCCCTGCTCGTGATCTTCCTGGCCACTTTGGTCCATCTCTCAATCCTGATTCTCCGCCTCTGCCCACTCAGAGGGAGACCCTTGACCATCCCACCCCATGGACACAACTTTTCCTGCACAGAAACTCAAAACACTCTGTCCAGGCCAGCTCTCTTTTTTCCAGGCACTGAGCATTTGCAGATACTGCTGGGGGCATAGAAGTGAAGGAAGGTTTGGGCTTCTCTGAGAACGAAAGGTTTGGGCTAGCCTGAATAAGAGAGAAAGGGTGAGAAAAAAGGGGGGTAGGGGCAGATGCAGCTCTTTAACCCTCCTCACCCTCAACATCTAACATTTATCTCACAATCTTAGTCTGGGCTACCCTCCTCTGCCCCAGCTGCCAGCATTGCTGGAGCCGGGTGCTAAAGTATTTTGATTTCTCTGGTCTGACAAAAAGCAAGGACTAGCAAAGTCTGTTTGGGACAGGAGGATGTGGGGAAATACCCAGATTTTTTTCTGTCTCCCTCTGAAAGGCCACATCCATGGTTTTTTCTCTGGCGTTTTCTATCCAGCCAGAATAGAATAATTCGTTGAGTCCAGACTCATAGCTCAGAGGTGGCAACAACCATGGTCGGTGGAGGGGCTGGGGGCAAGACAGGAGGCAGTTTGTGGGCGCTGGAATCCAGAACAAAGCTAAAAGTGTTTGCAAATCCAGGTCCGCATGTCTGCACTGGCTTCACCACGCGCCGGTGACAATCTATTCTCAGCTGCGCCGGTTGTCCACCCATACAGCAGTGGCCAAAGCCCGAAGTACCCGCACTGGTTGTTGTTATGTTTGTTTATTTTCCCTGGGATTGGCCGATGTTGCTTGCGGCAGCTTCTGTCTGCTTGGTGCGTCTCAGACAGAGTCAAGCCTGCGAGGGTCAGGAAAGACAAGTTTTCCCGGACCCGGCCATGGAAAAGCGCCTCAAACCCTTCAGCTTCGCTGGGCTTGGAGTGAGAGGGAAAGAATGAGAAAAAGAATGAGGACCATATTAGATAGCCGGGTCCCTAGCTCGACCCCGAAACGGACGAGGAGACGTGAGAGGCGAGAGATGCTCCTCTGTTCCGGCTCCGGGGCTTCTCTGGATAAGGCAGTTTTGCTCTCCCTTTGGCTGCAGGGGGATAGGGGTGGCTTGGGAAACAGAAAGGTATTTTTCAGTAAGGTTTGGAGGCAAGATTATATCCATGCATCTACTAGCCCCAGAACAGCACTGAGTGTCATCAGGGTCTAGGAGGATACGGTGGGGGCTGGGGACAGGACTGCTCCTGGGCCATTTGAGGTTTGCAAAAAACTTGGCCAGGCGCAACTGAAGACTCCGCGCTGGCCGACCTTACGGAAGTCTCTCCAAGAAGACATTTTTAAACAGCCTCCGGATCTATTTTCCGATTTTCTTTTCTGTTTTATTTACTGTTTGTTGTTTGTATTTCTAGATGACTTTACAGATAAAGATCTCCAAGCGCTATTCTTGCGGATTTTTTTTTTTCTTCCTCTACCCTGGATTCCTGAGAGAAAGGCTTCAGGGGCTTTGGGGCGAGCAGACTGACGGAGGCGAGGGGCGGAGGAAGGCACTGGGAGCTAGGGGAGGGGAGCGGAGATTGCTCCCTGGCGACCCAGGCTCTGCCCACTTGGTTGCTCTTCTCTCTGCAGGGATGCCCGTCCCAGCGTTGTTCCCGCACCCGCAGCACGCGGAGCTGCCGGGGAAGCACTGTCGCCGCCGCAAAGCCCGCACGGTTTTCTCCGACTCGCAGCTCTCAGGCTTGGAGAAGAGGTTCGAGATCCAGCGCTACCTGTCCACGCCAGAGCGAGTGGAGCTGGCCACGGCCCTCAGCCTGTCCGAGACGCAGGTGGGCGGGAGGGGAGGGAGGCCCTGATCTCTGCTTCGTTCCTCTCTCCCTTCGAGTCTTAATATCTTCGGGACCTTGTGGAGTTCGAGTAGAAATAGACCCCGCTGACGCTTATTCTAGGCCTTTCCCAAGAGCTTTCGTAAAATTACCTATACCTGGCCGGGCGCGGTGGCTCACGCCTGTAATCCCAGCACTTTGGAAGGCCGAGGCGGGCGGATCACGAGGTCAGGAGTTCCAGACCAGCCTGACCAATATGGTGAAACCCCGTCTCTACTAAATACACAAAAATTAGTCAGGCGTGGTGGCGCGCGCCTGTAATCCCAGCTACTGGGGAGGCTGAGGCAGAAGAATCGCTTGAACCTGGGAGGCGGAGGTTGCAGTGAGCCGAGATCGCGCCGCTGCACTCCAGCGTGGGCGACAGAGCGAGACTCCGTCTCGAAAAAAAAAAGAAGAAAAAGAAAAAATGATTAAAAAAAAAAAAGTACCGATACCCTAACCTCACGTCATACTTACCCAAGCAAAATTTCTCGAGCGGGGCTCTGGACAGGAAGGAAACACTCATCAGGTAATTCTGATGACCACCTCCGGGTTAAGAACTCTTATTCGTATGCCTTCCTCACTCCTCTCCGACCAGGCTAGGAACCCGGGTCAGAGGTAAACGGTAAGAGTTTAGGCGAGTTCTTGTCCTGAGAGAAGCCCACACAAGGAGATTTTTTTCCCCTTTCTCACTTCAATCTCTCTCACAGAGGCCAATGTTCACATGCACCTCCGCTCCAACCCCAACACACACACTATGATTTAAGTCCTCTCCCTGTTCCTCTGTCCTGAGTGGAAGAACGGTTTTTATCTTCCTCTAGGCGCTATTCACCTGCAACCTCAAAACCCCGTCGTCTCTTCCCCATCTTTCATAGTCTCTACCCGGAACGCCTCTTGCTATGAAATCATTAGCTCTGCCAGGCCCGGGTCTGATTTTCCCTCCGATGAGAACCAGGAGGTTCAATTCTCATCTTCCTGTCCAGGAGTCTTGTGGATCAGGTGGTTAGATGTCTCAATCAGACGAACATCAGCTGAGTGTAAAAGAGACTTGCCCACGCAGCACCTACTATTAGTAGTTCTAATTCATAACAATATGCATAACTGCTAACCACCCACGTTAATCCTCATCATTATTTGGGGACTGTTACTCCTGAAAGCCTCAGACTGTTCGATTCTCAGTCGGCTTAAGGTGATAACTTATGAGCAGTTGAGGCTATCACCGCTCTTGATACTTCGTCAACGGACTGCAGCCCATTTTCCTAAACCCCAGCGATGGCTCAGATTTGGAGGAATGACATGATTTTATTTTTATCTCCCCGAAATCAGGTGAAAACGTGGTTCCAGAACCGGCGGATGAAGCATAAAAAGCAACTGCGGAAAAGCCAAGACGAACCCAAAGCACCAGACGGGCCAGAAAGCCCCGAGGGCAGTCCCCGCGGTTCAGAGGCCGCCGCCGCCGAGGCTCGGCTGGGCCTGCCCGCCGGTCCCTTCGTGCTGACCGAGCCAGAGGACGAGGTGGACATTGGAGACGAGGGGGAGCTGGGCTCAGGGCCGCACGTGCTCTGAGCCGCCAGGCTGGGGAGGGTAGTAGGCAGGGGAGGAGACTGCGGGGCCGAGCGCGGTTCCCTCCCGGACCGGAAGACTCAGACTCCAGTCTCGTGGCCGGCCTTGGAGATCCGCTCCTGGAAGACAAACAAAACCCACTTGTCCTCCAGGCCAGTGCGGAGCCAGCGCGGCCCGCGGCCCGGCCTTCCGCCTCCCCTCTAGCCCTCCCGGTCCCAGCCACGGAAGAGTGTGCGCCCGGGAGCCCATTTTCCTGCGTCCGTCGTCCTTGGGGTCGGGCACCAGCCCGAGTACCGCGTCCTAGACTGGAAATTCAGCTCTCGGCTCTCTGTTTTCTCCGATCATAGACCCCTTTCTCCCTCGCCTCTCAGCAACTTGTCCCTAGCTCTGTTCTTTCCTCTCCACGCCAACTCCTCGCCCTTTCTTGGGCAGTCCGTTTGGCTGCAAAGGGACCAGGTCTCTGGGGCCTCCGCTCCGCCGGGATCCAGATAGAACCACAATCTGATCTTTAAAACGTCCAGTGTCAGGACAGACTCGTGCACGGCTTGTCACTTACCTCCCACTCGCCCCCATACCCCATCCCCGGAGTCCCATCTCTGACTCAAATACTAAGTCTACTCCCTCTTTCTCTGGGCGGCGCTTCCATCCTCTCCCGTCCCTGTTCTCCTCTAGAGCCCGCGGTTCTGCATCCTGACACCCTTCCTGAGTTTGTAGCCCCCAGGCGCAGACGCCCCTTACGCCCCGCCTCCCGCGTACTGCGCTGCGCCAGCGCGCGGCGGGAAGCTTGGGCACAGAAAAGCCCTAGAGCAATTTCTGCTTCCCGAACTTGTTGCGCTCCTGTCCCGCAACGTTCCACGTTCCACGTTCCACGGGCTACTGATATTTTAAAAGTGAGTGTTCCTCGGGTTATGTGTGGAAATACTCATTCTCAGTGCATTTTAGAAAATCAAGATGAAGGCCAAAGGGTTAAGGCTAAAGGCGTTCCGGGAGTGCACCTGTTTGGGGACTAGATGGGGCGGGGGTCTGATTGACTTTGCGCTTTACCGCTCTCCTTTTCCCCTGGGAGGTCTCTTATTCTTTTACCGGGTTTGTAGGCTCGCAGGGCAAAACTGGGAATGATCACGCGTTTCCAGGAATGGTTTGCCACCGCGGTCTCCTGCGCGTACGCCCCCTCCCCTCGGCCCTAGGCAGTTTCCTAGTCCCTGTAGAAATGAACTTGCGAATAACCTTTCATTAACAGATCCCCTCCTTCTCACTCCAAATTTTCTGTTTCGAATCGTTTGATTAATGGTCTTGAGTTCCACCTACGTGGAAAAGTGGCTCTGGTATTTTGTGATTCTGAAATGCTGAAGAGACAGAGATGTATTGATATTTGGAGTTTGAAATTATACTACCGAATTGTGTGACGACCCTACACACTCAGTACACATATAAATATAGCAGCTGTGCCAGAGGCACTCTCACCTTCTGATTCTTTCGCTTCTGGTTGTGTCTTTAGGTAAGTGAGTCCAGGAAGGCTGGAAAAGAATTAGTAGGACTGAGTGGAATCCTGACCCTCAGGTTCTAATGATTAATAATAATTATAAAAACCACAGTGGGTGTGAGCGTGGGTTAATCTTTTTGTTTTCTTATTTTTCCAATATGGGGATGAATCCTAAAGATCATTTTAGGTCTAAGTTCTATCCTTATGTGAATGTAGCAGGAGGCCTTTTCATTTTTCTGCAATAGGCTTGTTGGAGAAACATTATCCCAGGTAAAGATAAGTTTCAGGGTGACAGCTTATCCAAGTGCATCATTTAGGAGGCAAAATTATTGGTTTTAAAACATAAACATTGTATAGCCTTTTGGATTTTCCAAAGTGCCCTGTAATCAATCAATGATCTTGTGAGTCTCAGATGACATATGGGTATTTTTCCCTTTCATAGATGAGGAAATTGAGGCTTAGCAAGATTGAAGGATTTACTAATGAAATCAGGACTAGCTAACAGCCAAGGAAGGATTAAAAAATGTCTCCTCTGTCTCCCTGTTCACTTCTTTTCTCATGCAGTTTATTTATTTTTCTTGGTAACAATGCATTGATTGGCATTTTGTCTCTATCACTTTATAAGAACACGTCTCTCATTTCTTTAGATTACACAACCTAAAGATTGTGGCTATTAAAAGCAAATCTATGCTCAGATTTTTCTCCTCCCTCCCTTGTTCAGATAATGACAGTACTGTTTTAAGGCAGAAGTTTTTGGCAAATGCTTTACAATAAGACAAAAGACTTGGTGGGGAAAAAAAGTGATTTGTGACTGAGAATGTTCTTGGTAACTGGAAGGGAAAGTGTGTATCCCTTGTGTATATGGATGCTATTACACAAGATTATGGAGCTAAGGGAAAAATCAAATTCTTCTAATCCCAGGAAGAACAACTACTAAACAGGAGTTCGAAAGAATCTTTAAAGTGAGTAGAAAAACTGTATTTGGGCAAAAGTGTGTCTGTGTGTGTGTCTGTGTGGGTGGGTGTGTAAATTAGATGGTGAACCCAAACTCAAAAGCACCAGGCATTTCTGTCTTCTGCTTTCACAATAACTTGTCAAGGGCTTGTTCTGAGTCTAACAGGTGTGGATTGGGTGTATTTCATGACCTTTTTGTCTTGGAAAAGCAGGTAAATAGGGAAGCTGTTAGTATATGCACAGCTCTGCCTGATTGGAGGCAGGATGAGTCCTGGAGCCCAGGGACTATTTGGGTCTATAATTCATGAGCATTAAATTTGGGAAGATACTCATTCCTCCTTACCCTGGTCCTCCCCTGTGGTAGTTTCTTGCTGGATTAGGTAGCAAGGGAAGAGGTGAGAACTGTGGCACCAGCCACACCAACTAGTGCACAGTTTTCTCATCAAAAAATTCCCTGAAATTGATGGCAAACAATCCAACAGCAAAGTTCTCCTAGTTTTATTTATTTTTATATAGTGAGTTAGTGATAGTGGTAGAGGATAGGCACAATTTAGTCTCGGTTTGATGTAACATGACAGCACTTTTTGGTTTTGGTTTTCAATACTGATCAAACCTTCCATAGGCTGAAAAAGTATTTTGTCTGAATAACCCAGGCTTTTGCCTCAACTCAGTTTCACTTGTGGGAAAGATCTGACAAAACTATGTTTATTATGATATATTTTTAAAAAGACATTCAGAGGTCTAATTTTGAAGAAGCAAAAATATCACAAAATAGCCAAGGTAGGGAAGTCATTTTAGATCTAATCCCACGTGTCATAAACAATTTGTTCTGCACTTGTTCAAATGCTGTGTTTCTGATGGACTTCATTTCATAGATTCTCAGAGAGGGATTCCTGATAATATTTCTGCTCACATGATGTGAGATCGTAAGAAATGGACAACATACCATACAGCCCAGTTTTAGCTGACGGTAGCACTAAGAAATGCTGAGCTGGAGTCCATGACACCAATTCAAAAGATAGAAGGCTGGCTTTCATCAATGTATTTGATAATTAGAGAGAGATGTGAAGGCACAGAGCAAGCAGAATGCTTTCTGGTGCTAAGAGAATTGTGCAATAAACATATTTAGTTGAAGCAGTGACTCCCTGGTCTTCCTGAATTGGGTTCAATATATGTGAAAAATAACAAGTTAATTGACGTATTTTATATATTTATCTTTTTGGCATCAGATTTTAAAGAGAATATAGACAAGCTAAAACTATCCAGTCTGCAGGAACCTGGATAGTAAAGGGTGTGGAAAACAACAACTAAAGAAGTGTGAGCTTTAGCTTGGAGGAGCAAAGCTTTGGGGGAGAAGTGGGGAAGGAGGTTCAGCTATGGTAGTTGAATCTGAATGGGGCTATTAAGCATGAAGAGGTGTATCTATTCTGCCATGCTAACAGATGATAGAACCAGAATCAATGGGTGGTTCCAGGGAAGCAGATTCTGGAACAACATTCAAAGACAGGCACTGTGTCATATATCAATAGAACAGGATAAGTCCACAAAACATTGAGTACGTTTTCACTAGAAATCCCAGAGGCTGGAAGACAAAACATAAGGGCTTGTCTATTACAGATTTCTCCAGTAGTGGGAGATGGGGCTAGATATCCTGTACGGTTCTTTCTAACTGTTAAGATCCTAATCTATCTTTTTTATTGTAGGAAAGGGACTGCAAGTCCCAAGTTATTAATTTTTTTATCTCACAAAGATTTCAGTTTCTATATTTTAATTTAAACACATATATTCACAGCAATTAGAAATTTTAAGGGAAACAACAAAGAGAGGAAAAGGATATTTCTTTATTTATTAAAGAAGTTCCAACACCTCATTCTAGAAAGTCAACGAGAACAAAGTGATGTTCCACTAAGTCAAGGACAAAGATACAGTCAGGAAGAAATTGTCAGTGTTAGAAGAGACATTTGACAAAATCTAAGCCCTTCATTTTATAAATTGGAGAAATTAAGGTCCAGATATAGTGGTGAGTGCTTTGCTAACGTCACATAGACAGTGGCGGAATTAAGACTAGAAGCCAATGTTAATTATCTTACCTTACAAATAACTCATGTTGTGATAAAAGTGATTATGGAGCTACTGTCATTGTAGCATGTGGAGGAGAAGATTTTCATAGCAATTTTGGATATAAGTTTTTAACACTGCAGGTAGAAATTATCTAGTAAAATCTTAGATCAACTTTTGGAAAAACTTCTGATTACGAGCCATCTGAAAGTTGAATGAGCTTTCCTGAAGGTACTAAATTCCTTAGCCCTGTTTTCATTGAAGCCTATTTAGAAAGTAGTCCTATATCCAATAGGATGAGCTAGATGATCTCTTAGCTATCTTAAATTTCTACATTTCTCTACTATAAAAATTCTGACTTGATCTCTTTTAATTACAGATGAGGCAACTGACAGTCCGAGACATTGACTTGTCTGAAATTATACAGCCTGTTATCAGGCAAGTTATGAAATTAATACATCTAACAGTCAGAGATAATTCCAATAATATTTAGGAGTGAGATGAAAATTCAGAATGGTTCTTGTGTTTTCTCTCCTTTTGTATTTTCTGGTTGTAACCCACCCCCAATGACACATTTCTTTTCCATTTCATTTATGCCTGTTCTGTGAGAATTCCCAGTGTGTACACTGATAACCTTTCCTCTATGATTTCATTGATAAGAATTCCACGAGTCTTCTCTTATTACCCTCTTTTTTTTTTTTTTGAGACGGAGTCTTGCTCTGTTGCCCAGGCTGGTGTGCAGTGGCACGATCTCGGCTCACTGCAAGCTCTGCCTCCTGGGTTCACACCATTCTCCTGCCTCAGCCTCCAGAGTAGCTGGGACTACAGGCGCCTGCCACCACACCCAGCTAATTTTTTTTTATTTTTATTTTTAGTAGAGATGGGGTTTTACCATGTTAGCCAGGATGGTCCCAATCTCCTGACCTCGTGATCCGCCCACCTCGGCCTCCCAAAGTGCTGAGATTACAGGCTTGAGCCACCACGCCCAGCCATTACTCTCTTTATAGTATTGGGTAACCACATCAGATTTAGCATGATGAATGGCTTGACTTAGAGGCTTAAATTCTTTTTTTTTTTTTTTTTTTTTCCTGACAGAGAGAGTCTAACTCTGTCACCCAGACTGGAGTGCAGTGGCACAATCTCGACTCACTGCAACCTCTGCCTCCTGGGTTCTGGCGATTCTCCTGCCTCAGCCTCCCAAGTAGCTGGGATTACAGGTGTGTGCCACCATGCCCAGCCTATTTTATTTTTTTAGAGACAGAGTCTTACTCTGTCAGCCAGGCTCACTGCAACCTCTGCTTCCCAGGGTCAAGTGATTTTCATGCCTCAGCCTCCAGAGTAGCTGGGATTACAGGCACAGAATCTACACCTGGCTAATTTTTTTTGTGTGTGTGTGTATATATATATATATATATTTAGTAGAGACTAGGTTTCACCATGTTGGCCAGGTTGGTCACAAACTCCTGACCTCATGTGATCCACCCACCTCAGCCTCCCAAAGTGTTAGGATTAGAGGTGTGAGCCACCACGCCCGGCCCTGATTTTTGTATTTTTGATAGAGATGGGGTTTCAACATGTTGGCCAGGCTGGCCTCTAACCCTTGGCTTCATGTGATCTGCCTGTCTCTGCCTCCCACAGTGCTGGGATTACAGGCATTAGCCACTGTGCAGGCCGATGCTTAAATTCTAATTTTACTTTTACCAATGATAACATTATTTCTCTAACTTGGCATCTGAAAAATGAGGTTAGTGCCTATGAATCAGTTTAGAATGGTGACGGGATGAGATAAGAACTATGAAAGTACCTACTGTGAGATCTTGGATGAAAAGAGCTAGAGGAAGATAATGAATGACAATACAGATCTGAACATATCAGTGATAAATATGATATGTTCCAAACATCATAGTACCCAACTGTTACAACATGGTTAACTAAAAGTTATTGGTCTTGGGCCTAACCACATCATTACAAAGGAGTTATGTCTCTTTCAAAGAAATTTTATTTTCTAAAATAACTTCATCTTATTTTCTCTTTGTCTGTCATTGTTCTACCTCTTGGGCTAAGAGAGGATGTGTAAGCCCTGAATGAAATAGGATTCAGAGCCTTCACTGAGGATGTTTCCGTTAGAAGGGTCCTTTCCCCCTCCATTACTTATCCAACACTCATCCAGCCCTGGAGTTTCTGTTATCCTATTTGGTGACAGACGTAATGCTATGTGGGGAGAGAAGCTAGAATTCAAATTCATGGGAACCCTCTTAAGTGATAAAGACTTGCCTATGATTCCAGTATAGAATCTACCAGGGAAAAGGCACGATTTCTTCTGAAGTTTTTACAGAACTTTTTAGCTTAAAAAAAGACATGATGGGCCGGGTGCGGTGGCTCACGCTTGTAATCCCAGCACTTTGGGAGGCCGAGGCGGGCGGATCACGAGGTCAGGAGATCGAGACCACGGTGAAACCCCGTCTCTACTAAATGGTGTGGGCCTGTAGTCCAGTATCGGGGGGGGAGAGAATGGGTGAACCGGAGGTTTCAGTGAGCCATTGGCCCTGATCCCGCCTGGGGACAGAGGAGATCCATCTGAAAAAAAAAAAAAAAAAACATGATGGGGGGGTGGTCAGCCTGTAATCCAGATTTGGAGGAATGGGGATCAGAGGTCAGAATCGAGACCATCCTGGTAACATGGTGAAACCCCATCTCTATAAAATACAAAAAATCAGCCAGAGTGGTGGGGGGCCTGTGGTCCAGTATGGGGAGTGAGGCAGAAGGGTGAACCGAGGTGAGTTGCAGCAGACATGATGAGCCAGGCGCGGTGGCACACGCTGGTAACCCTAGCACTTTGGGAGGCTGAGGTGGGTGGATCACTTGAGGTCAGGAGTTCGAGACCAGTCTGGCCAACATGGTGAAACTCCGTCTCTACTAAAAATACAAAAATTAGCCAGGAGTGGTGGTGCATGCCTGTAATTCCAACTACTTGGGAGGCTGAGGAGGGAGAATCGCTTGAACCTGGGAGGTGGAGGTTGCAGTGAGCCAAGATCTCACCACTGCATTCCAGCCTGGGCAACAGAGCAAGACTCTGTCTCAAAAAAAAAAAACAAAAACAAAAACCCATGATGGATATCTCTTAATGACAAGAATAAGTTGTTTAAAAATATTGACTAATATAAACTTTGGGAATTAGCTGAACATTTCTTTCTTTCTTTCTTTTTTTCCAGGATGGAGTCTTGCTCTGTTGCCTAGGCTGGAGTGCAGTGGCGCCATCTTGGCTCACTGTAACCTCCACCTCCTGGGTTCAAGCGATTCTCCTGCCTCAGCCTCCCAAGTAGCTGGCATTACAGGCGCATGCCACCATGCCCAGTAAATTTTTTGTATTTTTAGCAGACAGGGGGTTTCACAGTGTTAGCCAGGATGGTCTTGATCTCCTGATCTTGTGATCCACCTGCCTTGGCCTCCCAAAGTGCGGGGATTGCAGGCGTGAGCCACTACGCCCGGCCTTAGCTGAACATTTCTAACATCTATTGTCACCCTAGTCTCCATGGCTATAGACGATGGAGTGGTTAAGTGTAGTTGCCAAATTCTAGCTGGAAATTAAAGAATGGCTAAATTGTTTTTATGTTTCCACAGTGCTTGACTTGAGCTTGGAAATAGGCTGTGGAAAACAATGGGTATAGGATAGACGGGTGCTCCTCATCCTGAGTTTCAAATGAGAATAATTTACATGCTATGAGCAAAAAACGAATACCGTATGCGTGCTCTGCTCTTTTTCCATCTGTTTTTTTCTCCTTCCCTTCCTAAGTCCTTTATTTTTAATTTTAATCAGGGTTTTATCACCATGAACATTGTTTAAAGAGTCAAATAGTTCTATGAGGGTTTTCTTTGTTTTTGTTTTTGAGATGGAGTCTCGCTCAGTCGCCCGGGCTGGAGTGCAGTGGCGCAGTCTCGGCTCACTGCAAGCTCCGCCTCCCAGGTTCACGCCATTCTCCTGCCTCAGCCTCCTGACTAGCTAGGACTGCAAGCGCCCACCACCACGCCTGGCTAATTTTTTTGTATTTTTAGTAGAGACGGGGTTTCACCATGTTTGCCAGGCTGGTCTCGAACTCCTGATCTCAAGTAATCTGCCCGCCTTGGCCTCCCAAAGTGCTGGGATTACAGGAGTGAACCACCGTGCTCGGCCTAGACCATTGTGATGATGTGTACATGCAATTCTCAGCTAAGCCAGGTAATCAATGACTTTTCTGCGAGACGTTTTGTTTTCCTTGGAATTAATACTTATTTTACTATTCTTAATTTTAATGTACTTATGACTAATTTATTCCCAAACTCTTTGCCATTTGTCTGTATCACACTCTCAAGATATTCACAACTTCCTAACATTTCATTTTCCCCAACACACCTCTCCCAGAGCCTTCTGATCTGCTCCATCCTGGATTCTATGTAAATGGCTCTCCCTTGCCAACATCTTGGGGATTCCTTTAATTTCATTGTATTTTACTCTTGTTTCCCATATCTTTTTAATTTCTTGGTTTACGCTCTCATTTTGGTGGAGCACAGTTTAATACAGTTTCTTCATAGTTGGTACATTAGAGGTAAATGTTTGGAGATCTTCCTTATCTAAAAATATCTTTATCCTAATTTCATGCTTTATTAGTAATTTGGCTAAGTATAGCGTTCTAAGTTGGAAATCATTTTTGAATACTTTTGAATGCATCACTTCACTGACTTTTAGCTTCCAATTGCTATTGTGAAGTCTAAAACGACTTCGATTGTTGATTTTTTATGTGTGTCTTGTTTTATTTATTCATTTAATTTTCCTTTTTGGAAGCTTGTAGGATACTTTCTTTGTAGCCAGTATACTGACATTTTACAATTATATGCCTCGCTTTAGGTTTATTTTCATCCATTGTTCCAGGTATTCAATAAATTCTTTTAAGTCTGAAAATGTATTTTTTTTTTTGAGTTATGGGGAGTACTCTTGAATTCTTTAATGATTTCTATAGATCTCCTGTTATTTGGATTTTTACCCCCTGGATTTATTCTCTAAATTTCTAATGTCTTATCTCTTATTTTCTATCCCTTTGCCTTTTTCTCTGATTTTTGGAAAAATTCCTCAATGTTGTCTTCTAACCTTATTTTTGTGTTTTTAATTTTTTGACTCTAATTCGAATTCCCAAGATCTCTTTTAATTTTCTCGTTCCTTTTTAAAATGGTCCTGTGGCATATCCTCAGATGTTTGGAAATTCTTGGTTGTCTGCTCATATTTAAGTGAGAGGCCAGAAAGCTGATAGGAAACTGAGTACATGGATGGGACTTGTTGATTGCGAGGTTTAACTGTAGGATAACAAGGTTGAGGTCTTTAGTTGGAGAACCTCTGAAGTCAGGATTTTTAGGTCTTTTTTTTAGGCTGGTCAGATTCCCCAGAGAAGAACTTTCCTTCCAAATTCCTGCTTGTAGGATAAAGTCCCAACGTTCTGGGAGCCAAATGGATGACCAGAAGTTTCTATGTTTACAGTACACATGTTCACTACTGACTCTTTTTTCAGTACTTACTGTGCATCCTCAATAGAACCAATTGTCCCTGACTCCAAACATACTAGGGCAGTGTCTTTTACTGGGGCAGTGGAAGGGCTGTGCTTGGCTGCGTGGGAATTGAGGAAAGGATTTACAGGTGTAACTGCTCCTAAACTGACTTTCATGCAGTCACCCTTCATTAGCTCCCCCTGCCCCACATCTCCATTCATTCCTACTTTGAGAGGTAACTGACACCATTAATTCCTGAGCATTTTGGGTATTCTAGAGTGTAAGTCAGATTGATTCTTGGCTTTCCTATTGCTAGCTTAGAATTTAGTATTTTGGAGAAATCTCATATTCTATGAAAATATAAAAAGAATTTAGTGTTTTTTGAGTCTGCTAATTCTTTTAAACAACTCATATGCTTTCCAGTTTTCAAAACGTTGTTACTATTGTCCCTCTTCCTGTTCTTCCTGTTCTTATATACTTACGCCACTTAAAAACCTTTACTATTATTTTAGTAGGACTTGTCAAGGGAATGAAATAGATGTGTGTGTGTGTGTGTGTGTGTGTGTGTGTGTGTGTGTGTTCAGTATACCATATTTATCCAGAAGCCCTATAATTTGAATTTTCTGTTATTTTATTTTGGCATTTACAGTCAGTGATGGAGGTGTTGATCTTTTACCTTGACATTTCTTTTATGTAACTGACTTGTTGAGGTACAGGAGAATTGCATTATCACTGGAACAGATTAGAAGGCTGATTTCCTTGCCAAAACACAGAATAGCCTATCTACTTCATATTAAGTGACGCAGTACCAACGGCTTGGGATCCGCCTGGTTGAGAGCATTGGAAGTTATAGTTAGTTCTTAAGAATCTTTGTTTGTGGAAGGTTCTGAATAGCTCTACCAGATAGTCTTATACATTTCAAGATGAGGGAATCTATATTATTTCATTTTTCTTTGTCTCAGATTAATTTAAAACCTAGGTCCCTAGCTGCCTACGGAGAGGGGAGAAACAGAAAGGATGAACGGAGAAAGAAAGACAAAGATACAGATACACAAATAGACATATACAGACACACGCATATACAAGTCTCTAAAGAGAATGATGCACACAGGACAGGAAGAATTGGGAGGTGATCAATTAAGACATTAAGTGTTTTGTGACACATGGATGCATCTGCATTTTGCCCTGGGAACAAGGGCCATCAGCTCATTTTCAGAGGGCTGCTGGCTTCTGCAGCTCACTCCTCAGATCAAAGCAAAACTGTCTGCTCGCATTTGCCAATCAGAATAGGGATGCTAATTTATACTCCTTAATGTGTGATGGTAAGAGACTCCTTCAATTAACTGAATTCTATAGCCAGCAAAATAAAAGGTATACAAAGAGGCGCAGGCTGGAAGAGCTGAAATTCTCATTAAATCAAAAGGTCCAGTATTCATTACCTCATGCATCTGAGGCTAAACACTAAGTATTGGGATCATCAAAGGAGGTTTAATGGGTTAAATTGAGAATATAATCTAATTAAAATATTAGGCATGGCTAAATAGTTCTTTGATATTCATCTAAAGGTTTCATTAAAAATAGATGCTTGAGGTTTGTATCATAGGAGATTATCAATTTTAAGCAGAAACAACAGATTTGGGAACCTCATCAGCAGTGCTTCAAAGTGTCACCATTGTGTGGAAGCAGGGGAAGTGGGAAAAGACATCACTGCCAGGTGACAGGGTGGAGATATGATATGAGGCAGGGCCAACCAGGCTTCATGATAATGATTTTGATAATTGTCTGGATGGTAAAAAAATAAAGTGTAAGATTAATTTGGGAGATGATTTTGCCACAGAGGAAAGAGTAAAACATAGAGATCTGAATTTGGTTTTATTCAGTGTGTTCTTGACTTCCTTCCTCTGTTTAGACAGCTTCCCAAAGGACGGCTGATCATATTTTCTGGGTTTTAAATTTTGGGCAGTTATTTCCCCTGCTATGAAATTTGAGCCATAGGGATATCTAGCACTAAAACCTCTCTTGCAAAAGCTTGAGACCTTAGTGACAGAGTGTGCCCTGAGTAGCCCATTTAGCAGCCCCAGTATCAGTGCTGGACTCTACAAGCTGCCAGTTCAGCAAAGGGTATTTATGAAATCTTATCAGAGATTTCCAAGGCTTCACTAAATACATTTGCCTGGAATGCTCACATCACTGTAAACCTCTCAACCTGTTAGAGCTATTTAATAGCGGAAGACCATTTATTCAGCTTATTGAAAATTAATTACTTACATTACCCAGGTTTGCAAGGGGGAAATGAAAAGGCAATGGAGAGGCAGCAAGGGAGAGAAATCCTGTTCACCAAATTCTTTTTCCCTTTCTTCATATTTTTCAGAGCCCCTATATTGAGAGGTGGAGAGAGCTGAAAATATTATTCATTTTGTATCTTATTGTATCTTGCAATGTGTTGTCTAACATTCTGGAAAAGTGTCAACTTTCCAATTATTTTACTGAGCCAAAAGTAAATAACCAAACATGGAAAGTGGGAGTATTTCACACTAGGAAGTAATTTAGAGAGTTTGATGAACGAATGAACGAATGAAGTCTTCCATTCGAAGCCTTTTGCTTTCCATTGGCCAGGTGTTTGCTTAGGAAATTGGGATGTTTTCATTTTCTCTGTCTCTTTGTGAGATAGATGTGTGGTTTTGCTTAACGAAGCTAGAGGGTGTGTAGAAACAAACACTGCACTTAGTCTGGAGGCAGTAGGGTGGGGGGACAGTGCTGAGCATCAGATTTTCAGCTTCTGGGACCCTCCTTCAATATATTTCAAAAAAGTGGAATAAACATCTAAACATAACTTTTTATTAGAACATATGTCCTTGCTTTTATTTTGCCTTTATAGTATGGAAATAATATTATTTTGACAATATCTTATCATCACTGATGTAGGGAGAACAAGCACAACGGATAAACAAAATCCACAGTCGTTCAAAAATTTCACTTCATGCTACAGTTTTAAATCCTTTCCTGACTGGGAAAACAACTAAAGAGGCAAATGGAGCATTTCTGTATCTTTGTGTCTCCCTGTTTTTACCCATTGGGAATAGCAATTGTGGAAACACAGTTAGCATTAGGGAGGAGAATTCCTATAGTCGTCCTATGAATACTTGACTGTTAGAATGAAATGTATATTATTCAAGTCTGATTCTTACTCTAATAGGAAAAGGTAATCTTAAAAAAGGCATATTTAGGAAAGCAACCCTGATTTTTACTTAGGAACTTCACATTTTCCAATGCTACTTCTAATATAATGGTAACAGATACATTTTGAAGCATATCTTGGGATAGAATTAGCGAAACTTGTCTTGATATCTGCAGACTATCACCCACATCCAATTCATTTTCTGCTATTTTTCAATAAGTAATTAAAGAAGAATCCCCCGAGTTATCTAGTCTGCTATTGTGGGCCGTTTGCTATCAACTCAAAGTTCTCAATTAGCTCCAGTGTTGTTATAATTACCGGACGTGTTTTCAAACAACTCCCAGTTAATAACTGTTGGGATGAAGAGTCATTTTCTCACTATAGACTAGACTGTGCACGTTCATGCTTGCTGTGATGTTTTGACAATGATTCATTAACCAATAATAAGGCCCCAATTGGAACCATTAGGCATCAGTGCCTTTGCTAGGCTTACCTTTTATTTTGTTCCTCAATATTGTCTTTTCTTGACTTGGTTTCTCGATAACTCCCAAGAGACTCCTTACTATACAAAACAATATCAGGAAGACAGCTGTCATTAAATTCAGCTACTTGTGAAAAAAAAAAAAAAAAGGCTCCCTTTAAGAGGATGCTCTTGTTGGAAACTCAAGATGGAAAAACACAATTAAAAGGAGGCTTTAATAAGAGAGAATACATGGTTTAAATGTCTTTTATTTGCACCAGTTTATAGACATTAGGCAGATTAGGTACTATGTCTTTCAATGGCATGTGTATAACATCTAGTCAAATACAGGTGCTCCATCATTACATCACTCAAGTTTGAAGTTTTTTGTTTTCTAATTGACAGATTATTTTTTGCTTTTGAATATTTGAAACAGAAATGCTATAAAATTGATCACTGATCCAACTTGGGCCTGTAAAAGATCACTATTGTTGTCATTAGTACAATTTACTTTAAAACAGGAGCAAAAAACATGTTTGTCATTCCCTGTTTTTGCAAAATCTCTCCCCTTAGTTTTATGGTAGTTTAGTGACATTATGCTGTATTTCACTATTGTGAAATGACGTGGAGCCAAATGAAGGGCCACTTTGATCCATTCTTTGATTTCAACCCCAAACTTTCAGCAAATATGTTTTATTTCCTAGCCAAAGTGATTTTAGATGCCACAAGGCACTATATAAAGAATTTTAATGTTCTAGAGTCTTATGTACTGGATAGTAAAGAGTTGCCTTGGGGGTAAGAATCCTGTGAAATGTTGTTTGACGTGAACTGAATCACTTAAGCTGCTTCAGCTAAGTTTGGGTTCTTCACACTAGGTGTGAAAGTGAGGGATTTAACAATGCTTAAGCTAACAGATAAACAGTATGGGAAGTTTTTGAAATGTTCTGGGAAAAAAAGAAAATAAATAGTGTCTCTTTTATTGGTCAGTTTCTAAGTTTGAGTTGCTTTATATGTGTATTCTAATTTTATCAATGTTGTAAGGAAGTTGGCAGATTGTACATGCTAAAAAACTGTTAGGTACGTAGTAATGCATATTTCTAAAAATTGAACTTGGTGGAAATTCAGGTCCAAAATAGCAATTCACAGCACCTATATGTTGCTTGTCCACACAGAGAAACAAGGACAACCTCCTTCCACGGACAAATAAACAGCTATTCCTGGTGTTGAAAGATGGGAGATTCAGACCTGGCTACCCCCCATTACTCTCAGTAGGACTGATGCACTTCTGAGTCACGTAGCCTTTCTCTTCACCTCCATTTCCTCTTCTCAAAAACTGGCAGTTGAATGTGATAAACTCTTTCCAAGCTCTAAATTATTTTAAGATATTCTAATACAAATGGAATATTTAAAAATTTTACCCTGTCCCTTTAAATATGAATGTCTCTATATGCATTCTTTTTCTCTTCCAGATTAAGTTCGAATTTAATGCCACTTCGGAAACAATTAATGAAGGTTATTCATTCTACCTCATATTTCTAGAAATGTCTTCATGCACCCAGAAGGGGCCTCTTTTCTTATAAATACATTTTAGGAGTAGTTTTGGCCTGTGATTTTCCTGAGTCTAATGCCTCATATATTACATTTTCCAAATCCCATTGAAACATGATTCACCAGTTTTCTGTTTATCTTCAGATACTTGTTATCTTTGCAGACTCTCAATTCTAACTGCTTTCAGTTTTAAGAGAAGGTTTCATCTAGGCACCTTTTATGCTACATTTTGGTACATGTAAAATGTATACAACATAGGAGTAAATTTTCAAAGCTAGTCCTTACACCACACGTATAGATAAACAGATTTGCCCCAAATTGATGTTCAAATTATCCACTTCTGGATATGCCTATCTAAAAATGTAATGTCCATCTAATATAAGGATGGAAGTAAAAATTAAACTCTCCAGTAATTATTTTAAGACTGGGAATTCTTGCAACATTAAAAAAGATTAAAAAACTAAAAAATATTTATTAACACTTGTATTCAGTAGTAAACTATGGAATGCTTTTGCCTTATCTATTTTTGTGTGTGTGTGTGTGAAAACACACATTTGACAATATTTTAAGACATTTGTGATGGCAAGATGGCCAGCAAATTTATGTACTTGGAGTAAGGAGCTTTGATAAAGTGTGTCTCTCAGAGTTGCCTGCATTGAGTGTTTCCGGACTTGTTAGAGGGTTTCTAACTAATGTCTTGATGCTCTGTTAGAACAACACTAGGATTTGTTCTATCTGAGCAGGCACAGCCAGATGTGCCTTCATTTTTTTCAACTTTATTCTTTATTTATTTGTGTTTCATTCAATTGTCACTTTATTGCAAGATGGTAGAATTAATTACAAATTTAAACTATAACCCGGTAATCTTTAGTCAGGCACCAAGATTTAATAAAGGCAAACTGCTTATTCAAAAGCAATCATAGGGCCAGGCGTAGTAGCTAACGCCTGTAATCCCAGCACTTTGGAAGGCCAAGGTGGGTGGATCACCTGAGATCAGGAGTTCAAGACCAGCCTGGTCAACATGGCGAAACCCTGTCTCTACTAAAAGTATAAAAATTAGCCGGGCGTGGTAGTGCATGCCTGCAATCTCAGCTACTCCGGAGCCTGAGACAGGAGAATCGCTTGAATCCAGGAGGCGGAGTTTGCAGTGAGGCGAGATTGTGCCACTGCACTCCAGCCTGGGCGACAGAGCAAGAGTCTGTCTAAAAACAACAACAACAACAACAAACAACAATAAAAAAGTGATCACGGAACAACTCGAAGGCTCAGTAAGAAGGACGGAAACATCTGACTGCCCAATAGATTGAGTTCTCTCAGTATAGGGAACACATGTTTCATTTTTAGGAGATACAAACTTTTTTTTTTTTTTTTTTTTTTTTTAGAGGGGGTCTTTTTCTTTCTCCCCGGGTGGGGGTCGGGGGCCCAAATCCCGCCCCCCCCACCCCCCCCCCCCCGGGTGTCACCCCACCCCCCCCCCACCCCCAAAAAAAAAAAAAAAAAAAAAAAAGGAGATACAAACTATCTACTTCAGTAGACGGCAATACAGAAAGATTTTGCCACATAGACTAGTTTCCATTTAGTCAGTCAACTGTTTCTGGCTGTCTCAATTCGGATAGGTACATTTACATAACTGGCTGTATGTGAGCCTTCTTTGCCAACAGCTTTAGGTCCCAAATGCACTTGGCAATTGTCTCCTTTTCCTGCTGTGCAGAGATGCTCTGCACCCAATTTATCATGTGCTCTTGTTCCTTTCAACGCATCATGTTCTGCCCAGATATATGATAGTCCAGGCGATTCTTTACTTCCTTATACACTCTATGCAGTCATTCCCAGTAAGTAACCTCCAAAGCCATAGCAATGTTATTCCTCTGCACATCAAAAAGGTAATGGCGCTTCTGAACCAGTAAGCGCGCGACTTCTCCAAATCAACTGCATCCTGGATTTGTTTGATGGAAGCCTGCTTCACCTCTTCTAGTTGGGCAATGTTTTGCTCATTGAGTTTATAAGCAGATTCTCCAATAGAGGCACCATATTTTTAAATTACATAGACAAGTAACCCTACTATTGATATAGTAGAAAAGGTCTCTGGGGTAATCATCTATATTTCTTTGGATAAAGCATACAAGATAAGCCCAGTTTGGAGCACATAGGGTCCTCTTACACTGGTTTTAGGATAAAGAAATTGGAAGAATTCCTCAGGGATAAGCCCCAAACGAACTTTTCCTCTATAGGAAAAGGAAGGAAGAGGTGGTAGAGGGGCAAGGAGTGGCTGCCCTGTGTGAAAGGTCCTTGTTGCCTGCAATACCCCTGGACCTAAGAAAACTGCATTCTACAGAGAGGGGGCCACTGTGGCAGTGGCAGACAGTGCCACCTAGGACAGCATGGTCAGCGAAGACCCAGGCAGCCAGCTGTCTTAACATCCCTATGACCCCGACCAGAGAATCTGTCAGGGCAGGAAACTTTTGTTGTTGTTTAGACAGAGTCTTGCTCTGTCGCCCAGGCTGGAGTGCAATGGCACAATCTCGGCTCACTGTAAACTCTGCCTCCGGGGTTCAAGCGATTCTCATGCCTCAGCCTCCTGAGTACCTGGAACTATAGACATGCGCCACCAGCCTAGCTAATTTTCGTATTTTTAGTAGAGATGGGATTTCACCAGGTTGCCCAGGCTGGTCTCAAACTCCTGGCCTCAAGCTATTCTCCTGCCTCAGCTTCCCAAAGGGCTGGGATTACAGGTGTGAGCCACCATGCCTGGCCTCAACTTTATATATATAAGCCCTTTGCCAAACTTGGAGATTTTAGTAATATTTTGAAACGTTATCACAAAATTTATGGATGACTGAGTTCATTTTAGGAGAAACTGAAGCGTTTATACTTGTTTTTCTTACTAGGAAGGTAAGACAGAAACATAGCTACATTTATTTCTGGGTAACTTTAAGGTTTCCATTATGCTAAGGAATGGGGTAGAGATGAAGAATCAAAAGATCAGTATAAAACCAAAAGCTTTATTCTCTAGTTATTATTCAGCTCCAATTCTAACTGATTTGAAAATAAATAATTTAAAAAATTTTCTTCCTAGAAAGTAAAATATGGCACCATAATCCAATTGGGCCTCATATTTTAAATCCTGCAGAAAGCAAATATGGACAGCAGATAGATGATAATAACAGGCCATCACTCTCAACGCAGAGAAGGTGGTTGGCGTTTCTTTTCTCCGCATCCATTCCTGGACCATTTTTGGTCTCCTTCCTATCAAATGTTGTCTACACGACGTGAAGGACTTTGAAAGCAGCCACAGCCTGTTTTTCCCTTTCGTGTCTGTTCTGCAGTATTTCCAGCAGTGAGATTTCAGGTAAACTTTCCTCTTTCCCAGCATAGGTTGGATTTTTTTGTTCCTTTGATGCTTGATGAGTCAGATTTGATGGTTTGGGTTTGGGGATGGTCTTAGCGTATTCCAAAGCCTAAACGCATAAAGATGAAATTTTATTTGAAATGGGAAGTGAGCCTGGATTCCTTAAATTAAATCTAGGAAGTGTTTATTTATAATATAAATGGAGACTATCCCTATAACTTACTAAGACATTGGTGGAAATGGAGATCACATAATGCAATATGACACACAGTTTAAACAAAATACATTAGCCACAAAACAATATATTGTGGAAAAAAAGGCATTGAAGAATCATACATACAGTTGTGTCCTCTGGATGCTTTTGTCATAAAAGTGAGTTTCCTTCAAGTGTTCCTTTTTATGTGTTTGGTCTACTTAGTTTCTGGAAGTCTTAGTAAAACCAAACTTCTATTAAGGAGATATTAATAGACCTTTCTATCCAAAGAAGACTTGTTACAGCTTGAGACCAAAGACATCACTGTAGTTTACATACACGAGCTCCCATCATTATACCAGCTATTCTTGTTCCTAGCATCTAGAAAGTATTTGAGGTTGAAATTTTTTTTTCTATAGCAATCTAGATGCTGAAAAAGGCAGTCTTTTTCTCAGTGATGTCAGTTCTGAAAGGCATTACAATAAAAATGAGATCACTAAATATGATTCCTAAACCTGCCTTCATAACAGTTTTGCATTTTAGTAAGAGATTGTTGATAGCTGAAATACACATGGATTGTGTGCTTTCAGTCCTGCAAGGGGAAAAAAAACCCTCTAAAATGTAGAAAAGAAAAGTCTAGACTTGTCAGTGCACATAGGTGAATGCTACAGATATTTCTAATTAGAGGTTTGTTGCCTTGAAACTCTTCATGAAAAAAGTGGATTGGAGAAAAAAGAAAAAGTAGCACCACAGAAACTCAATCAAGTGGACTGAGGTCTTCAAGGTCTGAGGAAGAAAGGCAATAAATAGAAAATATGATGGTCTGTGAAAGAGAACATGAAGTACAAATTCCTGCAGGCACCAAAGGATCTCTTGTTCCTCACGCAAAGGGTCCCGTGTCCTTACAGGGACTGGACAGATCAATTGAGGCAGAGACTTGTACTGCAAAGCTCTGTGTACATATTTCATTCACATCACGACTGATGGTTGATGCCATCTGAGAGGGAGAACATTCTGTATTCCATGAAATCATTTTTCTTCAATAGAGGAACCTATATATTACAATCCCTACGGAAAGTGTAGGGGAATGAAGTTGAGAGAAACAGTGATTATATGTCTTTTCTTTGACATATAAGCAGCAAGAAGACAACTGCCTTAGAGCTTATTTAATGATACAAAATAAAATTGATGATGAAGCTTGCTTATTTAAGAAATCACATTATTATTTAATTTTTATGTGTGACAAATTTAAAATACTATTCCTGGAAGAAAAGACATGGAGACAGTAACTTCAGGAAAAACAAAGGCTAACTTTACAGCATCGTGTGTGTGTGTGTGTGTATGTGTGTGTGTGACTGACTGTGTGTGTCACTATTGCATTGCTATCTGTGAATGATGGGTAGCTACAGGAATGGAAGTAGCTAAAACACTTCCTGTGTTCCAAAAAACATGGGAAGGTTTTTTTTTAAGTTACAAGAAAACAGGCTGGGTGTGGTGGCTCTGCCTGTAATCCCAGCACTTTGGGAGGCTTAGTTTGGAGGATAGCTTGAGCCCAGGAGTTTATGACCATCCTGGCAAGACGGCAAGACTCTGTTGCTAATTAAAAAAAAAAAAAAAAAAGAACGGTAATAAAAGTTTCCTTTTAATTCTGATTGAAAAAATAAATACCTTGTTGAGAATTTCTTACCTTCTGCCGAGCGATAGCAGATTTATTCTGAGTTTTTTCTGTTTGTGGTTTTGATAGAATGGATAGTGTCTTCATGTTGTACTCCTTGACTTGTTTTGCATATTCCTTTTGCTGTATTAATTTTTGCGTCTGTTCAGAGAAACAAAGTTATGATGAATCCAGGTGCTGCTAGTTCTCTCTGCTCTCTATCTAAAGCAATGCCCTGGTTTCAGTATACTGGGCATATCTTACCAGCTGTACAGGAGTAATGGGATCACCTTGAGTAAGGTGGCAGCAGTGAAATGGTTAATTGTTTCTCCTTGAAATAGTCTCTCTATGAGGAGGCACATCACTGCAACAGCACACCCAGTATTCCCTTAACAGGGGCTAAATCACATTCAGAACCTTCTTTGTTGCATTTACCCAATTTATTTTCATTTTTACTTCCAACTTTGAACTATACTCTCTTTTTATGCCTTGAGTGCAACTGCAGTTAAAACACATTAAATGAAGATCTCCTTTCACTAGAGGAAAGAGAATAAAGTGGATGCACTTTTCAGGGGTTGGGAAACTCTTCCCCTGAGTGTCTTCTCTGTGGCCACTCTTCACAATTATCAAGATAACTCTAGTGGGAAAGACCAACAACCACATAACATACACATTTCTTGTCATGTGCACGTGCCCCACTTTTCCGTGCAGGCCTTCAAAACTAACTGAAAGACAGATACATATAACAACACAGGCTAAATATTTTTATTTTAAGGCAAAGGGCACGTGTCCGGGTCTCTATACCATGTTATTTCGGAAGGTCTCTATTGAGAGTGAGACATTTGAATTAGGGCTTAATTCTGGGGGGCGTCTTCATAAAGTTTCCCAACAGACAGATGGGCTGAGTCAGGTCTGGAAACACTGTATGTGCATCTCACTCACTTTGTCTCTGATGGACTCAAAGTCAGGTCCAAGGCCTCCAAGCTTCACGTCTCTTTTCTGATAACCTTTCAGCTTGGTGTTCTAAAAATACAACCACAGAAACAGTTTCTTTTAAGGACTTGTGTGACCCCGCACTCCTACCACCCTGTAAGGTGTCATAGCCACATAAAGTAAGAAAGAAAATAATGAAAGCCTGTGTGCACTGTCAGAGAATGGCTGCATTTCCTGACAATGCTTCCATTTTCATGGTAGTTATTGGTAATAGTCTCTTTGGTAATTTGTAGCTGGTTAGCTAACATGTTTTCACTTTTCCACTTCTGCAATAAAGAAACTTGAAATTCTGAAATTACAAATAAAAGTTTTCAAGCTAGTGATGTCCTGTTTTCTTATGAATGTTTTTTATTTTAATTTTTTTGGAGACACCTGGTTTTGCTGTGTTGCCCAGGCTAGTCTTGAACTCCTGAGCTTAAGTGATCCTCCCACCTCAGCCTCTTGAGTCCCTTCACCTGGCCCTTGCTATTAACATTTTTAACACAACATATATGCTATTACTTTGCCACTGCTCCTATTACCATTTTGTACAGTCTTAGACAGTTTGCTGAGCCAAATGACTTCCCTGGAAGAAGGCATCTAAACGCATCAGATAAACACAGTGCTTCAAAAAGAGAATACCGTGTCCAATGATGTCACAGCATTATCCATTAGAGACAGTCCAGAAGAGAAGTGAAGAAGGTAGCAACCTTTCAAGTTTTGCTATTGATTATTGGGGGAAACAGATAATTTTAAGGGAAAAACAATGATAATCCATTTGTAATATTCAAAAGAAAAGTAAGGGTTTGAGAGTCTTGGCAAGACTCTAAGAAACTCATTTTGTTCAGTCAGTATGATTTCAGCTATTTTGAAGGGCACATAGAATTTAATATGACAACTCTTATTAGTATTGTCCATTTAAAAGGACCGACAGCAAGAAAGCGAGACAACTGACTGATTAGATTATGGCACCTGAGCACAATAATAGGCAGGAAAAACCCCTAATATTCTACTGCCTATCTGTCTCCTGATAGATTAAGATATTCCCCAAACCACTGCTTTCAAAATTAAAACGGAAGTTTAGGCTGGGCGCGGTGACTCACGCCTGTAATACCAGCACTTTGGGAGGCTGAAGTGAACAGATCACCTGAGGTTAGGAGTTTGAGACCAGCCTGGCCAACATGGTGAAACCCCGTCCCTACTAAAAATACAAAAATTAGGCGGGCGTGGTGGCAGGCACCTGTAATCCCAGCTAGTCGGGGGGCTGAGGCAGGAGAATCACTTGAACCTGGGAAGCGGAGGTTGCAGTGAGCCGAGATCGCACCACTGCATTCCAGCCTGGGTGACACAGAGAGATTCTGTTTAAAAAAACAAAAGAAACAAAAACAACAACAACGACAAAAAACCCTGAAGTTTAGACTCGCTACTTCCCCTTACAGGGAATTCACATCCTTTTAAAATTTCAGTTTGTTAATTAATTTGGTTTCCTTTTTGGGAAGGATAGGAAAGACAATATAAAAGAGGTGGTTGGATGACAGTAATTTCTCAGGGCACATGTAAGTTACCACTTAAAATGGAGAAAAATCAGCCACATTGAAGAAGCAGCTGTTGTGTACCTAACTGTGGATGTTAGTCCCTGTCTATATGTTAATGACAAAGCACAGGATTTTTATCAATGTTGAAATCTCCTGTTAATTATTCCATTTTAAAAATTTTATCTGTTTATTTAGTTTGAGGCCAGGTTATGAGACTGTCTAATTTTTGTACTTTTGGTAGAGATGGGGTTTCACCACGTTGGCCAAGCTGGTTTCAAACTTCTGGCCTCAAGTGATCCACCCACCTCAGCCTCCCAAACTGCTGAGATTACAGGTCTGAGTCACTGTGACCAGCTGAGCTCCTGTTAAGTATTAAGTCCTAAGATATACATCTAACTTGCCCTTTTCTAAGACAGAATTTAGCAGAGGTAGTCCAGAGACTCAAAATAGGACATTTTCTCATATTAGATATAATTATTGCATATAACTCTCCAATCTTAAAAACTTGTGTAAACACACTGTGTCAACCACCACAAGAACATGTCCTACTCGCTGTGGTCTACTGAGCACCCAGAGTCATCCCAATGCACCTCTCCACTGCCACGTCCCACTGTAGATGTTCAAAAGACAAACATTCTCCAGCACTGACTCCTCAGCCCTGAGCCCATGAGGTCTAAGCAAAAGTTTGCTGGGCTACAGTGTATATTTGGAAAGCTTTAAGGCTGTGGTAGCCCCTTCCCCTTCCTTTTTTCTTGGCTCAAATAAGGATGTGATTCCTGGAGCTGGAGCTGCAGCAGCAATTTTGTAGCCAGGAAAAAAGAGAATCACAACAATACTGGTTCTGATGTTCTGAGCGGTGGAACCACCAGTGCTAGCAATCACCTACTTGTGGATTAATTGTATGTAAGAAGAATGAACTCATATTTCAGAAATCACTGTAAATGGTAATTGTGTTACTTGCCCACTGAAGGCAATGTTCCTAACATCTCAGCACTTTTATGTTGCATTAATAATTTAAAAGGGCCAAAATGATGTGCTACATAGGCAACACTTCCGCACTGCAAGGATTCAAAGTTCTGTAAATAGAATTTGCCCCATTATAATGTTAAAACATTTATGGCCAATACTCTAATTCTAATTCTAAAAAGTAAAACAAGATTCTTAAGGAAGCCTTTGAACTAAAATAATTTAAAAAATTGGTAACATTAAAGTATGCAGAAGACACACTGTTCATTGAAGGGTATTTCAAAATCATACATCTCCCTTAAGAAAACAGAAGTCACTACTCAGCAAAACCACGATAGCTGCTTCCTCTCCATTATATCTGTCTGTTCATACTTTTATACAATTGTCCATTCACTATGAATTCTTATTTTTTCATTTCATTTCTTTTTTTTTTTTTTTTGAGATAGAGTGTCGCTCTGTCATCCAGGCTGGAAGTACAATGGTGCGATCTCAGCTCACTGCAACCTCCACCTCCCAGTTTCAAGCGATTCTCCTGCCTCAGCCTCCCAAGTAGCTGGGATTACAGGCACCTGCCACCATGTCTGGCTAATTTTTGTATTTTTAGTAGAGGCAGGGTTTCACTATGTTGGCCAGGCTGGTCTCAAACTCCTGACCTCAGGTGATCTGCCTGCCTAGGCCTCCCAAAGTGCTAGGATTACAGGAGTGAGCCACCATGCCCAGCCCAAATTCTTATTTTTTCTAAGCATTTTTTCTGTCAGTATATATATATATTTTTAAATGTGAGCTTTATGCATAACATTCTATTGTCTAGTTTTGTTGGACTGTTTAGCTATTCCTCTAAATGTTGAACATTTAAGATGTCCCAGGGTAAGCATTGTTTTTCTGGGCTACTTTGATTATTCCTGAGATAAGTTAATAGCAGTAGAATTATTGAAATAAAATGAATATGTTTAAGGCCATCAATTAACACTTCCATTAGCAATGGAGCCATAAGATCGCTCTTTTTGTCCAAACCTTGATTATACTGGGTATTTTCACATTTTAAAACCTTTACCAATTTTCAATAGGTGAATGAACTCAGACAACTTATATTTCACAATTGCAAATTTGTTCTTTCTCTCACGTATGCCATCTGTATGGTTGTTTTGCAGTCACTGAATTAGTATCTATTTGCCAAAGTAAACCAATGATTAAAAGGAAGGAAAAAACCCTGCTCATGTCCAAGTCATAAATCCAATTTGTCCAAAGATGATGAGAAAGAAATGATCAGTGCTCACAAATCACATCCTAAGTCTGAAGCAGCTTAACTTCTAATCATTCCACTGACTTACAAAAGACACATTGTGAAGCATGAATAATTGCCCAGTACTCTCCAGCCACAGTTCTTACTATCACCTCCAATAAACATGTTGGCTATCACATAAAAACAGAGCCAGGGTCTAGTATTACACCTCGATATGAAGGGACAGAGTGTGGCCCAAAGGGTGATCTCCAAGTGCTGCTGATCCCTTTACAGGATGGATGAAGTGCTTATAGCAACAGGACCTTTCTCAAGGGATGGTGATGGCTCCTAACGGAGTTTGTTCTGGGTGACTGGCAATGAAAAATCTTGGATTTACTTAAGGTTGGCGCAAGTAATCTTGATTTGTTCTCAGAGGTGCAATTTTGTTTGATCTCTCTCCATCAAAAGTCTTTTTAGCAGCTTATTGAGATATAATTCACACACCACAAAATTTACCCACTTGAAGTTGTACAATACAATGGTTTTCAGTATATTCACCAAGTTGTGTAAACATCACCACATTCCAATTTTAGAACATTTTCATCACCCTGAAAAGAAATCCTGTCCCCATTAGCAGTCACTCCCTTTGCCCCCTCCACCTCCAGCCCTAGGCAACCACTAATCTACTTTCTGGCTCTTCAAAAGTCTTTTATAGTAAAAATAATCCCCAGAATTTACTTTGATTTACCTCTCCATGGCTGTTACAAGACTAAAAGGTCATAGTAACACAATATTTAAAAAAAAAAAAAAGTAAATCAACAATGATAGTCTTGTTAAGTCTCCAAACACAAGGGGAACAAATTGGAAAATACAGGCATGCTCTCAACCAATCCCTGATGAGATTTGCTGCTAGTCTTTGCATAAGATGCACACGAGCTGGCATCGACCGACTCTGGCACCATCTGAGGATCGTTAAGGCCAGACCAGCCCCTCTGCACTGGTGTTCACACTTGATCGCTTTAGTGGACAATGGCATAGGACTTTCCTGATGTAAGGTTTGTACCAGGAATTAACCACAGTTCTTCTCAAGACAGCAGAGTTTTTAACTGTAAACTTGGGACACAGTGTGTCCCGACTGGAAGTGACATTGACTGTTCTGTGAGGACCTGTTTCAACTCTGAAAGGTGGTACCCTGCTGTGGGGGCCACTGCAGAGCTATTCTCCAGAAAATTCCTCAGATGTGTAAGTGTGAGAAAGTTACTGAAAAACACGACAAAAAACAATGCCTCAAATACTGTGGAACAGCAAGTGAAGGAAATTTGCTCTGCAGTTGCTAAACTTAATCCAAATAAACCCCTTCTTAGAAGCAGTCAAGCAGCAATGCCCAGATTGTCTGTGACAACAAACACGAGTTAATTACTTCAGCTCAGCACAGTTAGCTGTCAGCAAACTCCTGAAGCAGTCATTTTGTGGTGGGTTGCAACAGATATTTTTATGCCGTTTGTCATCCCTTGATCCCTGACTGCCTGACGTCTAGATTTCATGGCATGGACAATGCCTGGCATTCAGAACTCAATTACAACAGAACTGTCAGGAGAACAGGAAGGGTGCTTGGGCCTATTATCTTTACAAATCCTCCAAGTTTTAATGTGATTCAGGGCGATTCCCTTGGAAACCAAAAGATTTGATGTGACCAGCAAATGGCCATGACCTGGATAATGATCCCCTCTGTCTGGTGCCTGGACTACCTGCTGTCCTATACAAATAGCTCATTTCTAAGTCATTTTAGCTTCTGGAATAGCTTAAAGGACAAAGAGCACTTCTGTGAATTTGTCAGATGTAAGCTGAAGGTGCGGGATTGCGAAAATGGATATATAGATTGTAACATTCCTGATAGAAAGCAGGAAGGGGGATGTCCCCAGTTGGAAAGATGGCTGGGAAGGCAGCAATTGAGAATTTTCCTTCCTCTCCCCTGACTTCCCATGTGCTTAGATTTCTGGTGACACACACTGTCGTCGGAGTACTTTCTTCTACTTCTCTCAGTAAAACATAAATTCAATTACCTAAAAGAAGGGGAAAGGAAAAGGAAAAGGAAACTAACATTTAGTTGATGTCTCTTCTTTGCTAGGGACTAAGCTATGATTTTAGTACATTATTTCACTTAATATCACACCAAATGTACAAAAAGAAAGAATAATTCTGATTGCACAGATGAAGAAATGAGGGCTCAGGTGAATTAATAACTTGCCCAAGTCATAAGAGATATTGGGAACAGAGATGAGAACCTAGGAATGAATGGGTCCATGGCTTCCTCTAAATCTTGCCGAGTGAGAATTGAGTTCAAAAGCTTGCATTTTCAGCAACAACCCATCATTGGCAAGAACCCCAACCTAGAAGATTCTCTTGTGGGCTAGTGTGTTTGAGCTAAATTTAGTCCCTGGTAATCTATATGTACTGCAGTGAACAGGCTGTCCTCACCTCAAAAGTGTGTTCTGAATACATGTCCCTATAGAAATAATACGGATGATGTCCAGCTTCCTAGTCAAGTCTTCAAAACCTACTTTATTCACAAAACTCTTGAAAACAGTACTAATAGTACCTTACAGCCTAACTACCATGTAATGATGTTTCTGTGGAAAAAGAAGTTACCTGTGATTTAAAAAACACATTTGTAGCTGGGCGCAGTGGCTCACACCTGTAATTCTGGCAATTTGGGAGGCCAAGGCAGGTGGATCATCTGAGGTCAGGAGTTCGAGACCAGCCTGGCCAACATGGTGAAACTCCATCTCTACTAAAAATACAAAAATCAGCTGGGTGTAGTGGAGCGCCTGTAATCCCAGCTACTCCTGCTGAGGCAGGAGAATCACTTGAACTCGGGAGATGGAGGTTGCAGTGAGCCGAGATTGCTTCACTGCACACCAGCCTGGGCAATGAAGCAAGATTCTGTCTCAAAAAAAAAAAAAAAAAAGAAAGAAAGAAAGAAAAAGGAAAGGAAAAGAAAAGAAAAAAGGAACACCTTTCTCCTTATTTACAGTGGAACCGGGGATTCTCCCAGCTCCAAGTCACTAGTTGCGGATTCCACAGTGTGGGCACGGATAGGGTCCCATCCCCAGCAGAGGGGAGGACATGAGAGTGTGAAGTTGGAATGAGGAGTTCAAAGAGCCCCCAGGTGGGGGTATGTGAAGGAGCTGGGGTAAGAACTCTAGGGTTGTGAGCTGAAGACCCGGGGTACACAGAGGGGCTCAAGATGGGAGCTGCGGGATTGGGCTGGGGTCATATCTCAGCCCTAAGACATCCTCCTTTTCTTCTCATTAGTATCTCTCGCTGCCTGTTCCAGGCCAGTTTCACTTTCTCTTTGAGGCCACCCCTTATCTTTTTCTCTAAAGGCCCCACTTGAGGATCCACAGACTTCATAATCCCATCACTTTCTGGGATGTCTTGCATCTGCCCTGCACACCATAGCCAGAGCTGCCTTTCTAAAATACAAATCCGACCATGTTTAAAATTCCTCCATGATCCCCCCTGTCCTACAGAATAAAGTACTTCTTTGAATGGAAAATGAGATCTTCTAAGACCTGGCCCCTATCCACCACTCCGCTCCCATCTTTCAACACTCCTTGCCTCCCAGGTTTAGTCACAAGGACCTGAAATACCCTCATCCCCAGCATGCACCATGTTACAGCTTCAGAACCTTTGTTCGTGCTGGTACTCCGGCCTGAATTGCTCTTGCAGTCTTTTTTTTTTTTGAGATGGAGTCTCACTCTGTCGCCCAGGCTGGAGTGCAGTGGCGCGATCTCGGCTCACTGCAACCTACACCTCCCGGGTTCAAGCAATTCTCCTGCCTCAGCCTCCCGAGTAGCTGGGATTACAGGCACCTGCCACCACACCCGGTTAATTTTTGTATTTTTAGTAGAGACGGGGTTTCACCATGTTGGCCAGGGTGGTCCCGAACTCCTGACCTTGTGATCCGCCCACCTCAGCCTTCCAAAGTGCTGGGATTACAGGCATAAGCCACCGTGCCCGGCCTGCTCTTGCAGTCTTCTTTGCCAACTCTTCACCACCCTCTAAGACGCAGTTCTGAATTATCTTCTGAAGCTTTCCCTGACCCCAGATCAGGATATCGGTTTTCCTTTATGTTTCTCTGTGCTCCCCATGCATGCCTACATTATTATTATTACTTTTATTATTAATTAATGTCATTATTTGTTTTTTGCTTGCAACATTATACGGCAACATAATAAGCATTTACACGTCTGCCTTCTCAAGTTCCATGCAACTGGAAGCTTCCTCTGAAAGGGTCATGGCTCATCTTTATATCCCAGCACCTTCCAAGTTCCTGGTAGAAATCATTATTATTATTATTATTATTAAGACAGAGTTTCGCTCTTGTTGCCCACACTGGAGTGAAGTGGCGCAATCTCGACTCACTGCAACCTCCATCTCCCGGGTTCAAGTGATTCTCCTGCCTCAGCCTCCCCAGTAGCTGAGATTACAGGCACCCACTACCACGCCCGGCTAATTTTTGTATTTTAGTAGAGACAGAGTTTCACCATGTTGTCCAAGCTGGTCTCAAACTCCTGACCTCCGGTGATCCACCCACCTCGGCCTCCCAAAGTGTTGGGATTACAGGCGTTAGCCACCGCGTCCGGCCTAGAAATTATTTAATAACAAACTGAATTGAATTTAGGAATGATTTGCTTAATTCCTCTCAAGTTGTCTTAGAGCGGAGGCCCTTCTGGACTGAGGCACTCATTTCCCCAGATGCTGGGAGTGTTGTTTGCTGATGGCTCACAGCTGAGTTCCTCCCTAAAAACTGCCTTAGCCACATGGAGCTGCTGTGCCCAAAGTCACCACCCTTCCCCAGGGGCAGTCACTATCCAATGGCAGGTTGGTATGGGAGAACAAAAGCCTGGGTCCCTTGCCTTTGAAGGGCCATCCCAACTTTAGAACCCTCAGAACCTTGGCCAAGGCTATGGCTGTGATGCAGACACATCTGTGCCCAGCCCTGCTTCCCTCACTCCCTTAAAGGGGAGGTTCCCCAGGTTGCTCCGCTATAGACCTCCTGCATGCAAATCTCCATTTCAGTCTGTTCCCTGAAACCCCAACTCACCACAGGCTTATTGCTTTTAACCAGGCCTTTCCCTGTTGCCTGTAAAACAGAATGCATTTCCAGCTTTTTTCTTATTATTTGACACTGGAAGCAAGTGACCTTTCCTGAGGGCTTTTTATTGCCAGTGACAGAAGAGAAATACACAGGACATAAAAAATCCCCTTCCTAGGCTCCTTCATTTCTTACTGAAAACATTCTACTTTGGGTCCCCAATTTTACTTGTTAAATCATGTAGGCCCTGTGAAAAAAGATTTAAGTGCACAAAGGTGCTAGTAATGGTGAATTTATTTGAGACAAAGAACTCAGTAAAGGTCAGCTAATGTTTGAGAGGAAAGTTCAATCACTGATCAGCCCAGGTATTTTACTGCAGAAGTTGGGGTGAGATTAGGGCCAAGATGAGTCCTCATGGTGGCGGATGGTGGGAAAATGCAATGGCAACAGGAGCTTTCACTCACTCAGTCCTACTTTCTCTACTTTTTAAGATATGAGAATGACCTGGGAAGAAATGATTTAATAACCATGAAGACTCAGGTTAGCATGGGGCTTGGGGTGGAGTATGGAAGCTTTCCTGAGGAAGGGATGTTTCAGCTGGGGATGAAAGGAGGAGTTTTGCCGCCCTGCAAATGGAGACTTCTCGCCAAGATGACTTGAACAGGAGGGAGAAATGGGCATCCCTGGCAGAAACAACTTCTAGAAAGAAGGGGAGGGAAACCCCAGGGAGTAGCAGGGGCAGGAGTAAGAAACGCCTTAGGACTCTGGGCCACCCAGTGTGGCAGCAACTCAGTAACGACCATCCCTGTTCCAGGGCTATAATTACATCAAGGTCCATCTGTATTCTCAAAATGGAAGGGTTACTTGGTAAAATGGCGCTTTTATTACCTTACTGCTGCTTCTTTTCTTATGCTTTTTTCCCTTTTCCAGTTGAAACAGATAGCCTTCAGAATTGCTACGGCTAATTTTCACTTGGTTTCTTTGGCTTCTCTCTGAACTGAGTTGGGATTCACTTTCTACCCTTGACAGTATAGGTGGAAGCGTGACTCTAGATAAGGCCCCTTCACTGGGCTGCAAGTCGCTCAGCTGTACCAAGGCTTGCTGATGCTGCTCCATTATCTGGGTGAGCCATGAATCTGGAGAAGCTCTAACTGGCTGGCTGTCAGAAGAAGAATGGAATTTCCTTAATAAAAAAAAGGCACAAATCTATTAATAAAATCCAAATACATAAGACATCTAGCATTACAAGTCTTTATGAACCATTAATTTGATGTATTTATCACTCTCAAATCAATGACCTTTAGCTTAATCTTATCACAAATACATTAATTTCTTATTTCTCTTAAACTCCTCCTCTTTTTCCTTTAAGACAGTATACATTTTATTTAGAACTTTCGTTTAGTGCATTCAGAATATAAAAAACACCATTTTGAAAAATCAAAGACCTTCCCACTGCAAAATACCTAGAAATGTTGCATTACATTAAACATCCTTTAAATACATAGTTGAATTGGTAAGATAAATAGAAATCTCCAAAGACCAAAATGAACAAAAGGAATAAAAACCAAAGCAGATTTTAGATTAGCTGAAGTTATAGCTTTCTTTACAAGAGTTTTGGGTCTACAGGCTTGAGTTTTAATAGTTAATGCCAGTATAGGATATGCAAGATCTTGGTACTGTGTGAGGCAGGGAATCAGAACTAAGATCACTGTGAGAAGACTATAACTTGAGGTGCTACATCCTCAGTTAAAAGCGACATTAATTAAAAACCCATTCACCAGCCATGAGAAACAACAAGTAAGTCTGTCTGTCTTGGTCTCTGGGCTCAAGAGATTCTCCTGCCTCAGCCTCCCGAGTAGCTGGGACTACAGGTGCCTGCCACCACACCCGGCAAGTTTTTGTATTTTTAGTAGAGTGGGGGTTTCACCGTGTTGGCCAAGCTGGTCTCGAATTCCTGACCTCAAGTGATCCACCTGCCTTGGCCTCCCACAGTGCTGGGATTACAGGCGTGAGCCACCATGCCCAGTCTGTTCTAGATTTTTTTTTTTAATTAAAGAGACAAAAAGCAAATTAAATGTATGAACACTGAATACTGGATCAGGAATTTTTTTTAAAAAGCTGTAAAAGACATTTTGGAGACAAGTAATACAATTTAAAAATGTACTTATCATACATGATATTGTGTATAATAACGTCAATATTCTTAGATGTGATAATGGTGTGATTGTTGTATAGGACAATGTCCTTATTCTTAGGGGCTGAATATTGAAATATTTAGAGATAAAATATTGTGATTCTGAACTTCCTTTCAAATGGTTCAGTAAATAGATAGCAAATGTGGCAAAATTTTAGCACTGGTGAATCTAGATGAAGGACTACAGGTGTTTATTGTAGATATTTTCCCCCAAGTTTTTACCAGGTGTGAACAATTTCAAAATGAAAAGGTGGTAGAAAAAACATGGCAGAATAAACATGTAATTTAACTCTCAAATGCAAATCAAAATTATATATAAAGAGATTTTTAAAAGACATCAACCCACAAAGATAAAGAGAACAAAATGGGGGAAAAAGAGCAAATATTTTGGAAGCAGAAAGCAGATGGTTGAATGGTAACTGTCTTAGCAGACTCAAAAAAGTGGAATCTAAGTTAGCAGCAGGTAAAGCAGAGAAGCCACAGTTTACACCATAGAATCCTGTAAGGCTCATGAGCTGCAAGTGGGAGTGGTGGTGGTGAAAGTCTATGTGAGAGTTACTTTAAAAAGATTTGGTTGAAAGTCTGTTTAAGAAGCAGTCAGGGTCGGGTGTGGTGGCTCTCGCCTGTAATCCCAGCACTTTGGGAGGCCGAGGTGGGCGGATCATGAGGTCAAGAGACCGAGACCATCCTGGCCAACATGGTGAAACCGTGTCTCTACCAAAAATCCAAAAACTAGCCGGGCATGGTGGCGAGCGCCTGTAGTCCCAGCTGCTCAGGAAGCTGAGGCAGGAGAATCGCTTGAACCCGGTAGGCAGAGGTTGCAGTGAGCTGAGATCGTGCCACTGCACTCCAGCCTGGCGACAGAGTGAGACTCCGTCTCTGGAAAAAAAAAAAAAGAAGCAGTCAGATCTCCAGATCATCTTCTCCATTTTGTGCACCCAGGCAACTGTCCCTTCCCTCTCTCCGCAGCTCACTGGAGGTTTTCATTCTGAAGAAGCCAACGAGTCTTCTGCCTGTGAGGCACTAAGCACAGATAATAAATCTGACCACCAAGAGAAAAGTCCTAAAACTTACAGGAAGGGCTTCCTATCACATGGCCCTCACAGATCATTCTATAGGCACTCAAAGTCAACAAGCACTGTCACTCAGAGCTTCCAATAAGCTTTCTAGTCCCTCATACTTGATCATGAGAAGACGATCAAGAATTGCCAGACATCTGACACAAGCCCTAAGGTGGAAGGCAGCAAAATAGGAGAAGAGAAACAAACATCACTGACAAAGACCTAGAGGAAAGAGAAACAAAGCAGGGAATTAAAAACACTTAAAAATTCAGTCACAAGGGCCCTCGTTGAAAATCTAAGAAGATGTTGAGAAAAAAGGATGTTGTATCCACGAACAAAAACATGAGGCTATAAAACGAGGAACATTCAGAAACCAATAACAGAAACAACAACAAAAAAACCCTGTTGGAAATTAACAAACATGATAGCAGTAGAAAGGCTGGAAGCTAGGACTGAGAAACCCTCCCAGACAGTAGAACAAAATTACAAAGAAATGGAGAACGAAAGAGAAAACAAAATCATAATAACAGTCCTGGAAAAACACATCTGAATCACAGGAGTTTCTAGAAAGAGCAAACAGAAAATGGTTGAAAGGAACTACCCATAAGATGACTCAAGACATTTTCCCAGAACTGAAGGTCACATGTTTTCAGGTTTAAAAGCCCCAGCTCAATCTATGAAAATAGACCTATACAAAGGCGCACTATTATGAAATTTCACTTCAGTAGAGAAAAAGAAAAGATCCTAAAGCTTCCAGAAAAAAAACAAAACAAAACCAGGTTATACACAAAGGATCAGGAATAAGGTGGCTTCAGATTTCTCAACAGCAACACTGGATGCAAGAAGGCAATTCTAGGGACAATGATTTTCCATCTAGAATTCTACAATCCTCTGCCAAGCTACCAATCAGGGGCGAGGGCAGAAGAAAGATAATTTCAGCAAGATCTCAAAACATTTACCTCTCAAGCAATGGAGGATGTTCTCTATCAAAATTAGAGAGGAAACTGAGAAAGAACGGGGATGGAAAAAACAGGAAGGGTGACGAAGGAGAAGAGTGAAGAGGGTCTCCATGAGGACATGGAGATTCTCAAGGATAATATGAGCACAACAACAGCGGAATGCAGTCAGAAAACAAGTGTGACACAAGACACTGGCACGCTGAGAACTGCCCATCACCCTGTCCCCTGTCCTTATACCATGTTTTCAATCTGAAAAAAATGCCGGAAGGGGTGCTCAAACAAAATAAGGAAAATGTGAGATACTGAAAAAGAGAATCCTATGAGAAGAAAGGCAAAGGGAATCCTCAGCAGGACAGCTGCATAGCAAGTCTAGAAAGAGAAAGAAAGTAAAGGTGTCTAGAAAGTCTGGCTCTAAGAAAGAGACAAGAATTAAGAAATTGTCCGATGGGGTTGTCCTTATGGAAACTTACACTAAGAGGCTACTCATAAGTGTAGGATCGATTAGCTATATGTACAGAGAAAATTAAGCAAAAGCAGCCCAGGAGGTTGAGGCTGCCAAAAAAATTAAAAAAAAAAAAAGAAATGAAAACAGGGACATGATTATAGATATAATAAAGGTGGAATAATATTAAAGTTATTTAAATACTACAAAAAGCTTTATGACAGTACATTTTAAAACTTGGCATAAAAGGAAAATTTTTCCTAGAAAAATATAATGTATTAAACTGACTAAAATGAAAATGAAAAGACTGCAAAGTCTTACAATGATTATAGTAAATGCATCAGGAGTTTAAAATCTGCTCACAAAGAGCAAAAAGCCAAACAAAACCCACCAATGGCCCAATAGTTTTAGAGGAAAATCCTACCAAACCTTCAAGTGACAGATAAGGCCAATTGTATATCAAGTGTCCCAGAGGATGCAAAAAGAGGAAATAGTCCTCAACTCATTTTATAAGGCTGGTATTTTCTTGATAATCCACCCAGTAAAGGCCAGTGGCAGATAGGAAAATTATAAGCCAATTTCACTTCATGTATATGAAAATGTTAAATCTTAAACAAAGTGTTAACACATCAAATCAAGCAACTTATTAAAAATGCACTATGACAAATTGCGTTAACCCTAGGAATAAAAGGATAGTGCATCATCAGAAAAATCTGTTAACATATTTCATCACATTAAAGGATTAATAGAGAAATGTTTCAACTAATGCAGAAAAAGTATTTGATAAAATCAAATACTCATTTATGATAAAAGTTATTTGCAAAGAGGAATAGGAGGAAATTTCCTATCTATCATCTATCTATTACCAAAAACTAAATATTTTTTTAATGGTAAAAGTGTTAGAAACAATCTTTCTAAAATCAGGAAGAAAAAAGACAAAGATGCCTGCTATTTATCATTATCTCTTCTAGGAAGCTAACTTTAAATCTTATTAAATCTGCATTCCATACCACCAAGTGTAGCACTTAAATGTTCTTTGATCAACTCACAAGGGAATAATTGTCTCCCTACTTTGAAAGTTAAGTTCCTTGAAGGTGCCTCACACACCATACTTCTTTTGTACCTTGTACAGCATTTAGCATTGTAGCATTATATTCAGCATGTTAGGTATGTAGAAAGGACGTTTGATCGAAGAACACCAAGAAATAGTGCCTGAAGTAATTTTTAAAATAACTTTCATTTTCCTGTTTATAGAAGTTATACATTGTAGGGAACTTGAACTGTTCTGAAAATATAAGAATTCATTTTTAAAATCTCAATCTCTCTTGCTAGAGATAACTGCTATTGACATTTTGGTGAATTTTTCTTCTGTGCATATTTTAACACAGTAGAACTCATACTCCTGAGATGTACTTTTTTTTCACCAGTGTCATTCAACCCAAGGTGTAATTTTGCACCTTACTATTTTCTTCCTATAGAAGCATTTCCTCATAACCATAATTTTTAGTGGTTCCATTATACTAAATATCATAATTTACCTAAACATTCCCTATTGTTGGATTTTTAAGTCACTTTATAAATGATTATTATGTGCATATTTTTCTGTATTTTAGATTATTTTCTCAGGATAGGCCATGATATTGTTGGAGATCATTTGTTTCCTCCAAACATTACTTGCGACCCTCAAAACACACGGATGTTTTTTGACTGTGTCCCTCTGTCCTCCTCTCCCTCCAACTTCTAGTTTAACTACAGTGGAAAAACAGAGGAGACAGGGAAGAGGAAAAGAAATCCATCAAAAGTAGACTCTTGGCTGGGCACAGTGGCTCACACTTGTAATCTCAGCACTTTGGGAGGCCAAGGCAGGTGGATCACTTGAGGTCAGGAGTTCGAAACCAGCCTGGCCAACATGATGAAACTCTGTCTCTACTAAAAATACAAAAATTAGCCTGGTGTGGTGGTGAACACCTGTAATCCCTGCTACTTGGGCGGCTGAGGCAGGAGAATTGCTTGAACTCGGGAAGCGGAGGTCGTAAAGAGCCAAGATCATACCACTGGACTCTGTCTAAAAAAAAAAAAAAAAAGTGGACTCTTTGAGGCAGGAATCAGAGTTAAGGAAGTTGTTAGGTGAACTCTTCTCACCTAGCCATCCTTATGGATTCCTCTTCCCCTTCTCCATCTCCCGTCTTTCTGCAGCAGTCTCTCCTTTCTCCTGTAGAAAACCACTCGAGAAAAGGGAATTCTTACCATAACATTTCTAAGTTCCTGTATTTTGTCTCTGTATAAGGCTGTTTGGGTTGTTTCTTATTTTCAGTTGATCCATGAGTATTTACGCGATAAACAAACTGAGAGCCTTTCTGGCTCAGGAGCACGTGTCTCTTAGAAAGTTCATTAAGGTGGTTCAAATCCATATCAGAAAGGGTGTGTAGCTGCTGATATGAACATCTTTGCTCTTCTTGGTCTTCGTGTCCTCTTTCTTTATTAACATTCAACCCAGAGTCATATCCAGTAGCGTTTTTATGTAAGACCTTGTCAAAAGCCTGTTTTGGTGGAGCAAACGTATTGGAGGTTTCTTTGAGATTCTGGCTCCTAAATGCCCTTGAGGCTTGTACATCATTGTTAGAGGCATGCATAATGACAATGGATTCAGGCTTTCTTGAAGTATCAAGAGGACTATTTTGGTTTTGTTGCTGCCTGGGAGGGTTATTCTGATTTCCCTGACTGGCAGTCACCTCTTCCGTTGTGAAAGACTTCAGGCCATTCTGGTGTTTACGCTGCTTTCGAATCTTGAGCTTGGCTGGTCTTCTGGAAGGTTGATGGTCATTCACCGTGTCAGAAGGTTGCCCTCTTGGTACATTGCTTGATTTTGTACTTTCATATTGAGACCAGTGTTCCTGGTAATTCTAAAGAGATATTTTGGTTAATGTAAAATTAGAAGACTGGCACTCTTCACAAATCTTATTTTTTTTTATTATTCATTTATTTGAGACGGAGTCTCGCTGTCTCCCAGGCTGGAGTGCAGTGGTGCGATCTCAGCTCACTGAAAGCTCCGCCTCCCGGGTTCACACCATTCTCCTGTTCCAGCACACAAATTTTAAATTAGTGTTTTTCAAACTGGGGGTTAAGACTTCTAGGAAGGTGAACATACAACTGAAAGCAGATAAAGAAAAAGTAAAGGATTTTTTTCCTAATTTCAGGAAATTGGAGAGTTAATAACTGAGTAATTCCTCCTGGAAATTTAGGATTATAAGCCTAGAAAGAAACAGAAAGCTTAGAATGGGCTTTATACTAAGGGCAAGTCTTTGGCTTCAAAATTTAACTTTTAAAAGTTAAGTCTTTGACTCAAAAGTGTTGCCAACTTGGGGGATGGGGTGGGGAAGCTTTACTTTGAGACATACGGAGAAAGTACAAATGCGAATCTACATCACAGTATACAAGCTTATTTTAAGTAACATGAATATTTTTAAAAATCTTAACCAGAAAACACTAATAATTTGCTTTACAAACCAAGTACAAATCTAATATTAAATACAATTCAGATGATCAGATCTTTTTACTCATGCTGGTCAGAAGCTAGAAATGACCTCTTCACCAGATGAAACAAATTAGATTTTATTCAGAGGATTATAAAAGAGCCTGTGCTGTGATAGGACATCTGTGAAGCCACAAGGGCTGTTTTGCTTCTGTTCCTTAATATAGCCTGCACTCAGGCAATCAAACATCTGGGGGAAATATTTCAATTTCAGAACAGTCTTTATGCTTTTCAAAGTCTGCTAACAACAAAATGTACTCCTGGTATAATAGATACACTATGTAACTATATTGTGCTATTGCCATTTAGAAATATTTTCCAAGGAATAAAGCACTCATTACTTTGTGAAAAACTAGCTGAGTTAAGAGGCCTTTGCAAAGAATGATTAAATGCTTATTGAAAACAGCAGGATGACCATATGCATCAGTGTGTTATATAACTGCAACATATTTCTTCCTTTCTGAACACATATACTAAAAAATCTCTTTAGCTTATATCTATAAAACATTAACTGAAAAATGCAACAGTTGGATGAATGATTATTTTAACTTGCTAGAAAGAATGATCAAATTACTGTGATAAGAGTTCAGCTTTGATTTCTCTTTTCTGATACGTTCTGATACAACCACTAAGACTCATCCTATTCCTGTATAATATTAAGCAGTGTTCTATTTCTAGTGAAATCACGTTATAATAATGTTGAGATTGTTAAATTTAAAACAGTAATATACAATGTTACTTATCATATTATATTTTTAAGAAATAATGACTTCTAATTTAAAATTTAGAAGCTGTTCTTATGAGAATTTGAGCTTTCTGGGGGATTGGCCAGGCTCTGATTAGTTCCTACATACTTTAAATTTTTACTTGTGGTGCTCCCAAAAAAGGGAAACCTTCTTTTCTATATTCCAGGTAAATTCTAGGTATTAATTCCATGCAGTAAATTGAGCTGCATGGGGAAATGTGGGCAGGAAGGCTCTGCAAACCCATAGCTCTAAGAAAATCCTTTCTTGTAATGGATCCAGAAAATAATTGCTATTTTACAATATTATAGGTGTGGTCGTGGAACATAGAAGCTCTTTTTATGGCTGGCAGCACTGTTTGTGAAGGTCAAAAATGCCCCCCTTGACTGTGACCTAAAAATATTAATTGATGCTGAGAATGTCATTCTTTTCAATATTTGTTCAGCCTTTAACTCACTAGAGAAGTAACCAGGATGCTGCCATCTAAATGTACTTTTCCTAGTTTTCTCTCTTTTCACCAAAGAAGAAAATACCTACTTCTCAGAAATTTCTTGGGTACTAGATCTGAAATCCTGGGTTACCACTTGATCTTAATCACGTTATTACCTTTGCTGCCGACAATCCAGATCACAATAGTACTCTTCACAGGGCGCTTTGACAACAAGGCCAAGGACCCATCATTTTATGAAACTTCAATTGTCTCAAGTGTTAAATCTGCTATTCACATAAATATAAGTGCCCAGAAATGGCATTTCAGTCCCCAGAAAGGAAGCCATTTATGGGCTTGATACGATTTTTCTCACCTTCCAAGCAGCCTACTTGAGATCTGTGGTTTACTGAAGATTTATTACCCTACAATTGGGGCATCAGGTGTCACTCTTTAGGTGGCAAGACCTGAGTTCCCTGAAGTTAATATACAAAGCCATTCTCAGATGATTTAATCTCCATCAGCACTGAAATCCTCTATTCCATGATGCTCTCACTGGGGTTCTTTTGTTACCAACACCCGCAATCAGTACATACTCCATGCACTTAGAATAACTGCTTAATGGCAGTAGGTTTTCACGTCACACATGGAGTGTTAGCAAGGGGCAATCCTGATGCCTAATGCTGGGATGATAATTTCTTAGTGGGACTCATCCTTAGTTATTAATTAATGCTCATTCATACTGTGCCACCCAAGAGAAGTTTGTCCCCGACCCTGTGAAAGGCAGCACCTGGTTGTTTCTCTTTTACGGCTTTCCTTTTCACGTGTCATAAGCAGACGGGACAATGCCTGCTCTGATCTCAACCAGAAAGTTCATCTGTTTCAACACAAAAGCCACCCCTGCTCTTAGTTAACCTGACTCAACCACGGAGTCCCGAGAGTTGTGCCTGGGCTCTGAGATCAGCTCTAAAGTGGAGACATTTCTGTTGTGTTCTGCTTTTCTGCTGTGTTTATGAACAATAAAACATGAGTACTTTAAGCCTGAGATACCAATTCCATGTGATAATATTAAGAGAATCTCAAGCAAAAATATTAATTGGCTCTAATTTTCTCTGTGGGTAAGGAAGAACTCTGTGTTCAGATGAATAGAAGAAGCATAGATCTATTGACAGTGTTGGAGGCAAAACCAAATTAAAACAGCTTTTTGGAAAGGTTCATCAGGATTTGATTACAAGGGCTTTCATATTAATTAGTAAAAGGTCCTACATATCTTTAATACTATCATTACCTTTTCTTTGCCTGGAAAGCTAAGAGTTATTTTAGAGGGGTAAGAAAGAAAACATCCTATTTATCCTTTTGAAACATTACTTAATTGGGGAACTTTTAATTTTTTTCTACTGACATGTTGCTTTCCTGGTGCCATGGTTTGAATGTTTGTGTCCTCCCTAAACTCGGACGTTAAATCCTAACCCCCAAGGTAATGCTATTTAAAGGTGGGGTCTTTTCGAGGTGACTAGGTCAGCAGGACAGAGCCCCCATGCATGGGATTGGTGTCCCTATAAAATAGGCTCAAGGAAGCTCATTCCCCCCCTCCATTGTGTGAGGACACAGTGAGAAAGCATCACCAATGAACCAGGAAGCAGATCCTCACCAGACATAGAAACTGCCAGTGTCCTGCCCTTGGACTTCCAGCTTCCAAAACTGTGAAAAAAATAAACCTCTGTTGTTTCTAAGCCACCTGATCTATGGTATTTTGTTATAGCAGCACAAACAGACTAAGATATCTGGGAAAGATCTTCTGCCAGTGGGAATGTGCCCCTCACACTGCCCAGCAAGAGTCCTGAGCCTTGAACATACTGCATTCAGTCTGGGCACACAACCTAAGCAGGATTCGGAAAACCTGTAAAGGTTCACAGGCAAGCGCAAAGCGATTCAGGACGCTAAGGCCTATGTGGCAAAGGTTAAATGAAGAGAGATTACTTGGCTTCAAGTGAAGGCTCTAGGCATGGATAAGACTCTTAAATAGAATATGATGATGACTTGGCTTCAAGTGAAGACTCTAGGCATGGATAAGACTCTTACATAGAATATGATGATGACCATCATTCTCAGTATTTTTAAAGTAAAAATACGTAGGCTGAAATGGTCTCAGGCATATCTTATCTTCTCTCTTTTCTCGCCCTCTCTCTGGTTTCTCGTTCTTTCTAGCATGTAAATGTATTTAAGTCTCTCCTATGAAAAGAAGGAAAGAAACATTCACTTGAATACATTCTCTGGTTAAATCCTATCTCTTTCTTGGCTAGGCACAGTGGCTCACACCTGTAATCCCAGCACTTTGGGAGGTAGAGGCAGGTGGATCACTTGAGGTCAGGAGTTTGAGACCAGCCTGACAAACATGGTGAAATTAGCTGGGCGTGTTGGCATGCACCTGCAATCCCAGCTACTTGGGAGGCTGAGGCAGGAGAATCTCTTGAACCTGGGAGGCAGAGGTTGCAGTGAGCCAAAATCACCGCACTGTACTCCATCCTGGGTGACAGAACAAGACCCTGTCTCAAAAAACAAAAGCAAAGAAAAATCTATCCCTTTCTCAGTTCACAGCCAGGCATCTTGATGGCGTAGACTGCACTGGTCTCTGCTCCCCATCTCTCATGCTGACCTCTGTCCCCTGCCATAGAGTGTTCCTTCTCCCCATCCCGCTGAAATTGCTCTGTTCAGGTCACCAATAAACTTTTAGTCACCAAATCCTGTGGGCACTTTTTTCTCGACCTTTTTATCTTCAAGTTATTTCGAACTTACAGAAAAATTGCTAGTACGGACAACTCTAAAGGATTCTTATCCAGATTGAACAATTTTAAACATTTGGTCACATTTCATCATTTTTTCTGTCACTCCACCCATAAACACACAAATATACATCTATCTACATATATGTAATTATTATTGTTTGTATTTTTGGTATTTAGTTTTTTCAAGCCATGGAGCCTTCCATATACATGAGTTGCATGTGTAATGTCCCTTGCACGGCACCTCACTGCTGGGTACCTGCTTAGATTGCGAACAATCTCTTCTCCAGTCTGAGTCCTGGGATGCTTGAGGCAGACAGCAGCCCTTACCAACTATGTCAACTTTTCCCTCCCTAGACCATACAAACAGCAGCCAGAGCTGTCATGGTTCCTCGTTCCTCCTCCCACTTTCACACCTTTGCCCGAATTTGTCCTTCTAGGGGCAGCTGAGATACTGACTCCTATGGGGGGTATTTTTCTGTCTTCTTAGGGCAGAATTAGGTGCTCTTTTAGTTCCACTGCATTTTGTACCCAGGTCCATATTGCTGCATTATAATGATTACATAATGGTTCCCACTAAAGTGTTTAACTCCTAGAGGGGAGGTACCGCTTTAAAAAAAAAAACAAACAAAAAACCTTGGCCAGGCGTGGTGGCTCACGCCTGTAATTCCAGCACTTTGGGAGGCCAAGGTGGGCAGATCACCTGAGTTCAGGAGTTCGAGGCCAGCCCGACCAACATGGAGAAACCCCATCTCTACTGAAAATACAAAATTAGCCAGGCGTGGTGGCGCATGCCTGTAATCCCAGCTACTTGGGAGGCTTGAATCTGGGAGGCAGAGGTTGTGGTGAGCCGAGATTGTGCCATTGCACTCCAGGCTGGAAAACAAGAGTGAAACTCCACCTTAAAAACAAAAAACGGGCCGGGCACGGTGGCTCACGCCTGTAATCCCAGCACTTTGGGAGGCCGAGGCGGGTGGATCACGAGGTCAGGAGATTGAGACCGTCCTGGCTAACACGGTGAAACCCCGTTTCTACTAAAAATACAAAAAATCAGCCAGGCGTGGTGGTGGGTGCCTGTAGTCCCAGTTACTCAGGAGGCTGAGGCAGGAGAATGGCTTGAACCCAGGAGGCAGAGCTTGCAGTGAGCTGAGATTGTGCCACTGCACTCCAGCCTGGGTGACAGAGCGAGACTCCGTCTCAAAAAACAAAACAAAACAAAAAAAGCCCAACAACTACAAAAAACAACCTTTCTTCAAGTTTTATTTATTGTTTTAAAGAATTTTTGTTGTTTGTTTGCTTGTTTTTTTTTTTTTTTTTCTCCCCATATCTTTTGGGCCAGGCACCTAATCCGCAGTGCCTGGAATGCAGTAGATACTCAATAAATATTTGTTGTGTGAAATATTTTGATTTTACATAAAGATATTTCACATTAGTGAAGGTTATTGTTGTCAGGTTAGGTTTATGAAACTTTGAAAGTCATTTTTCAAGAAAAAATTTTCAAATGAGACCCATTTTCCCCTGGAGATACACTAAATAATCTTTTTATCTGCATTTTGTATTTTTTAGAGACAGGGTCTTGCTCTATTGCCCAGGCTGGAGTACAGTGGCACCTGTAACATCGAATTCCTGGCCTCTAGCAATCCTCCCTCCTTGGCCTCCGAGAAAGCAATAGGATTATAGGCATGAGCCACTGTGCCTGGCCCATGATCTTTAAATGTTTCTTTAATCAGTCAGTAAATATTTACTGAGCATCAGCCTTGAGCAAAGCATTGTGGTAGAGGATGTAGAGGAAAATACAACCGGTACCTTAAAAGATCTTGTAGTGTAGTGGGTACAAAAGAAACACAGGCACGGTGGCTCATGCCTGTAATCCCAGCACTTTGGGAGGCCCAGGCGGGCGGATCACCTGAGGTCAGGAGTTCGAGACCAGCCTGGCCAACATGGTGAAACCCCGTCTCTACTAAAAATACAAAAATTAGCCAGGTGTGGTGGTGGGTGCCTGTAATCCCAGCTACTCAGGAGGCTGAGACAGGAGAATCGCTTGAACCTGGGAGGCGGAGGTTACAGTGAGCCAAGATCCTACCATTGCACTCCAGCCTGGGCAACAAGAGCAAAACTCCGTCTCAAAAACAAACAAACAAACAAACACACACACACGCACAGGCAGCAGCTAATGAGACACGGCCAAATATGGCAGGCCCTGAGCCAGTGATCCAGACTACAGACACAGTAGGAGTAGAAGGCAGAGGAGCGGGGTGGGAGAGGCTGGGAATCTCCATGCAGAGGTGGCCCTTGAGGAGGCACTAAAAAGAAGGCATTGGACTTGGGTAGTTAAAGAGGAAAAAGAAAGGCAGCCTTAAGTGTCTGTGTCCCAGAATGCTGGGCTGGTGTGTAGCACACAGTGGGCAGCCCATAAATCCTTTCCACCTAAAGAATGGGAAACATCCCTTAGGCCATTCATCGTTATTGTCATTTTAGGTCTAACACTTTTTAGATGTTTTGCTCCACAATGTCTTCATTCAGGAATGGGTTATAAGCGCATTAATTACAGTACACTCAGGGAATAAAAAGCATTCTTTTGGCTTTCTTCCGATTTTCTTCCATACAAAAGTTTTACTGCCTCTGTCAAAGGTCCTGCCATAAATCAAGCACTGTGATTTTACCTTGATTATTATCTTTTTTTTTTCAGTCTCCATAGAGACTATCCAAAATTGCCAATGCCGACTATATTTCAAGTCATCATGGCGAGTATTAGGAAAAGTTTTCAGTTAGCAATAATTGCACCTTGTATAAACCTCACTGGTTATGATGTTGCCACTGGGAAAAGCTTTTTACCTCGATCATTTTATCATTAGCTGAGAATCCTATGGTTTTCCTTAGTGACAATTATGAAAGCTACAGGTTGCAATAATCTTACATGCTTCAAATGTATTTTCTGTAATAATTTAAATAACTAGAAATACATGGTCATAGAATTCTAGCATTTTGCAGCTGAGATGGACCTTGAAGGTCATTTAGACTAATCCTTCATTTAATAAAGGAGAAATTTAAGGCTTTGAAAAAGTTGAGATTTGCCCAGTCATGCATCAAGTAAATAGCAGGTTGAGGCCCAGAAATTCATCTCTCATGACCCAGCCCATTACCCATAATGCATGGCAAATCTTAAGGTATTTCCTTTGTCCCTGGTTCCTGTTGACCAAGCTCCCCTGGCTCTCTATCATGTCTGGTAGTGGATCCTGTCCTCTACATCCCACAGCCATGAGACATTTCAGTCCCCATCCTCTCAACTTCTAGGTATGGCCTCACCGGCATCAACTTTCAGGAAGCTCTGGGTGAATGACTTTTTATTTCTTTTTTTTGCAACTCTTAAGAGCGGCCTGGAGGCCACTGGGGAGGAAAAGAGATGATTCAGGCTGTCCCTTCTTTCTAACCTCTCTGAAGCTGGGGTAAAACTTATTATTATTTTTACTATGTTTATCACTGTATATAGTTTTAACTGATGTCAACACGCTCTATAGGTTCAGTAATTTCAAAGGACTCATCTCTTCTTAGGCAGGGATAAAGCCTGGTCCAAGGGTGGCTCCACATACACGGGTCAAGAAAAACCTGAGCTTCTAGTGCTTTTTCTGTTTCTTTTTTTTTTTTTTTTTTTTTGAGATGGAGTCTCACTCTGTCACCCAGGCTGCAGTGCAGTGGCACAATCTTGGCTCACTGCAACTTCCACCTGCCAGGTTAAAGCAATTCTCCTGCCTCAGCCTCCCTAGTAGCTGGGACTACAGGTGAGCACCATCATGCCTGGCTAACCTTTTTTATTATTTTTTTCTTTTTTTGATACGGAGTCTTGCTGTGTCACCCATGCTGGAGTGCAGTGGCACGATCTTGGCTCACTGCAACCTTCGCCTTCCAGGTTCAAGCGATTCTCCTGCCTCAGCCTCTCGAGTAGCAGGAACTATAGGCTCCTGCCACAACGCCCGGCTAACTTTTGTAATTTTTAGTAGAGATGGGGTTTCACCATATTGGCCAGGGTGGTCTCGAACTCCTGACCTTGTGATCCACCCACCTCGGCCTCCCAAAGTGCTGGGATTGCAGGCGTGAGCCAACGGGCCTGACCTAATCTTTGTATTTTTGGTAGAGACAGGGTTTCACTATGTTGGCCAAGCTGGTCTCAAACTCCTGACCTCAGGTGATCCACCCATCTTGGTCTCCCAAATTGCTGGGATTACAGGTGTGAGCCACTGTGCCTGACCTTTTTCTGTTTCTTCTAGAAAAACAGTGTGGAGAATTTCAGAAAAATCTTCCCTGAAATCACATTTATGATGTCAAAGTAGTAAACCTACGGCCAAAAACAATGTCATCATGCTCAATGACCAGTTGGTAAGCTTTTATATTCTGAAAATGAGGGTTTGGTGAAGCTGTGGGAATTCCCATCCAGTTTTCAGGAATAGTGTCCCCATTGTCTAGGAATCATAAGTAACTGCCAACTCCAAAAGGAATCAGATTTGGGAGCAGCACAGAGTTGGACAATTCTTTGGAACTGTGATTTTTCCTGCATGTCTTTCCATGCCTTCCTTCTGTGTGGGGTTCTAACTCAGTATGTTGGAAGTGTGATATGATTATTTTCTTCCAGCAAACAGAACCCTTGGAAAAACAGGTAGGGTTGGCTGGCTGAGCAGGCAATGGCTCCTTTGAGCAGAAGCCAGTCTTACCCATAGGAAAGTGGGTAATTCTTCTCAGGCATAAAAATAAACCCTTAAGTGATAAGAACTCAGTCACGATCATTACTTCTATTCAGCGGTATCGCTTGAAACACACTTAAAATGCAATCTAGCAGGTAACCTTTAGCTGTTGTGCTCTTTGATGCCATTTGTCTTCAGGATCGATGGCAGCATTTTCAATTTCCTTGGCATTCTGAATAGAAGTCTTGTCTGTGACTCTGACGGGGTAGGAGATCTAGGTAGGTAAAACACATACAGCATGTTAACTGGACTCATTTTAGTCTTAGAGCTATGGGACTCAAGTCTGTGCACTCTAGAAAATGGTCCTGCCGGGCTAGATTTTATTTTCAGTTAATTTCAAGGATTCATCTCATCAGTCCTCAGGGACCTGATTGTTCTCAAGGAAAATGGGAATAAACAATGTTTTCTCTTGCAGACACGGAGAGAAAACTGGTGCGTTAAGGTCAAACTATTACTTACTTTACATGCTCAATACATACTCGGGGACCCAATTTTAGTACAGTTATCTGAACTGGATGCAGCAAGTAACGTTTGATCACACCAATAGAAACACTATGAAATAACACTATACGCCAAGATGATGACGACAACAGAAATAACAATGTTTTCTACACATGGAATGCTCGCGGTGTGCCAGCGTCTGTCCTAGGCCCTTAGCATACAATGTTCTCAGGTAATCCTCACAACCACCTTATCCAGGTATGCATATATTATTACCCCCTTTTTGCAAATGAGAAAACAAAGGTACAGAGAGGTTAAGTAATTTGCTCAGGATCAACAGCTAGTAAGTAGAAGAGCTGGGTGGTCTATCTCCGGAGCCTGCACATCCAACAGTGTTGCTAACTAACTTATTAGAAATGTCCTAGATCTACACAATTAGTAGGTTTGGTACTCAGAATTTGAATAATGTAAAGTTGGTGGTTCTCAACTTTAGTTAGATATTAGAAAAACTGAGGAAATTAAAAAAAATACGAATGCCCTGATCCCACCTCAAACCCATTAAATCATAAGCTCTGGGGGTGGCCCCAGATACCAATATATTTTAAAAGTTCCCTATCTACTATTTCAAAAAATTAAAAAAGACCAGGTGCGGTGGCTCACGCTTATAATCCCAGCACTCTGGGAAGCCAAGGTGGATGGATCATGAGGGCAGGAGTTCAAGACTAGCCTGGCAAAGATGGTGAAACCCCATTTCTACTAAAAATACAAAAAAAAAAAAAAAAAAATTAGCCAGGCATGGTGGCTGGTGCCTGTAATTCCAGCTACTTCGGAGGCTGAGGCAGACAATTGCTTAAACCTGGGAGGCGGAGGTTGCTGTGAGCTGAGATCATGCCACTGCACTCCAGCCTGGGCGACAGAGTGAGCCTCCGTCTCAAAATAAATAAATAAATAAATAAATAAATAAATAAATAAATAAAATAGATAAATAAATAAATAAAAAGCTCCCCAGGTGGGTCTAATCTGCAGCCAGGTTTGGGAACCATGAATGAAGGCAGCTACGCAGGATTTAGGTCCCTAAGTTATTTAAGGGCCCTTCATTGCCTCCATTAGTTACCTGTTTTAAATCAAGAAATTAGTGTCTGTGCTATGTGGCATTCTAGCCATCAGGATGTACTGCAGGAAGCAAACTTAAAGTTATGCAATCTCAAAGCTGGAAAAGATTGCGGAGATAATCCAGTTCTCCAGTACATCCACACCATCCCTGGTAGATGTTTACTCGCTGTCTGCCTAAATTCATGCCCCATTTCCTGGCAAGACTTACCTGTTTGTCAGTATTAGTATATGTTTAAAGATCTTCTATGAGTTGAGGAGGAGAAAAGAAATCTGTTTTATGCATGATGAACATATTGCTCCCTAACTGAGCAACCTGAATGCCAGAAAGCTTTTCTTCATATGAGCAGATATATGTCTCTGTATTTTCTATCCCTCTGCCCTCTGGAATAACACAGAACAGACTAATCCCTTCTTCAGACAACAGCTCTGCATGGGTAGAAGCTGACCCTGGTCTCCTGTGAGCCTGCTCTTATTCAGAGGACCGACTGTCTCATTCCCCTGTGCTGCAGTACTCAGGTCAGCCTCCTCTGCCCACTCTGCTCCACTCCCTGTCAAGTCTCTCCCTTCTGAACTGATGTAATTAGTTTTAAAATTTAGATTTAGGACTTTACATGCGTTTTGTTACATTTCCTCTGGCGGGCGGGCTGTGTAGTGGAGAAGCAACAAGGTGTGTGACTAGAAAGAACTTGGGTTTGGGGATCTGTCCTGTTTGTGTTCAGATCTCCCCTCTGCTGTTTTTTTTTTTTTTGAGACAGAGTCTTGCTCTGTCGCCCAGGCTGGAGTGCAGTGTCACAATCTCGGCTCACTGCAAGCTCTGCCTCCTGGGTTCACGCCATTCTCCTGCCTCAGCCTCCTAAGTAGGTGGGACTACAGGCGCCCGCCACCACGCCCGGCTAATTTTTTGTATTTTTAGTAGAGACATGGTTTCACCGTGTTAGCCAGGATGGTCTCGATCTCCTGACCTCGTGATCCGTCTGCCTCAGTCTCCCAAAGTGCTGGGATTACAGGCCTGAGCCACCAACGCCAGCTATTTATCATATTTCTATCTCAGTCCCTCTCACCATGCTAGTTCAAGAGGAAACACTAGATCACTATAAAAGTATTAGATTTCACAGCTTTTCTCAACGTTATAGCAAAGGTTTCAATCCCATATGACCATGATGTTCAACAGAAACATGACTCATTTAAAAGAAAAATCAACTCTATTTTGGAGGAGAAATGAAGGTCAAGAGTCAAAAAACTAACTAAGCTGACTTAGCAGGCAAGGAAATCATCCTTCTCAAACCTCAAAGTGGGGATGACTGAGAGAAACTGTCGTCTGGAGCCTGGGAAAAAGGAAGTTGAACTCTTTCATAGATCTGCCATGAAGATGCTGATTCCCTGACTTTTGTTAAGTGTCTAAGAAATAAAGGGGACTTAGTTTAGTTAATTCAGGTTATTACTGTTGATACTGTTTGATTGACAATGATGGAATCTCTTATATAGCACTGGTGAAAAGTTTATAAATTAAAAATACAGTGTCCCATGCTTCCTCTTCCAGAAAAGGTAGGATATACAATATTTCCCTCCACAGGCTGTTTAGGTAGAACACAGTGGCTGAATCACCCCAGTGAGATCCCTGGGCAAGTAAAGCATACTTCTACATTATCTCTTTCAAAGTGGAATGGGACACAACCTCTGCCAGCTACTTTTTTTTTTTTTTTTTTGTGAACCATTCTATTAATACCAATCAAATCGAGAAAATGATCAAATGAAATTGCATTTTGAGCATCATAAGCTGTGTAATGTCTATTCTGTTAAATTGGGGCCTATAATTGCTTCTCTACTGAAAAGATACAACAAAGACAGCAATCATGGCTTGTCATTATCCCGGACTAGAAAACCGGCCTTTGCAGGGAGGACTTCAAAGGCTTGTGGTTCTCGAATTGCATTTGGCTGCTATTGTTGAAGCACAGGCAATCTTGATGAGGTGTTTACACTGAGGTAAGGCGCAGAGCAGAGCGGCTGAGTGCCTGGGTCTAGAGCCATTAAAAAATTGTACATTATGTTCCTTGCTTTGAAGTGAGGGTTTGTAGGTAGGAAAGCAACTCAGATTGAGTACAGCTGAGCTAGATTGGGCTGCTACTTCTTGCTCAAAGAAACTCATCAGGTTCTTAGAGAATCAGAGAGCACTACAAAAAAAGTTGGTGCTTTACCAAGAGCTGTATGTGAGTCAGTGAATCCGCGTAAAGACACACTGAAACATGTTTAAATAAGGATGTTACCGTTAAGTTCTGCAATCACTGGAGGTTTTGCTTTTTTTCCTTTATATTCTGTTTTTACTACTGACCTTATGTTTAGATGTTGTGGGGAGCCCCACATTAATGTATTGGGTTCTTTGTTACTCTCATTCTTTGACAGTATTGACAACTAGCACACATCCAAATTAAATAGAGTTGATTTTTTAAGTAGTATTAGCTTACCATCATTCCAACACCTATTATTCAATTCCTTGCTTCCAGGCATAATACTGGATTCAGTGAGCATTTCTCCATTAACTTGGCTAAGGAATGAGCTGAAGTATTTATTTCTCTACCCTGTTTCTAATATACCTTGCTGTGTGTCAATTCACACCTGCTCATGCCAGCACTGCTGCCGCCTGTGTTTATACACAGCCAGCAAAAGAGGCGGAGACACGATGATAGAAATTGTCTGCCAGTCTGCCACTGTGAGGCTGCAACCCTGATATTTAGCACAGCTGTTTCAATTATCCAAAGGTTTGTGTTATTCAGCTGTTTAGAGGCAAAAGACATGAAATATTTTGGCTCTGCTGTTGGCCATAGTCTCCATTCCCATAGATTACCTCAAAATGTATTTAGCATGCACATGTTCGGTGCGAATTGGATGGCACTGAAAGTTTTTTTTTTTTTTTTTTTTTCGTATTTTTAGTATAGACGGAGTTTTGCCATGTTAGCCAGGCTGGTCTTGAACTCCTGACCTCAAGTGATCCGCCCACCTCAGCCTCCCAAAGTGCTGGGATTACAGGCGTGAGCCACTATGCCTGGACATGAAACCTTTGAATATATTTTTTTCTACATTCATTTTCAGCTTAAGATACTTGAACTTTAAAAAGCCCCAAGCTAATGGTCAGTCACCTACTTAAAAACTCTTCAATACTTTTCCATTACCCTCAGCCTTCAAAGATTTATAAGGCCCTGTGGCCTCGGGTTCCTGTCTACTTCTTCAGCCGTAGCCCCTTGCTCTCTCCCTGCTGTACCTTTCAGTTTTGCTGATGCGGCAGGGGCACCATTGTCTCTAGGTCTTTGCATAGGCCATTCTTTGCCTGGAAATTCACTTATTTAGGGAATTTCTTTGCCCCTTCACTTCACTTACTTTTTTTTTTTTGAGAGAGTCTCTCTCTGTTGCCCAGGCTGGAGTGCAGTAGCATAATCTTGGCTCACTGCAACCTCCGCCTCTTGGGTTCAAGTGATTCTCCTGCCTCAGTCTCCCGAGTAGCTGGGATTACAGGCGTGCACCGCCATGCCTGGCTAATTTTTGTAATTTTAGTAGAAATGTGGTTTCACCCTGTTAGCCAGGCTGGTCCCAAACTCCTGACCTCAAGTGATCTGCCACCTGAGCCTCCCAAAGTGCTGGGATTACAGGCATGACCCACTGTGCCCGGCCCACTTCACTTATTCTGACCCATCCCATCCACTGTTCAGCCTTGGCTGAAATATAACTTTTTCCAGAAAGCCTTCCTTGCCACCCCAGAGGCGGCTACAACAGCTGCATCTGAGCGCATGGCCTTAGTACTCTGTACTTTCCTTTTGTAACAAGTATCACCCTGGTAACTCTTTCCCCCCTCCCCGCCCCCAACTTCTGGACTGTAAATTCCAGGAAGGCAGGAAAAAGGACGGACCATGTGCAGGGCTGTCTTGCTGTATAGCTCTAGGGGTACTACTCACCTGTGCTATGCTCCGAATGTGCCTGGCATCTAGATGGTCAATAAATACGAAGGCATGAAAAGATCAATCTGGGTTGCTCACTGAACTTGCATTTATATCAGAATACGTATACTCTACTTGTTTATCTGGTTAGATGTGTGGTTTATTTTAAAGCCAGGTAGCCGGCTATTGACAAAATAAGGTGGAAACTAGAACTTCATCTTCCATTCCACTCTCCCTTGTTCCCAGCTAAAGTCCCTGAAATTTGCATTTGCTACTCCCTCTTCCAGAAATCCTCTTTCTCCAAATATTCGCATGGCGTGCCCTCTCGCCTCCTCCATATCTTCTCAGGGAGACTCTGCCTCATGGCCCATTTAAAGTTGTAATTTCCCACCACCTCAGCAATCCTTAGCAGTTCTGCCCAGCTTTATTTGTCTCCTTACATCCTTAAAATATGGAACTTACCATGCACCAATGCACTGATTTATCTATTTTGTCTGTTGTCCATCTCCTTCCTCAGGAGGCCTGGGATTTTTGTCTGTTTTTGTTCAGGGATGTATCCCAAGCACCTATGACAATGTCTGACACATAATCATCTCTCAATAAATACATGCTAGGCTGGATGCAGTGGCTCACACCTGTAATCCCAGCACTTTGGGAGGCTGAGGTGGGCAGATCACTTGAAACCAGAAGTTCAAGACCAGCCTGGCCAATATGGCAAAACCCTGTCTCTACTAAAAATACAAAAATTAGCTGGGTGTGGTGGCTCACGCCTGTAATCCCGGCTACTTGGGAGACTGAGGCATGACAGTCGTTTGGATCCAGGAGGCAGAGGTTGCAGTGAGCTGAGATGGCACCACTGCATTCCAACCTGGTGACAGAGTGAGACTGTGTCTCCAAAATAAATAAATAAGTAAAATAAAATAAATAAATATATGCTAAATGAATAATGGCCATTTTTAAGAATGTGAAAGAGATTTTTAGGACTATCTCATATAACCTACAGAAAGATTGATTATCCAGCAATCTGAGCTCTCCATAACAAACTAAGAATATGTAAGCGTGACCTCTGAATGGACACATTAGCGATAAAAAAAAAAAATCACAAAGCTCACACATTGCACTGAAATTGCTCCATTACTAAAATCCTTCAATGAATTCATATGACTTAGAGGAAAGGCCTAACATTTGAACACAGGGGTTTTAAAATTTGAGCATGTATCAAAATCACTTGGAAGGCTTGTTAAAACACAGATTGCTGGGCCTCACCCCAGAGTTTCTGACACAGGAGGTCTGGCACGGGGCCCAAGAATTTCCACTTGTAGTAAGTTCCCAGGTGATGCTGATGCTGCTGGTCTGAGGAACACAATATGAGAGCTTCTGCTTTAAAATGACACACAAGGGCCCGCAGGAAAGACGTCTGACGATTTCTCTAACCTAAATATCCACATTCTCATCCTCACAATCTAGCCGCATACAACTACAGCACTATCCACCTTCTCCTTAACTAACTCACTGGATGAAGTGACGTTTTCTAGTCTTGAAGATATCCTGAGGCCATAGCTAAATGCTTACGGCTGCTAGGCTCTCTCTGGTACACCTTGGTACTTCTACTTCCCCTTGTTGAGTTGTATGTTTACCAAGAGTCTTTTCCATTTGTTCCCAAACCTGTTTATTCCCATTGTACCTGTTGTTAAAATGAGGAAATGTATTTAAAGATTAGATAACCTGAAGAAATCTGAGCATGAATAGAGAGGTGTTATGTTCATGAAAACTTAGTTAAATGATTTAGAATGACCCAATAAAGCAAATGGCAAAGTAACATTTTGGGGGCGGAGGGAAATGTAAAAGATTAGGGGAAACATTCACAAAAACCTAGCGATTATGGCCAGGTGCAGCAGCCCACGCCTGTAATCTCAGCACTTTGGGAGGCTGACGTGGGAGCATCACTTGAGGCCAGGAGTTTGAGAGCAGCCGGGCAAAACCCTGTCTCTACTAAAAACACAAAATTTAGCTGGGCGTTGTGGCAAGTGCCTGTAATCCCAGCTACTCCATGGCTGAGGCATGAGAATTACTTGAACCTGGGAGGTGGAGGCTGCAGTGAGCCAAGATCGTGCCACGGCACTCTAGCCTGGTTGACAGAGGGAGACTACATCTCAAAAACAAACAACAGCAATAAAAAACAAACAAACAAAAAACAAAAAACCAAAACACACCTAGAAATTATGTTCTTAAATTGTTTCTTAAGGTTTTTTAAGTTTGTACTTTGCTATCAAGAAATCAAAACTGCAAATCATAGATGCTCTCAAACTGATGCAAGAAAAACAATGAAACTCCAAACAATAGAATCTGCACTGGTAAAAAAGACCTTGGCCCCTTGGTAAAAAAAACTGGTGAATTAGTGTATATTTATATACGTTAAGTGAAAGTCAAGTAATTACGGTATATAGTTATCATTTTTCATATCTGCTTTAACCAATTTAAAAACAAAATTTTATTAATATATAATGTTTGTACATATTTATGGGGTATATGTGATATTTTGTTATGTATACAGAATGTGTATTGAACAAGATTATGTGGGGTATCCATCACCTCAAGTATTTATCATTTCTTTGTGTTGGGAACATTTCAAATGCTCTCTGCTAGCTACTTTGAAATATACAACACAGTTTTACTAACTAGTCACCTAACTTTGCTATGGAATATTAGAATTTATTCATTCTATCTAACTGTATGTTTTTACCAACCGACCAACCTCTCTTCATCTTCCCTACCCCCCAGACCCTTCCCAGCCTCTGGTAACTATCATTCTGCCTTTTACCTCCATGAAATCTTTGATTTAACTGACCAACTACCAGTTCTTGACCAGCAGTATAGAAGTTCTTTCTGTACTGACAGCTTTCTACTTAGTGTTCTTTCATGACTTGATGCCACTGCTCCTGCCCCCTTTGCCCGCAGTGCCCTTACTACCCACTTCCACCTGTTAACTTCTCTTTAGGGCTGGGTGCTGTGGCTCACACCTGTAATCCCAGCACTTCAGGAGGCTGAGGCGGGCAGATCACTTGAAGTCAGGAGTTCAAGACCAGCCTGGCTAACATGGTGAAACCCCTGCCTCTACTAAAAATACAAAACTTAGCCAGGCGTGGTGGTGGGTGCCTGTAATCCCAGCTACTTGGGAGGCTGATGCAGGAGAATTGCTTGAACCCAGGAGGCAGAGGTTGCAGTGAGCTGAGATGGCGCCACTGCACTCCAACCTGGGTGACAGGGCGAGACTCTGTCTCAAAAAACACAAACAAAAATAAAAACAAAAATTTACCCTTTTTCATTTTAAAGAATCAGTTCCATGATTGCCTCTTGTGTGAAGCCCCCTCTGACTTCCCTGGACAGTCAGGCACCTTTTCTTCCGGGTTTTTGGGGACCTTATCTGATACTAGCACAGCAGTTTTCACTTGGTATTGACTGTTTACATGTCTGCTTCCCATTCTGCCACAAGCTCCTTAAGAGCAGATACAGACAGCAGCAGAAAATGACTGCAGGCTCATAGCAGTCTGGGTCATTTAACAAAGAGGCAAAGAAGCGATCACATTGCCACAGCTTTGTACTTTACTAAAGAATGGTGCAATATGACCTGTGTAAGGCAGCATAGAATTATCAGGTATGGCAGGTACATTTTGAAAACTATCCTTAAAAATGATAGAAATTTATGTTAAATTTCTGGTTTTCAAAGGGGCATGCTTTGGTTATGTGGAAAATTTTTTTTCTTATGGATCCCTCTTCAATAATGTCAAATTAATGAAGTGTCACTCTATAGATCATACAAATTAGTAGTTTAAGCAGCTAAGTGTTGAACAGTGCACACAAGAAAGAGGCCTTAAAAATGGCTCGTATTGAAAAAAATCATAAAGTTCAATTGAAATTACGCTGTCGTAAGTAAGTGCTCTTGTAGTAATAGCAGAGGGCAAAATAAGAAAATTTATCAATCGATGAACATCTATGGAGTTCCTACTCTGTAGAAGAATAATTTTCACATGTATAATAGGATAGGTGGGACTCAAAAGCACCACCAGGCCGGGCGTGGTGGCTCACACCTGTAATTCAAGCACTTTGGGAGGCTGAGGTGGGCAGATCACGAGGTCAGGAGTTCGAGACCAGCCTGACCAACATGGTGAAGCCTCGTCTCTACTAAAAATAGAAAATTAGCCGGGCGTGGTGGTAGACGCCTATAATCCCAGCTACTCAGGAGGCTGAGGCAGGAGAATCGCTTGAACCAGGGAAGTGGAAGTTGCAGTGAGCGGAGATCACGTCACCGCACTCCAGCCTGGGCTACGGAGTGAGACTCTGTCTCAAAAAAACAAACAAACAAAAACAACAACAAAAAAAACACCACCACCAATCTGAAGAATCCTATAAGAAAATAATTCTATGTTTCTAACCAAATATAATTACAAAAAGATGACCATAACTTAAATAAAGGTAAAGCTTAATCTTATAGACAACCAAAAGTTTCACTAAATTTAAAACTATGAAAAAGAGCAATATATCCTTTAGGTGGTAACCTTCCACATTAGGAGACTGTAAATTTAAACCAAACATTCAATAATAAATATAACTTTTATTTATATAAGGCTGTAAGATTATAAAAAGCTTTCACATTGCGTATCTCATTTGATCATCTCGATAATTCTGAGTCTGTGGTGTAAGGCGAACATTTGTAATTTTACTTTAATGAGGAAGAATAAGACTCAGTAACTGAGTTTGTGATTTGCCAAAATAATAAATGGCTCCAAATGGGACTCAAATCAGGTCTTTTGACTTCAAATTCCAGTGTTTAACAGCACAAGTTCTTGTTAATCCCCCCTCCGCTTTTTTTTTTTGTTTTGAAAACAATGAAATTTTGAACCAAAGAAAAAGTATTTAAAAATTACATTTCTTCATCAAATATTTAGCTAGTGCTTGCTGTATGCCAGGATCTGGGAATTCAAAGATGAACAAGTCCATGATCGTAAGGAGTAGATAGTCATCTTTACATGATGAAGACAGTGCAGTGTGGGGTTATGGGTTCTGCAGGAGATGTTCAGGAATGAGGGAGGTAGTGGAAGGAGGATCTTCAGAAAGCCTTTACAAAGATTCAGACATATGAGCTGAATCTCAAAAGGAGGATAAGGTTTTCCTAAGCAAACAAGCCAGGGCAAGAGTAGCCCATCAGCATGAACAAAGAAGGGGCTAGAGGAAATGCCGGGTCTGGGCTCTGTGAGTTCCTGGAGTATGGCCGGGTGTTTGACATACGTAGGGAGTGATGAAGGATGAGGCTACAGGAGCAGGAAGGAGCCAGGTCAGGAAGGGCCTTTCGTACCACTCAGAGTTTGAGTTTTATTTTGAAGGTAACATGGCGTCACACTAAGCAGTGTTGAAAGAATTACCCTATGAAATTGTACTTCAAAACTAAAGTACCAAATACATGATCCAGAGTTATTAATAAATTCCTTATTTTAAAGTGTAAATATTTGAAACAGTATCTGAGACCACGTGCAATTGTTAAATACTGTCAACTAGTTGCATACAAGATTGTAGCGTTCTGTAATCCCTAGGACAGTGTTTGATTGACCTCGGACCCTCAAGAGACAGCATGGCGAGTGTGGGGTGTGCCTGGATAGGCCCCCTTTGTAGGCGGTCTTTTGAGAGTCTCACCATCGCATGGCCTCCTAGGGCATGTGAATGTTATTGTTTTGCCTACACTTTGTTCTTACTCTGTCCGAAGTTATATCTCTTTCATTTTGAGGCAATGTAGCCTTAAAAAAAGAGAAAGCCGGTTAGAAGGGCCTCTTCCCTGGGTGGAATCTTCTCCCGTGGTGTAAGGAGTCCCTAGTGGTAACGATAGCTTTTCTTCACTGAGTGTCTGCCCCGAGTCCGTAGCTTTGTATAAATTCTTCAAATAGCCCTCCAAAGCAGAAACATATATATATATATGATATATATTTATATTCCTCGTTTGCTTCCTCCATATATAGATGAGGAAGGTGAGGTGAGACTTATTTTTATTTATTCTTAATTTTGATTATTTTCTCTTTTTTTTTTGGGGGACAGAGTCTTACTCTGTTATCCAGGATGGAGTGCAGTGGTGAGATCCACTCACTGCAGCCTTGGCCTCCCGGCTCAAGCGATCCTTCCATCTCAGCCTCTGGAGTAGCTGGGACTACAGGCGTGCCCCATCATGGCCAGCTAATTTTTGCATTTTTTTGGTGGAGACGAGGTTGAGCTAATACGAGTTATGCTGAAGAGCCAGGATTTAATCCATGATTGACTCTCAAATCAGTATTTTGTTTTGGTTTTAGTTTTTCTCCCTCAATATTTCGTTGTTCCCTAGCAAAAACGCTGCTACCAGGGATGGGGCCAACCAAAGCTCTTCCTCTAGATCTTGCATACTTTTCTTTCTTATCCATTCGTGCCTCCACTTGAATGATACATCCTCAGAGAGACCTTCCCCAAGCACCTGGCTAGACATCCCAGTTTAACCTTTTTTTTTTTTTGAGATGGAGTCACACTCTGTCACCTAGGCTGCAGTGCAGTGGCGAGATCTCGGCTCACTGCAACCTCCGCCTCCCAGGTTCAAGCGATTCTCCTGCCTCGGCCTCTTGAGTAGGTGGGATTACAGGCGCGCACCACAAGGCCCAGCTAAGTTTTGTATTTTTAGTATAGATGGGATTTGACCATGTTGGCCAGGCTGGTCTCTAACTCCTGACTTCAGGTGATCCACCCACCCCAGCCTCCCAAAGTGCTGGGATTACAGGCATGAGCCACCACGCCCAACCCCCAGTTTACTTATTAAGGTCATCACTTTATTAAATAAAGCACTTTATTCCCTCTCATTACTTTGTTTCTTTCCTTTTCTTTCTTTTTTTTTTTTTTTGTTGAGACGTTGTTTCGCTCTTGTTGCCCAGGCTATGCAATGGCGCAATCTCAGCTCACCGCAACCTCCACGTCCCGGGTTCAAGCAAATCTCCTGCCTCAGCCTCCTGAGTAGCTGGGATTACAGTCATGCACCACCACGCCCAGCTAATTTTGTATTTTTAGTAGAGATGGGGTTTCTCCACGTTAGTCAGGCTGGTCTCGAACTCCTGACCTCAGGTGATCTGCCTGCCTTGGCCTCCCAAAATGCTGGGGTTATAGGAGTGAGCCACCACGCCCAGTCTCATCACTTTCTTAAATACAGTTTATTCAGTCTCTTTTGAGGTATTATCAGTATCTGAAATTATTTTGTTACATGGTTCTTATCTTTGCCGTATGACTGGAATGTAAACTCCTTCAAGATAGGTGCTCTGCCTGTCTTGTTTTCTGTTAATATCCCAGCATTGAGAAGAGTACCTAATATTTAATACATATTTGGTGCTCAATAAATATCTGTTGGCTGACTGACCTGCTGTCTCAGCAACAGCCACAAAGATGTGTTAATTGAAGGTAGGACTGTGAATTGTTTGTGACTTTATATTGTCTTGACTATAGGCCATTCAATAACCATATCACATTTGTAAACTATCTGTAATTTCTTTCCAAGCAATTACAAGGAAAAAGTTGAATAACATGTATAGAGCATTTCTAACTCTTTTCTGAACCCATACTAAATTTCACCTTCATCAGTCTTTAAAGTAACATTAGAATCGAGATAGAAAGGTAGTTCATTTTTCAAAACACAGTTTCCTTTAACGGTGGATTACAAATGGACTCAAAATGGAATGAGTTTCAGACAAATACTTTAGGCTAGTGAACAAATCATGAATAAAAGTAAGAACTGATTATTCACCAGCAAAGTTATTGCCTGACCGTGATACTTAGGTGCCCTCTAGTGTGTGTTGGTTTTTACATCGGTTCCTCACTTCACACATCATGTGATTAAGATTTTGTCATGTATTCAAAGGTGATTTTTCCAATGTATTTTAATGTACAATCAGCAGATCTATGCAAAATGGCAAAAAGACTGCAGAACAATTGACTTTAAAAATCAATAGTTCTACCCTAAGCCATTAATTACAAGCATAAAATGCAATTTAGGGAGGTGAGCAATCGGGGGTGTGAAGTTATATGGGTTACTACAAAATTTATATTATAAATGTCTCCTCTTATTTTTGTTGCTATTTTTCCATTTTAATTTTTAAAAGATAATACATAAGCATGGTTCAAAATTAAGAGATTTGAAAAGGTACACAGTAAAAAGTTGTGCTCCCGCCCATTCCCCCTCCACCTCTTGCAATTAACTACTTTTGTAGCCTTCCACAATTTCTTATGCATGCCATGCAAATACAATATATATTTTTATTCCTTTCCACTGATTTTTTGTTTTTTTGTTTTTTTTTGGAGACAAGAATCTCACTCTGTCGCCCAGGCTGGAGTGCAGTGGTGCAATCTCGGCTCACGGAAACCCTGCCTCCCGAGCTCAGGCAATTCTCATGGGCTTCCCGAGTAACTGGGATTACAGGCACCCATCACGATGCCCGGCTAATTTTTGTATTTTTTAGTAGAGACAGTGTTTCACCATGTTGGCCAGGCGGGTCTCAAACTTCTGACCTCAAGTGATCCACCGGCGTCCCAAAGTGCTGGGATTATAGGCATGAGCCACCACGCCTGGCCCCTCTCCACTTTTAACATACTGCACCTTGAATTTCTTTCTTAATAAGAAATCCTGGTAAGTTATCCCTCATAGTTCATGGAGAGTGTCCTTATTTTTTTTTAACAGCTGCAGTGTACTCTACTGTATGGATGTACCATAACTTATTTACTCCCCAAATGACAGATATTTGGGTGGTTTCCAATCTTTTGCTATTACAAATAAGGCTGAAATGAGCAATTTTGTACAGATGTAATTTCAAAACTGCACACAAATATCTAGGATAAATTCCTAGGTGCAAAATGTGTTGGGTCAAATAAAAATAATTTCAAACACTTTGATACTTATATATATACCTATATACTTGCTATGGGCCAGTCACTGATCTTAGCACTCTCTATACATTTATTTATTTATTTATTTAATTTATTTTTTTGAGATGGAGTCTTGCTCTGTAACCCAGGCTGGAGTGCAGTGGCGCAATCTCGGCTCACTGCAACCTCTGCCTCCTGGATTCAAATGATTCTCCTGCCTCGGCCTCCCGAGTAGCTGGGATTGCAGGCACACATCACCATGCTCAACTAATTTTTGTATTTTTAGTATGGACGGGTTTCACAATGTTGGCCCGACTGGTCACAAACTCCTGACTTCAAATGATCTGCCTGCTTTGGCCTCCCAAAGTGCTGAGTTTACGTGGCCTAACTCATTTATTTAATCTTCTTAATAAGCCTATGAGGAAAGTCCTATTATTGTCCTCATTTTAAAGATGAGGAAACTGAGGCACAGAGAGGTTTAGTAACTTGCAGAGGGTCAGAGAGCTAGCAGGTGGCAGTGCCAACCAACCTCGCTCCAGAGTCCATACTCTTAGCCATTATGTTTTACTTTCTCAAGGAGTATATTTGTGTTTTATGTAGACATTAACAAATTGTCCTCCGTACTGGTTATACTAATTTATTCTCTCACCAGCTTGACCGTACTTTTTTGCCCACAGGGTCATTAAACTTACAGAATTTTGATAGTTTAATTATAGTCGAAAAATGGAATCCCATTATAGTATTAATTTGCATTTCTCTAATAGGCTGAGATTGGGTAACCTCTTATATGTGTAATAGCCATATATATTAACTTTTCTTTGTTAACTTTTATTGACAAGGAAAAATACACAAAAAGTATAAATGAACAATCTGTGAATAAGCAAGGATAATAAAGAAAGCTCTGGAAATTAACAGTAATGAGAGGAACAATCTGTGAATTGTTCATTTATACTTTTTGTGTATTTTTCCCTGGAATTTGATCTTTTTCTTATTGATTTCTAGGATTTCCTGAAATCTCTACCAAAAAATACAAAAATTAGCCAGGTGTGGTGGCGGGTGCCTATAATCTCAGCTGCTCTGGAGGCTGAGGCAGGAGAATCGTTTGAACCTGGGAGGCGGAGGCTGCAGTGAGCTGAGATCACGCCACTGCACTTTAGCCTGGGCCACAGAGTGAGACCCTGTCTCAAACAAAAACCAAAACAAAACAAACCAAGTGCCTCCACGCTTGGTACCCAAGCTTCCCGCCTCCTACCCACAAATCAACTGAATAATCCTATCAGCCATGGAAAACATCAGTGCTCTGCAGATAATGACTTACACAACTCTGACTTTTAGATTTTGATAAAACCTGTGTTCTCTGTTCTAACCCCTTGCTCATCAAAGTGTGGTCCATGGACCAGCAGCCTTGCATCTCCTGGGAACTTGTTAGAAATGCACACTCTGCATCTCACTCCAGACCTACTGGATCACAATCTGTATTTTAACGAGAGTCTAAAGTGGTTCATAAGCACTTTAAATTGTGAGAAGCGAAAGATCAGTGGTTCTCAAAGTGTAGGCCTGATAGCAGCAGCAGTATCACCTGGGGCCATGCAGAAAATTCAGATCCCTGGATCCCACCCTACACCTGCTGAATCAGAAATTTGGGGGGATGAGGTCCATCAAGCTTTTTAAATAAGCCCTCCAGATGATTCTGGTGCACTCTAATGTTTAGGAACCACTGCTCTAGATCGGTGATTCTCAATCTTGGCTAAATACTAGAATCATCTGGGGAGTGTGGCGGACTCCCCATATTTAGAGTGCAGCCCAGATGAGCTGAATTGGAATTTCAGTGGTTCATCCAGGGAATCAATACTTTTTAAATTTTTCAGATGATTCCAATGTGAAAACAAGGCTGAGAACCACTGCTCTAGTCTGGAACAATGCTTCTCAAACCTGGCTTCACATTAGAAATACTCAAGGAGCTTTACAAAAAAGAAAAACTGATGCTCAGGTTCTCAGAGATTTAAATTGGTCTGAGTGAGGCAAAAAAATCACTTTTTTTTTTTTTTTTGAGATGGAGTTTCACTCTTGTTGCCCAGGCTGGAGTGCAATGGTGTGATCTCGGCTCACTGCAACCTCCACCTCCCGGGGTTCAAGCGATTCTCCTGCCTCAGCCTCCCGAGTAGCTGTGATTACAGGCATGCTCCACCGTGCCGGGCTAATTTTGTATTTTTAGTAGAGACGGGGTTTCTCCATGTTGGTCAGGCTGGTCTCAAACTCCCGACTTCGGGTGATCGGCCCGCCTCGGCCTCCCAAAGTGCTGGGATTACAGGCGTAAGCCACCGTGCCTGGCCAGATTTTTAACTCAGGAAAAATATATATTCTCCTCACTCATCTTTGAATTATACCCAGCTAGGTGACTGCTATGACATCGTCAACCTAAAGGAAGTGATTTATATAGACATTTCAAACAAACGCAAATTCTAGTTTAATGTTTCAGAAGACATTTTAAAGTAGCCACTACGTACCTGTTCTGGATGAGATTCCCCTCTTTTTTTATTGTGAAGTTGGAGATAAGAGTCCGTTTTCGGGATGGGTAATCCCAAAGTGAGCTTGTTTTTTTCCACAAAATGTTGTTTGGACTTCCTTCGCCGAGGGCTGCGTGATCCCGGCAGGAAAACCTCGTTATGTGAACTTGAGCTCTTCACGCACTGAGAAAGGCTGCTCGACTTCTCCTCCAGGACACTGTCGCTCGGCTCTAAAAACGACTTGCTGCGACGGGCACCATGCTCATAGTTTGGACTTAAAAATTCACTACCAAGTAAAGAGGCTGCACTCTGTGGACTCTCTTTCTGCTCGCCTTTTCCCCCGGAGAGTTCCGCTGGTGTCTCCTGGGAAGGGTAGAGGGGAGCCAAAGGCAGATTTTCTAAAGAGCTGTCCATGGACTCTGGCAACGCTTCCACAGACAGCAGCTGCCCTTCCTCCTTCTTACTCTTCCAGTTCGGGTCATAGCGGAGGTCTGAATATTTGTCTTCTATTGGTTGTTGCCTGCCCAAAGCAGAAGAAAAATGTCAAGTCCTTAGTTAAAATAAATTCACTCCTTATAGTCAGTTGATCATTTTATTTGAAATCAATCTCAGTCTTTCTCCTATAGTTTTCCTTTTACTATCTGTATGTTAAACACAAATCCCAGCAGGGTGCAGTGGCTCATACCTGTAATCCCAACACTTTGGGAAGCTGAGGCAGGAGGATCGCTTGAAGCAAGGAGATCAAAACCAGCCTGGGCAACACAGCGAGACTCCATCTTTACAACAAAATTTTTTTTTAAAAAAATTAGCTAACTATGGTGTCGTACCTGTAGTCCCAGCTACTCAGGAGGCTGAGGCGGGAGGATTGCTTGAGCTAAGGAGTTAGAGGCTACAGTGAGCTATAATCACGACACTGCACTCCAGCCTGGGAGACGGCGTGAGATCCTGTCTCTTAAATAAATAAGTTAATTAATAAACATAAAGACAGATCTCAGGCCCAAATTAGACCCACACACTACACATAAGGGCGAAAAGCCATAATTATCCAAGTTCATTGAAATATGGAATAAAAATGGGGGATAATTAATTTCTAAGTGTCAGAAAACAACTGAAAAACAAATGTCTATAATGTTAAACCAATAATCACTGTGGTTCAATGAATGCGATTACTTACGTACACCAACAATGACTCAGTATTTCAGCTGGTGAAGATAAAACTGTGTTTCACACTTTGGCTGGTAATACATTTCATACACTGACTAACAATGTTCTGGTCAAGGACAAGCCACATATACGACTGAGGTCCTACGATATTGTAATGGAGCTGAAAAATTCCTGTCACCTAGTGACACTGTAGCCCTTGGAATATCATAGTACAATATGTTGCTCATATGTTTGTGGTGCTGCTGGTATAAACAAACCTACTGCACTGCCAGTCCTATAAAAGTATAGCACATACAATTATATATAGCACATAATCCTTGATAATGATAATCAACAACTATGTTACTGGCTTTTATATTTACTATATGATATGGTTTGGATCTGTGTCCCCACCCAAATCTCATGTCGAACTGTAATCCCCAGTGTTGGAGGTAGGGCCTGCCTGGTGGGAGGTGACTGGATCATGAGGACGAGTTCTCATGAATGGCTTAGCACCATCCACCCTTGGTTCTGAGTAGTGAGTGAGTTATGGTGAGATCTGGTTAAGAGTGCATAGCAGCTCCCCACCCTCTCTCTTGGTCCTGCTCTGCTGTAAGAGGCCTGCTCCCCCTTTGCCTTTGCCATGATTGTAAGTTTCCTGAGGTTTCCTTAGAAGCCAAGCAGATGCCAGAATCATACTTCCTGTAGAGCCTGCAGAACTGTCAGCCAGTTAAACTTCTTTTTTTAAATAAATTACCCAGTCTCACTCAGGTATTTCTTTGTAGCAATGCAAGAACAGGTTAGTACACTATACTATACTTTTTTTTTTTGAGACAAGTCTTGCTCTATCGCTCAGGCTGGAGTGCAGTGGTGTGATCTTGGCTCACCGCAACCTCTGCCTCCCGGATTCAAGTGATTCTCATGCCTCAGTCTCCTGAGTACCTGGGATTACAAGTGTGTGTTAACACGCCTAGCTAATTTTTTTTTTTTTAATTTTTAGTAGAGGCAGGTTTTTGCCAGGTTGGCCAGGCTGATCTTGACCTCCTGTCCTCCTGTGATCCACCCACCTCAGCCTCCCAAAGTTTTGGGATTACAGGCATGAGCCACCGTGCCCAGCCACTATACTATATTTTTTTTATCATTATTTTAGAGTGCACTCCTACTTATTTTTTAAAAAGTTAACTGTGAAACAGCCTCAGGCAGGTCCTTCAGGAAGGATTCCAGAAGAAGGCCTTGTTATCCTAGGAGATGACAGCTCCATATGTGTTACAGCCCCTGAAGACCTTCCAGTGAGACATGGTATGGACATGGAAGACAGTGATATCCGATGATTCTAACCCTGTGTGGGCCTAGACTAATGTGTGTGTTTGTGTCTCAGTTTTTAACAAAAAAGTTTAAAAAGTAAGAAAAAATTTTTTAATAGGAAAAAGCTTACAGAATAAGGATATAAATAATTTTTATACTGCTGTACAATGTATTTGTGTTTTAAGCTGTGTTATTACAAAAGAGTTAAAAAGTAAAAAAAAATTAAAAGTGTGTGAAGTAAAAAAGTTACAGTAGCTAAGGTCAATTTATTAATGAAGAAATATTTAAAAAAATAAATTTAGAGGAGTCTAAGTGTACAGCGTTGCTGAAGTCCACAGTAGCTTACAGTAATGTCCTAGGCCTTGAAATTCACTCCCGCTCACGCACTGCCTCACCCAGAGAAACGTACAGTCCTACAACCTCCATTCATGGTCAGTGCCTATATATATATTTATTTTTTATTTTTTTATTTTTTTTGAGACTGAGTCTCGCTCTGTCCCCCACGCTGGAGTGCAATGGCGGGATCTCCGCTCACTGCAAGCTCCACCCCCTGGGTTCACGCCATTCTCCTGCCTCAGCCTCCCAAGTACAGGCGCCCGCCACAACGCCCTGCTAATTTTTTGTATATTTAGTAGAGACGGGGTTTCACCGTGTTAGCCAGGATGGTCTCAATCTCCTCGTGATCCACCCGCCTCCGCCTCCCAAAGTGCTAGGATTACAGGCTTGAGCCACCGTGCCTGGCCATATATATTTAAATGTACCATTTAAAAAATTTTCTGCTGTATTTTTACTGTACCTTTTCTATGTTTAGATGCACAAATACTTACTACCGTATTACAATTCCCTACAGTGCTTAGTAAAGTAACACATTGTACAAATTGTGTGTAGTAGGCTGTACTATCTAGGTTTGTGTAAGTGCACTCTATGATGTTCCCACAATGATGAAATCACCTAACCACAAATTTCTCAGACCGTACCCCTGTCATCAGGCAATGCATGACTGTATAGACATCTGGCTGTTTAGAAAGAGAACTGTGAATTGTTGCCTAGACAACGTTTGCTTCGGACTGCTCCTTTTTGGGGGAAAGCATGGTTTTATCCTGACTGCATACCTATGTAGGTTCATTCTTCTCTTCAGTGATTTTGCTTTTCGCTTCATTTTGTCTTTGTAGAGTGTATCTAATGTACTACAGAGAGATCCCCGAGGCTTCAGATCAGACCAGATCGCGGCTCACTGAAAGGTTCATGGCCTCTTGGCTGTCAGCTATGCACACGAAGTGCAGTGGATAGGTCAGAATGCACTTGACACTGCAGGAGGGGCCTATTTGAATAAAAGGTCAAGCATACCGTCCTGCCTGAGAAAAACGAACTAGCCTATCATCAGTTCACGTGACCCAAAATAAAGTCTCCCTTTTCCCCATGACAATCTCAATTTGTAAAGCACCTCCAGTCTTAACCAAAAAAAAAAAAAAAAAAAAAAAAAAGCTGGTAATATGGCATATTTAATGGCCTCTTTGATCTTCAAAAGCTAAATGGGAGAGATTTTCCTTCCTTGAGTACAGTAGATGCAACCCTCTAATCAAAAAGAAAATGTAAATCACCCAGGCTTTTTATGCTATTTGATATTCCCGTTTACAGAGGACATAATTGTATGCTGGGTAAACAAACTAATGGTCCCCCTAATGTTAATTTACTTTTCTTAATGTGGACCCAGGTTTCTTTGATTTGATGTAAAGCAAAAACTGGAGCAAAAAGCCAAAACTGTCACGCCTTGCTGAATTGTCATTTTAAATTTTTTAGTTCACATATTATGATGAGGAACTTCTTGAAATAAGTGGCACCTCCTTTTCCAACAAGAGAAGAGAGATGCTCTTCTTCTTCAGCAAAATGGGAATGGTCCACATTTGTCAGAAAATGGGACGCCCAAAACCTCCCTGCACTGCAGGGTCACCTACCTTTGGGGCTTTGATGGGGAGGTTTCCCCCAAGTGATGTACTGTCCTAGGAACTCACAGTATTTCCTGTCCCTGCCTTTCACTTGACCCTTAAGCATCATGGGGCAGGGATATGGGACATGGGTGGTCCAGCAGTGTCCGGCAGGGCACAGACCTGGGGCTCAGTTTCTCCATCTGTCACTAACTGTTCTGCACTGGTTGGCAAATCAGTCATCTCTGATTCAGTTTTTCTCATCTATAAATCGGGATAAATTCTATTGGTTTTATTTCTCAGGACTGAATGAGGATCAACATGAGAGAGTGTGTCTTAAAGTGCTCTGTGTTTGTGCTTACTTAATTTTTCACTGTGGTAATCTTGTCTCCTCACTAGACAAATTCCCAGGCAGCGGGGACTGCAGGTGATCTTTTGTTTGCTAACTTCTGCCCTAGTACACTGCACTGTGCTATGGACAGAAGAGTCAATAAATACTTCTTGAATAAATAACTCCTTTTCTAAAAATATTCTAGTCAACACAAATACAGCATAAATATTTATTTTTAAAAATCAATAGTAATAAATTAGAATCTAAACATGTAAAGGCTTCTTGCATTAGACCAAATTAGGGAATGATTTTTAGGGCTTATCTGGTACTGAATTAAACATAGGTTTCAACTGTGGTTGTTTTGGTGGGGAAGAAAGTTCAATTATTATCTTCAAGTAAATACAGATTTTTTTTTGTAAAGAAAGGTGCTATTTTCCCATATTTATGCTGTGCTGAAAGAAAAAAACTGAATTTAACTTTCTTTTTTTTTTTTTTAAAGAGGAAAGAAGAATATAATTTATTACCTACTTACCTTAAATTATTTTACTCAATTCTTATATATAATTGACAATTTCGTTAGTTACAGCTTACTGATAAGTAACATAGTTTAGAGTGAATCAATACCTTAACCAAAGTCATACAGCTCTTAATTAGTAAAACCAGTATTCAATTCTAACATTGAGTGTCTCCTAAATCTATGCTTTATCCAGAATGAAATCCAGTTTGTAATTATTAGAAAATCAAAATTTAACCTTGAAAACATAACTAAAAGCTTAATAAAACACAAAGAATACAATACTTAATATAATAAAAAAATGTAATCTATATCTACTAATAAAAATGTAATCTATATCTACTAATAAAAAATGTAATCTATATCTACTAATTCTTTTGTCTATACATTAATACATACACCAAATTTTAATCGATTACCTTTTTTTTTTGTTTGTTTGTTTTTGTTTTTGTTTTTTTCATCAAATTTTTTTTTTTTATTATACTTTAGGGTTTTAGGGTACATGTGCACAATGTGCAGCTTTGTTACATATGTATCCATGTGCCATGTTGATTTCCTGCACCCATTAACTCATCATTTAGCATTAGGTGTATCTCCTAATGCTGTCCCTCCCCCTTCCCCCCACCCCACAACAGTGTGATGTTCCCCTTCCTGTGTCCATGAGTTCTCATTGTTCAATTCCCACCTATGAGTGAGAACATGCGGTGTTTGGTTTTTTGTCCTTGCGATAGTTTACTGAGAATGATGTTTTCCAGTTTCATCCATGTCCCTACAAAGGACACGAACTCATCATTTTTTATGGCTGCATAGTATTCCATGGTGTATATGTGCCACATTTTCTTAATCCAGTCTATCATTGTTGGACATTTGGGTTGGTTCCAACTCTTTGCTATTGTGAATAGTGCTGCAATAAACATACGTGTGCATGTGTCTTTATAGCAGCATGATTTATAGTCCTTTGGGTATATACCCAGTAATGGGATGGCTGGGTCAAATGGTATTTCTAGTTCGAGATCCCTGAGGAATCGCCACACTGACTTCCACAATGGTTGAACTAGTTTACAGTCCCACCAACAGTGTAAAAGTGTTCCTATTTCTCCACATCCTCTCCAGCACCTGTTGTTTCCTGATTTTTTAATGATGGCCATTCTAACTGGTGTGAGATGGTATCTCACTGTGGTTTTGATTTGCATTTCTCTGATGGCCAGTGATGATGAGCATTTCTTCATGTGTTTTTTGGCTGCATAAATGTCTTCTTTTGAGAAGTGTCTGTTCATGTCCTCTGCCCACTTTTTGATGGGGTTGTTTGTTTTTTTCTTGTAAATTTGTTTGAGTTCATTGTAGATTCTGGATATTAGCCCTTTGTCAGATGAGTAGGTTGCAAAAATTTTCTCCCATTCTGTAGGTTGCCTGTTCACTCTGATGATAGTTTCTTTTGCTGTGCAGAAGCTCTTTAGTTTAATGAGATCCCATTTGTCGATTTTGGCTTTTGTTGCCATTGCTTTTGGTGTTTTAGACATGAAGTCCTTGCCCACGCCTATGTCCTGAATGGTATTGCCTAGGTTTTCTTGTAGGATTTTAATGGTTTTAGGTCTAACACATAAGTCTTTAATCCATCTTGAATTAATTTTTGTATAAGGTGTAAGGAAGGGATCCAGTTTCAGCTTTCTACATATGGCTAGCCAGTTTTCCCAGCACCATTTATTAAATAGGGAATCCTTTGCCCATTTCTTGTTTTTGTCAGGTTTGTCAAAGATCAGATCTAGGGATTTTCTTTCCTTTGAAGATGGATTCATCTGTTTGGCTCTTTTTGTCTGTTGTTGGTGTGCAGAATGTTGTGTTTTTGGACTTTGCTGAAGTTGCTAATCAGCTTAAGGAGATTTTGGGCTGAGACAATGGGGTTTTCTAGATATACAATCATGTCATCTGCAAACAGGGACAATTTGACTTCCTCTTTTCCTAGTTGAATACCCTTTATTTCCTTCTCCTGCCTGATTGCTCTGGCCAGAACTTCCAGCACTATGTTGAATAGGAGCGGTGAGAGAGGGCATCCCTGTCTTGTGCCAGTTTTCAGAGGGAATGCTTCCAGTTTTTGCCCATTCAGTATGATATCGGCTGTGGGTTTGTCATAGATAGCTCTTATTATTTTGAGATACGTCCCATCAATACCTAATTTATTGAGAGTTTTTAGCATGAAGGGTTGTTGAATTTTGTCAAAGGCCTTTTCTGCATCTATTGAGATAATCATGTGGTTTTTGTCTTTGGTTCTGTTTATATGCTGGATTACATTTATTGATTTGCGTGTGTTGAACCAGCCTTGCATCCCAGGGATGAAGCCCACTTGATCATGGTGGATAAGCTTTTTGATGTGCTGCTGGATTCGGTTTGCCAGTATTTTATTGAGGATTTTTGCATCAATGTTCATCAAGGATATTGGTCTGAAATTCTCTTTTTTGGTTATGTCTCTGCCAGGTTTTGGTATCAGGATGATGCTGGCTTCATAAAATGTGTTAGGGAGGATTCCCTCTTTTTCTATCGATTGGAATAGTTTCAGAAGGAATGGTACCAGTTCCTCCTTGTACCTCTGGTAGAATTCAGCTGTGAATCCATCAGGTCCTGGACTCTTTTTGGTTGGTAAGCTATTGATTATTGCCACAATTTCAGAACCTGTTATTGGTCTATTCAGAGATTCAACTTCTTCCTGGTTTAGTCTTGGGAGGGTGTATTTGTCGAGGAATTTATCCATTTCTTCTAGATTTTCTAGTTTATTTGCATAGAGGTGTTTGTAGTATTCTCTGATGGTAGATTGTATTTCTGTGGGATCGGTGGTGATATCCCCTTTTTCATTTTTTATTGCATCTATTTGATTCTTCTCTCTTTTCTTCTTTATTAGTCTTGCTAGTGGTCTATCAATTTTGTTGATCTTTTCAAAAAACCAGCTCCTGGATTCATTAATTTTTTGAAGGGTTTTTTGTGTCTCTATTTCCTTCAGTTCTGCTCTGATTTTAGTTATTTCTAGCCTTCTGCTAGCTTTTGAATGTGTTTGCTCTTGCTTTTCTAGTTCTTTTAATTGTGATGTTAGGGTGTCAATTTTGGATCTTTCCTGCTTTCTCTTGTGGGCATTTAGTGCTATAAATTTCCCTCTACACACTGCTTTGAATGTGTCCCAGAGATTCTGGTATGTTGTGTCTTTGTTCTCGTTGGTTTCAAAGAACATCTTTATTTCTGCTTTCATTTCATTATGTACCCAATAGTCATTCAGGAGCAGGTTGTTCAGTTTCCATGTAGTTGAGCGGTTTTGAGTGAGTTTCTTAATCCTGAGTTCTAGTTTGATTGCACTGTGGTCTGAGAGACAGTTTGTTATAATTTCTGTTCTTTTACATTTGCTGAGGAGAGCTTTACTTCCAACTATGTGGTCAATTTTGGAATAGGTGTGGTGTGGTGCTGAAAAAAATGTATATTCTGTTGACTTGGGGTGGAGAGTTCTGTAGATGTCTATTAGGTCCACTTTATGTAGAGCTGAGTTCAATTCCTGGATATCCTTGTTAACTTTCTGTCTCGTTGATCTGTCTAATGCTGACAGTGGGGTGTTAAAATCTCCCATTATTATTGTGTGGGAGTTTAAGTCCCTTTGTAGGTCACTGAGGACTTGCTTTATGAATCTGGGTGCTCCTGTGTTGGGTGCATATATATTTAGGATAGTTAGCTCTTCTTGTTGAATTGATCCCTTTACCATTATGTAATGGCCTTCTTTGTCTCTTTTGATCTTTGTTGGTTTAAAGTCTATTTTATCAGAGACTAGAATTGCAACCCCTGCCTTTTTTTGTTTTCCAGTTGCTTGATAGATCTTCCTCCATCCCTTTATTTTGAGTCTATGTGTGTCTCTGCACGTGAGATGGGTTTCCTGAATACAGCACACTGATGGGTCCTGACTCCTTATCCAGTTTGCCAGTCTGTGTCTTTTGATTGGAGCATTTAGCCCATTTACATTTAACGTTAATATTGTTATGTGTGAATCTGATCCTGTCATTATGATGTTAGTTGGTTATTTTGCTCGTTAGTTGCTATTGTTTCTTCCTAGCCTTGATGGTCTTTACAATTTGGCATGTTTTTGCAGGGGCTGGTACCAGTTGTTCCTTTCCATGTTTAGTGCTTCCTTCAGGAGCTCTTTTAGGGCAGGCCTGGTGGTGACAAAATCACTCAGCGTTTGCTTGTCTGTAAAGTATTTTATTTCTCCTTCACTTATGAAGCTTAGTTTGGCGGGATAGCAAATTCTGGGCTGAAAATTCTTTTCTTTAAGAATGTTGAATATCGGCCCCCACTCTCTTCTGGCTTGTAGAGTTTCTGCTGAGAGATCAGCTGTTAGTCTGATGGGCTTCCCTTTGTGGGTAACCCGACCTTTCTCTCTGGCTGCCCTTAACATTTTTTCCTTCATTTCAACTTTGGTGAATCTGACAATTATGTGTCTTGGAGTTGCCCTTCTCGTGGAGTATCTTTGTGGCGTTCTCTGTATTTCCTGAATCTGAATGTTGGCCTGCCTTGCTAGATTGGGGAAGTTCTCCTGGATAATATCTTGCAGAGTGTTTTCCAACTTGGTTCCATTCTCCCCATCATTTTCAGGTACACCAATCAGACGTAGGTTTGGTCTTTTCACATAGTCCCAAATTTCTTGGAGGCTTTGTTCATTTCTTTTTATTCTTTTTTCTCTAAACTTCCCTTCTCTCTTCATTTCATTCATTTCATCTTCCATCAGCGATACCCTTTCTTCCAGTTGATCGCATCTGCTACTGAGTCTTCTGCAATCTTCGTGTAGTTCTCGAAACGTGGCTTTCAGCTCCATCAGCTCCTTTAAGCCCTTCTCTCCATTGGTTATTCTAGTTATCCATTCTTCTAATATTTTTTCAAAGCTTTTAACTTCTTTGCTATTGTTTTGAATTTCCTCTCGTAGCTCAGAGTAGTTTGATCGTCTGAAGCCTTCTTCTCTCAACTCATCAAAGTCATCCTCCATCCAGCTTTGTTCCGTTGCTGGTGAGGAACTGCGTTCCTTTGGAGGAGGAGAGGTGCTCTGTTTTTTAGAGTTTCCAGTTTTTTTGCTCTGTTTTTTCCCCATCTTTGTGGTTTTATCTACTTTTTTGTCTTTGATGATGGTGATGTACAGATGGGTTTTTGGTGTGGATGTCCTTTCTGTTTGTTAGTTTTCCTTCTACCAGACAGGACCCTCAGCTGCAGGTCTGTTGGAGTTTACTAGAGGTCCACTCCAGACCCTGTTTGGCTGGGTGTCAGCAGCAGTGGCTGCAGAACAGCGGATTTTCGTGAGACCACAAATTCAGCTGTCTGATAGTTCGTCTGAAAGTTTTGTCTCAGAGGAGTACCCGGTTGAATGAGGTGTCAGTCTGTCCCTACTTGGGGGGTGCCTCCCAGTTAGGCTGCTCAGGGGTGAGGGACCCACTTTAGGAGGCAGTCTGTCCGTTCTCAGATCTCCAGCTGCGTGCTGGGAGAACCACTACTCTCTTCAAAGCTGTCAGTCAGACAGGGACCTTTAAGTCTGTGGAGGTTCTTGCTGAGTTTTTGTTTGTCTGTGCCCTGCCCCCAGAGGTGGAGCCTACAGAGGCAGACAGGCCTCCTTGAGCTGTGGTGGGCTCCACCCAGTTCGAGCTTCCTGGCTGCTTTGTTTACCTAAGCAAGCCTGGGCAATGGCGGGCGCCCCTCCCCCAGCCTCGCTGCCGCCTTGCAGCTTGATCTCAGACTGCTGTGCTAGCAATCAGCGAGACTCCGTGGGCACAGGACCCTCCGAGCCAGGTGCGGGACACAATCTCCTAGTGTGCCGTTTTCCAGGCCCGTTGGAAAAGCGCAGTATTGGGGTGGGACTGACCCGATATTCCAGGTGCCGTCTGTTTCCCCTTTCTTTGACTAGGAAAGGGAACTCCCTGACCCCTTGCGCTTCCCGAGTGAGGCAATGCCTCGCCCTGCTTCGGCTCGCGCACAGTGCGCTTCACCGACTGTCCTGCACCCACTGTTAGGCACTCCCTAGTGAGATGAAACCAGTACCTCAAGCAGAAATGCAGAAATCACCCGTCTTCTGTGTCGCTGGGGCTGGGAGCTGGAGACCGGAGCTGTTCCTATTCGGCCATCTTGGCTCCACCTCGAATTTAACTTTCTTAATTCATTTGCTCATTCATTGATTCAGTAGGCATTTATTTATCGAGCCCTTACGAAGCTACAGGAATAGTGGTAGATGGTGAAGCAGTGGATGCACAGCCTAGTAGGGGATACAGACCGGGAAACAGTAATTGACACTTTGGAGTGATGTGTGCTCTGATGAGGAGCACCAGGCCATCGGGACACAGAGGGACATCCAGTCCTATCTTGGGAGGTCAGGGAAAGCCTTCTGGAGGAAGTGCCGGCGTAGCTCAGAGCTAAGGCTGAGAAGGGCAGGAAGTCTATGCCAGGCTGAGGGAACAGTATGTAAAAACAAGTGGAGGCAGAGACAATGTGGTGCTTTCATAGAACAAATTCTGTGTGGACAAAACGGAGGGTGAGAGGAGGGCAGGTCGAGGAGCACAGCTCAAGGGTAAGCAAAGGTCAGATCTCGAGGGACGTTGCAAACTCTTGAAGCAGCTCGGGCTTAATAAAGTAAACCAGACAGTTAATTAGCAAAGATTTTAGTAAGATGTAAATACATTTGGACAGCCAAAGTGAGGAGTTTCTGGAAGGGATTATCTACAGAGGCTATGAAGTCCTTTTTGGAAAGCTTAGAACAGGTAATCCTCTACTTTGTACTGTTTAGAGCAGGGCTGGCCACCTTTCACAGGTGACAACACTGGGGATCACTGTTCTGCTACTCACTCAGGAGCGGGATGTGGAAAGGGAGCACGTGTTACTGTTTGATGATCTAGGGAATGTTTGCTGTGAGTCTTCAGTTTTTTTTCCTTGGAACAATGTTAAGGGAAGTACTATTATTACCCCCATTTAACAGACGAGGAAACTGAGGCTTAGAGGGCTTATGTACATCTCCCAAGGTCACAGAGCCGGGCAGTCTGCTCTGGATCGGGCTCCTGCACATCATGTTGCATTGTATCCTGCAGCTATTCCCATAGGTGACAGTGAAGAAAGTGGGTTGCAGTGTCTGCCTTATGTGAATCAGCGAATGGATCAGCCAGTCAACAGATAAGCATGGAGCACCTCCCTACATACAGGCAGAATCTTAGGCACAGAAGACACAGCAGCATCTTATCCTGCTGGATCTTATCCTTCAATGAGGACAGGCTTTATGCACCAACTGTAATACAGTAATCAACTAATGAATTCGATGTGTAAAGAAATACAGGACGTTATGGGTATTTAAAACAGGAGGATGTGACTTATCACAAAAATATGTTAGCCTCTTATTTCCACATTCAATTGTTAGATGATATGGCAAAGTCCATTCCAACTCCACTGTCCCATGATCCTATGATAGATTCATGAAAGAATCAGTAACTGAGTAATGCCCACTATTTTTAAAAATTAGGTAGTCTTCAGTTTAAGGAAACAGATTTCCTGGTTTCCATCTCTGCAGTTATGCTAAGAAAACTGGTGCACTCATACTGGTCATGGTATTTAACCAGCATCAGCTGATAAGGGCATAGTTTCTACAGTCATGACTATAGACCTCCTTCCATCATATGTAATATTGTGGTGCTTTGTTTCTCTGTATGATAATATGGATTATTTTGGTTCTGAGAAATGGTACAGCAGAGCCTCTAAGAACAAAGGTCCTAGACTACCTGCATTCATTTCCTGGTGCCACCAGATTATGTGAATGTGGGCAAGTTATTTAACTTCTGTGTTTCAGTTTCCTCATCAATAAAATGGGGATAATAATAGTACTGGCCAGGTGTGGTAGCTCATGCTTGTAGTCCCAGAATTTTGAGAGGTCCAGGCAAGGGGATCACTTGAGGCCAAGAGTTTGAGAGCAGCCTGAGCAACACAGAGAAACCCCCCGTCTCTACAAAAAACAAAACAAAACCAATCAGCCAGGTACTGTGGCATGTGCCTGTAGTCTCAGCTACTCAGGAGGCTGGGGCAGGAGGTTGGCTTAGCCCAGGAGGTCGAACCTTCAGTGAGCCATGACTGTGCCACTGCACTCCAGCTTGGGCAACACAGCGACACCCTGTCTCAATAAAAATAAATAAGTTAAAAAAAAAATAGTACCTACCTAATAGTGTTATTGAGAGGACTATGCGAATTAATACATCTAAATTCAGCCAGGTGTGATGGCTCACGCCTGTAATCCCAGCACTTTGGGAGGCTGAGGCGGGTGGATTACGACGAGGTCAGGAGTTTGAGATCAGCATGGCCAACATGGTGAAACCCTGTCTCTACTAAAAATGCAAAAATTAGCCAGGCGTGGTGGCACGTGCCTGTAATCCCAGCTACTCAGGAGGCTGAGGTAGGAGAATCGCTTGAGCCCGGGAGGCAGAGGGTGCAGTGCGCCGAGATCATGCCATTGCACTCCAGCCTGGGCAACAGAGCGAGACTCTCTCAAAAAACAAACAAACAAACAAACAGAAAACCATCTAAATGCATAGAACTGTGTCCCTGGCACACAGTAAGGGATCCATGAGGACTAGCTGTGGAAGCACGTGTCAGGAAGCTCCAGCACTAGCCTTGCTTGCTGTGCGTCACATTCAGTCCCCGTGATATAACACCGTTGTTGTGTATTATCCTTCTGGTGATGGATCTCAAGGGATTCTTCTCTCCCCAGGGCTTAACTTATTTCCAGGGCACAAAGTTGTCTTGTGATACACTAAGTGGTTCCCTAATGGCCTGAAAGAATTAACACCCATCTTTAAAAATCCAGTTTTTAATCACGACTTAGGTACGGTGGAGAATGGCCAAACCACAATTTAGGGAATGGGATTAAAAAACCTAAGTACTTTCACATAATGAAACATTTTAACAATTGCTGAAAGATGATGAATAAGGTAAAACTCCAAGAATTAAATTATTTTAGACCTTCTGAAAAAGCTGTAATTTCTAGCCTCAGCAAATTTCCTCCTTTTTTTTTTTTTTTTTTTTTTTTTTTTGTGAGACAGAGTCTTACTCTGTCGCCCAGGCTGGAGTGCAGTTGTGCGATCTCAGCTCACTGCAACCTCAGCCGCCTGGGTTCAAGCCAAATTTCCATTCTTAAATGGCTGTAGAACCAATATCACCCACTAAAGAAAAGATTGATGTTTTGAGTGGAACCTAGAAAATACAAAGGGTTTAGAAACACGCCAGAGTAAATGAGTTGCTCTGGCTGAGAAAAATGTTTTTGAATCAGAGAAACTCTAAGAATGTGTATGTATAAGGGTAGAGCCTGAAGACGTGGCTCTTATAAGAGTTTGAATTATGTTGCACCATCTACACCTGAAAAGACTATCTTAAAACATCCCCTTTCTCCCCTTTCTGGATGGAAACCATATGTAGAGACAAATAGGAGGTTATGTTTTGCAAAATCATGAGCCTGGAAAGCTGTAATACTTCACAGAAACAAATCTAATGGTCAAAATAGAACATGATACTGAAGAACCCCATTGTACTGAGCTTGTGTGCTTGGAAGCTCCATTGTGTTTTGTGGTCCAGGTCAACACACTGGGACAAAATGAGTGTGAAGTGCCCTTTCATTAGTCATCATCTGCACACAAAACATGCACCTCTTTTCCTCCCCATTTGATAGAAAGGTTACACAGAAAATGAGTACACAACTCTTTTGTCACTGTTCAGACAGCAGATGCAGGGTCTGCTCTTCAGATGCCTAGGTTAGAAACGGAGGCAGAGAGGAAGGGAGTGGGGGACGGTTTCACATGCATATGCCATGATATTTGCTGGCTTTAATGGACCATATTTGAGTACTTACTGTGATAACTTCAAACCAAATAAAATAAAGTCTCCATTTAATGAAGAGCTTCATATTCAATATTGTATTCAATCAAAAAATTACTAAAATTAGAGCATGTTTCTAGTACAATTAACATCCTTTGCACTCACAATAAAATATTCAATAACTGGCCATTTTGCCTTTTGAGGAGGTGAATAAAAGCATTGCTATTAATCATTTAGCTGTTATTTATTTGTCACTTAATTTTAAGTAGGCAGTTAAATTGAAACTGCACATGTTATTATTGATTTAGGTTTAATTTAATCCTTTTAAACAGAATAATTATTCCCAATTTATATGCCATTAAATCTTTTATGCATATGAACAGCAAATTCAATTTTTGTTTAAGTGTAAAGTTTTTAATGCTTCTTTAAGGAACTATAAAACTGATCATTGTTTCCAAGGATTTCTGAATTCTATGCTCACCTTAATCTTCTTATCAATAGCTTTTAAGTAAATAAAATGAAATAAATCCAAAAGATTAAAAATTCGCTTCTGTAAATATGAAATAAAACAGTTCCATAAATATGCTGAAATGCTTTGTGAAGGTTATTTGCAATCCAGAAAATTTTATTTAATGCAGGCATTTATTTTGCTAAAAATTTAAGCATTTTAATAGAAAAAAGGATGCTTTAATGAAATGAAGGTCAAAGACTGTCTATAGGAACACACTAAAGAGGCTGGATTGTTATTTAGTAAATTTTATTTATAAAAATACATAATTTGGATAATTCCAACCAAAGTCCTTTTTTTTTTCTTTGATAACAGACTTGTGACTGCAAAATACCAGATATTTCTCCTGGGTTCCTAATAGTACCAGTCTTGATTCAAGAACAATCTGTGAGTTAAATGAAAAATGTCTAAAGAAGACATGTTTGTAATTGCAATGTAAAATTCTAGTACCTCACTTCTATTAAGATTATGTCATGTGAAAGCAAGGCTGCATCTTCACAAGGGAAATGCTGTATGATACAGTATTTAGAAACATAATTCCTCTCATTCAATGACAGCTTACAGTGCTAATGCCAGACATTTTCCAAGGAAGGCTCGAGTGTTTTTTTCATTCTCCAAAATAATAGCTAAGAGACAGAGACCTAGATTTATAAAATGTGCATGTGCTTACACTTTCTTTAGGTAGAGTTTCTTCTTCTTCTTCTTTTATGTGGCTTTTTGTTTTTGTTTTTGTTTTGTTTTTTGAGATAGAGTCTTGCTCTGTCCCCAGGCTAGAGTGCAATGGCGTGATCTTGGCTCACTGCAACTTCCGCCTCCTGGGTTCAAGCGATTCCTGTGCCTAAGCCTCCTGAATAGCTGGGATTACATGCCCGGCTAATTTTTGTATTTTTAGTGGAGATGGGGTTTCACTATGTTGGCCAGGCTGGTCTCGAACTCCTGACCTCAAATGATCCGCCCGCCTCAGCCTCCCAAAGTGCTGGGATTATAAACGTAAGCCACCACGCCTGGCCAAGTTTCTTATATTTTAAATGCCAGATTTAGCAGCATTAAAATTGCAAGGCAGCTGTGATATCATAAGGAGGCAATGGAGTGGTCTTGACACCTGGGTTCTAGTCCAAGCACTAACCAGCCATGTGAGCTTGGGCAAGTCTTTCCACCACTCTAGGTCTTGGGTTCCCCCTCTGTACAATAAATAAAGGGAATGGGCTGACCTTTGAGAGCCCTAACAGCTCTAATAATCCATTACTTTATTAGTTGGATTGGGCCTATCAGGCAAAACCTAGCAATATATGGAAGTGTTGGGAAAATCATTTATTTTTAATTCCATATGTTAAAAAATTATATTAAAGTTTTCTATATTTTCAAACTTGTCAGGGAGTAGAAATAAATGAAGAGGCAAAGTTCATGAATTAAAGCATCCCTTTAGTAATTTCGTTACAATCTTCTTGATCCTCTTGATAAACTCACAGCGTTGTAGGTCATTTAAATTTAAATAAATCACAGTTTATGAGGTTTTGAACTCACTATGTATGTACTTATTTTAACACAATAATGCATCCCAGTTTTGAAATAACCTAGAAAGGAACTAGTGGTTGTCTCCGGGGGCAACAAGCCTCAGGAGTCACCAAGGCGTTAGCATTTCTGGCGGGGACTCAGCCTTTAATAGCTACAATTCATGCCCATGCACACCCTTTACTTCCCTCTATGACTGCTCATCTGTTACGATGGCACCATGCCTGCTCTGAGGAGTGTGTCGGGGTTTAACTAAAGCATAGTTTGTGAGTAAATGAATGAACAGAAAACAGAAATGACTAATACCTGCAACAAAAAGTCACTCCTCTGATATAACTATTCCCATGTGATCAGAAATAAATAAATAAATGCTAGTAGCTACTCCCAGAATACTGCATGAAAACCTCTAGAACATGGCAGGTGGTGTAATGTATTGGAAGAGGTTGGCAAAACAATGGCCTTAAATTGAAAATCTAATAAAAGGCAACAGAAAACAACATGGATGAATGTTGCTAGAAAGCAATGGGAATGAAAGTTGACTCCTGAAAGCTCCTAGAATGTTCTCAATAGTCCTGGCATATTAGACCTAACTTCAGATGCTTCTTTAATCTCCTAACCAGTACGAAAAAAATATCTACACCACCTATGGAGAGACAGTAGTCTAGTCTCAGCCTAAATATTCCAGATGCATTCTACAAAACAGCCTGGGAAATTTGGGGGAAATGAAAATCCTGAGTTTTGGTCTTCCCTAAGTCTTTCTCTACCTGTGGTCTCTTTTGGTTATACAGTGCCACTCTTCAAGCCCTAGAAGTCATCATTCAATACTTCACCTGACTCTCGTATTATTAATCAGAAACAACACACATGAATGCATCTGAAAGAAACAATTATATACAAAAATAAAAATGCAGATTATTGGCCAGGCGCGGTGGCTCACGCCTGTAATCCCAGCACTTTGGGAGGCCGAGGTGGGCAGATCACGAGGTCAGAAGATCAAGACCATCCTGGATAACACAGTCAAACCCTGTCTCTACTAAAAATACAAAAAATTAGCCAGGTGTGGTGGCACGCGCCTGTAGTCCCAGTTAGGAGGCTGAGGCAGGAGAATCGCCTGAACCCAGGAGGCGGAGGTTGCAGTGAGCCAAGATCGCCCCACTGCACTCCAGCCTGGGCGACAATGCGAGACTCCATCTCAAAAAAAAAAAAAAAAAAAAAAAATGCAGATTATTACGAGTCGCTTTTTTTAACTTTCAGACAATTCTGGATACTCAATTTAACTAGTAATTCCTCATGTGCCTATCTCTCTCCTATTAATTTATAATACAAGGTGGTTTCTTAGGCAGAATATGGGCCCTTTTGTGGAGGCTATGGTCCGAGGTGATCAGACAGGAAAGCACTGCAGACCTCACTGCATGAAAACATTTGTTTCCCAGGACAAGTGCTGAAGAATAATGGCTACTATGACCTCCCAGCCCAAAGGAAAATATAATTCATGTCTATCTACTCTGAGGTCACAGTATCCTCTAAAAATATTTATTACTTTCCTAAAGTTTATCATTTTACATGCATATTTACTCTGGCCTCAGTTTAATCTATATTGAAATTGTCATAGTTTTAATTTTTACTAGATGGTGAAATAGAATCCTTTATCAGCTCAATCCTTGATTACCTATCTAAATACTTGTAATTAGTGGCTCAGGCCTTGGCGTTTGGAGAGAGGTCAATTTAATTTCCGGCTCTACTATCTAGTAATTACGTATACCTATACAGCTCTCACATCTGCAGTCCCTTATCTGCAAAATGGGGATAATAATGCCTATCCAAGAGGCTCTTGTAAGGATAAATGAGACTGTATATATAAAGCAAAAAGTTTTACAAATGGTAGCTAATTATATAAATATTCCTGTTAACAAGACCTTATTAAACACACATAAAGTACTGTATGGCTGCTCTCTGATTTTTTTTTTTTTAATATACAAGGTTTCAGAAGTCCCCAGGACTGAAGAGGTTGTTTCTAATGCTCTAGGAATTACACAGATCTCTTTCTTCGTGAGTGCTGAGTGTCGTAAGGCCAGTTCTGGAGTGGGGTTTAAGGATTATCACGTGAAGATCCCCTCTCCACTCTTCATTTATTCACTACAGTCAATGCTGCTCCAAATTCCATTAAGTAAAAGGTTTTCTCTCATCCATATACATTGAACTATGGCTTGACTTTGGTCAGATACAAGGGAATAATTGATTTGAGGAGGTTCTAGTAACATCAAAACACAAGTTTAGGACTCAAGTGATTTGTCAGGCAGCTTTTAAAATTATTGATTATAAAAGCAAGAAGAAAGAAATTTTCCTTGGTTTTAAGGCAAGCTTTGACAGTTTTTTTTTTGAACTACAATTCCCAGAATGCCATCTACTTTACAGAAATAAAAGCCTACTTGAATTTCATATTGAGAGTCTGAGATCAATTTCCTTGTCTATTTCATGGCTCATAAACTACTCAGATCCAAGCAAGAGTGTGCCTAGCAGAGGCTTCGAAGACTAACATGAGGCAGGGAAAGGGACCAGTAATGAAACGCTCACCTGAATAATATTTTCGAGGTATTATTTGCCCAAATGCTTCAGTTCTGTTTTCCTTTTTACTGGAGAACTGGTTATCCTAATTTCAGTGTATGAAGCACTATATAGCCAAACAATGACTAGGGCTATAACCTATTCTAACCCTAGGGTTTACAGTTCATCATTAAAAATGTCCAAGGCAAATCAATCTGAGGAAAACAGCATTATTTGAGGATCTCTGAATGAGAAAACCAAGAATCTAACCATAATTTTGATTTTTGTAAGCATTATTCTTTATTTTGAAATATATTAGATTGTATTTAAACTGTCCTTTGGTAAGAACAAGCATTAAAGTCAGGTCCCTGAGCACTGGACAAAAGGAGAAAAAAACCCAACAATTGGGGAAATGAGGTCACTTAATGGATCCTTACCTTGGTTTCTTCATCTTAAAAATGCAGACAAAAATACCTATCCATTGCAAGAGATTTTTGCTTTCCAGTGGCCCCATTTCTATAACTAAAACTACTCCCATTTATTACCTAGGAGACTATAAATCTCTTAGAACCAGGATAAAAACAGGGTTTGGAGCCATGGAGTCAGACTGCGTGAGTTTTCTGCTCCACCACTCACTAGATGCAATGAATGGGTATAATATAAACTTTTAAAGCTTCATTTGCAACCTTCAAAATGGGATCATGATAGTATCTACCAGGGTTGCAATAAAGATTAAATGAGTTAATACATGTAAAGTGTTTAGCACAGAAATGGGCTCATGATAAGCATTCTATAAATGCTAGCTGTTGTTATAGGAACCCTAATCTTTGGCTTCTCTTGTTCCTTCAATCCTCATATCTAATCTGTCACCAAACCCTGTCAATTCTTTCATTTATGTATATATAATTTCAGTTAAAGTTTTGTTGGAAAAAAAAAAACTGGGGCCGGGGGTGGTGGTTTGCGCCTGTAATCCTAGCACTTTGGGAGGCCAAGGTACACAGATTTCCTGAGCTCAGGAGTTCAAGGACAGCCTGGGCAATGTGGTAAGACCCCATCTCTACTAAAAGTAGAAAAAGTTAGCCGGGCGTTGTGGCGCATGCTACTCGGGAGGCTGAAGCGTGAGAATCGTTTGAACCTGGGAGGCGCAGGTTGCAGTGAGCCAAGATCGTGCCACTTCACTCTAGCCTGGGCAACAGAGCAAGACTCTGTCTCCAAAACAAACAAACAAACAAACTGGGAACATCCCAAAGTCCACCCTTGGGTGACTGAATAAATATATAATGGCACCTCCAGATATTAGAATACTATGTACCTTGTACATATGTACTATGAACATATAAATATAATCATCGCTCAGTTACCTGTGAGGGAGTGTTTCCAGGACTCCCTGCCAATACCAAAATCCAGGGATGGGAAAGTCCCTTTTATAAATTGGGGTAATATTTGTATATAGCCTGTGCATGTCCTCCTATATATTTTAAATTATCTGTAGACTATTTATAATACCTAATACAATGTAAATACTATGTAAATAGTTGTTATATTGTTCTGGAATAAAGCCAAGAAAAAAGTCTCTGTGCATGTTTAGTACAGATTGAACCATCCATTTATTCTCCAAATATTTTTGATCTGTGGTTGGTTGGATCCACAGATGCGAAAGCCATGGATACGGAAAGCCAACTCTACAGAAAGATACCCAAGATACACATAGGTGTTTTGTTAAATGAAAATAACCAGTTGCCAAAGAGGATGTCTAAATCAATCTCATTTGGTTAAAACCATGTAAAAAGATTCTCAAGCTCACAAGTTATCAGAGAAAAGTAATTTAAATCTGTAATAGGACAGGATTTTATAACCCATCAGAGTGGCAAAAGTTAAAAAGACAATAATTCTGAGGACTGGTAACTTGCAGGCACTTGTGAGTAAAGTTGCAGATGTCCAGTCACCCATGAACCACAGTTCCACTCCTGGGGATTTATACCCTAAGGAAACTCTTGCATGCGTACCCAAGGAGGCATACGAGGACATGCACAGAGCACTGTCTGAAGTAACGATAACTGGAAAAAAACTAAATATTCACCAATATTCAACCAAGACCATGGTCTTAGTTCAAAAGCATAATTGTCAAATCCCAAAAACATAATGTTGACTGAACAAAATGGGCATCATGCATCCATATATAGATACATATTTATCCTCTAATTATAGATTACCTATGAAATAAATGAATGGAAGATTGGTGAGAAGGATGCACACTCATGTAAGAGTATGTATTGATTACCTCTGAGGGGGAAGAAAGGGGAATGAGTTTGAGAAGGAGTACGTGGAAACTTCATCTGTATTTTTACAATTTTAAAAATATGTCTGAAACAAATATGGCAGTAAGGGTTATACTGTCTTTTCTCTGTAATTTTCTATAGGTTAGAATTTTTGCATGATTAAAAAAAAACAGCATCAGTAACAAAACGAGGACATCCTCCAAGCACTATAACCTTAGACAAGTTTCTTCATCTCTGTTAGCCTCATTTTCTTTATCTGTAAAATAGGAAAAGCAGCAACTTCCCTGCAGGATTGTGATGGAGAACTGAGTGAAACTAAGACAGGCTTTTAAAAAGTGATGTCATTGTTACTGTCATATCCATCCAGCAGTCTCTTTGCCCATTGAGTGTTTAGTCTCTAATTCAAAATGCGCTAGCTTGCATAATAATCTTCCTTAAATGCTGCTGCATCTCACTGCCCTCCCCAAGAACCTGTATTCTCTCTGCCTGGCTTTCCCAGCCTAGTCCAATCAAGGGTGTCTGTCTCTCTGAGGCTGTCCTGCACGCCTCTTCCACCTCTAGCACCTTGGTGACAACTCTTACCACTTTTACGGTGACATATCACTAAGACACTTATGAGATTGATTCAACTAGATATCCCCAGCGAAGAAAAGGGAGGGGAAGACGAAAGGAAGGAAGAAGAAAGATAAGAAAGAAAGAAAAGACTCAGGACTGGGCTCTACTTCTCGCTCCCACACGAGCCCTTGCAGTGACTGTATCCCAAGGACAAGTCATTTGAGTTCTGTAAGACTCAATATCCTCATCTGTGGTAGGATGGTTACACTTCAAGACCTGAAAATTTATCTTCCAATACTATAAGCACATTTTTAAGGCCCCCTTATAATCAGACCCCTACTCAGTCTATTTTCCCTACACTCAAAACAAATCCTCCACAATCCAGCTGGGCTCCCTAATGTGCCACAAACATGTCACTCCCATTCTGTTCTATTATCCAGATCTTAGCTTGTTTTCAAGACCCTGTCCCAGTTCTAGGCCTTCCAATAAACTTTCCTTAATATATTTCAGCCTGAATTAAAAAAAAAAAATCGGCTGGGCACAGTGGCTCACGCCTGTAATCCCAGCACTTTGGGAGTCCGAGGTGGGCGGATCATACAATCAAGAGATCGAGATCATCCTGGCCAACATGGTGAAACTCCGTCTCTACTAAAAATACAAAAATTAGCTGGGCATGGTGGCACACGCCTGTAGTCCCAGCTACTCAGGAGGCTGAGGCAGGAGAATCGCTTGAACCCGGGAAGTGGAGGTTGCAGTGAGCTGAGATTGTGCCACTGCACTCCAGCCTGATGACAGAGCAAGACTCCTCCCCCGTCCCACACACACACAAAATCTAACACAATATAATTTATAAGGAGCCAGTCACTATTCTAAACAATTTATATGTATTTATTTTAGCCTCATAATAACTGGTTAACTATTATTATTATCCCATTTTTACTGATGAAGACACTGAGGCACAGAAACATAATTGGACTTGGCCAAGGTTATACAGCTAGTAAGTGGCAGAGCCACTATTTGAACCCAAATGGTCTGCTTCAGACACCATGCACTTCACCATCACACTAAAACCTCCTCCAAATCAATAGCTTTTACCTTCTTCTGTACTCTATCATATCCTCAGTGCCTCAATTGTAACAGAGTGATATCACACATTATTTTATATTCCCTTACTTTTTTTTGGTAGCTCATAGCCCAAGGTTAAATCCCTTAAATTCTGGTTATTAGATTAAATCTTTATATGATCATACAAGCCCTGAGAGGTAGACCTCTACTACCTTTGAATGGGCCAAGTAAGATTCTACCCCCAATTATTTGTACTTTATTGACATTCATAGCAATCCTGTGAGATAGGCGAGTCAGGTTATTTGACAGACCTGAAAAAGTGAGCCAAAAAAAGAATTAAGTAGGTCAGGCATGGTGGCTCATGCCTGTAACCACAGCACTTTGGGAGGCTGAAGTGGAAGGATTGCTTGAGGCTAGGAGTTCAAGACCTACCTGACCAACATAGTGAGATCCCATCTCTATTGTAAATATTTAATACTATATAAAATTTTTTAAAAAATAAAAAAAGAGTTAAGTAATTTATTCCAGATTATACACTAAACAGTAATGCCTGGACCAAATCAAGTCCACCTGACTCCACATCCTTTTCCATACCCAGCTTTCTAGAATTTCTCCTAGGTGAGGTTCTAGTGTGGAGACGCTTGGAATATGGACAGGAAACAAATGGTATGAGAAATGCAAATGCCCTTATTAATACCCATTGCACTTTTTAATTAAAAAAAATCTGAATATGGAAAAAACATGGTGCCTAGCTATCCTTGGCTGCTTGGAGACCTGTCTCACACACGGCGCTCATTAGGGCAACTTGCCCTTACTCTGATTTGGAATGACACCAGTAATTATTTACTAATAATTTTAGAACCCATTATTTTCTTACACAAGCCAATTCCTTACCTGTTTTTGGCGCCCTGGTCCCAGGTATGGTGGTTTTGCTCGCAAGCCATCTGAGCTGCTTTTCCACTTGCTTCCTCTTCCGTCTCATGCAGGCTTCCCCGTCGAGGGCTTTCCTCCTCGTCTAAGCTGTCGGGCTCCAAACCGTTGTCCCGGATTCGATCATCAAACTCAGAATGGCACATAATCTCTTGAGTGAGGCTTTCTGAATCAGATTCCAAAGAGTCTTTTGAAATCCGATGTAAGTCTTCTTTCTTCAAAGGTGGGTGTGTGGACTGGACATTTAAGTTGGTATGACGGACAGGAGATTGAATAGAGAGCTTGGGAATTAGTTTACTTTTACTCATCTTGAAAAATGCAAAAATATTAACAGGGGATACTCTTGTTGATAGGAGCAGTTGGCTGATATTTAAAGTTGTGGTTCACAAAGGCATTACCTGAAAAAAATTATATTTATGTTACTCTGCGACTACTAAAATCTCAATAATGTCAACGTTAATCAAATATTTAAATGAGTAAGAGAACCTTGTTAGATTATATGCAGGCTTTTGTATGCACCCTATTGTGTGTATAAGAAAGGTCTATTAGAAAAACAATTGTTTTTCTCTCTGCAGAAACACATCTGATGTAGCGCTCATAAGCAGCCTGAGTAATCGAATGCAGTTTTATTGATGAAATAAATGGCTGCTTGGAAGTGGATTCCTATTTCTAGCTTCCAAGGGTTTGTTACAGACAAGCCTGGACTAAGACAAATGGTTAATTATGGACAGTACTTTGATAGCCTTATTTCAAATGCCCAAATAACTACGGGCAATATAAATATGGTCCGTAGTTATTCATGGATAGAGTAAAACAGGTTCAGGGGCTACATTTTGGAAAGTAAAGTAAGAAGAAAGAAGAGTGTAGCTTTCCATAGTTGGAACTATAAATGGGGAAGCTGTTTTGTTCCTAGACCTATTTGGGCTGGCAACATCATTTGGAAAAGACTTTCTGATAGCCAGGTTGTGACTAGATAGGAACATATAATTTAGGTGGACATAAATGGAGATCAACCTCATCCAGTATTTTTTAAAACCCATAATAACAATTAAAACTGTTCAATAATCACACCTGTAATACCAGCACTTTGGGAGGCCGAGGTGGGCAGATCGCTTAAGTCCAGGAGTTCAAGACCAGCCCGGGCAACATGGCAAAACCCCATCTCTACAAAAAAAAAAAAAATACAAAAATACAAAAAATTAATGGGCATGGTGGGATGGGCCTGCAGTCCCAGCTACTCAGGAGACTGCGGTGGGAGGGTCACTCGAGCCGGGCAGGCAGAGGCTGCAGTGAGCCGAGAGTGTGCCACTGCACTCCAGCCTGGGTAACAGAGCAAGACTCTATCAGAAAAAATAAATAAAACTGTTCAACAAAAGATTTAGTGGCCTTGTGAATTCTGCCACTGAGCGATTCAAAGCAGAGCCTAGAGGTCTACATTACTGAACCGGATGCTATCCTGGGGAAAGTTGAGTGGGTGGGAGATTGGCCTGAATTACAGCTAGGAGTTAGCTGGAGTCCCTTCCAACTCACTTATGAGTGTGATTCAAGTGAACCTTCACTGTCTCTAAGGGTCATTATAAAGAGCCATGGAAAGGCTGCTTTGAGTTCATGTAGGACCGAACGGACATGATGTTTTTGGATTGTGCTTCCTTTCATCTCTACCTAGCATTTCTATTTTGGTCTATTTTCTATCTCACTGCCTTTATACCCATTTTTTTTTTTTTTTTCTGTGAGTCAGGTAACAGAAACCTTTACCATTAGAAATTACTGTAAAATTGTCTTAATGGCTTGCTCTTGTTCTTTTGGCAAATCTTAACTTTAATTAAATGACACAACCTTATTACTAGGACTGCTTATAATGTTGACCTTGTTGCTAATGTTTGCAAGGAGCATCATCAAATCCTTGGAGGAAAGCACCTTAACAAACAACAGGCAAAAGGGAACGTTCATATGTAAATACACACGAAGTGAGTTTTCTATTGAACTCGAAGTCCGCCCTGTTGGTAGACTAACATATTATTCTCTAATTTTACAGACTGGTTTGTTGTATTATTTTGTCTCTTATTTTTAAAATACATATTGCATTCTGCCTTATTATTTTAATTGTTGCTTTTTAAGGATGTGCCAAGAAAGCAGCAAATCTATGAAATACTAACACATTTTAACTAAAAGAGCTTGTTTAACACCGGTTTTACTGGAAGAGCTAAGGTCACTGAATTTGAGATCCTGAAGAGCAAACTTAAGCGTTATAGTGCAACTTAGAATTACTCTTAAAATAATTCAGTTCCTTGAACTTCTCTTCTTAAATGAAATAGGCTAAGCTTTCTTGGAATGAATAAATAATAAAACAGTAGCCACAGAAGATAATTCCGTTGATGTTAGCAGATTCCTGAAGTTTGCTAAAGTATGCAAAGAGCAAAGCCAAACGCCACAAAAGCTGGGTTTTCTGTGGAGGCCTGATCTTACGAAAACATGGGGTTGAAGAAGGAACAGCTGACAGCTTGAATAAGTTAGAAAGTGGGCGTTTAAATTTCATGAATGTGGCTCCCTCCTCCCGTCCAGTGGAAAAAAAAAAAGGTTGTGCCGCTGAAATTTCTGACCAAGGGAGGTGATCAGTCTCCTGAATAAACAAGACAGGGATAGATCCGATGGCACCTAGGGACTAAGAAGCGGCCAGCTCCCCAGGGATCCCTGCAGTGGGTCTAGTCCACTAGCATGGGGCAAACGAACTTTCTCCTGGAGGGGAAAAGGAGCCCTGCTTGGGCTCACCAAGATGAATCGTAAAGAAATTGAACGAATCCTGAAAGAAAAAGGAACGAACCCTGGTTTGAAACAGGCCGGAAGCTGCCCACTAGAGGCGTTCGGTTTGTTTTCTACCTTTGCTTGTTCCTGAGGAACAAGGCCCGTCACAAGGGGCGTTTGGAGGTCAAGGAAGTGACAAGTCGGAGGGCCTGGTGCCCGGGACCGGTCCTAATTGACCGGGAACAGGGCTGCTCTGGGTGCCCGGGCGCCGAAGCCTCGGATCGCGGACCCCCAGCCCCTTGGCGCGGCCTCGCCCTCTTGTCGCTCCCCACTCCGTCCCGAAGGCTCCCGCGCCGGCTCCTCCCCAGCTTGCTCGGGTGGTTTCCTGCCGTACCCATCCCCAGTCAGCCCTTCCCGTTTCCCTCCCCGGGCGCGCCGCCCACCCCGGATCCGGGAGGCCACCGCCCGTCACCTGCCCGGCGCTCCTCCGCGGCCGCGACCCGGGCGGCCCCGCATCCTCTCGCGCCGCCGCCGCCGCCGCCCGGGCCCCCGCGCGCCCCGGCGCTGCCCTGGAGACCGCAGACAACACAGACGCCGGCGCCACTTGGGCGGGGCAGGACCCGACCTAGGATCCCGTGTCCCGAACCGCACCCCCGGCCCTGGCACGGAGGCTGCAAACGGCCGTAATAACGACATCCGGGCAGAGCCGGAGGAGCCCGAGCGCCCCGGGAGAGGCTGCCTCGCCGCTCTGACTTCCCAGCGCCGGAGGGCAGAGGCCGCCCGGGGGAGGAGATCTTTGCCCCAAATAAAACTACTAAAATACGCGAGGAACTACTACAAATCAAGAAGAAAAGGAACCCAATTAAAGAATGGGTAAATGGAAAGGTATTTCACAAACACACGAGAAATCTAAATGGCCAATAAATATCTGTTTATTGAAATGGTGCTTTAATTCATTAATAATCAGAAGATGAGGCCGGGCGCGGTGGCTCACGCCTGTAATCCCAGCACTTTGGGAGGCCGAGGCGGGCGGATCACGAGATCAGGAGATCGAGACCATCCTGGCTAACACGGTGAAACCTCGTCTCTGCTAAAAATGCAAAAAATTCGCCGGGCGTGGTGGCGGGCGCCTGTAGTCCCAGCTACTCAGGAGGCTGAGGCAGGAGAATGGCGTGAACCCGGGAGGCGGAGCTTGCAGTGAGCAGAGATCGTGCCACTGCACTCCAGCCTGGGCGACAGAGCAAGACTCCATCTCAAAAATAATAATAATAATAATAATCAGAAGATGGCCAATTAAAACCACAGCGAGTAATACCACACTCACCATAAGTTAAGTTGAAAAGTCCAAAGTTGAAACGTCTGGCAGCGTCAGGTGCTAGGGAGGATGTAGTACAAAGAACCCTCACCTTCTGCGGGCTGACGTGAGAACCGATGCAACCAACCATTTTGGAAAATGGCTTGACATTAGCCAGGATATGTATGCCTTGGGATCCAGCAATTTCACTTTTAGGTATTTACCCTAAGAAGTGAGTGCTCCTGTGCGTGCAAACTGGAAATAACTAAACTATCTATCAAAAGAATGGTTAACTAGATTATGCTATTCCCTATACTGGCATACTACACAGCACTGTAAATGAATGAAATACAACTACGTGTAACAATATGGAGGCATACTAAAAACACAATTTTGAACAACAACAAAAACCCAGAAAAAATACATACTGTATGATTTTTGTATATAAATTAACGACAGGCTAAATTACACTCTACAATGATTATGGCTCCATATTTAGTGGAGGAAACTATGAAAAAAAAGCAAAAAAGCAATTTTATGGGAATCACTACCCACTTGGTGATTCCCATAAAGTTAGGAGGATTGTGGTCGGTTCTGGCAGGTAGGGAGAAGAATGCTTTTGAGATTGTATTTCCTGACCTTAGTGGTGGTTATATAGATGTTTATCTTGTAAAAATTCATTGAGCTGTACATTTATGTATGGGTAGAATATTTCACTATTAAAAAAGGTTTCAAAAAAGAATAAAGAAAGGAAGCATTAGGAATTATCTTCACATTAAAACAACAAGTAGATTTCAATAACTATCTTCAAAGATTGGTTTGAGGCCAGGTGCAGTGGCTCACCGTGTAATCCCAGCATTTTGGGAAACTGAGCTGGAGGATTGCTTGAGCCCAAGAGTTCAAGACCAGCCTGGGGAACATGGCAAAACCTTGTCTCTACAAAAATTTTTAAAGATTAGTTGAGCGTAGTGGTGTGTGCCTATAGTCCGAGCTACTTGAAAGGCTGAGATGGGAGGATCACCTGAGCCCAGGAGGTTGACGCTGAAGTCAGCCAATATTGTGTCAGTGCACTCTAGCTTGTGTGAGAGTGAGACCTTGTCAAAAAAAAAAAAAAGTTCTTCGGCCAGGCACAGTGGCTCATGCCTGTAATCCCAGCACTTTGGGAGGCCTAGGCGAGTGGATCACCTGAGGTCAGGAGTTTGAGACCAGCCTGGCCAACATGGCGAAACCCCATCTCTACTAAAAATACAAAATTAGCTGGGTATGGTGGTGCACGCCTGTAGTCCCAGCTACACGGGAGGCTGAGGTAGGAGAATTGCTTGAACCGGGGAGGCAGAGGTTGCAGTGAACCGAGATGTGCCACTGCACTCCAGCCTGGGTGACAAAGTGAGACTCCATCTCAAAAATAAAAATAAAAAAAGAATGCTTCAATACCAGTTACCTCATTAATGATAGGAAACGTAGGAAATTGGAAAATGTCCTTACTACCCAGCTTTAGCACTTTTTATTCTGTTTTTTATTTGAGTTAGTTTTATTTTTTATTTATTTATTTATTTTACTTTTTTGGCAGCAGGGACCTTGTCTTATGAGTACACAGTAGGACCTCAATATCTGTAGAAGAAATAAAAGCAAGGTAGCTGAAACCATTAGTGTTATTCTGCCCAGTATATTATACAAGGTATTACTATAGCAACTGCAAACATGCAAGCAGATTTCAAGCAAAAGGATTTAGTCCTAATAGTGGCTTCCAGAATATGTTAGAGAATCAATGCTGAGTCATTCACACTTGTCTACTTTTGATGCTGTGGTTCTTTAGACTCTTCAAGTGTTTTCTGCACTATCCAGAAGAGATTTTAACTGGCTTTTCCAAAAATTAGTGGTCCCTACGTGATTCAGGAGTCTGTCAATCCAGCAGCTACTCGCAGAGACTAGTCACACATAGAGCGTGGGACACTCTGGGCTTGATCTTCCCCTTTCTGCCCTTGTAATGGCTGTCCTGAGTATTTGGCATGACTAAAGGGTGGAATAATCAACACGAGTGGTAGTCAGGGTCAGTAAGGAGACAGAAACCATGCCAGTTACTATAATGGAAATAGTTTCGTATGAAGATTTATTAACTGAAAAGTTGAAAAGGGAACCCAGGTGTCATAGGGGTAGTAAGTACAGGAAGCAGCTTCCACCTCTACGGCTGGGGAATCACAGGAAAGAATTATTTACGCTTAGAAGTATTAACACTGAAATGACTAACACTTAGAGCTGGGACCCAGGCCTCTCAGGAGGGTGAAATCCCAAGCTAGTGGGTGCTGGTGTCTTTGAAAAGGAATCATGAAGCTGGTTCTGAGAGTGCTGGGAAAACTGGAATCAACTACTGCTACTGAAACCAACTGAGCTGCTGGAGTGAAGAGACGTTGTCAAGGTGACCTTGAGAGGGAAAGGAAGGAGCAGTCCCTTTTCCAGTCTCCAGGCTTGGGGTCTCCCTCTACTGTCCGCTCCTGGCAGAGTCCCACAAGGAGCCGGCTGGCAAAGAAAAATGAGGTTTGTAGGGGTTGACCCAGCATCACGACCAGAGTATATGAGAGTGAAGCTGAGAGACAATGGTTTAACAAGCAGCACAGTAATGCTCTGCTTTTCAGAATTCTTAAGGATTATAGCGTACATACAAACAAAATAAAACCATAAAGTGCATTGTTTTCATCTGCTGTTAATGGTAATAACATTGATAATTTACATATGAATAGCACTTCACAGGGTCTGCAAAGTGCTTTTGCATATATTATCTTTTAGAATTCAGCTGTCAACCTGACCCTGAACTAACCAAAATACACAGAATAGGAAAAACAAATCAAAAAGCGCTTAAATACATAGGTTAGTAATACTGAACTGAGTTTATTCCTTTTCCACCCCATGCCACCCATTCATGCAACTCCCTTCTTTCTGTTTCCCTCTCCTACATATCACTCGTGCTCTGTTTGTCATGTCCTTCCTCTACTCCATTTCCCTTTTTGGTCTTACCCCTCCTGAGTCCACCTGACCTACGCCTAGCTCAGCACCGTCTCCTCCAGCAGGAATTTTGGGGCAGTTCCCCACATTGTCTGATGCTTCTTGGACCAGGGTGCTTCTCAACCTGGAGCAGTTTTATCCTTCAGAGACAGTTGACAAGATCTGGAGGCATTTTTTATTGTTATGACTTAAGGGAGTACTACTGGCATCTAATGGACACAGGCCAGGGATGCTGCTAAACATCCTAAAATGCAAAGGACAGTCCCCCCACCCCCCTGCCAAAATTATGTGTTCCAAAATGTCAATAATGCCGAGGTTGACAAACTCTGTGCTAGGCTAATGGCCCTTGGTCTGTGGTCTCAAGGCACCCAACTGCATGCCTCTGGCTTTATACATATGCTTGTACAACACTGCATTGAAATTACATGTTTATATTTATGTATTCTCCTTACTAAACTATAAGCTCCCAGAGAACCAGAGAACAAGGACAAACGTAGTGAATGGCACCTAATAAATGCTCAGTAAATGTTGAAAAAAATCCACAATATCCTTAAACTTCAGCACCTGACTGGGGAGTAGATAAGTAGTCAGTCCCTTTAATAGAACTGGTAAGAGTGGCCAGTCAAACCTTGTAACAAGAATATACTCATATTTGGCATATAACTAGGATGATCAGATAATTTATTAAAATCCAGTATAGCCAGGTGTGTGGCACATGCCTATAGGACCAGCTACTCAGGAGGCTGAGACAGGAGGATCATTTGAGCCCGAGAGTTCAAGGCTGCAGTGAGCTATGATTGCACCACTGCACTGCGGTGTGGGCAACAGAGTGAAATCCTGCCACTAAAAAAAAAATAAAAAAGAAAAAGAAAAAAAAAAGCCAACTAGGATACATTCAAGAATTTTTTAAAGGATGCTATTTATTAATTACACTGGGACAATAGGTACACACTGAAATTGTCCTAGGTAGCCAGGCAGTGTAGTCATTCTACATATAACTGTAATAAGTTTAATTGTCTGGTTTCTTCGCACGTAGGGTAAATCAGAAGCAGCAAACGGATCAAAGAGGGCACTCTCAGGGCAGAAAGAAGGGATAGTACCAGCAAGAGAAGTGACCAAAATACCATAAAAGCAAGAGATGTTCAAACAAACAAAGCAACCTGGGTTCATTTGGTGTAAGGAACAAACAGCCTTATTCCTGAATATCCTGTGTGAGAATCACACTATTATGGCAAGTGCCAAGATTAATTTTCATAATGATTAACTTCTTGAAACTCATACAGAGTAAGTCAGCTTAATAAATATTGACTAGAAAGGTAAAAGTCATGTAACCTATTTTACAAAGACTTCTGTCCAAAATATTAAAACATTTAACGTCTCAAAAGATAAACCTCAATTATCCAAAAGAAAAGTATTTACTTAGAAAGAGTCAGCCCTGGGAATTTTAGAGGACTGAAATGGTATAAATATATGTTTAAACAGAAAATGAAACTCAACAGACAGAAATATGAGTAACTTTGACACCCTTCTAGAAGAACAAGCCAGGTGCCGGGGAAGCCCAGAGGAAGAGAATTCAGCCTGGCTGGGATCAGCTTTCGGAAATAGATGATCTGGAAGGATGACTCTTAGGAATGCAAATGAACAGATTATTATTTTTATTATTTTTATTTTTTGGGGGGACAGAGTCTTGCTCTGTTGCCCAGGCTGGAGTGCAGTGGCGCAATCTTGGCTCACTGCAAGCTCAGCCTCCTGGGTTCATGCCATTCTCCTGCCTCAGCCTCCCGAGTAGCTGGGACTACAGGCGCCCGCCACCACGTCAGGCTAATTTTTTGTATTTTTTTTTAGTAGAGACGGGGGTTTACTGTGTTAGCCAGGTTGGTCTTGATCTCCTGACCTCGTGATCCACCTGCCTTGGCCTCCCAAACTGCTGGGATTACAGGTGTAAGCCACCGTGCCCGGCTTGAACAGATTATTAATGACAGACGTTTTTCTCCTTTTTTGTGTCCTTGGTTTTCTTTCTTAAAAATAATTTTAAAACATTTCATTATGAAAATTTGAAACCATATTCAACAGTAGAGAGAAAAGTATAATGAATGGGCATATTGTTCTCACTCATCTTTAACAAAGATCAGTATGGGGCCAACCTTGTTTCTATACATACTGTGCTCCTCCCTGACTAAATTATTTAGAAGCAAATCTCAGCTATCACATGGTTTAATCTGTAAGTACTTATGATGTGTCCCTAAGGGATCATTTTTAAATAACCATGACACCACGATCACATCTAAAACAAAATTAGTAATAACTTCTTAATATCGTCTAATTCTCAGTGTTCAGACTTCCCAGACTGTCTCCTACGTGACTTTATAATTGGTTGGTTTAAATCAGACCCAAACAAGTTCTACAAAGTGATTTTTAAAAGCTAACAGCTTGGTTGGGTGCAGTGGCTCACACCTGTAACCCCAGCACTTTGGGAGGCCAAGGTGGGCAGATCACTTGAGTCCAGGAGTTTGGGACCAGCCTGGCCAACATGGCAAAACCCTGTCTCTACTAAAAATGCAAAAATTAGCTAGGCATGGTGGCGCATGCCTGTAATCCTAGCTATTTGGGAGGCTGAGACAGGAGAATCTCCCGAACCCTGGGAGGAGGAGGTTGCAGTGAGCCGAGACTGTGCCACTGCACTCTAGCCTGGGTGACAGAGTGAGTAAAACTCAGTCTCAAAATAAAATAACAGCTTTATTGAGGTATAATTCACATACCACACAATTCATCCTCTTAAAATGCACAATTGAGTAATTTTTAGGATATTCAGAGTTGCACAATAATCACGACCAGCTAATTCCAGACTGTCTCCCCAAAGGAAGCCCCATATCCATTAGCAGTCACCCCTCATTCCCCACTTCCCTCAGCCCTTGGCAGCCACTTATCTCTTTTCTGTGTCTTTGGATTGGTGTATTCTGAACATTTCATATAAACGGCATCATACAATATGTGTTTTGTGAGTGTGTGTCTGGCTTTTCTCACTTAGCATAATGTTTTCAAAGTTCATTCATGTTACAGCATGTATCAGTACTTCATTTCTTTTTATTACCAAATAATATTTCACTTTTTTTTTCTGTTTTGAGATGGAGTTTTGCTCTTGTTGCCCAGGCTGGAATGCAATGGTGTGATCTAGGCTCACCGCAACCTCTGCCTCCTAGGTTAAACCGATTCTCCTGCCTCAGCCTCCCGAGTAGCTGGGATTACAGGTGTGCGCCACCATGCCTGGCTAATTTTGTATTTCATATTTTTAGTAGAGACGGGGTTTCTCCATGTTGGTCTGGCTAGTCTCGAACTCCTGACCTCAGCTGATCCACCCGCCTTGGCCTGCCAAAGTGCTGGGATTACAGGCATGAGCCACCATGCCCAGCCTCACTTTATGAATATACCACAACTTATCTACCCATTCATCATTTGATGGCGATTTGGGTTGTTTTCACCTTTGACCATTATAAATAATATCGCTATTAATATTCCTGTACAAAGTTTTTTTTTTTTTGAGACAGGGTCTCATTGTCAGCTTGAGTGCAGTGGCACTATTATTTACCCATTCGTCATTTGATGGTAATTTGGGCTATTTTCACTATTGACTATTATAAATAATATTGCTATTAACATTCCTGTAAAAGGTTGTTTTGTTTTGTTTTGTTTTTTGTTTTTCTTTTGAGACAGGGTCTCATTGTCAGCTTGACTACAGTGGCACTATCGTGGCTCACTGCAGTCTTGACCTCTGGGGCTCAAGTGATCCTCCCACCTCAGCCTCCCAAGTAACTGCGACAATAGGCGAGGGCCACCATGCCCCACTAATTCCTTCTTGTAATCTTTTGTAGAGACGGGGTTTCACCACATTGCCCAGGCTGGTCTCAAACTCCTGAGCTCAAGTGATCTGCCCACTTTGGCCTCCCAAAGTGCTGGGATTACAGGCATGAACCACCGCACCTGGCCAATATTAATTACTGTACAAGTTTTTGTGTGGAGATATATATATATATATATAGATAGATAGATAGATAGATGATAGATAGATAGATAGATAGATAGATAGATAGATAGATAGATAGATATAGATATATATTTTTTTGAGACAGAGTCTCACTTTATCGCCCAGGCTGGAGTGCAGTCGCACGATCTTGGCTCACTGCAACCTCCGGCTTCCAGGTTCAAGCAATTCTCCTGTCTCAGCCTCCCGAGTAGCTGGGCTTACAGGCTCACACTACCACACCAAGCTAATTTTTGTATTTTTAGTAGCGATGGAGTTTCACTATGAGCCACCGCGCCCCGCCTGTGTGGACGTATTTTTCAATTCTCTTGGGTATATTCTCTCTAGGAGTAGAACTGCTGAAGCATATGGTAACCCTATGTGTAACTTTTTGAATAACACAAGGCTGTTTTCCAATGTGGCTGAGCTATTTTACATTCTCACCAGTCATGTCTGAGGGCTCTCATTTTTCTATAACCCTTCCGAAATTTGTTATTTTCTCTTTTTTATTATAGCCATTTTTATGGATGTGAAGTGGCATCATATTCCAGTTTTGATATGTGTTTCCCATCTTTTCTTGTGCTCATGGCTGTTTTTATTACATAGTTATTTTAATGATACGTTTCAAATTTCAGTTTAAAAACTAGTGTCTGAGCAATCTCTAAAGCTGATCAGTACATTTTTAAAGTATTGTAAAAACTCATGAGTTTTAATGTATTTAACATGTTTCAATCACCACTCTTTATTTATTTATTTATTTATTTTTATTTTTATTTTTATTTTATTTATTTATTTATTTTTGAGACAGATTCTCGCTCTGTCACCAGGCTGGAGTGCAGTGGTGCAATCTCAGCTCACTGCAACCTCCACCTCCTGGGTTCAAGCGATTCTCCTGCCTCAGCCTCCTGAGTAGCTGGGACTATAGGTGCGTGCCACTATGCCCAGCAAATTTTTGTAGTTTTAGTAGAGACGAGGTTTCACCATGTTGACCAGGATGGTCTTGGTCTCTCGACCTCGTGATCCACCTGCCTTGGCCTCCCAAAGTGCTGGAATTACAGGCATGAGCCACCACGCCCTGCCCAATCACTACTCTTTTTTAATGCTCAGGTTATCCTATCTGTGGCCACTGACAGTTCCTGGAGGATGTACACAAATTGGTTTCTGGGCCCTTTAACACAGTCCCAGAAGAGTCTTTGATAGCTTCCTTTCTTTCTAGTATAAAATGTTCTAGCCTCGTTGATGTGGTTTGGATATTTGTTCCCTCCAAATCTCATGTCGAAATGTATCTGCAATGCTGGAGGTGGGGCCTGGTGGAAGGTATTTTGATCACAGGGGTAGGTCCCTCAAGAATAGCTTGGTACCATCCCATTGCTAATGGGTGAGTTCTCACTCTGAGTTCACTGAGATCTGGTTGTTTAAAAGTGTGTGGGCCAGGTTGGCAGCTCATGCCTATAATCTCAGCACTTTGGGAGGCCGAGGTGGGCAGATCACTTGAGCCCAGGAGTTTGAGATCAACCTAGGCAAGATGGCATTTGGGGAGAATAATGACATTTTTGTGGCCTTAGTTTGGTTTGCTTCTAACTGAAAATAAGATATAGAGCAGAAAATGTAAGAAAAAATTAACATTTAAAAAAAAATTTTTTTTCAGACAGAGTCTTGCTCTGTCTCCCAGACTGGAGTGCAGTAGTGCAATCTTGGCTTACTGCCACCTCCGCCTCCCAGGTTCAAGCAATTCTCCTGCCTCAGCCTCCCGAGTAGCTGGGATTACAGGCGCCCACCACCACACCCGGCTAATTTTTGTATTTTTGTTAGAGATGGGGTTTCACCATCTTGGCCCGGCTGGTCTCGAACTCCTGACCTCGTGATCCACCCACCTCAGCCTCCCAAAGTGCTCGGATTACAGGTGTGAGCCACTGCGTCTGGCCTAAAAATTAACATATTTCAACATGTCTAGAGTAATTATCAGTTATAACAAATTTGCTCTTGAACAAATTTGTTCAAAGCAATTATAGGAAGGAAGAGGGCTTCTCTCTTGGAAGGTACAACATTGAAAAATAGAACTATATTTCATCCAGGTCAAAACCCCATTACATGCTGGGCACAGTGGCTCATGCCTGTAATCCCAGCACTCTGGGATTGTATTTTTTGTATTTTTTGATAGAAGCAATTCTCCTGACTCAGCCTTCAGAGTAGCTGGGATTACAGGCATGCACCACTACACCCAGCTAATTTTTGTATTTTTAGTAGAAATGGGGTTTCACCATGTTGGCCAGGCTGGTCTCGAACTCCAGACCTCAGGTGATCCACCTGCCTCTGCTTCCTAAAGTGCTGGGATTACAGGCATGAGTCATTGTGCCTGGCCCAATGAAATAAACTTAACATCGCTTCTGTGACAGTCCTGTGAGAGTTGTATAACTTGAATCTAACCACGAGGAAGCAGACAAAGCCAAATTGAGAGACAATCTAGAAAATAACCAGCCTGTAATCTTCAAAAATATCCAGGTCATGAAAGTCAAGCCAAGACTGAAGAATTGTTCCAAATTGAATGAGACTAAAATGAAGTGTGACTCTGAACTGGATCCTTTGGGACCACTGGAGAAACCTGAATGGAGTCTGAGGACTGTTCGTGGAAGCAGAACAGTGCTAATTTCCCACTTTTGATGGTTACATTGTGTTTCTAAAGGAGAGTGTTCTTATTTGTAGGAAGCACACACTCAAGGATTTGGGGGGTGATGGGTATTGTGTCAACTTACTCTCAAATGATTCCAGGGGGAAAAGTGCTTTGTTCTATCTCTACACTTTTCTGTAATGTTGTGATTGTCCAAAACAGTTTTGTCAAGAGAACAAAAAATCAGCATGGTTGGATCTGGCCCCTATCACAAATTACAGACTTACAATGCATGCGTATGTTATTTTGTAATTGGTTTATTCAGATTCCAACAATAAGAAATGCTCCACATAAATGCCAAAGTTTGCTGTATAGCTTAAATAAACTGATCAAAAAAGAAAGGCATGTCCCATGTTACTTTCACATATGAAAACACGAAGTATAACTTGGTACAACCACTAGAAAAACAAATATATATTCTGCTTTTTATTAAAACATTTTAAAAAGCCACCCATTAGGTCAATAATCAGTAAATTAAACCCATCATTTTCTTCTGCACGTGTATTGGTCATGGAATTTCCAGGTAAAAATCTTGTCTGACAGACAAGGTCAGCTCATGTGATTTAGTAATCTAAGAAATTCGAATCTTTGGGCCTACCCTGAGCTCCTCTCTGTGCCTTGGGGCATGGCTTCTGGAGCCTTCTTGCCCATCTGACTCATTTATTGTCATGTATCACTCCTCCCTGACATTGCTTTGTGCTGGTTACATCTTAAAAGTTGTCTTGGAAGTAACTTTTTTTTTTTTTTTTTTTTTTTTGAGACAGAGTCTCCCTTTGTCGCCCAGGCTGGAGTGCAGTGGTGAGATCTTGACTCACTGCAATCTCTGCCTCCCAGGTTCAAGCAATTCTCCACCCTCAGCCTCCCAAGTATCTGAGACTACAGGTGCGCACCACTACGCCTGGCTAATTTTTGCATTTTTAGTAGAGACAGGGTTTCACCATGTTGGCCAGGCTGGTCTCGAACTCCTGACCTCAAGTGATCCGCCTACCTCAGCCTCCTAAAGTGCTAGGATTACAGGCATGAGCCACCACGCCCGGCCAGAAGTAACTTCTTAGGATCAGAGATCTTTAGGTACTTTGTATCCCAAATTTCTTTATTTTGTGACCAGAAGAAATTATGAAAATGAAAAAAAAAATTTTTTAAAGCAGTTCCATTAGAGCAAAGCATCTAAAAAATCCTGTTCCATTTGAGGTAGGATGTTAGCTGGTCACATTGACCCTGATCCCCAAGGCTTCATAGAATCCTCCTGCTCTGAAGTAGTGTCAGGCATAATTATTTTTTTGCTTTTCTTTTCTAAACTACAAGCTTTATGTGCATGGTTTGGTCCTCGTGTTGCTGCCCTAGCTCCGGGGCAGATCATTATCCGAGGACACTGTCTTGCATTGCACTGAGAGGTCATTGTTAATGTCTCAGCAATTAAGTTCCTTCCCCCAGGCTGGTCCACTGAGGTGACACTGCGGCAACCCTGAAATCACATGTTCTATTGCAGAGAGCACTACACAATACTCTCTGGTACTTGGGTGTGCTTTTCTTTTAATTCTGAATGTTGTCCATTTTCCTTCCTCTTTGTTTTTGCTTCTGAGTACAACTTTGTGATGTAGCTCATGCAACGCATAGGGTGGGAAGCTGAAAGAAAAACATGTTGAAGATGAATACTTATTTTAAATAACATTGCACCCATTTACTTGAAACACTTTGATTGGATATCATATTTTTAGGTTTATGTATTGCTTTATAAAAACCTAAAACTTACCGATGCATATAAATGGTCTGAAGGCATTATTATATTCTTTTTTGTTTTTCGTGTTTGTTTTGAGACAGGCTCTCACTCTGTGGCCCAGGCTGAAGTGTAGTGGTGTGACCACGGCCCACTGCAGCCTTAGCCTCCCGAGCTCAAGTGATCCTCTAACCTCAGCCTCTTGAGTAGCTGGAACTACAGTCACACACCACCATGCCCAGCTAATTTTAAAATTATTTTTAGAGTCAGGGTTTCACTATATTGCCTAGGCTGGTCTCAAACATCTGGGCTCAAATGATCCACCCACCTCAGCCTCCCAAAATCCTGGGATTATACGTATGAGCCACTGCACTGGTCTATACTATAATTTTTTAAGAAGTCTTACTATATAAACAATATACTGGTAAGCCCGAAATAAAATATACAGATATTTCTGCTGTAAAATAATCTGTTGCTGAACACATCATATTGCCTTAGCAAAATTGCACACTAAAAATAACAGGGCTTACTGCAAAAATAGGGTCGGGGCAGATCACTCAAAGTCTATGCAACTCTGTACAAAGAGACTAGAGATGGCCCCAGAGAATATCTTTAATATGGGCAAAACAACACAATTAAAATGCTGGATTTGAGGGTGCTAAGGCAAGGAGGGTGAAAGTGAAGGCCTGAGCTCAGGAGAAAGTGAAACCCCCAGCAAACCCCTGAAGATGTACTTTTCTGGGGAGGAAGCCCCTGAGTAGTGCCGGTACTCATTTTAAATTTTCTTAAAGTCGGCTGGGCGCGGTGGCTCATGCCTGTAATCCCAGTCCTTTGGGAGGCCAAGGTGGGTGGATCACTTGAGTCCAGGAGTTCAAGACTAGCCTGGGCAACATGGTGAAACCGCATCTCCACTAAAAATACAAAAATTAACTGGGCGTGGTGGTGTGTGCCTGTAGTCCCAGCTACTAGGGAGGCTGAGGTGGGAGGACTGATTGGGCTCGAAAGGTCAAGGCTGCAGTGACCTATCATGGCACCACGGCACTCCAGCCTGGGCAACAGAGTGAGAGACCCTGTCTCAAAAAAAAAGAAAAAAAATTGTTTTAAAAGTTGAACTGGAAGGGCTTCCATTTTTCCAGCTAACAGACATAATTCTACTCCCACTGTTTTGGTTCTTCTTGCCTAGGAAAAACAGTTCAGGGAGCAACCCAACTCACACATGATATTAACATCATTTTCCTATCTGCCAGGTGAGTATGTGATGACTGGTATTTAGAAACAGGTGTTGCAACACAATTGACTTGGATGTTGTTTACACACATTTTCCCCTCCCACCCCCAGTTTTCACACAGTCAATTCTCTTGTGTTCCTTTCCCAGCTAGTACATCTATTCGTTCTTTTCAGTTCATGCTCTAGTACGTCAAAACCTAAAGAGGCAGAGGTGTTATAAAAGACAAGCCTCCTAAAAAAACTTCAGTAAAACCAATAGAATAGAGCGGCAAAGCTCGCTGTATTTCTTGCAGCTCCTGGCAGGTAGAACAAGTTAGTTTGCATGGAGGAAATAATATGGTTGGAAGGTGGAATATTCTTGCTTTTCTATAGTCCTAGCTTCTGCCTCCAAGATCTTTATCAAGAATACAATCCCCAGCCTCCACTTCCCATACACAATCTCCTTCCCATCCCGATTCTTCATTCTCTTTACATATTTTGTCTGAGGAATTGCAATGAAGTCATCCAAACGACCCGACACATGCCTTCTTGAATTAATTGAGCCTATAGTCATTCATTTAATACAAATTTATCAACTACCCTGTGCTAGAATCTGAGGATACAGAGTAAATCTGATTACTCACCACCTAAAGGAGTATTGTAGTAGCTATATAAAAACACCAAATATTACAATATGGAGGAAGAAGTGCTTCTATGACAGAAGTGTCATAGGATCCTCTGGTGGTCTTGGGGTATCCCTGTGTGTGATGTCAAAGAGTCAAGGATGGCTTCCCAAAAGGAAGCCTTCTGCTACATGAACTTAACTGCTACTATTTATTTTTGCAGATGAGTCTCCTTAAGTTCTACAGGATGATTTAGGAGACTTTCTAGTGCTAAAAAATCAAATTTTGATTTTTCTCCTTCTTTTTAAAGGTGACTACTTAATTGTGATGGTTAATTTTAAGTGTTAAGTTGGGGGGATTAAGAAATACCTCAAATCTGGTAAAGCATTATTTTTGGGTTTGTCTATGAGGTTGTTTCTAGAGGAGATTAGTGTGTGAGTCTGAGTGGAGTAGGTGGGCACCGAGATTTGCCCTTGATGTGGGTGGGCACCATCCAATCTGTTGGGGGCCTGGAAAGAACAAAATCAGAAAGAAGGCAAATGTGTTTATCTGTCTGCTGGAGCTGGAATACACTCCCTCCTCTCCTGGCAGCAGAACTCTAGACTCCTTGGCCCTTGGATTTCAGGACTTACGCCAGCGGTCCCCTGAGTTCTCAGGCCTTCGAACTTGGACTGAGCCAGGCTACCAGCATCCCAGGGTCTCCAGTTTGCAGACCTCCTGTCCAGGGACTTGTCAGCCTCCATAATCTCATGAGCCAATTCCCCTAATAAATCCCCTCTCATATCTATATATATATATAGATATTTTTTTTTCTGTTGTCTCTGTCTCTCTGGAGAACTCTGACTAATACATTAATGAACCTCATTGTTCAGATCTCAGGTCATACCGTTGACTTACATTGGCCATTTTTCTCTTGAGATGATGTTTCTTCATTATTTGACCTTGATCTGTAACTTTCTAGTGTGTGTTCTGAAACTTCGTTTTCTACAAAAAAAGAAAATCAAGTGACTAATTTCTGATGCCATGGACATGTAGAAATGTATATTTGAATAAGAGATAATACCTCTGTTACTGTGCAACAGTAGACTTATCATGCCCCTCCCATAACTCATACCTCATTAATTCAACACATAGTTTTTTGATTCCTGTAGGCACTGTGCTAGGCAGTCCTGGGATTTTTATCCTTCTGTGAATAGAAGTGTCTATCATTTAATGCCAATTTCTGGAGCTATGCTAGTTTCTATTGATTATACACTCTTAGACTATAGTCCCTGGAGATTCACACCCGAGTTTACTAGAAAACAAACAATTGCTTATCTGAGTGACAGCACTTATCAAATAGATTATGTAGTGTCTGACAGAAAGCTTTAATGGACAGAATTTCCCTTTTTTTAGCCATTTGCTCTGGCGTCTTATAGCCTCCGTCAGGTTCCCTGCCTACTGACCTTTCTTCCATATCACATGTGCTTTCCGCAGCTTCATGATGAAGAGCTGGACTATGATGAAGAGTATGAAAATGAGGAAGGACACCAGCGTGAGCAGCAGGATGCCACTTTTCTTCCTTGCCAATCCTAAATACTGAGGATTTGCTTCTATAAGGAAAATGAAAAAGGAGTTTAGATACTTTGGGTTTTTTTTTTTGCCACTGGAGAACATGTAACAATACTTCTACAATGTGATATAAGCAATAGACAGCTCAGATGAAGAGATGAGAAAGAGCTTACCCCTGAAGGTAAAGAGACTTACATTGTTCATTCTCTGAGAACAAGCAAACAGGCATACAACAAACAAGGCAATTATGTATGATGATTTGAAAAGATTTTTTAAGTTACATAGCTATTGGGCTAGTTATTTTTTATTTCTAGAGAAAGCATATGAGAAAATCGACTTAAATTATAGTCAGGAGATTCAAATTAGCTTTAGGAATGATTTTTAGCAAAATATAATTAAGTAGCAAGAGGGATTGTTAAGGAGTTTAAAAAACTATCCAAATAAAATGAAAATTTATTTATCTTGGTTAGGTTAAATGTGGCCCTACAGGAAGGCATTTGGGCTAAATCAGATGAGCTCGTAAAAATCTTTCTAGCCAGGTGCAGTGGCTCATGCCTGTAATCCCAGCACTTTGGGAGGCTGGGATGGGAGGGTTGCTTGAGGCCAGGAGCTTGAGACCAGCCTGAGCAACACAGCGAGATTTTGTCTCTACAGAAATAATAATAATAAAAATTAGCCAGGAGCAGTGGTGCACACCTGTAGTCCTAGCTACTTGGGAGACTGAGGTGGAGGATCAATTGAGTCCAGGAGTTTAAGGTTACAGTGAGCTATGATTGTGAAACTGCCCTCCAACCTGGGAGACAAGTGAGACCTGTCTCTTTAAAAAAAAAAAAAAAGGCTTTCTAAACCTAGAATTCTCATTCTATGGGCTGTAGTTTTGCTAAATGTCCTGGTCACCTCATATCAACCAACGAATAATTAAGGAGTGCCAGCTATGTGTAGAACATTGTGCTTGGACTTACAGAAGGCACAGTTCATATGCTTTGGGGATTAGTTCTCTTTATATATAAACAAATAAAAACAAACAAAAGTAAGATATGTCAAATTCTGGATCCATATGTATTTATATCATAGTGTGTTCAGGGGTTCAGAGGCAAGAATGGTCTCTGAGGGGTGAGTTGGTCAAAAAAGTTTTCAGTGACGATATTGGCCTTGAAGGGGGAGTCAGGAGAGGTGAGAGGGGGTCTCCTCTTCCACCAGGGGCAGTGAGGATAAACAAGGGCAGGGCAATTGAAAAGGGATGATGTTTTCAGAGAAAAATATATATCTCGTAAGGACTTTGTAGATATGAGACTGCAGAAGTAGGTAACAGATGGCACCTAATGAGTTGTTTGGGACTCATGCTCTGTGTTGTAGACTTCAGGAAGCCATAAAGGGTTTTAGAACACAGGTATGCAGAGTGTAAAGAGATATTTTGATGGTAGGGTGCTAAAAGTGAACCAGAGGAGGAGAAACTGAAGTTATAATACTCCATGCAGGAGATGATGAGAGCCTGGATTGGGACAAAATACCTGAAAGAGAAGACTCAAAAGTTCTTGGAAATTGACTGATTTTATATACATGTGTGTGCATATGCATATACATATACACATAGATATATTTGTACGCATACACAGGAGTGATAGGTAACACCAAGGTTTGGGGCCTATGTGATGCTTTGGGGCCTGTGTGATGCTTTGGACAAGCTGATTTTGTGGGAGAAGGTGCTGTTTGGTATTTAGCAATGTTGAGTTTGAGGAAATCGCAGAAAATTCAGCTACAGATATATAGAAAATGGAAAGAAATTGGAACCAATGCTAAGGAGGATGTTCTGGAAATATAGGTGTAGAAATGTTCTGCTGGCCGGGCACAGTGGCTCACATCTGTAATCCCAGCTATTTGGGAGGTGGAGGTAGGAGATCTCTTGAGCCCAGGGGTTCAAGGCTGCAGTGAGCGTGATCGTGCCCCTGCACCCTGGCCTGGGAGATAGAGAGATACCCTGTCTCTAAAAACAAAACAAAACCAGAAAAGAAAAAGAGAGAAATCTTTTGCCTAGTGGTAACAGGAACCATCTTGGGAATGAGTAAACTCTTTAAAAAATAAGGGAAGAACGGCCAGGCGCAGTGGCTTACGGTTAATCCCAGCACTTTGGGAGGCCAAGGCGGGCGGATCACCTGAGGTCGGGAGCTCAAGACCAGACTGACCAACATGGAGAAACCCCGTCTCTACTAAAAATACAAAATTAGCCGGGGTGGTGGCATATGCCTGTAATCCCAGCTATTCGGGAGGCTGAGGCAGGAGAATCGCTTGAACCCGGGAGGAGGAGGTTATAGTGAGCTGAGATTGCGCCACTGCACTCCAGCCTGGGCAACAAAAGCGAAACTCTGTCTCAAAAAAAAAAAAAGAAGAACAAAAGATGGAGAAGTAAAATCAGAAGTACATACACATTTAAGAAGTCAGGGCTGGGCGCAGTGGCTCACGCCTGTAATCCCAGCACTTTGGGAGGCCGAGGTGGGTGGATCACGAGGTCAGGATATTGAGACCACGGTGACACCCCGTCTCTACTAAAAATGCAAAAAAAAATTAGCCGGTCGCGGTGGCGGGCGCATGTAGTCCCAGCTACTCAGGAGGCTGACGCAGGAGAATGACGTCAACCCGGGAGGCGGAGCTTGCAGTGAGCCGAGATCGCGCCACTGTACTCCAGCCTGGGCGACGGAGCGAGACTCTGTCTCAAAAAAAAAAAAAAAAAAAGAAGTCAGAAGAGGAAGATAAGTTAATTGATGGATACAGAGAAGCAGTGGTGAGCAACAAATAACAGAACCAGGAAAAGTATGTCAAGAAGCCAAGAGGTAACTAAATCAAGGAGGGAGGACAAGGGGGTGATTAACCAATCATGTCCAAAAGGGCAGAAAGGTCGAGAAAAGGGAGGACTGACAAAGGCCATTGAATTTATCGATTAACAGGTTAAAATGTCGAGTGTTTATTCTAAATGCAGTGGGTGACACTTACCGGTGGTCAAGGCAGGATCTTGAGTGGTTTGTTCTTTCTCTTCCTTGTCAATCTCCGATGTACTAGAATCTTCCATTACTGAGACTAAAGTGAAAGAAATAAGACATGAGCTATGCATACATTACATACATGTGACTATATACAACTCTAGTTACGTAAGTCTTCCCAGAGCAGCTTGGGAAGCCAAATTTAAAAACAGTACTGAGATCATTTTTGAACTATGGATTTCTTGCAAACGTAATTGCAAATGGCTAGGCTCACTTTGCCTTATTTTTTTAAGGTAAATGTTTGAGCACTTACTCTGTGCCTGGCCTTGAACTGAGCACTTGGTATATATTATTTCTCACCACAGCTCTGAGAAAACGGAGGTATAGAGCAGTTATGTAAAGTACCTAAAGTCCTGTAGCAAATAAGTGGCAAAGCCAATACATAAACTCTGTTTTACCTAACTCTAGAACCCAGCATTTAAACCATTATTTCATACTTCCATCCTGAATCAGGCCTATTAGGGAGAAGGTCTTTAGGATGCTTCAAGATAACAACTGAACACCGAGGAATGGCATTCCAAGCTTTAATTATAGAAAACCTACAGCCTGAAATTTATGTTGAAATATAGCTTCAGTTATTCAAACTTCTGCTTGCCTCCCTATTAGAAGTGGGATGTACTATGATTTTTTTTCTAGATACGATAAATTATAAAAAATAAGAAACTGTGTTTTTTTTTCCCCAGATTTTACTGCTTATGTTTCCAATTCCCTTTTTTCCCCCTGCAGTTTCCTGCTTTTTAGTCCATTGCACAGCGCCACTATGTGGACCCCGAGGGGAATGAAGCCTCCCATTCTGTTGAAAATGGATATTAAAGGTAATAAAATCGTAGAAATGGAAAGCTGAAAGGAATTTTAGAAACCATATATTTAAAGTCTTATACATGAAAAAGCAGAGCAGAAAATTAAGTTGTTCAGTAGCAAGCCATTAAAGATTACTAGATTCTAAACACGTTTACAAATATTGGATTATTAAAACAAGTGATGTGGCTGTTACACTTCATAATATTTTCAGTTTCCATTGTCCTTCAAAAAATTGTATGGTACATGTTGTATTTATCAGTGTTTAGAAATCCCAAACATTTACTTTTAAATATTATTTAGGATACACATTTTTAAAAATGTGACTCATACTCAGAACTATGAACATGATAATGATCTGAAAGCCCTTATTCCAACAAATGAAATTATTATTGACACACTACATGAAATGGAAAGAGAATATGTAGGAATTTATGCCTTTCTGGATGCGGCTAATAGTCTTGCTCAAAGCACCATAACCAATTTCTTTCTTTCTTTCTTTCTTTCTTTCTTTCTTTCTTTCTTTCTTTCTTTCTTTCTTTCTTTCTTTCTTTCGTAATTCATTTTCTGAGAAGCTGCTATTGCTGGATACTATGCTAGGTAAAATACAAAGTTAAATTAGATATACAATCATTGCTCTGGGTTAACCTCTAGTGAGTTCGCTGTCTAAAAACTGGAATTATAATCCAGGCTTTCTAAATTATTCTGCATTTGTAGTTCAATCCCATCATCAAAAATGACCTGAGTTATTGACAATCAAGTAATTGATGTGCCTTCAAAGGTGATTTTGTTGTTCAATGACAACACCAAACCTCTAGCTTCTGCTTCTTTTCTCTTTGTTGATACCAAGTCTGTGTTTTGTGTTTGGTGTGCTTTAGATGGGAAAACAAAGAAACGAGTCTCTCTATAAATGAATTCAACTTTGTCCTTTACTGCAGAGGAAATTCAAATGTCACAATCGTGAATGTGTGTGTGTACATGTGTACATCTCTATCTCAGGCAAACTAGAATTGAACTTGCAAGGCTTTATGTCAGCCTGAAGCCCATACCACTAAGTATTCCGATGCCTGATGTGGTTCTACTCTAGGATGCTATGAAGCTGGAGCCAGTTGGAGGGGGCCTGTATGGTCTTAGTAAAAATTAAAACAAAAAATATTCTTAAAACTTAGAATGAGAAAAATAACCTTCCCAAGGAAGCATGATTTTTTAAAAACAAGTTTTAATGATTTTGACACTTACCAGTACTGGTGGGCTGCTGTGGGTCTTGAGAGGATAGAGAGTTTCTCTCCAGAGCATCTGAAGCTGTCTCTTCATCAGTAACTAGGAAAGGAGAAAAACAAAATTCTGCTACTATAGAGAGCAGTTTTACCCACATTGTGCTCAGTAAAAGAGATTGGAGAATATATTTGGCGGCTACCTGCTTGTAGAGGTTGTGCAGAAACCCCAGAACTGTGTGTTCTGCGGCTCCTGCTCTGGTTTTTGAATCTGTATCCCACTGAGTGCCCATCTGTTCACCTGCCTGGCTTAAAGCACAGCATGCTGGACCTCTGTGTGGTGGCAGTGGGAAGCAAAGAGTATTCACTGTTTCTATGTCCTTCTATCCATCAATCAATCCCTCTGTCTGTTTATCTACCCATCCACCTATCTATCTACCTATTAGATGGCTTTGGAATCAGCCTCAGACTGAGCTGAATTCCAGTGCTATTTACTTGCTCCTGAATGAGTTGGACAAGATACCTGACCTCTCTAACACTTTTTCTTCTCTTATCTGTGAAGTGGAGATACTGACAGCATTTACCTCTTTGAGCGTTTTGTGAGAATTAGTAAGTTCATTTCTATAACATGTTTAGTACGATGCCTAGCTATTTATTAAGCACAATGCTAAATGTTATTGTATAACATTAATCAATGCTTAGGGATGTTTCCAGAGGGTCAGCTTGGTATAGATTTTACCAGTCATTGAACAGACCCACATCCGGGAAGCATGTAATAACTGTGCCTGTCACTTTACAAATACTAATACTGACATATCGGGCGGGCACAGTGGCTCACACCTGTAATCTCAGCACTTTGGAAGGCTGAGGCGGGTGGATCGCCTGAAATCAGGAGCTCAAGACCAGCCTGGTCAACATGGTGAAACCCCATCTCTACTTTAAATACAAAAAACTAGCCGGACGTGGTGGTGTGTGTGTGTTTGTAATCCCAGCTACTTGGGAGGCTAAGGCGAGAGAATTGCTTGAACCTGGGAGGCAGAGGTTGCAGTGAGCCAAGATCGCACCACTGCACTCCAGCCTGGGTGACAGAGCAGGGAGACCCTCTCAAAAAGAAAAAAAAAAAAATATATATATATGTATATGTATGTGTGTGTGTGTGTGTGTGTGTATATATATATACTGACACGTCACAGGTGGTTCACGTTTTTATAAAATTTGTGAGTGCTTCTTGCTGTTTATTTAATCAAATAATTTTCCATGGTTTGGAAACGTATCTGGTTAATCAAAAATTCAAAATGTATGAAAAATATAAAAATACCTGAATTGTGTGTAAGGGCTCTGAGGAAAGAAAGAATTACTAAGGAAACATTATAGAGATAGTAGTATAGACTATACGGCTAAAATAAACTTTGACCACACAGATGCCAGAGAAAATTGAAGAGGAGAGCTGCTGGCAATGAAAAGAGGGAAAAGCTGGAATGCTAGTCAAATAGAAGTACTGGGAATACATTTTAAGAAGAATATGGGGCCGGGCACAATGGTTCATGCCTGTAATCCCAGTTCTGTAGGGGGCCGAGGCAGGCAGATTGCTTAAGCCCAGGAGTTTGAGACAAGCCTGGGCAACATGGCAAGACCCCATCTCTACAAAAAATTAGCTGGGCATGGTGGTGCACTCCTATAGTTCCAACTACTCAGGAGGCCAAGGTAGGAGGATCATCTGAGCCCAGAGAGGTTGAGGCTGCAGTGAGCTGTGATCATACCATTGCACTCCAGCCTGGGTGACAGAGTGAGACCCTGTCTCAAAATTTTAAAAAAGAAGAAGAACATCACTGGGGACAAATAGAATAAAATTTATCAATAGTGATTTAAATCTTCTAACATAGTATATACTATGTGAATTCAGAAAATTATGTTTATGTACAAAACAAGTTTTATCTATATATATTTAAAACTAGATTCTGTATTTATTTTGATTTATCTTGTTAATTAACAAGCTAGCAAACTATTGCATTTAGACTGAATGTTGTTTTGATTAGGTGGATACTGGCACATGATGATCTACCTCCCTAGTTGGTCAGAATATTGTAGACCTCTGCTATCCAATATGGTATGCACTAGCTCCAATGACTATTTAAATTAAAATTAATTAAAATGAAAATAATTAAAAATTTAGGCCAGGCGCAGTGGCTCACACCTGTAACCCTAGCACTTTGGGAGGCGAAGGCGGGCAGATCACCTGAGGCCAGGAGTTCAAGACCAGCCTGGCCAACATGGTGAAACCTGACTCTACTAAAAACACAAAAACTAGCTGGGCATGGTGGTGGGCACCTATAATCCCAGCTACTCAGGAGACTGAGGCGGGAGTATTGCTCGAACCTGGGAGGCAGAGGTTGCAGTGAGCTGAGATAGCACCATTGCACTCCAGTCTGAGCGACAAGAGCAAGACTCCATCTCAAAAAATAAAATAGCTCCTCAGTTGCAATAGTCACACTTAAAGTTCAAATTTTGGACAACTTGTATCCACCACTGTGAGCTTGACAACCTCCAAACGCTTAAGGACTTCTGATGAGATCAGTGATGATATTAATCCATGTGATTTTGATGCTGAAATATGTCAACATTGGAAAGTTCTGTAGAACTTAGTGAATCAGTATTTTCCAAATTACTAAAACATAATGTTAGCAAAATCATGCCTGGGTAAAAGTTCTATTCAAAGTGCAAGAGAGTTCAGTGGGTTTTAATATAACAGTATGAAAAGTTCATTGACATGGGCCCAGAGTCCATATAGCAACTAATCTTTAAGAAACTACTACTTGTTGAGTTTTGGTGTAACATCAAAGAAGAATATCCACAATTATCTGAACCGGCTATTAAAATACTCTACCCTTTTCCAATTATATATTTGTGTGAGATTGAATTTTATATATATTTATTTAAAGCAAAATAACATTTTGGAAGAGATTGAATGCAAAAGTTACAAGAACCTAATTGTTTTCCGTTAAGCCAGACATTAAAGAGATTTTCAAAATGTAAAAAAATGACATTTTTCACACTAATCTTTTCAGTGCTACATAATATACTCTTTTTTTCATTAAAATATGTCATTTCTGGGCCGGGTGCAGTGGCTCACGCCTGTAATCCCAGCACTTTGGGAGGCCGAGGCAGGTGGATCACCTGAGGTCAGGAGTTCAATATCAGCCTGCCCAACATGGCAAAACCCCATCTCTACTAAAAATACAAAAAAATTAGCCAGGTGTGGTAGCAAGAGCCTGTAATGCCAGCTACTCAGGAGGCTGAGGCAGGAGAATCACTGGAGCCCAGGAGGCGGAAGTTGCAGTGAGCTGAGATCGGGCCACTGCACTCATCTCAAAAAATAAGGGCACTCCATCTCAAAAAATAAAATAAAACAAATATGCCACTTCTGTTAACATGTAGTAGATTTATTATTTTAAAATAAATTTACAGATACTTTTTTTTAATTTCTCAGTTTTAATTTCTAATAGGTAAATATTGACAGATATCACCTACATAAGTAAAAGTTCTTTGGGGTTCTCAATTATTTTTAAGAGTGTAGAGAGGTCCTGAAATCAAAAGTTTGAGAACTGCTCTTCAAATATTTAAAAAATCCTATCCCCAGGTAAGTAATAGAAAACCAAGGTTCCTCATTTTAAATACTAAAAAGATGAAATAAACCAGGTGCAGTAGCTCATGCCTCTAATCCCAGTGCTTTGGGTGGCTGAGGAGGGAGGATCACTTAAGCCTAGGAATTCAGACCAGCCTGGGCACCATAATGAGATTCTGTCTCTATAAAAAATTTTAAAATTAACCAGGTGTGGTGTGTGCACCTGTAGTCCCAGCTACTCAGGAGACTGAGGCGGGAGAATCACTTAAGTCTGGGAGGTAGAGGCTGCAGTGAGCTATGATTGCACTACGGTACTCCAGCCTGGGCTACAGAAGGAGACCTTGCCTCAACAACAACAACAAAAAGAGCCAGGTGTGGTGGTTCATGCTTGTAATCCCAACACTTTGGGAGGCAGGCAGAGGTTGGGGGATTGCTTGAGCTCAGGAATTCAAGACCAGGCTGAGTAACATGGCAAAACCCCATACCTACAAAATATATGAAAATTAGCAGGGCGTGGCGGCCCATGCCTGTGCTCCCGGCCACTCCGGAGGCTGAGGCAGGAGGATCAACTTGAGCCTGGGAGGCAGAGGTTACAGCGAGCCAAGATTGTGTCACTGCCTTCCAGCCTGGGCAACAGAGTGAGACCGTCTCAAGAAAAGAAATAAATAAATGATCATTCTGAAATCTGGGTGAGGTGGCTCATGCCTGTAATCCCAGCACTTTGGGAGGCCATAGAGGGAGAATTGCTTCAGACCAGGAGTTTTGAGACCAGCCGGAGCAACATAGGGAGACCTTGTCTCAACAAAAATTTAAAAATTAGCCAGATGTAGTGGTGCATGTCTGTAGTACTAGCAACTTGGGGGGCTGAGGTGGGAGGACTGATTGTGAACCTGGAAGGTTGAGGCTGCAGTGAGCCATGATCACACCACTGCACTCCAGCTTTGGTGAAAGAGTGAGACCCTGTCTCAAAAAACAAAACAAACAAAAAAACAAAGATAGCCTATTCAAAAATCTATTCCTGTTGCTCTACTCTCTTTCTCAAAGCATCACACTGTGGCTTTTTCAGAGGAAGGTACTTCTGTCCTCAGGACCACCCTAGTCCTGGTGCTGGCATGACCCTCACTTTCCCCAGGTCCTTCCATGCAGAGCATAGGAATGAAAGGGGTCAGAACCCTTATGTGTAAATGTATTTTAAGGCATCCTTAGCTAGTAATTTTTTTTTACCTAATTGGGTGAACAAAATGTTTGTAACATCTATATGTCAATATAGTAGCAGCTAGCCAAATGGAAAAAACAATGAACTAATGGAAGCTATCAACAGCTGATGCTGACATTTCTCTTTGAATACTATTTGGAGATCTGGCAATGAGTACAGCAAATAGATAGATCACAAAAATTAAGTCTTACCTATTATTATTATTAGACAGAGTCTCTGTTGCCCAGGCTGGAGTGCAGTGGCGTGATCTCAGCTTACTGTAAACTATGCCTCCTGGGTTCAAGCGATTCTTGTGCCTCAGCCTCCCGAGTAGCTGGGATTACAGGCGCCCACAATCATGCCCGGCTAATTTTTTTATTTTTAGTAGAGATGGTGTTTCGCCATGTTGGCCAGATGGGTCTCGAACTCCTGACCTCAGGTGATCCACCTGCCTCGGCCTCCCAAAGTGCTGGGATTACAGGCGTGAGCCATCATGCCTGGCCTTAGCCTATTATTAAAAACATCTTTAGCTATAATTTTGAGTCATGTAGAGCTATAGCCATAAAGGAGGAGAACTGCCATTTCCCCCTTCATAGTAATGGTTGTAAATGCCTTGAACAATTGCTGAAAATTAAGAATGCATTTTTTTTCAACATTGTTGGTTCTCCTATTGAAGAACCTGAATGTCTTTAGGAAGCTTTTAGATACAGCCTCATCCCCCACATGCCCCGTGCTTCGGTTCTACTGCTGGAGGTGGAGGCGTGGGGTGGGGATGACTCACAGAGGGGCGGGGGTGGTTGTGTAAGGTTACTGTACAGCTTGGTCTGTGGGTCCATGAGTCTTACAGTGCAGCTTCTGCAATGATACTTTTGGTTTGGTGAGAAAGTGACCCATGGAAAGTTTGTGGTAGTCAGAGGGGGCCTGTTAACCGCAGCCACAGCCCCCATGGGGCATCATGGCAGCTTTCCCACAGTGAGGTTCTCCTAAGCAAGCTTGCGTTTCAGCATCAGCGATTTCATCTGATAAAAGAGCTCTTTCAATAAATGCATTGTCATCCAACAGTTTCCTCTTTCACTGATGTAATTCCTTATACTTCAGGATTTGATTACACAGAGAAGTACCTTGTAAAACAGTGAAACTCAGAGTCCTACTAATTGCAGACTTCTTATAGGACTCATGAATCTTAAAGGATACCTCTTGGCTCAAAGAGTTGTGTACAGTTTTAAAATTATTTCTTGGACTTTTGGGGAAAGAATCATAGAATAGAGGTTCTGAGAATGGAGGCAACTCCTCTTCACATTTAATATTGGGTGTTTATAATGGTGTTCAACTCAGAATATTAACACGGTTAAACTAAAATCTTCAAAGCAATTATAACAATAAAATAAATCTACAGGAATTATGTCTTCATGTAACTGTGTGTTTCATATTCACATAAAAAGATATTGACAATTTAGGTTTATTTCAGCCAATATTATCTCCTTCTGAGTCAAGTACAAAGATGTAGTATGGTTCATATGATTGCTCCAAAAACACAATGGCAATAACACTATTTAAAGTCATTATCAAAAAGCAAGCATGACATTATTTGCATAGGGTGCTGTGCTAGGCTTTCTGCTCAACTGGTGTTCTTTTGAACATTGGAATAGTTGAAATTCCGTCGATCACCTGGAGAAATTTCAATCAGTAGAGGAATTTGCTATTAGGAAAGCTTTGTTGGCAGTAATCGTACTCTGAAGGACTTTGCCCACTTCATTTAATTTTGTTTGATAGTGTAATATTAAAGTAAATCAAAAATTATTAAAGAGAATCATTAGTTCTTCTTACCCAAATCTTCAAACCGGAAGGGTGCTACTAGTTTTCTCCCTTGCAGGCCTCTGTGTCGGATAATGCAGTCCACCGTTGAATTTTTGCCGTAAGTGTGGATTATGAGAGTGCTGGTAGTATTACATTTCTTCCCATCAGTTTCAAATTCATGCTGGGTTCCACCTATGTAGCAATTTAAAGAGGTTATGGCTATTTAATGCTATTGGATGAGGTTGGTTCTATTAGAGGCCTTGACTTCATGGCAAACATTAGATTTCTAACCTCATTCTAGCCTCAGCCAGTTCCCTTGTATAGGCTTGGTTCTGGTCACAAAGGCAAACAGATGAATGAGAGTAGATAATGGTTTTCTACAAACTTTTCACTACTGGAAAAAAAAATTCAAAGCTTAAGAAGGACAGCTTGATGTTTTTATGAAACACAAAGATCCAAGACCTTATTCTGGTTATATGAATAAGGCGAATTAAAGGGAAGTCTTATAATGAAGTTGAGTTGGCACTGCACTGGGAATCAGATTGGGGTTTAGATCTTTTCTCTCTAGAACTCCATTTGGCCCTCAGTGTTCTCCACTGTAAAGGGTCCTTTGCAACTCTAAGAATGTTGATTACAGGCTGGGCACAGTGGCTCATGCCTGTAATTCCAGCATCTTGGGAGACCGAGGCGGGTGGAACACCTGAGGTCAGGGGTTCGAGACCAGCCTGGCCAACATGGTGAAACCCCGTCTCTACTAAAAATACAAAAATTAGCTGGGTGTTGTGGCATGCACCTGTAATCCCAGCTACTCCAGAAGCTGAGGTAGGAGAATCGTTTCAACCCAGGAGGCAGAGGTTGCAGTGAGCCGAGATCACGCCACTGCACTCCAGCCTGGGAGACAGAGTGAGACTCCATCTCAAAAAAAAAAAAAAAAAGATTGTTGATTACATAGATATCAAAGGTAATGTCTGTTGAAATGTCAGCAAACTATAAACAGTACCCAGGCATCGTAATTAATTAGTTATTCTGTTTCAAAGGCTCAACCTTTAGATGCTTTGTTACAAGAATATTTTTAATCTGTCCTTGTGGGTATGACACAATATAGTACTATACAATATAGGGAAGATCATATCTGTTCCAATTATATGTATTATGTTAAATGTATTTTCGATTTTATATGTGGGAAAAAGTTTATGCTCAGAGATATTATACTTCTTTCTTTTTTTTTTTTTTCTTTGATGGAATTTTGCTCTTGTTGCCCAGGCTGGAGTGCAATGGTGTGATTTTTGGCTCACCCCACAACTTCCGTCTCCTGGGTTCAAGCAATTCTCCTGCCTCAGCCTCCTGAGTACAGGCATGTGCCACCACACCCGGCTAATTTTGTATTTTTAGTAGAGACGAGGTTTCTCCATGTTGGTCACGCTGGTCTCGATCTCCTGACCTCAGAGGATCCGCCCACCTCGGCCTCCCAAAGTGCTGGGAGTACAGGCGTGAGCCATTGCGCGCTGCCTGAGATATACTTCTATATTATACTTATTTTAGAAAATTTTGTGAAATTTTAAGAAGTCATTATAGTTCACTTTAGATTTTTACCTGTTTTAAACAAAAGCATTTTCATTATCTGTGATTAGCCTTTCAAGATTAAGGCATAATATTGATTGTTTGTAAGAATAACTTGTCTGGAAAAGAACTAATGAAATATTAAATGATGTCTTCTGGCATCTTCTGCCACTAGAGGGTGCCAAAACATTTAAAAATCCTCTGGAAATTTGAGTAGGAAGGAAGACAAAGAAGAGAACCATTTCTCCCCTTACCAGAGACTTCCACGCCATTCCCAAATAGCCAGGTTATCTGTGGAGGGGGCTTGCTTCTCATGGTGGAGCACATGAGTACAACATGTTCTTCTCCATTTTGCTTTCTGATAACTGAAGCTTCCAGGATTGGCTTGAAAGGAGTTGCTAGAACAAAGTGGATTTTTCTGTGTTTAATTAGATATGAGTCTGCATATCTCAACAGAGCACAGAGCCTAATAATCTGTAGGTGATTGTTGTAGGGTATACTCTAATTAATGGGCTTTTTTTTTTTTTTTTTAGACTTAGTCTCCCTCTGTCGCCCAGGCTGGGGGGCAGTGGCACCATCTCGGCTCACTGCAACCCCCACCTCCCAGGTTCATGCAATTCTCCTGCCTCAGCCTCCTGAGTAGCTGGGATTACAGGCGCCTACCACCACACCCAGCTAATTATTGTATTTTTAGTAGAGACGGGATTTCTCTGTGGCCAAGCTGGTCTTGAACTCCAGACCTCAATTGATCTGCCCACCTCCACCTCCCAAAGTGCTGGGATTACAAGTGTGAGCCACCGTGCCCGGCCCATATTTTTTAACTTAATCTCTTCCAGAATACAGTCATGTTAAAGGGCTTTTATGTGCTTGCAAAGCTACTTTGGCTGAAGCCAGAATGTGTATTACTCAGTGTGTTGTTAGTCTCTGAAAATTCCCAAACAAGCAATGTAGCCTACAATTCTTAAAATGTGATATATGAGGCCAGGCGAGGTGGCTCATGCCTGTAATCCCAGCACTTTGGGAGGCCAAGGCAGGCGGATCATGAGGTCAGGAGATCGAGACCATCCTGGCCAACCAACATGGTGAAACCCCATCTCTACTAAAAATACAAAAATTAGCTGGGCATAGTGGTGCACGCCTGTAGTCCCAGCTACTCGGGAGGCTGAGGCAGGAGAATCGCTTGAACCCGGGATGGGGAGTTTGCGTGCAGTGAGCTGAGATTGCGCCACTGTACTCCAGCCCGGGCAACAGAGCAAGACTCCGTCAAAAAAAAAAAAAAAAAAAGAAGAAGAAAGGTGCATTTATCTTATGAAGGGCACGTTCGTCCTTTTTCTTTATACTTCTGTCTTGGAAATACTTTTTAGTTAGGCTTGCTTCTTCCTCTTTCCCATTCTACTTCCACTTCAGTCCAGAACTGAACTCTTCCCCATTTACTTAACCCACCCATCTGCCATCAAGACCTTGTAAAGGCACTTCTTAGCTCCAAATATACATTAAATGTGTTACTTGTTGGCAATACGAAGATGAAAAAGGTATGATTCAAGGAGCTAATAGTCTGGTGGTGGCTTCAGCCCCTAAACTGTTAATGAAAAGATTATGTGTTGAGAGCAATGACAGAGTATACATGGGGTGCTATGAGAGCCCAGAAGGGCACACAAGCAGCGGAGCCAGGATGCGTGCTCCCTTACAAGAAGACAACGCTGAGCTGAGTCACAATGGTTCTCAAACCCCCCAACTCCCGAGAGCCACTCCTTCTCAGCTACTTTCCCATCATGCCTTTACCGTATGGCAGGCACCACACTGCAGTAATTCAACAAGAGAAGTCTAAGACATTCATTTGTGTGATATGTGAGATGATGTTACTTAGAGATCAATAAAAAGCAATGTTTTTAATCGATCTGTTCTGCCACAAAAAACAAAACAAGTAAGGATAGACATACTGGACACAGTTGACCATCTGTAGAACTGAGTAAGTCCTAGGCAATTGGGAGGCTGTCACTTCCTATCTGCACCTCCCAATCCCGCCCTCCTACAGAAAAGAGGATTTGTTTGGCAGAGAGGATTTGAGTAGATCAAGCAGTGCAGCTACATCTGAATTCATTCTATCTTAGGATTTGCTGTCATGAGGTTCCACTTCATTTGCATACATGTTTTGCTTCCTGAGCTGGTGCGCAAACTCCTTATGGGCAGAGATTGTGCCTAATTCATCTCTGATTCCCTAGAACCTCACATGGTGCCTGGCACATAGTCGCAGCTCATCAAATATTAATTTTTCTTTTCTTTTAGTTCCCTGGAGAGAAAATGTAGTTGCTGTCAAAGACAAATTTCACAAGTTCACAGTTCAATGTAGGGCTTGCTTCTCAAAATGCTCTCCTCTGTTTCCTTTCAATGAAAGATGGCAGAAGTGTCCCAGGCAATGCCTTGCTCTAGGCAACATTTTTAAACTAAAAGGTTCAGTTTAAAAACGACATATCGTATTCCTATCCATATTGCTCCCCTACTGGGTTTACTTGCAGGTACCTACCTAGCACAATCACTTTCACTTCCTTTGTGCTCACAGAGTCGCTGTAACGTAAGCACTTGTACACGCCTTCATCTTGCAGGGTTACGTTAGGCACACTGATGGAGAGCTGATTGGCCGAGTGATGAAGAAGCTGGTATTTGGAATTTTTAAAAGCTGTACAAGAGGGAAATAGAGCTGTTATGAGGAAAGGTGTCCGATGAATCCTTGGCCTCTACCCACTAGATGCCAGAAGCACTGCCCCGCTTTCTACATTTGGCACAATCAAAACTATCTCCAGACATTGTCCTATGTCCACTGGAAGGCAAGATCATTCCAGGTGGGGAACCACTGAGCTAGATCAAGCCATTCTGCTGCAGAAATCTGAGAGTGTCCCTCTTATCCCAGTTTACCAAAACCAGAAACAAAAAAGCATTATGTAACAGAATTATCTCTATTTAAAATTTTTTTCTCTCAGAACTTTTAACAATTAGTATTTACTTCTAGTTGATTTAGCTTGAAATAATATATTTCTTTATGTTAACACCTCAGTATCTAATAATGCTTTCAAAGCATAACTTTTTTTTTTTTTTTTTTTTTTTAAGAGACAGAGTCTTGCTCTGTTGCCCAGGCTGGAGTGCAGTGGCACTATCTCGGCTCACTTCAACTGTCATCGCCCGGATTCAATGATTCTCCTGCCTCAGCCTCCCCCAGTAGCTGGGATTACAGGAGTGCTCCACCATGCCCAGCTAAATTTTTTGTATTTTTAATAGAGACAGGGTTTCATAATGTTGGCCAGGCTGGTCTTGAACTCCTGACCTCAAAATGATCTGCCCACCTCAGTCTCCCAAGGTGCTGGGATTACAGGCATGACTCACCATGCCCAGCCAGCATGATATGTTTTAAGAGACTCTGCTTTGTAAATAAGACTGAAATGTGTTTTAGACTTTTCCAAGTATTTGGCAGTTAGCAATATTAAATGGAGACATAAAATGATCTAGGGTTTAGTAAAACCCTGCCTAACGTCAAAGAGATGAACCCAAGAGATTCTTAAGAGTCTTTTTCCATCTCAGACATCTTGTACTTTCTTCATGTGTGTTTGTGAAAAGAGAAATGACTGCCCTTGTTTCCAAATTAATACATCCTGTCTATTTCTATTGCTTAAAAATCGTGATTTTATGTTAAGACCAACAGGAGAAGAAGAGCTATCTGGAAAGGAGCTTTGTAATGTGCCTTTGGATTGCTCAGATGGAAAACAAAGCAGCTGGCTTCCTATGTGGGGTGGTGGTGGCTGCATGAGGACCGGGCTCCCAGTCAGTTGGCTGCCTGTCATTGTGCTGTGGTTGTGTGATAGTTACTGAGAGTGAAAAAGTGGTGTGAGTGTGGGGTGGGGACATGGAAATGTGCTTTGCAATTTGAACCCCCTTTAGCAACCATTCTGGTGGGGTTTCCATTTCACAGTTCCTGCCCCCAGCAAGCCACTGCATGTAAAATAACAGGCTTTGGAGGCGTGATTCACGTGTAACAGTAGGTGGGCTGAGCCCACCCTTTGGGTGACTCATGCAGGCTTTCTGTCCCACCAACCTGTCCGGCTGGAAAATCCCTCAGGTTGGGGTCTGGTGGCATTTTTCTTTCTGTCACTTACCAGGATACTCATTTAAAAAAATGGTGAACCCTGAGGGGGTCAGCCACTGAAGGGAGGTCTTCCTCAGAGAAGTGACACACTTTAGAGTGAGCGTCTGGCCTTCCTCCACAGTGATGGTTTCTGTGTGGTTAGTCAGAGAGGCCTCTGTGGAGGAAGAGAAATGAGGATGATCAGGCCGGGGGGCCCACACTGTGTCAGGGATTTTGTCTCATTCATTCATTCAATCACGTATTATCTCTTTCTTCTAGAAACCAAAAAATAAGCAAATACAAACAAAATGGGAGGGAAGAGGCAAGAACTGAGAGTAGGAGCAGTAATGATGTCTCTTGAAGAAGGGGACCCTGGAACCAGGTCTGAAGGAAGGGGCAAGATTTTGACAGAAGACAGAGAAGGTCAAACTACAGTTCAACAGGTGTTGGGCACTTGCTCTGCCATGTGCCAGGAACTGTGCCAGGCCGTTACCTGTATTGAATTTAATTTTTTTTTTTTTTTTTTTGAGGCAAAGTCTCACTCTGTTGCCCAGGCTGGAGTCCAGTGGCACAATCTCGGCTCACTACATCCTCTGCCTCCTGGGTTCAAGTGATTCTCGTGCCTCAGCCTCCTGATTAGCTGGGATTACAGGCACGTGCCACCACGCCTGGCTAGTTTTTGTGTTTTTAATAGAGACGTGGTTTTACCATGTTAGCCAGGCTGGTCTTCAACTCCTGACCTCAAGTGATCTGCCCACCTCAGCCTCCCAAAGTGCTGGGATTACAGGTGTGAGCCACTGCACCCGACCGGAATTTAATTTTCAAACTAACCCTAGAAAGGAAGAATTGTGCTCACTTTACAGACGAGGGAATAGAGGCTCAAGATCACAGGGGTCATGGAGCTGGGATCTGTACCCAGGGCTATGGATGGCAAAGGCCGTGCTTATGTAACTACGTCAGCCTATCTAAGCCACAAGGCCCCAGAAAATGCAACCTTTCTGGCCTCAGCTTATACCTTCAAGTTGTGTGTCTAGGATTCTAAGAAAGAATGTTATAATCGTGGTGCTCTGGTGAACTGCGGAGTTGCCCTTAAGGGCAAGTAGCTAAGCCTCACCTTTCCAAGAGTTTCTACACCAGAGGGAGGATGTTCTAAGATTTCATTCAGTTCAGTATTCCACAGCCGAGCTGTCTCCAGACAAACACAAGTCTAATTTCTCCGAATCACAACCGCCAGAGAATGATGAACAATTGGTTCTAAGTAGCTGCAATTTATCTCCCCAAAAAAAGAAATGGATGGAAAAATAAACTGACATTCCTGCTGATTTGGCATGCTTATTGCCATTCATTATTCCTTCATATTATAAACTAAATTATTTTTCCTGAGGAAAAGGCAATTCTTATCAATGAAGGTATAAAACACTTTTATAAACAGAAGAATACCATGGGGTTGTAAATTACGAATAGCAAATGTAACGAGTTTTACTGCATCATCTTAAACCTTAACAAAAACAACAGAAAAGAAGCCAGGAGGGTTTATTTTCATGTGATAAATTTCAAGTATTAGGAAAAGTGCTTTGGAGAGCTCTGGGAATTCATTGGTGTCTACTTTTTTGTTTGTTCCATTCCTAGGTCATTAATTTGAATCTAGCCTCTAGCAGAAATAACCCAGAATTATTGTATTGTATTCATGTAAGCTTTCACGGGAAACTGTTTGCTGGAGTTCTAATGGAAAAACACCCATATCATCCACCAATACCATAATGAACAACAAGGAGGTAATAAAAAGAGATCTGTGCTTTCCAAAAAAAGCACTGGGGCATAAGGCCAGAATTCTGCTTGGGTTTGGCCATTTGGAAATATTCTCCTCTGTGACATCAACCCATAATTGAGTAATAAGGACGATATTAATAGAGAATGACAATAGAATTTCTTCTAAGGGATTTTTGCTGATAATAAAGATTAAGAAGCCACTGAGTCCCTATTTTGTGTCTTCATGACATCCATATTAAGAAGGTAGGAAAGCCAGTGGTCCTCCACCTTGGCAGTACATTAGACTCACTCAGGGAGTTTGTGTCCTGGCCTCATTCACTACTAATTGACTCGGAATTCTTGGTGGGGCCCACACATCAGTTCTCCTGACCCCCGGCCTGAGTGTTCAGAGCATCCTGTTCCCAAAGGCCATAGTTGCAGTGTAATGAATAAAATTCCAGAGCCCTGTGGCTGCTCCTCAGATACTTGGGACCAACTCTCTGCTGCTGCAAAAACCACATGGAGCAGGAAGATGAGTATCAATCTCACTTTCAAAGACTTCCAGAAGACATTCTACCATACCACTGTGTGCAAGCCCTTATGCCCTTAGTTGGATGGGTCTTCTGAAGATAAATGTCTTTTCCATAGCATATGGTCAAATAATTAAAGAAGCTATGCTCTAGTTTCATTATCATTTCTTCATTGCTTGCCAACAGCCACATGTGAATATACTGTAGTTTGTCAATGTTTCTCCAAAAATACGCCTCTTTGCATGGGACAGGGGACTCATGTGTCATCAGAGCTGGCGAGAGCATAGGGGGACATTCACTTGCATCACCACCCACCCTCTGGACTTCCTTGTTCTATTAAGCCCAGGGTTTCACTCTTGAGCTGTAACATCTCACTAGGCTCCTGTTGAGGCAGTCACCCAAAACACCCAGATCTCCTTCAGAGAATTTGTGTCACATCACGTCTCCCTATCCTGTGTTGATGATGCATTTCATTTTGGAACCAAAGTTCAGATTTCATATTCTCCCTACATCAGTCTTATTTGGTAGGTTTGGAGTGAGGGTTCAAGCTTTCTGAGAACATTCTGGCTCTTGATTGTCTTACCTGTCAGTAGACCCCTAGGCTTTGTACCATCTGAACCTGTTGCACAGAGGAGCTGTTTATAATCATCTCTGTGTCCCTAACCTGAGTGGCATATGATGCAATGGTAACACACATGCACACGAGTCAAATTGACTGGGTTGGAATCCTGGTTCCTCCACTACTAACAGCACAAACTTGGGCAATTTATGTGTGTGAGTTTCCTTACCATAAAAACAGGAAAAACAGTAGTATTCATCTCATAGAGTCATTGAGACAATTTAAAAATATATGTAAAGAACCTAGTATAGTACTTAGTCCATAGTAAGCATGACGTTCTGCTTTTGCTTGGTATGTAGTGCTTAATAATTATTTGAAGAGCTGAACTGACTCTTGCTTTACAAAGAAAAGTGGAAAGAGTCAGTGTCAAAAGACAAAGACTTGTAGCTCTGCAGCTCTTCACTAGGGATCTCCTTCCCCAGTGTTACAGGACTATTTATTATTAAACATTCTAAGGTCCTAGTAGACATTAAGGAAGAAGCAGTTAGGTCCTAGTAGGCATTAAGGAAGAAGCAGTTCCAGTCGCAGTAAATCTAAATTGGAACAGTTCAGGAGGATTAAAAATTTTGAGGAGCAAATGGTGATAATGAGTTCTTGTCATTTTAGACCTTAGATTCCAACCAAGGGTGTAGTTAATCATACTACTCAGTTCATGGTACACAATCATTATTTGATGAAAAGACAGAGAGAGACAGACAGACAGACAGGGGTGTTAGAACCCTGTGAAATAATAAAATTTATGGCTAGGTGCGGTGGCTCACGCCTGTATTCCAGTACTTTGGGAGGCCGAAGTGAGCAGATCACCTGAGGTCAGGAGTTTGAGACCAGCCTGACCAACATGGTGAAACCCTGTCTCTACTAAAAATACAAAATTAGCCTGGCATGGTGGTGGGCATCTGTAATCCCAGCTACTCAGGAGGCTGGGGCAGGAGAATCACTTGAACCCGGGAGGAGGAGGTTGCAGTGAGCCGAGTTCATGCTGTTGCACTCCAGCCTGGGCAACAGAGCAAGACTCCATCTCAAAAATAAATTAAATTAAATTAAATAATAACATGTTTTCCCACTTTTCTCCTCTCTTCATCACATAAATTGTTTGCTATTGAAACACTAACTTATTTGCATATGTATTTGTCAATGTCATCCCCAAGTCACATCTACTTGCTTTTAGATCCTGCATACTTGGCCTGCCCCACATCGCTGTGAATGGAGTGGGTACCCAGTATCTCCACTTGGGCACTAGGTTCCATCCCATTTATTTACGCAAGGAATTCCCTTCTGTGTTGCTCCATCTCTCAAAAGATGATTTGGTACAAAAATAATTCTACCATCATTGTTTTTCTTTCTCTTTAACTGTATCATTCTCTGGCTGGATGTGGTGGCTCACACCTGTAATCCTAGCACCTTGGGAGGCCAAGGTGGGAGAATCACTTGAGGCCAGGAGTTTGAGACCAGCCTGGGAAACATAATAAGACTTTGTCTCTACAAAAAATTAAGAAAAAAAAAAAAAACTGTCATTCTCATCAGCACACAAATATATACTATTTCTCCCATATTAAAATGCATAAACAAAACGATGTCAGATTTCCTTCCAGCTACTATCCTATACTACCCTATGTCCCTCTTTTTTTTTTTTGAGACAGATTCTCGTTCTGTCACCCAGGCTGCAGTGCAGTGGCATGATCTCAGCTCACTGCAACCTCCACCTCCCAGGTTCAAGCAATTCTCCTACCTCAGCCTTCCGAGTACCTGGGATTACAGGCACCTGTCAGCACATCTGGCTAATTTTTGTATTTTTAGTATTGGCTCCCTAAATGTCAGTCTCTCTTTGATTCCCCTCCTAACTCACTGGCAGCTGCTGCTCCTCAGCTCTATTTCTGGGTTCTCCTCATCAATCTGCCCTCCACACAACGGAGGTCAGACCCTGGATAGACTCTCTCTATACTCACTCCGTAGGTCATCTCATCTGGCCTCATCCCTTTTCTGATGATCAGTTAGAAGTCTGAAAGCATAACAAGTACAACACAAACTCTTGATTCTCTTCCCCCAAATGTGTTATTTTAGATTTCACCACCAGCAAATAGCCTAGTTACTTAGGCCCAAAACCAATAACTCTGTAAAGAAGCTGTTATTCCCGTTTCACAGATGAGGGCATCAAAGCTCAGAGGTTAAGCAGCTTTTGAGCCAAGATTTGAATCTAGAACTAACTTCCATAGCATTGTGATGCTTCCTGTTTTACTCACTAGTTCTTGTTCACTGTCTTGATTCCTATAAACAGACTGAAGTTTCTAGAGGACAATGACTATGTTTTCTATTTCTCTAAAATTCATTCCTTACAGAAACTATTACAATGTGAGCTTGAAAAGTACTGGCTTAATGCTAGTTTTCATGATGGCACTATAATGTAGGTGATTGACAGATGCCTTTGTTCTCCTGTTGTTAATACAAATACTGAGAAACAGGAAGGAAGCTACTGGAAGAAAGTTACACATTGAGTCAATGATAGAATAAAGACTAGTGTTAAGAAACATGCCCTAATTTCATCCTTGGGGACTAGACATTGACAGAAGTTTTGCCAGTGTTCTTACTTTTGGTAAAATGATGGTCTAAACAGAAAGCCTGCGTTGGGTAAGATGGGAGTGGTGAGATTTATCTGCAGCCTGTTTAGGAATAAATGTCTCCCATTTTAAGGTTGTATGTATCATTTTTCTCTTTCTTAGGATGCATGCTTATGAATTAAATAGTATAATTTAACCCTTACAACATTTTAAAAATTGTGATGAAATATAGTTTGGCTTTTTATTATGCGCTAAAGTACTGTATGTCTTAAGATTAATGTTTGCACTTGTTGAGAATTCGGTATCAGGCTGCTAACCAGACTGACCACACTATAGATGCCTGAGTTTCATATGGAAAGGGCTGTGTTTGAGGCATAGAATATTAGCTGTGTCCTTTACTGTTTGCACCAAGCCTCGCTTTTGGCTTTACAGGTCTGCTTATCTTGCAGTATTATCATGTAGACCCCATGTTTGATTTAGAAACAGGAAATCACTGTAGAAGGGAAGAATAGCCCCAGTGAGAAGCCACAGACCCACTCAGCTTTGCTTAGACTGTAGTGCTTAAAAATATGTTTCAATGTCTGTAGTTTTGTTAAAGGTGGAAGAGCAGGATGCCGTGCCTAAGTTTTGGTGGCACATTCTCCAAGGACAAGTTCCCCATGGTCTTCTCATTGCCATTGGAAACTAAATTAGAACTTCTTTTGACTTTTCTTTCACCTAAGTTTGGAGTCAGACTTTCACCTTTGTTGTCAGAGGGATGGGGTGTGCGATATCTTCTTTGCTTACCACTTCCTCCTGTGTAGGCTCTAGAGACATGCACATCCCCATTCACCTGTAAGCTTTCTTATTAGACCCCGAGTGCCGTACACCCACTTCCTAGTCCTATCTGAGCTTCAGAGTTCTTATCTGCAAATTAGCCCTGCATGGCTCCCCACATGCTGAGCATACAGAGCTTGACAATGAATGACTGTGGTGTTTCTCCTGTGAGGTCACCACTTCCTACTGGTAGGTCATGTTTACGGAATGGATTATTGACTTCTGGGCTTTGTCATTATCTCCGTGACTGAATTCATCCATCCATGCATGGCCATATGTTATGAGATTGCTAGCCAACCCTGGGGCTATAGATTGTGACTGCTTTATATATGGAAATGGAACCTGTGACCTTCACCATCATCACCACCCCAAATCCCATGAACTAATTGTCCTATCAGTGGATGGCTTTACACCAAAGCACATGTGATCTACTCCCAAACAAAAGGACAAGCAGCAGTAACAGCCACCTACCAAAGTACACATAGACAAAACCAGTGCAGTTCGTAAGATTCTTTGGTCTTTCCCAAGATTTTGGAAGTTCACATGTGTAATCTTTACCTCTACTATAGGTTATCACGTAGACTGAGAAAAGAATAAAATATTCTTTCCTTTTCTTGCCTTAATAGCCTAGTTTTTACATGCAATAAATTTAAAGCCAGAGCAGAGCAAGCCTGTCCTGCAAAGACCCCAAACTCTACATGTCCCATTGGAACTCGTTATCTCTACTGTCCGCATGCTCCACTCATGTCTAACACAGATATACCACCTGCCCCATTCTAGAGTTCCCTTATATAAATTAATGTCATCACCAACCACTGCACACCAGATATTTGACAGGTGCTCTAAACTCTTCTTTCTCCAAAACATCTCTTTAATCAATTTAGTCCTCTTTTGTCACTATTATTGCTGCCTTAGTTAAGGACTCCATCATTTCTTTCCTGGACCATTGTAATAACTTAGTTCTAGTCTCTCTTCTCTCTTATTCATCATCATCATCTGGTTCTAGGATGACATTTTAAAAACATGAATTTGAGGCCAGGCGTGGTGGCTCACGCCTGTAATCCTAGCACTTTGGGAGGCCGAGGTGGGTGGATCACCTGAGGTCAGGAGTTCGAGACCAGCCTGGCCAACATAGTGAAACCCCATGTCTACTAAAAATACAAAAAATTAGCCAGGCATGGTGGCAGGCACCTGTAATCCCAGCTACTCTGGAGGCTGAGGCAGGAGAATCACTTGAATCTGGGAGGTGGAGGTTGTGGTGAGCGAGATTGTGCCATTGCACTCCAGCCAGGGCAACAAGAATGAAACTCCATCTCAACAAACAAACAAACAAACATATAACCCATGAATTTGATTATGTCTCTTCCTTCATTCAAGTATTTGCTATGGCTTCCATTGCCTATAGGAATCAGGCCCAAATTCCAGCCGACTTGACTCCTGTGTTCTCCTCCTTTGTCATGTCTTGATACTCCTTCGCAGATAGTCCTTGTACATGGCCACTTGCTGTTTCCAGAAAGTCCCAGGCTCCAGAAGATAGTTTGTCTTTGTCTATGATATTCTCTTGGCCTGGAATGCCTTTCTCATCTCCTTCAAGACTCAACATTAAGACCCAACTCAAGACTCAACTTAAAGACTCAACTCAAATTACACAACTGTTGTCAAAACTTCCAAAACAGGCCTTAGCCTCCCTTTTCCCCATAATGTCTTTCCCCTAGTTTCCCAAAGGCTTGAGATTCACTTCTATTATAGCACTTAGCACATTACTTTATAATTATTTGGTTACAGGTGTTTCTCTGTAGATAGATTACAAACTCCTCATGGAAAAGTTGTTTGCCATCCATTCATTTTAGCATCATGTAAAATTTTAGATATTGGTTGAATTAGTGGATAAAAATGAATAAATAGGCCGGGCTCGGTGGCTCACACCTGTAATCCCAGCACTTTGGGAGGCTGAGGCAGGTGGAATCACGAGATCAGGAGATTGAGACTATCCTGGCTAACATGGTGAAAGCCTGTCTCTAGTAAAAATACAAAAAATTAGCCGGGAGTGGTGGCGGGTGCCTGTAGTCCCAGCTACTCGGGAGGCTGAGGCAGGAGAATGGCATCAACCCAGGAGGCGGAGCTTGCAGTCAGCCAAGATCATGCCACTGCATTCCAGCCTGGGCGACAGAGCAAGACTCTGTCTCAAAAAAAAAAAAAAAAAAAGAGTAAATGTATATATTTAGGAATAAATATTATAATAGGATGCTAACTTTGCTCTTTAACTGTTATATCAAATAATAAAGACTAGGGCTAAGTTAAAGCCAGAGACATGCAATGCATTAATTCTCAGATCAGAGCCCTAGTTACATGACTGTCATGAGGTATTAAGCAAAAATGTGTTTTAATTCAGATCATTACAAAAAAAGATTTTTATTATTTTTAGATTGAATCAATAGAGAAAATTGCAGGTATAAAAATAAATCAGACTTGTCAGAATCAGATTATTTTTAGTACATTTTAAAGAAGCTGTCTCAACATGTCATCTAACATGTGACTTTTTCCTGGGCAAAGAAAGTATGAAAAGAACTACTCAATTTGCAATTTTCCTTTGTTTTCTGCATCCTACCCTCCACAAAACAATGAAAATAGAGGGTTCAAAATTCGTTGGATTTGACATTTTCATTGCCTACAATGTAATTTAATGGGATGAATTTTGAAAAATGCTTCATTTTTATTGTGTTTTTACCAATCCTAAGACTATTTATTCTAGGAGTGGCCTTGAAAAGAGGGCAGGTTCTGAGATTATGTGACTTTTTTTTCCATAAATTTTTGGCAGCCACAGAAGTTATACTGTAGAAGTAGTCACAGTGATCTTCCCATAATTTAATTTGCTAAAATCAGCTGACAGTTTATAGCTTTGCCAAAACTGATGATTTGCTGCCTTTTTTGCTGACAAGAAAGCAACGTGGTCAACTCCTCTCTTAATTACATCTGGGACGGGCTTGAGCAAGGTTAGGTCAGGGGTGGCAGCCACTGCTCAAATGCCATTGAGCTTAGATGCCCTCGGGTGGCCCCTTGAACGAGTTTTCAAATAGGACTTTTTAATATTGAATCCTCCAAACTATGAAAGTCGGTGGTTTTCCAAATTTTGATCCACATTAATAAACACATTTTCTGTCACAACCTAGTACACACACACACATTAATTAAAAGTTTCTTGAAATAAATACTTTTACCATGTGCTTTATAGGCTGGTATTTATGTTGTCATATTCTAGCTTTAAAACTTGGGCAGGTTACATAACTTATTTTCTCATCTTTAAATTGGGGATATTAGTACCTACCTCAGTACTTCCGCTATGATTAAGTGTAATTAACAGAGTACTCGAAACAATATTTTTCCTCTCTATATAAATAATATTAACATAGAGTACTCGAAACAATATTTTTCCTCTCTATATAAATAATATTTAAGTAATTTAGGTTTACCTTGAAACATAATTTTTGCTATTTATTTAAAAAATGTATTTTTATGAGTTATTTTTTATGAGGCAATAACTGAAAGCCTGAAAAAGTTAAGGTCAGTGAAAGGCTTTAAACTCTGGAAAAATTGAAATCATCCTAATTTTAGCTGTCTAAATGTACTCTTTCTGAATGTATTAGCTATTCTTTAAGCCACTTATTGAAGAAACTAATATTATTCATTACCAAAATTGAATCCTTATTAAGTGCCTCAGGGTACAGGGACCAAAAAAAGAAGGCATTAATTGAAGTATATAAAATAGGGAATTGAAGTACTATGTAAAATAGGAAATCGAGTTTTTTAAAGTAGCATCCTTCAGATGCCATTCTAGATTAAATGTAGATTTAGAAGGATAGGTGCATTTCATGAAACAGAACTACAGATTCAATATTTGGAAACAAACACACAAAAAGCAAAATTTTTGAGTGGATTTACGAGTGATGTCCTTTGCATGAATCTGATACAATTGTAATCAGAGACTGAGAGACAACAGGAGCCACTTCCTACACCCCTGCCCCCACTTTTGGGTAGAAAATAATTTGACCTGCTCCAAAAAGGTAACTGTTTCTATCCTTAATTTTCATAATGCTACATTAGGATTAAGCACTAAAACTCAAATTTGAAAATTATAGTAAAATGTAAAGTATAACTTACTCTTTAAAAATAAACACGAAGTTTTCATTGGTCTGATTATTACCTCTGAGCTAAATAAGTGTTGCACAGCACGTTATCATTTTCAAAGTGCTTTCACATTTGAAATTTGATCCTTCTAACAATCCAGGGAGTTTGGTGGATCAAACGTTTTGATCATTTTTATTTTAAGATGCAGAAACTGAGTTTCAAAGATATTAAATCATTTAGCTAAGATTTATACAGCAAGGAAATTTTAAAATTCAACGTGGAGGCCGGGTGCGGTGGCTCACGCCTGTAATCCCAGCACTTTGGGAGGCTGAGGTGGGCGGATCACGAGGTCAGGAGATTGAGACCATCCTGGCTAACACGGTGAAACCCCGTCTCTACTAAAAATATAAAAAAATTAGCCAGGCGTGGTGGTGGCGGGCGCCTGTAGTCCCAGCTACTTGGAAGGCTGAGGCAGGAGAATGGCGTGAACCCGGGAGGCGGGGCTTGCAGTGAGCCGAGGTCGCGCCGCTGCTGCACTCCAGCCTGGGTGACAGAGCGAGACTATGTCTCATAAATAAACAAATAAAATAAAATTCAATACAGATGCGCTTTCAACTAGTATGCCCTTAAAAGACAGAGCCTAATAGGCTTGTTTCATCTTGCCATAACTAGGACCCACAGAGGCACACACTGTAATGATCCTTTCTATACTCTTTAGCCATTGAACAAGAGATCAAACAAATGCAGTAACATCCCTCAGATGCCTGATTTGAGCATGGCTTGGAAAGTATTAGCAGTTACCTGGGTTGTCTTCTACAGCGGCTCCTCTGTAAATGCAGTTGACTGACTGATAGGTAGATTTGGCAAAACATTAGGTCAGCTGAGCAACAACAAAAATAACTCTGAAGTCCTTACCTTGTAAGGGGAACAATGCCAGCAAGCTGAGAACTCTCCACCACATATTGTGCTGTGCTGCTGTGGCACCTTTGTCAACTTCCTCTAGATTCTGAGACAAATGGAGCTGAGTAGTTTCTTTTGAAGGGGGAGAGGCAGTAGATCAGTGACCTCATGTGTATCAACTCCTCCATCTGTCTGGAAGCCCCCTCTTAGTTAGCTGCCCCCAAAACACCTCCTGGTGGAACATTTTGGGGACCACATGTACTATCTTGATGGTAGAGAGGTGTGAGTGATGTGTTGGTGACAAAAATTGTTTTACCACAAGTGGGTAGTACTGGTAAATCAACTAGTTGCAAGGTTTTTAGAGGGAGGATGGGTGAGAGAAATACTGTAAAATGTCCCTGTGTAGTGATGTCATCCTTATTTTTACTTTTCTAGTTTATTAGATAAATACAATTAGACAATTTTTGCTCAACCTTTGGGAATATTTTATTTCTAATGCTGACATCAATTTATAATTGTTGTCAGGGGAGGAATTCATTCATTCATATATATACTCATTTTTGAAATCTATATATCTGTCCACCCACCCATCCACCCATCTTTTCATCCACCCACTCACAAATACAAATCTATTCATCCACCTATCCATCCATCCATCCTTCCATCCATCCACCCACACATCCATCTGCCCATCCGTTTATCCTTCCATCCACCCACTCACTCATGTATTACCTGCCCACTCATTCCCCATCCATCCATTCATCCACGCATCCATCTATCTCTCCATCCATCCATCCATCCATTTATCCATCCATTTATCCATCCATCCATCCATCCACTTATCCACCCATCCATCCATTCACCCATCCATCTATCCATCCATCCATCTGTCCATCACCTATTCATTCACCCACCCATCTATCTATACATGCATATACTCATCCATCCACCCAACCACCCATCTATCTATCCACCCACCCATTCATCCATTCACCCACTCATTCATCCATTTACCCACCTGTCTATCTATACATATATCCATCCATCCATCCATCCATCCATCCTTCTTTCTATCCACCATTCATCTTGTCACCTATACAGCATCTAGTATGCACTACTTTGAGACATGCTCAAATAAAAAACATAAATTCCTTGTTTTTTAGGAGAATATAATCTAGTGGGAGAGACAATGTACATATGAACAATTCTGGTGTTTAATTTTCATTAATTGGACAAATTGAGATAGATTTAATGTAGTTTTTCCAGGGGCACACAGCAAAATATTAGTAAGTTTATGTTTAGAAAACAAAGATCAGTCTGCAATGCTTGGAAAATTGAAAGGAAACACTACTTACTGATTCTAATTGAAATTAGTGTTAATATTCTGATAAATTTGATGATAGTTTGGGTAGGAAAAGTCTTACTCATCAAAAATGTCTTTCAAATATTTTGTTGACTGGGCACAGTGGCTCATGCCTGTAATCCTAGCATTTGGGGAGGCTGAGGTGTGAGGATCATCTGAGGCCGGGAGTTCAAGACCAACCTGGGCAACATAGTGAGACCCCCCCCCCCCATCTCTACAAAAAATACAAAAATTAGCTGAGCATGGTGGTGCATGCCTGTAGTCCCAGATACTTGGGAGGCTGAGGTGGAAGGGTTGCTTGAAGGCAGGAGGTTGAGGCTGCAGTGAACCGTGATCACACCACTGTACTGCAATCTGGGTGACGAAGTGAGACCCTCTCTTAAAAAATAAAAATAAAAAAACCTCCAAAACACAATATTTTGTCTTTCAAATTTTTCATTTTTTAATTTTTTCCCTTTTGCTCATAACATTCCATCCAGGAACTTCTAATTTTTATACTTGTCCTCAGTAGAAGAGAACAGTTTACCCAGGGTCACTCTTCCTCCCTAGGGCATCCATGAGGGGATCTCAAGGTTATTTTCCCTTGCTTTGAGGTGGAGCAACTCTGAAGCTCCCCAAGGGATCAGGATCAGCTGAGATCTTTGTTGTAACTGCACCTCAGTCCAGCTTCTACCGATTCCCCATCTTGCTTCCTTCTTGTCACCAAGAGTACTTGTCTATAAACTTCTGCACACAGATCTCTATCTCAGCATCTGTTTCCCAGGAACCTGACCCAGAACAACACTTGACAGAGGTTGTCAACGAGTGAGTGAATGAAAGACTAAATGGACTCTTTATTTGAGATGTAAATGCTACTCTTTTTGCTCTGAAGTCTAAAAAGATGTTTGACTTACAATTTCCCCAGAGCATTAAAGAAGAGCTTACTTTAAATTGCACTTTGGACAATGGTGAGTGTATCCTTTTCATCCACGGGTGCCGTATTCAACTGGTTGAAAACCTTGACAAATGTCACAATAGTCCACTGGACTCGGACATTAAGAATGGTTGGTGGGGGAAATGCTACAAGGTGAACTGGTGGACGACGTACATGTGTGCTTTCCAGGGTCCCTGTTCTTATTACCCCCACTTCAGCCTGCAGCTCATGTTGTATTCAACAGGAGAGGGCAGTAGATTGTGGCTGCTCAGTGAATTAGGAGAAAAAGATGAGGTTGGAGGGTAATAAGTGGTCTACCTATTTTCTAATGGGAAAGAGTCTACTGACCACCTTGTATGTAGGAGACCTCACAACTGATAGCTGGTTTGTCATTTTGATCTCCGTTTTATGAAATCTTCATATGATGTTTCAATACTGATAGGAAGTAACATTTGGTGGGGTGGCAGAGGGGGGACATATTTTGGAGAAATAAACAAACATCCTCTCTACTTTTCATCATCACCCTTGTCAACCTGAGTTTTGGGGGTGAGGAGGGTGCAAACATGAAAAAGAAGACATTTATTAAATAGGCTAAAGATGAACTGTTTAAAGGGTCAGAAAAAAGGGGATTTCCCTATGTCTAGAAGCCACTGGGTTTTTTGTTGCATTTACAAAAGGGGCCTACACTTTCTTCTTGACCTTTCACAGATCCTGTGAAGAATCGTGGCCTTTCCCAAGGTCAGAGTAAGAGGTGGACTCGCCTGCATCTCCCCGAAGATGCCTCAGATAATTCATACCAAGTGTTGAGGTTTTCTGGGCACTGTTGTAAAACTTGCACAAAGTGACTGTAGAGTTTCTAAGCCAGAGCAGCAGGCTTTGAAATTAATTATTGATTCAGAGAGAAGTTTCCTAGGAGTAGCAGGAGGTTAGTGGGATGAGCATGGGAGTGAGTAGCAGACAGGCCCAAGCTTGTCCCCTAGGCCCTGTCACTAGCAGCTGTGTAGCCTTAAGCACATTACCTGCCTGTTGGAATCAGTTTCCTCACTTGTAAAATGGAAAGAATAATTACAGCCTGAGGTGACTGTCCAGGAATCATAAGGCAGGAGCTGAGAAAGTTCGACTGTAGCATTTTTAAAAATGAAGAACTGGCCGGGCGTGGTGGCTCATGCCTGTAATCTCAGCACTTTGGGAGGCCGAGATGGGTGGATTGCCTAAGCTCAGGAGTTTATGACCAGCCTGGGCAACACAGTGAAACCCCATCTCTACTAAAATATGAAAAATTAGCCAGACTACAGTAGCTGTAGTTCCAGCTACTTGGGAGGCTGAGGCAGGAGAATTGCTTGAACTTGGGAGGCGGAGGTTGCAGTGAGCTGAGATTGCACCACTGCACTCCAGCCTCGGGGACAGAACGAGACTCTGTCTCAAAAAAAAAAACAAAAAAACAAAAAAAAGAAGAATTAAGAAGTTTGCCTGAAGTGACACAGTGAGTCAGTGATACACACACACACACACACACACACACATTTTTCTTTGTCTATGAGACTCCTTCGAAGGACTTCAAATTTTTATACTTGCCCTCAGTGGAAGAGAACCAGCTCACCCAGGGCCACACCTTCTTCATGGGGCACTCATGGAGGGTTAAATTAAAAATATAATAATACCCAGAGCACCCAGCATCTTGGCACAAAAAACATCCTCCATAAATCTGCAGACGTCAGGTGGCTGGAGCAGCATCTCATCCCCACAGGAACCATGGTAGGTTAGGTGTGCTGGGAGGAGGAAAGGAATCATTCAGCTTTTGTTCTTAAGGCTTCTGCCTAAAAAACCTACCATTGTGAACCTGGGCTTTCGTGAGGGTAGAAACTTTATTTACTCTAGTGAAATAGATCATTCTGAAAACAACCCAAATATGAGCTGATTTCAGAAGGCAATTGTGGTTTTGGAGAATATACCACAGGATAGCAAGGGCCAGCTTCAGGCCCCAGCTCATGGAGCTCTGCCCGGATAAGTGACCAGCCCTAGCGTCTTCATCTATAAATGAGATTAGATGAAAATTGTGGTTTCCAAACTGTATTCTGAAGAACCCAAGTATCCCCAAGACACCTCAGGCTTCTGCAATATTTTCATTGAAATTTCTTTTAAAAAACATTTTCCATGATCAGAACCAGGCTGACATGGTCCTGGTCTCAGCCCTAACACTCAAGAGCCGTGTGACTGTGTGTGAATTATTGAATCTTTCTAAGACTTAACTTCCTCTTTCATAAATTGGGAATAATAGTTTCTACCGAATAGAGTTGGTGAGAAGATTTAAAAAGCTTACACATGTGAAGTACTTAGAAAAGTGCCTGATAAATACAAGCACTCAAATGCTGGCTGTTACTTCGCCGGCCACTGGATGCCACCAATCTATGAATTGTTATGTCAGGTAAAATAGTTTTTGTGCTGGATTCTGCGGATTTAGAATAAAATCCAAATGTTTCACCATGGTCTATGATGAGATCAACACACTTTTTCTGCAAGGGGCCAAGTATAAACATTTAAAATAGTTTTACTTCTCAACTCTGCCCTTGTATCCTGTATTAGTGTGAAAACTAATAAAGCTTTTAATTAGTTTTCCATTGAAAAACTAAATGGAATAAGAGAAGGAGAAAAACAGGTATAAAAGGTCTAAGAATTGGGACGACTCAGGACATCTGATTAGAGTGCCTAAGGAGATTCAGCACAGTCCTGCCAGCAAAGATTATTTATTTACTCCAAGAGTTAAGAGTGGCAGTTTGGGGATAGCACCAGGAGATATCAGCTGTGATGGCTTGGAGAAACAGTGTAAACTGGCAGTGTAAACAAGAGCAGGGCATGTATGAGTAGTTGAGAATGGTGAACAGGAGTATGACTAGACCAAAGATAGTAGGGATGACAAGTTTTTTTGGGGCACAGTCTAAGTTGGTCTGGTGTCTGAAATGAGACTAGGGCCTAATAAAAAGGAGCGTCTATACAGGAGCTCAAATGGGCTGTACCCTGTAGCATTCTGAGGACAGGTCTGACTTCTGAGAAGGGAAAGTGGTAAAAGTATTGTCTAGTCCTTTTTAAGTTGGTGGCTGAGCTTGGTGAGGTGTGTTTTTAACAGACCTTTAGTCTGTTCTATTTTTCCTGAAGACGGAGGACCGTAAGGGATATAAAGGTTTCACTGAATACTAAGAGCCTGAAAAACTGCTTGGCTGATTTGACTAATAAAGGCTGGTCTGTTATCAGACTGTATAGAGGTGGGAAGGCTAAACTGAGGAATTATGTCTGACAGAAGGGAAGAAATGACTGCGGTGGCCTTCTCAGACCCTGTAGGAAAGGACTCTACTTATCTAGTGAATGTGTCTACCTAGACTAAGAGGTATTTTAGTTATCTGACTCGGGGCATGTTGAGTAAAGCTAATTTGCCAGTCCTGGGTGGGGGCAAATCTTCAAGCTTGCTGTGTAGGGAAGGGAGGGGGCCTGAATAATCCCTGAGGAGTAGTAGAATAGCAGATGGAACACTGAGAAGTTACTTCCTTAAGGATAGATTTCCACAATGGAAAGGAAATGAGAGATTCTAAGAGGTCAGCTAGTGGCTTGTACTATAGCACAGCCTGCCTTTGCTGGTGCGTGGCGATTAGGCCTGGTGGAACTGCCATCCAAAAATCAAGTGTGATCAGGGTGAGGAACAGGAAAGAAGAAATATGGGGAAATGGGGTGAATGTCAGGTGGATCAGAGAGATACCGTCATGGGGGTCAGGTGTGGTATCAGGAATAATGTGGGAGGCTGGATTGAAGTCCGGGCCAGGAACAATGGTAATTGTGGGACTTAACAAAGAGTGAATACAGCTGAAGGAGCCGGGGAGCAGAAAGTATATGCGTCAGATATGAGGAAGAAAATAGATTTTGGAAGTTATGAGAAATGTAGAGAGTGAGTTGAGCATAGTTTGTGATTTTTAGGGCCTCTAAAAGTATTAAAGCAGCAGCAGCTGCTGCACGCAGACATGAGGGATAGGCTAAAACAGTAAGGTCAACTTGTTTGCACAGAAAGGCTACAGGGTGCGGTCCTGGCTCTTGCGTAAGAATTCTAACTGCACTAACCATACCTAGGAAGGAAAGGAGTTGTTGTTTTGTAAGGGATTGAGGTTTGGGAGATTAATAGGACATGATCAGCAGGGAAAGCACGTGTGTTTTTATGAGAATTATGCCTTGATAGGTAACAGATGAGGATGAAATTTGGGCTTGATTGAAGTAATGGGGGCTGTCTGTGAAGCCTTGCAGCGGTACAGCCTAGGTAATTTGCTGAGCCTAATGGGTGTCAGGGTCAGTCTAAGTGAAAGAGAAGAGAGGCTGGGATGAAGGGTGCAAAGGAATAGTAAAGAAAGCATATTTGAGATCTAGAACAGAATAATGGGTTGTAGAGGGAGGTATTGAGGACAGGAGAGTATATGGGTTTGGCACCACGGGGTGGATAGGCAAAACAATTTGGTTGATAAGGTGCAAATCCTGAACTAACCTGTAAGGCTTGTCTGGTTCTAGGACAGGTAAAATGGGGGAATTGTAAGGACAGTTTCTAGGCTTTAAAAGGCCATGCTGTAGCAGGCGAGTGATAACAGGCTTTAATCTTTTTAAAGCATGGCTGTGGGATAGGATCTTGGCATTGAGCAGAGTAAGGGTGATTAGGTTTTAATGAGATGGTAAGGGGTGCGTGATCGGTCGCCAAAGAGGGAGTAGAAGTATCTTATACTTGTGGGTTAAGGTGAGGGGATACAAGAGGAGGATGCAAAGAAGGCTTTGGATTGGGAAGAAGGGCAGCAATGAGATGCAGCTGTAGTCCAGGAATAGTCAGGGAAGCAGATAATTTAGTTAAAGTGTCTCGGCCTAATAAGGGAACTGGGCAGGTGCGGATAACTAAAAAGGAGTGCTTAAAAGAGTATTGACAAGTTGGCACTAGAGTTGGGGAGTTTTAAGAGGTTTAGAAGCCTGGCCGTCAATACCTACAACAGTTACGGAGGCAAGGGAAACCGGCCTTTGAAAAGAAGGTAATGTGGAGTGGGTAGCCTCCGTATTGACTAAGAAGGGGACCGACTTACCTTCCACTGTGAGAGTTACTAAGAGTGTCTGTGATGGTCCTGTAGGCTTCTGAGGCGATCGGGCAGTGTCAGTCTTCAGCTGCTAAGCCAAGAAAATCTGGGAAGGAGTCAGTCAGAGAGCCTTGGGCCAGAGTTCCAGGGGCTCTGGGAGTGGTTGCGAAGTGAATTGAACAGTCCGATTTCCAGTGGGGTCCTGCATAGATGGGACGTGGCTTAGGAGGAATCCTGGGCTGCAGGCATTCCTTGGCCTGGTGGTCAGATTTCTGGCACTTGTAGCAAGCTCCTGGGGGAGGAGGTTCTGGAGGAACGCCTGGCTGCTGCGGTTCAGGCGTTTGGAAGTTCTTGTGTGCTGGAGATGTGGCTGGGGTTTGTCTTACAGTGGAGGCAAGGAATTGCAACTTTTTTCTATTATTGTATACTTTGAAGGCGAGGTTAATTAAATCTTGTTGTGGGGTTTGAGGGCCGGAATTTAATTTTTGGAGTTTTATTTAATGTTGGGAGCAGATTGGGTAATAAAATGTATATTGAGATTAAGACGGCCTTTTGACATTTTAGGGTCTAGGGCTGTAAAGCGTCTCGGGGTTGCTACTGAACGAGCCATGAACTGGGCTGGGTTTTTTATATTTGATGAAAGAGCCTAAACGCTTACTGATTTGGGAGAGATCTGATAAAGAAAAAGGAGCATTAACTTTGACTATGCTTTTCGCTTCAGCCACCTTTTTAAGAGGAAATTGCTGGGCAGGTGGGGGAGGGCTACTCACGGAATGAAACTGTAAACCGGACCGGGTGTGAGGAGGGGAGGTGATAAAAAGATTATAGGGTGGAGGAGCGGAGGCTGAGGAAGAATTGGGACTTAGCTCGGCCTGGTGAGGAGCAGCCTGGGGAGGAGGTGAGAGGTCAGATGGGTCTGTAGAAAAGGAGGATTAGAAAGACTCAGCGATGCTTGCGGTTGGGACTGAGGGGACAGGTGGGAGGGAAAGAAGGAAGATATGGGACGAGTTGCACTGGGCACAGAGAGTAGGGCGGGACCGATGTGTAAAAGAATGCCTGGACGTCAGGCACTTCAGACCATTTGCCTATTTTTTGACAAAAATTATTTAGGTCTTACAGGATGGAGAAATCGAAAGTGCCATTTTCTGGCCATTTAGAACCACTGTCGAGTTTGTATTGGGGTCAAGCAGCATTGCAGAAGAAAATAAGGCATTTAAGTTTTAGGTCAGGCGAGAGTTGAAGAGGTTTTATGTTCTTAAGAACACAGGCAAGGGAGAAGAAGGAGGAATGGAGGGTGGAAGTTTGCCTATAGTGAAGGAGGCAAGTTTAAAGAAAAGGGAGAGTAGAGACACGGAGGGAAGCAATTCGGGGTTTCTTACCTTCCAGAAAAGCGGGAAAGGGGTCGGGGTGCAGAGATACGAGGTCGGGGCGCGGAAATAAGGGATCAGGGTGCAGAGATATAAGAGGTTGGGGCATGGAAATAAGGGATCAGGGCACAGAGATATAAGAGGTCGGAGTGCAGAAATAAGGGATCGGGGCACAGAGATACGAGGTTGGGGTACTTGACCCTTCCCCAGAAAAGCAGGACTTGCCACTAAGAGTGAAGGAGAAGGGATTGGGGGTTTCTTGCCCCCCAGAAAGGTGGAGAAGGGGTAGAGACATGGAGAGAAGGGGTTGGGGTACTTGCCCCTCCTTCAGAAAAGCGGGACTTGCTGCTAAGGGTGAAAGACCAAGGCAGGCATCCCTGCGTGGTCTGACACCTCTGAAACCTGGGTGAATAATCAGAGAGGCATCCCTGCAATGATTAAACACCAAGGGAAGGCTGCCTTCCCTAGTCTGTGACCGAGGCCGGAGTTTTGGGTCCATGGATAAAACGTGTCTCCTTTGTCTCTACCAGAAAATGAAAGGAATTGAAATTAAACGAAGGGAGAGATTGAAGTGTGGCACCAAGATTGAAAGGAGAAAGAGGTTGAGGGATAGTGAGGGAGGTTGGAGAAGAGAGTAAAAAGAGGCCGCTTACCAGATTTGAAATTACTGAGATGTTTCTTGGGCTGGTCAGTCTGAGGACCTGAGGTCGTAGGTGGACATTTCTCACAGAGCAAAGAACAGGAGGACAGGGGATTGATCTCCCAAGGGAGGTCCCCCGATCCGAGTCACGGCACCAAATTTCATGCATGTCTGTGTGAAGAGACCACCAAACAGGCTTTGTGTGAGCAATAAAGCTTTTAATCACCTGGGTGCAGGTGGGCTGAGTCCAAAAAGAGAGTCAGCGAAGGGAGATAAGGGTGGGGCTGTTTTATAGGATTTGGGTAGATAAAGGAAAATTACAGTCAAAGGGGGTTGTTCTCTGGCGGGCAGAGTGGGGGTCACAAGGTGCTCAGTAGGGGAGCTTATGAGCCAGGAGAAGGAATTTCACAAGACAATGTCATCACTTAAGGCAGGAACAGGCCATTTTCACTTCTTTTGTGGTGGAATGTCATCAGTTAAGGTAGGAACTGGCTATCTGGGTGTGTACATGCAGGTCACATGGGATATGATGGCTTAGCTTGGGCTCAGAGGCCTGACAGCAACATCTTAGACAAGCTACAGAAGTCAACCAACACATCAATTTTTACCATTCTTATCGTGACTCAGAGAACAATACTCCAAAATATGGTGCTGAACACTTTTGAATTAAAGAAACTGGGAAGGTCTGAGAAGCTGCCTCAGCACCAAGGGCTTTCTAACCTTCTCTTGTTTTTCTCCCCCAAGTCCAGAGAGGGGATCTCTCTGGAAGTTCCTTTCAAAAGAAATGCAATTTGTCTTAAGACTCCTTTGGGCCGGGCCCAGTGGCTCACACCTTTGAGACCAGCCTGGCCAATATAGTGAAACCCCATCTCTACTAAAAATACAAAAATTAGCTGGGCATGGTGGCAGGTGCCTGTAATCCCAGCTACTCAGGAGGCTGAGGCAGGAGAAACACTTGAACTCGGGAGGCAGAGGTTGCAGTGAGCTGAGATCATGCCTTTGTACTCCAGCCTGGGCATTGCAGTGAGACTCCATTTCAAAAAATAATAATAATAAAAGACCTCCTCTGTAAGTATCTCATCAAATAACCAGGCAAGATTAACCACCAGAGAAGAGGTTAAAAATTGTTACTACACCCAGACTCTTCATCTGTTATTCTAAGGACGGCTCTGAGAGATCACCTAGGAGACTTTATCTGCATAATAAGGCAGCATTTGTTTGCAGAGCAATTCTGCCCCTCACCTTTCCATAATTTATTGGTCCCATTTTGTTTCAAAAGAGAATCACCTACAAACTATTTTTGGCTCTTTGTGCCCATTTAATTCTCCTGAAAATCACTTACCACCCCTCAAAATTGCCTACACTGTCATTTCTCTCTTTCCTATAAAGAGAATATTTAAGCCTCAACAATCTGGCCCTTCTTAGAGTTGTATATTTGCGGAACTCCTATGTCTGAGGTTAGTTAATTTGTATTCCTTTCCTCCATTAACCTGTGTATTGTCCGTTTGTTTAGCACACTTGAACTTTCAGAGGAGGTGGGAAGTTCTCTTTGCTTTACAGATTTGGCGTAACTGGCAGGATACTAAAACTGCTTTTCTCCTCTGGAAGCTACAATTGAGAGAATCTAGGACCTGATGAAGCTGGGAAAAGGTTAAGAAATTCTTATCAGGCAGTCCTGTGGATCTTTACCTATGGGATCCAGTTGAGCCGACAGTAAGAGTCACCTCTTGTCTCTTTTTCTTTTCCAAAATTAAAATAATAGGAGAATTTTTTTTGAATTAGTGCTTTGAATCTGTGACTCTTGTAGACTTAGCTTAGGCTTATTGATTATTGATCTATAAACTCCTATAAATGGTCTCTGTTCTTCTTGCTTTTGTATTTGGTGTGGTTTGTCATAAGGAGGAAAACCATAATAAGATTATCTTTTTGTCTTGTTTTTATGTCTTGAGAAACTTGGCTTTGTAATCAGCGAATTTATTCTCAGGTGCTACCTCGAAGGGAATAAATTATCAGCTTTATGCCAGGCAGGCAGCCAGTTGGCTGAGAGTCCAAAATGTCTGTTTATCTGAATGTGACAGCTCTCAAGAAAATTTGTCTTAATTGTCTTAAACTTCATTGTCTTATTAACAATGTGGATCTTTGCTGTCTTAGGCTATCTTTGAAAGAGACTTTAGATCTTGAGAGGGACTGCATATAGCCTCCATAAAACTCAGTTCTGACATTTATTGGTTTTAAGTCATAAAAATTCTTACTGATTTTGAGTCACAATTGAGGTAGGAATACCTTTAGAGGTTTGGTGGAAGCTATTTGTATGACTCTGGACACTCCTTAATGATCCTCCCCCTGCTGTAACTGCCTGATGGGTTCTTCTGCCTGCTGCACAAATAAAGACCATGACATTGCAATAAAGAAAGAGTTGAATTGATGTCAGGCTGGCCAGGCATGCCACCATGGGAGATGGAGTTACTACTCAAATCAATCTCCTCCAAAATTTGGAGACTGGGGTTTTAAAGAATGATTTGGTGAGTAGTGAGTCAGAAGGTAGGCAGTGCTGATTGGTTGGGTTGGAGATGAAATCATAGGGAGTTGAAACTGTTTTCTTGTGCTAGTTAGTTCCTGGGTGGAGGCCACAAGATCAGATGAGCCATTTTATCAATCTTGGTGGCATCAGCTGGTGTATGGGAATATGGGGAGTGCAAAAAAAAAAAAAAAAAAACTCAAGTACTGATTTCAAGTTTTACAACAGTGACTCCTAAACCATAATTTCTAATCCTGTGGCTAATTTGTTAGTCCTGCAAAGGCAGTCTAGTTTCCAGACAAAAAGGGAGTTTGTTTTGGGAAAGGCTGTTATCATCTTAGCTTCAAAGTCAAACTATAAACTAAGTTCCTCCCAAAGTTAGTTCGCCCTACATCCAGGGACGAACAAGGGCAGTCTGGAGGTTAGAAACCAGATGGAGTCAGTTAGGTCAGATCTCTTTCACTGTAATAATTTTCTCAGTGATTTTTGCAAAGGCAGTTTCAATCTCTCTCTTTGGGTTTTATAACACCTTATTCTTAAGATGTGGGCTATGAAGATGGAAAAAGCGCAATGACCACTCTAGCTTTTTCTTGCTGACTTGTGGCATGATGGGAGTAGGAGTTGACTCCAAGGTAAGAGGAGTGGAACTGCCTTGCAGCTGTCTGCACACACTCAGGGTGCCTAATTGGGGTTTCAAGGCTTGCATGACAAAGGCATTAGTATTCTTCTCTATTGTTTCAGCACAGCATTTAAATGAGCTATAAAGTAAATAATGAGTTCTAGGGTAAGGAGTGAGAATCCTAGCTTCAGAAGCCTTTGTAGAACTGATCTGAAGCTCTGAGGGATCCAGGTGAATAGTGCGGATAATCAATCAGAAATGGGGTCTCTAGTAGAGAGATATTTGGGTCAGAGGTTATTAGAAAGACTGATTAGGATGGACAGGAAAAGGCAAATTTAAATATACCAACCCATATATTTTTAGTTGGTTTCCTAGTCCTGAGACTAGATCAGTTCAGTTAAATAGCTGTTTACCATATCAGGAAGTGGCAGTGCAGATGGGCTAGGCTTCTATATGTGATGACAGCAAACAAGTTTTTAATAAGAGGCATTTCTGTGGAAACAGAAGAAAAACAAAGGTTAATGTTGGGCATAATTTATTGAAACATTAGACTCAAAGCGTCTTTAGTTATAGAGGAGGAAGGCAGTGGCAATCTGACATGTTTTTCTTGCCTGTACCACAAGGAATAAGCTTCAGCTTTCAGGGCCTCAGGGAAGATGTAGCAGCAATTTCATTGAGTTCAAGTCAGAAAAATGAAAGAAAGATTTGAAAGCATTAGTTTTGGGACTTGTAACCCAGAAATAATTCAGGAATCAGTCTAAATTGCAGAAAATAATAAAAACTCAAAAACAGTGGACAGGCAACAGAGCAAGACTCCGTCTCAAAAAAAAAAAAAAAAAAAAACACAGTGGACAAGACTAGAATCTAACAACAGAGGTACTATAGCTTTCTCTGAAATACAGTTTGTCTCTCTCCAGTCCCCATTTTTACTAAAAACAAATTTGCTTGCAAAATAAATATTAGTCTTATCATACTTGGCATGAATATTTGCATAAAGTCAGCAAGAATAGTTATTTGCCATATAGGCTTTTTTGAAAATTGGCTTTAATGGAACTTTATTCCATAAGGAATCTCAGCTTAGATTTTTCAAAGCCTTGAGCCCAGCCATGGATTTATCTGTGCCTGCAAATATCAGTAGGACCTTGGGTGAATTCCACTCCTTGAGGTTCCAAGATAACTTGGGGCTCCTGGGCTTGTCAGAAAGTGACATTCTTCACTTACCACAGATCGAGAACCCTGGACAGGGACTGCATAGAAAAGGTTTGAGGCCAGTTTTTACCAGGGGCTTTTATTGGCCCTATAAGTCAACTTTGATTCCTTAAAGCAGTCTGTTTGTATACAAAAGTATGCCATTGCAGTCAAAACCTTGGTAAAATAATCAGTGTCTCCAGCGATGTCCTGTTACAAAAGCAAACATTGTTATTACATGTAGGCAAATAACTATACTGCCATAAGTTAAGAATACTCACAAATAGTTTCCAAATTTCAGAGAAATCAGGTAGAGAGAAAGAAATATACTCCAAGGTTTTCTCACAGAGTATACTTTACTCGATTGATAAAAGCCTTAATTAGCTCAAAAGAAAAAAATTTTTCTTGACTCTAAAAACAAAACATAAAGAATCAGTAAATGTTTTAAACAAAAAATCATAAGAGATAATTTCAGTCTTCTATTAGTTCAGTCCATGCATTAACTCCTGTTCTGCTTGATACTGAATTAGCAAACCTCATGAATATATATAATAGGTCTCCATGAAAGTACTGAAAATTTGTTTTTTCCCCCTCTATTCCAAGGACCATGGGAGCCAAGAAGCATCACAAGGGAAAATTATCTCCTTTTGTTTCATAAAACCATAGGCAAAAGTCTTTCAGTTTTGCAATATGCTGCCCAACAGACTGCCTGGGGAACAAATGAACATTTTCCATCCCAGCCAAAGCAAAATACATATAACAAAATAGACACTAGTCACCTTGCTCGGCATCTGATATTGACCTGGCAAGGCTCAAATTTGCCCCTGTTCATCCCTGTCATCTTTGATCCACTCAAGGTGGGGAGAGATGACCTTCAACTGAGAATTCAGTGGGTGATCTGTGGGCAAGATGAAGAGCAGATGGTCACCCTGTGTCAGACCTGTGGAGCTTCTGCTAACAATTGCTTCAGGGTTTACCTAATGTGACCAAATAAGGAGGGTTCTGCAAGTTACGCCTGCTTGACTTCCATTAGCATTTCCTTCAGAGATCACCTCCACATATACAAACACAACAAACACCAGACAGACAGAAGACCTTCTAAACAAAGATCCCTAACCAATAATCCTAAGTATTCTTTCCAAACTAACCACCTACTCTCTTCCTGAGAAATCTCCCCAAAATCTTCCTGATTGAGGAAAAAATCTCCTGAACCAAGACTCTTCCTACTATTTAGGGAGATTCAGCCAAGCCTCTTAAAGGAGCTGAACCAAGACCCCAGAAAAAGCCAAACCAATCAGGAGAAGAAAGGAGGTTCTGGAAGCACTTAGAATATGCACCAAATCAGACAACCCATGATAGGACCACAGACAGACACCTAATGATGGGGTTACAGTTATAGGACTTTTTCTCCATTGCAATGAAATCCATGCACCATGGATTGGCAATGCCCTGCCAGTAGAAACAGTGCCAGAGACAGCCTCCAGTCCAAGAGAATTAGGCAGCCTCTTGGGCTGACCTCGAGATCCATCGCTGGAGAGGGGGCTACCAAACCACAAGCAGGAGTCACAAGGGTGATCCTGGATGAGCCCTCAAATTTGGAACTGCCCAATGTGTTCTTCCTGCCCACTGCACAAATAAAAACCATGGCATTGCAGTCAGGAAAAAGTTTAATTGATGTGAGACCAGCCATGCCACATGGGGAGACAAAGTTATTACTAAAATCAATCTCCCCCAAAATTTTGGAATTGGAGTTTTAAAGGATAATTTAGTGTGTAGAGAGTCAGAAAGCAGGGAGTGTTGATTGGTCAGGTCGAAGATGAAATCATAGGGGTTTGAAGCTGTCCTCTTGTGCTGTCAGTTCCTGGGTGGATGACACAAAATCAGATGACCCACTTTACCAATTTGGGTGGCATCAGCTGGTGTATCAATCAATGCAGGGTCTGCAAAATATCTCAAACACTGATCTCAGATTTTACAGCAATGACTCGTAAGCCATAATTTCTAATCCTGTGGCTAATTTGTTAGTCCTACAAAGGCAGTATAGTCCCCTGACAAGAAGGGGGTTTGCTTTTGGAGAAGGCTGTTATTGTCTTTGTTTCAAAGTTAAACTATAAACTAAGTTCCCCCCAAGTTAGTTTGGCCTACACCTAGAAATGAACAAGGATAGCTTGGAGGTTAGAAGCCAGACAAATTTGGTTAGGTCAGATCTCTTTCACTGTAATAATTTGCTCAGTCATAATTTTTGCAAAGGTGGTTTCACTGCTATAGACAACTTTTGTTTTCCTGTTTTGTCTTACTGACTGTTCTCTCTTTTTGATTCTCCATTTACCAGGGGCATGTAGGTTATCCCACCTTTCTTTGCTGCAGGCAGCCAAACAAAAAGTTGAGAGCCTCAAGAATATGGCTGAACTAAAATGTGGGTTTACATCCATTTGTGGCTAGCTAAGCTTTCCTTCCTTTGGCTGTCCTGTGAGAGTGGTCTGGATCTTGGAAAGGCCACCTTGGTTAAAGCCATAAAGGGGCTTATTAGTTGATTCTTGAGTCACTTGTTGAATATACCTTTGGATTAAAATTTTGGTTTATATTCAGAGCATGTTAAAAACATTTTTTTTGTTTTGTTGGTTTGCTTTCTGCCTTCTCATTTGAGCTAAAAAGGTACTTTATACTCAAAAGGAAAAATTTGATTATTAATTATCCTGAACCTCTAAAAACTTTCAGTATTTCTCTGTACCTGTCAATTCTCTGCCCTGTCTTACCTAAGAAACCATCCCTCTTAAAATGCAAACTTCAGGGAAAGAAAAGCCAGGAAATGAGAATGTTTGCTGTTTGCCCAAAACTGCTAATGATATACTTAAAAGATTTTTTAAAAGAGCATTATTCTCAGAAGTCAGCTTAATTAAAAGGTGATATTCAGGCTATATATATTTTTAAGGCTTTTCTCTTCTTGTTGGGATCTTATTTCTCCCATGAGAACTTCTTAGTCAGCCGAATTATCCCACGCTCCCCACTTTTTGTTGCTGTTTGTTTGTTTGTTTTAGGCAGTCTTGGTCTGTCACCCAGGCTGGAGAGCAGTGGCTCCATCTCAGCTCGTTGCAACCTCTGCCTCCCAGGTTCAAACGATTCTCCTGCCTAAGCCTCTCAAGTAGCTGGGACTACAGGCATGCACCATCGTACCTGGCTAATTTTTGTATTTTTAGTAGAGATAGGGTTTTGCCATATTGGCCAGGCTGGTCTCGAACTCTTGACCTCAGCTGATCCACCTGCCTTGGCCTCCCAAAGTGTTGGGATTACAGTCATGAGCTACTGTTCCTGGCCTTTTTTTTTTTTCTTTCTTTTTCCTTTTTGCTAACTAGAACTTTATTGGCCTCTTGGGAAAACTTCCAAACTGGCTCCTCTAAAGCTTGTTTTACCAGTTACCATTTCTGTCTTTCCTTCCTTTTACCACTTTTGATCTTCCATCCAGTTTCCTCGGTATGTTCCCCTTCACGCCCCTACCTCTTTACATAGCCAGAACCAAGCCATCTGGGCTTTACATGTTTATTTCTGGCAGAGTGAAGTATTTTCTTTCTTCAGGAAGAAGATTGTTTTTGGTCCTCAAACAACTTTCAAATAAAGCCCCCAAAACAAAAAACCAAAAACAGACACTTTGCTGATTTAAGCTTAAACAAATCCCAAGTACACTATTCGTTTTCTCTGGATGTGCAGGCAGCCTTTACATACATCACAAAAGGGCAGAATGAGTTTGGGAATCTGTCAAGCAGAGAACGGCTGAGAACCAGCCAGAAGGCTAAATATAGTCTGGTCTTTTGTCAGATATGAACATTAGCTGTTATGTTTCCTCAGGAAGTAAACCCTGCCAAGGTAGTAGACAGTTGTGTTAATGAAAATCTGTATTCATGTCCTTGGTACAAATTTGCATTCAAGGCTTATTTTAAGATCTTATTAGCCTAACATATAATTACTTCAAAAAAAATAGGGTCAGCTGGGTGCGGTGGCTCACGCCTGTAATCCCAACACTTTGGGAGGCCAAAGTGGGTGGATTGCCTGAGGTCAGGAGTTCGAGACCAGCCTGGCCAACATAGTGAAACTCCGTCTCTACTAAAAATACAAAAAAAGTTAGCTGGGAGTGGTGGTGGGTGCCTGTAATCCCAGCTACTTGGGAGGCTGAGGCAGGAGAATTGCTTGATCCTGGGAGGCAGAGGTTGCAGTGAGCCGAGATCGCGACATTGCACTCTAGCCTGGGCAACAAGAGTGAAATTCCATCTAAAAACAAAAAGAAAAACAAAAAGAAAAACAAAACAACAACAACAAAAAATGGTCTATGGCTTTTAGAAGTGCAGATCCTAGTTTGAGCTGAATGTGCCCTCTCTCTTACCCAAATTCTCACTCTCTGGATCATTCTTGGTGCAACTCCTTGAGGTGGATGGTGGGTAGTAGTAAGCCATGAAGGTGACATGGAGTTCAAGGCACAATAACCAAAAATATTGCATCTCAGCTTATTGAATAGTTTAAGATGAAGGAATGTGAGAAAACAATAGGAGCAGGAAGGTCACTTTGACCATTCCCCCCCGCCCCACCCTTCTCCCCTGAATCAAGTGATAAAACCTAGGAAGGACTCTAACCTTTCCTGGAGCAGGTCATGAGAACTTCAAGTGAAAGGTGCCTTCCCTAGAGCTGGAGAAAATGAGCACCTTCATCTCTGAAGACAGAGGGACACCCAGGGGAATCTGAACACACAGGCCTCATTAAGTCCTCCCAGTTTATTACCATTAGATCACACTCTTAGCTCTATCATGTTTCTCCATGACTGTCTACTCTTCATCAAATTTTGCATAGAAATATTCAGGTTTAACTAGTTTTCTTCAAATCTTCATTTCCTTATGAAAGCTTTTGTGTCATGTAAAGGAAGACAGGGACCTTCACCCCCAAATATGGCTCCCTGGTATAATGAACATCTTGGGGTTTTGTTTGTTTGAGTCTCGCTTTGTTGCCCAGGCTGGAGTACAGTGGCATGATCATGGCTCACTGTCACCTAGACATTCTGGGCCCAAGCGATCCTCCCACCTCAGCCTCCTGATTAGCTGGGACCACAAGTGCACACCACCACACCTGGCTAATTTTTGTATTTTTTTGTAGTGACAGGGTTTTGCTATGTTGCCTAGGCAGGTCTCGAACTCCTGGGCTCAAGCAATTCTCCGGCTCTGATCTCCAAGAGTACTGGGATGACAGGTGTTAGCCACTACACCCTGCTGAGTATTTTGAATTAAAGGCCCTTAGAGATCAACAGATGCTAAAAGAAACCTTTCCCCTACCTACATAAAGACTGGACAGACCCACCAAGGAGAACAATTGCTTTTCCTTCCTCTATCCCCTGTCTGTCAGTCCTCTACCTGTCCCAAAGCACAGGACGAGGTTATTCTCACACCTACCAAAGAAGGAAACAATTACTTCTGGTCCCTTCTCAGAGTTTTCATTGACTGAAGTCACATCACAGGAAGGAAGACTAAAGTCTGACAACAAACCTGGACAGACTTTTGTCCCAAATGACTGTCCACTCTGTAGGCCCAACCGACTTTGTCCCAGACCATTGTATGTTCTTCAAGTCCATTGAATTTCTTTAAAAATCATTTACTGTCTACCTAAAATCACCCACACTTCCCCATTCTCTTTCCCCTAAGATGTAGGGTATATAAGCATCTGTACCCCGTTGGGAGATTGGGCACTCACTCTGTGATACGCTACATGCTCACGTAGTATTAATTTATGTGCTTTTTCTATTAATCTGCCTCTTGTCAGTCATTTTCAGTGAACCTTTAGAGGGCAGAGGGGAAGCTTTCCCTTGTTCCCAAGACATGAAAAACTTGTATGCTTTTTCTTTTGTTAATCTATCTTTTGTTATAGGGGCCTCAGCCATGAACCTAGGATAGGTAGAAGGAAAGATATTTTTTGTCTCCTAGTTTGCACATAGGGCAGGGGAAGCATTTTGAAGCTTGCTATTTTCACACAGAGTGGGTGTTCAGCTCCCCAGTCTGAATGGCATGGAGGCTTGATGCCTGGTCAGAAGGGTGCAGAGACACAGAGTGCTGCTGGAGCATCCTCCCCTTCCATCCGCAGAAAGTGCCCTCTGGCCTTTTGAAAACAGAATCACACTCTGAATGCGCATTTATGAAATAATAATGAACAAAGTAACATCTGAAAACATGATAGGAAGAGACCACTCAGAATTTAAAATGACATTGCTCTGGATCAACTAAGAAGTTTCTTTTTATTAAATCATCTGTGAACAATTTAATGGAGATGCTCCTGAAAGGTGCATCTGTAATTACAATGGTGCTATAGCTGTATCAACAGGGGAGAGTTCTCAGCCAGGAAAGCACAAATGCCACGGAGAGTTTACAAAGAATTTGGCAATACAGGTAGGTGTGGTTTTCCTACAATTACAAATATTCTTCAAATAAATACACCTGAATCACATAGAAAAAAAAATACAATAGCCTTATAAATGAGAAAGAAACCAATATACCTCTCCAAAATAACAGGTTTAGAATGATCTGTGTATAACCAAAATGCCTTGGCATGGTGTTTCCATCTTGAGTGGCAATCAAAGAAAGAAGCAGTACATATTTCCCATTATACACATCTATCCTGTACAGAGTCCATGATAGTTGAACAGCTGCAAAATTCCAATTTGTTGTGTAATGGCAGCTAAGTGTAAAGTATTTGTAAGAACTGATTGTATATTAAGTTCGACTACTCATCACTATAATTTTAAACCTACACGCACCAATCCTACTATTATTTGTACTTAAAAATGAAGTTATTTCATCTGCATTTACAATCTTTTTCCCTTTTCCCTTGAATTTTCATTATAGCTAGTCACTTTCCTAGGAAAATTCAATATGTTGAAGTATTAAAGAGAAGCAAATCCAATTTTAATCCTATGTTTAAAAATGAAAAGCATCTGCTATCACCTAACAAAATATCCCCCATCACCTTTGTAAAGTGAACATTAACCTAAATAGACGTTAAATCACTCCTTACCCCACCCTCCTCTGCCAGTCTCATCTCTCCCTGCAATGCAGCCTTTTAGACTAGCGCCTCTTCTTTCTCACACGTGTGCTGGATTACAATTTAAATGCAAATAACCCTGCACCTCATTATCTAAGTTCGTGCAGACTCAGTAACAGTTGTCTGTGCTGAAGCCTGTGAAATCAAACGGAGGTTCATCTGTATTCTAGCACATGGATTACTTAGAGTAATTTCAAAAGAGCAATTCATCACTGCCTTGAAATTAAACACTGGACTTGCGGAGTGCCTAGGTTACGGAGGAATGCCTTCCTTTTACCACATAGGGAAGCCTTTCCACAAAGGCAATGAGATAGGAACTTCTCTTATTGTAGCTGTTCAATTAGTTTCCAACAACACTAGGTAATTGAAATAAGGGACTTCATTTTAATACGAATACAGCTAGTTGAGTGGAAAAGATACATTTATGGTAATGTTAAGCACAATGACAAGACAATCTATATGCATTCCAAATACCACTAACAAGGAAATTATCAACAATGGTTTACCAAACAGACATCACTCCAGAAGACATATTTTTTATTTTTTATTTTTTGCAAAATCATCTTTCAAATATAAGGTTACTTTAAAATAATTCTTTGGTTAAAGTATAATTAAAATAAAAAGTAGAAACTCCTCCAAGCCTTTCACTACAGAGTGAAAAATACCCCCCTCTTTCAGCCATCAGATGGCCATTTAATCAGCCATTCAGATTCTATGAATCTAAATGTAATGGAAAACACTGTAATCTGAACTCCATACTGGGGTAAAGCAATAAGCTCCTAGCTACCAATGCAGTGATGGTGAAGAGAGCCTGGGAAAATGAAACCCCCAGCTTATGCATTAAAATGTGCCAATTACTCTGGTCCATGGAGGAACAGATGCGGTATTTTAAAATCACAGGAAACAAAGTTCTATCTGTGAATAACACTGGGGCATTACCGGATTGATGTGGCACACTTGTAGAAGCAGGAAATGGTTTCAGGCTTTCCCAGATTAAAACCTTTAGTTAATTTCATTTCACCTAGTTTATTTCAAATAACTTTCTACGTTAAAACAAAATTCCTCTGTGCAAGAAACCATTTGCTTCTTATCTGTCAATTCCTTCCTTGCCCTTCCTTCCTTCTCCTCTCCCCATACATCATTTGTTCTAATAAGCATCAGCTTCAGATCAAAAAGAATCAGCTGCAACTTCAGGTTATATATTAGCCTATACTTTTTGGATGTATATGAAATCCAGTAATATAGTTGTCTGTTTCTTTTATTATACATAGATTCCATGTGATTTCCAAATAATTTCTCAGTTGCAGTGCAAGTTTAGTTTTTTAAATAAGTGTGTGCAAGGGGAATTTAATGTGAATTCAGATCTTTTGGGCCATTTTGACAAGCAATTTGAAATAATGAAATTGAAATGAAAGCAGAGAAATACACTCTTTCTTGTTTTCCACCTAAATTATTCGGAAAATTATTTCAGATCTCTATCTCCTTTTGCTTATATAGACCATTGCCTAAAGCAGTGTCCATATTGGACTAAGAACAATGGATTGTAGCCCAGTCAGACAGATTTATCAGTTCATCATACGACTAAGATAACCTAGAAGATGGAGTGGATAACCTATTCCAGACTCTATTTCATAAATTACAGATACTGCCCAGAACACACTGCTACAGTTTCAAGGTGAGGCGTTCAAGCATTATTCTGAGCACTCAACGCCCATGAAAATTTGTGATGAATCTGTTAAAGATTCTGGATCTGATTAAACAGTGGATTCACTTCATTACAAATATGAGAAGAATGAATGGTAGAGCCACGACATTAGTTGTAATGTGACTTTTCTTTTAAGACCTTTATTGGGAATATTCCCCCCACATTTTATATTAACATATCACCACAGGGTTATCTCCATACCCAGAAGCTGGGTCAGTGTTTGTGCAATGCTAGAAGAAACCATGATTTGTTTCTCAAAATGTAAAATACATGACATATTTTTCTAAGTGGCCTAAAAAAATACAACTATGGGCCAGGTGTGGTGGCTCACACCTGTAATTCCTAGCACTTTGGGAGACAGAGGCAGGATCGCTTGAGCCCAGGAGTTCAAGACCAGTCTAAGCATTATAGTGAGACCCTGCCTCTAAAAACAAAACAAAACAAAACACTATAATCCTTTTGCTGATTAACATATATAGCCAGCATCCTTTCATATCCTCTTCTTTCTAGGGGTTATCAAGTTGTAGTTTCAAATACAAGCATAGATCTATTTTTATATACCTTATGTTTTATGCATCTGAGTTTTGAAACATAGTCAATGTTACTGCAACATATAAAGATTCATTTTATACTAACTAATGTTTCTTTAAAGGGCTGGCATTTCACTTTGCATACATCTTCTACAGAGTGAACTGTACCATAGGAGACCATCGTCTGTGGCCATCAACAGTTAGATAGTCACACAATTAAACAGACATTGATAACTGATGATTTGGTTTGATTGTCATTTATTTTTCTTTTAAATAAACTTCCTCTAAATGCAGGAAGTAAGTATAATGAGAAACCACAAAATGTGGCTCTCCCAATTTCCTCAAGTAGCCCTACCTATATATTTTAAATTATCATAGAAAAACAAACAAAACGACAGCACAAGTAGCAGTGCAGCCATGACTGTCATCATTTATATTAGTTCCCTGACTTACTATACATCCCTGGTATAATTGATGCATTTGGGGATGTTCAGTTATGGTTGACATGTACTTTAAGTGTACAACAACCTGACCCTTGGTATGGTTTGAAAACATGTCCATATTGCACAGAATGAACTTCTTGCTGCAGATAATATATCTAACATACATCCTTTCAAAATGTAACATCCTTAACTAGTTAACATAGTCTAGAGTCTAGGGGCAAAGACAAGCAAATATTGATGATTTAGAAATGCAGTAGTAGCACATTAGGCTACAACACGGTTAATTCCAAGTCACTTGATATTTTGCAAGTTCTTTGCTCCTATGATTGAGTACTTCAAACATGTATCTTATCTTTCCTCCTGAGTATCCAAAAGTGCTTTGGAGAGCAGAAGTGCTTTGTCTCCCCATTTCACAGAAGCAAGGGCGGGGAAAGGCTGTAGCAAGAAGGGCCAGCTGCTCTAGAGAAAATGTGGCAGTACCAGGGTAAATGTTAGCATCCTTAAGCGGGTGTTTTCAGCCAGCAACACTGGTGTATGGGGGCTAGTGATGGTAGGATTTCATGTGTAACCTAAGAACAACTCTCTTCAGGGCATGTTTTCTAATAATCTTAAAAGGATTCCTCAGCTTGGCTCTACCTAACTGGAAAATGGAAATAAAAAAAAAAAAAATTCCATCCCCAAGCTGCCCTTTCAATGCTCCCCCAGCTGGTCTGGGCACACTCCTTCCTCTTGCACCCCTTAGAGCGGGCCAGCAGCTCCCTCTGGGAGGAAAGAGGCCCCTTAGCTGTGCCTACCCGGAGGGAACGAAACATTCTCTTCTGTAGCAGGTGCCCCGATTTAGGAAGACAATTCTCCAAAGCCTTGTGAGCTAGGCAAGAGTCCAGAGAGAACACATTTTTTTTTTCCTCTGAATCAAGTCTTTCTCTCATTTACACAGTCTCATCTTAAGAACTTTAAGTGTGAAAGGAAATATGCTAAATTATTCTGAGCTGTCCACTTAGAATGTGGTGTGGATTTTCCCACTGTTTTTAAACACACAAAAAGACACACTCCAAAAGGCCTTTCCTTCTCGTTCACTGGTGTGGTTTATTCTTGAAGCAAGGTCTCTCTCCAGTTGAAGCCGCCAGTTGGTCCATGGGTAAGAGGAAGGATTGGTGGATCTGTCAGCTGCCATATTCCAGTTTCTCCTAATTCTTCACAGGAACAAAATCCCAGATATGGGATCTGAAGTAAGAGTTGTAAAGAAAGGGGGTATTAGGAGATAGGTTTAATGCTTTAACTTTTACCTAGATACAAAGATATTCATGTGGCCCTAGAGAATTGCAGTCAGGAATGGATAGTGGCTTTGTAGAAAGCATTCCCTTCAAAAATCGATAAATAAAATAAAATGGATAAAACTGGTAACTTAGAGAGAAGAGTATTTCCATTGCAAGAGGATTCATCAGAAGAATCCACTAAATGGTGACCTCCCCTAAAGTAATTAAGTCATTGTTCATAGATTGCTGCTTAATTGGGTGGCAGAAAAAGAGGACCAAAATACATAAGGCTACAACGCCAGGAGTTAATTCCCAATTGCAAGTCAAGTTAAAAAGGCAGCTCACGGCCGGGCACAGTGGCTCACGCCTGTAATCCCAGTACTTTGGGAGGCCGAGGCGGGCGGATCACTTGAGGTCAAGAGTTCCAGACCAGCCTGGCCAACATGACAAAACTCGTCTATACTAAAAATACAAAAAATTAGCTGGGCATGGTGGCGTGTGCCTGTAATCCCAGCTACTTGGGAGACTGAATCAGGAGAATCGCTTGAATCCAGGAGGCAGAGGTTACAGTGAGACGAGATTGTGCCACTGCACTCTAGCCTGGGTGACAGAGCAAGGCTCTCTCTAAAAAAAAAAAAAAAAGAAAAAAAAAAAGAAAAAGGCAGTTCAAGCCTCAAACATTTCTGAAATTATACTTGGACCCAATGGAAAAGATTTTTCAATTTTAAAAAATTTGTTTCACCCGTTTTTTTTTTTTTTTCTCCTTATGAGTCTCTGTAACATTCAGAGCTGAAGCTGTGCTCTCCCTCACTACAGTTGTCACAGCAATTTTAAAACTTATTTTTGTCTGTGTCCAGAGCTGCATTTACAAACAAGACAAAATTCTCTGTCTTCCAGCACTTACAAATGAGGACAGATGCATAAATAAACTTTTCAAAAATGTGAAAAAAATTGCAATTGAGTTTGAACCAGGTTCTCTGGCGGCAGAGAAAGGAAGTATGTAATTCGCCTGAAGGGAAGTGTGTGGGAGGCAGCTGACCAGAAAACCTCTCCCACAGGCACAGAAAGGAAGACTCCAGATGTGTGGGTCAGCCTCATGGGTTTTCTGTCTTGCTGTCTTGTTCCTGGCTTTGCCTTTTAGCCTCCTCATTTTAAACTGCTGCATGCCTCGGCCTACCTTCAAAGACCTGTGTTTGAGTTAAGCTTTCAGATGCTGTCTTTTGGACTGACCTCTATTGATCCAACCCAAGTTCCCTCAGGGAAATTCAGAGAAGGTCCCTCAGGGAAATCCAGACAATTTGCTTATAATTCCTAGCTGCTTCCTACATTTTAGCTCTTAGAAGCTAGAACTAGCTCTAATACATTGTTTTTCTAACACAAGGCTTAATAAAGTGCCCTGCACAGAGTATCACTCAATACATCTTGGTTGAGTGAATCAATAAATGAATATTCCCAGCTCAGCATAAACACATGCTTCAAAGAACTTGGTAATCAGCCAGTCACTGTACTGACTTCAAACTGCTAGCCACCACAGACCCCAAAGTGCAAGAATGAATTACCTTTCGGACCATTTGTACGAAGTCCTTGGAGTTCTGAGGTGACAGGCCCTGAAGTTGGCAGGTACACGCTTCAAGGGAAGATGCGTGGGCCACAATCAGGATGTTATTTCCTGGGGCAAAATGGCAAGGTATGGGAAGACTGTTTCTATAAAGACATGGAAACTCTGCAAATACTGGAAGCTAACTAAATGCTCTGCAGGGGAGCAAACACACTCAAGAAGACAATTTGCCTAAGCAATATTTTGAAAGTGCTTTGTTATTGATAAGGCAGCTTAATTTTTTTAAAGAAAACATTTTATCTTAAAATAGTTACAGATTTATGGGGCCGGGTGTGGTGGCTCATCCCTGTAATCCCAGTACAGGGATTTGAGAGAACGAGGAGGGAGGACCACTTGAGCTCAGGAGTTTGAGACCAGCCTGAGCAACATAGTGAGACCCTGTCCCTATAGAAAATTTTTTTAAAATTAGCTGGGTGTGGTGGCCTGTGCCTGTAGTCCCACCTACTTGGGAGGCTGATGTGGGAGGATCACCTGAGCCCAGGAGATTGAGGCTATAGTGAACCATGAGTGCATCACTGCACTCTAGCCTGAGTGACAGGAGCAAGACCCTGTCTAAAAAATAATAATAATAATTATGGATTTATGGGAGGGTTACATACATATACATATACATACATACCAGCAAGGTCCCAAGAACCCTTCATCCCAGCCCCCTCCAATGGTAACATCTTACATAACTATGGTACAGTATCAAACCCAGGAAATAGACGCTGGTCCAATACACACAGCGTATTCAGATTTTAGCAGGTATGCAAGAAGTCGTTTGTGCGTATGTGATGATACAGTTCATGCAATTCTATCATATGTGTAGCTTTGTGTAACACCATGACAATCAAGATACAGGACTGTTGTATGTCCATAAGTCTCTCTGTGCTACTCCTTCTAATATAGTTTTAAATGTTCCTACTGTAGAACTGTGAGCATTTGAGACTTTCTGGTTGATAGAACATGTTGTGTACCTTTATGGTAGTGAGTGGCTAATCGATGAAAACTGGAAGGTGGGAATCATTCATAATACTGTTGCTCATGGCTGTCTACTGTTTGAATATAAGTATTTTAACTTAAAAAAAAGAGATGAAGGGAATGTCCATACTGTTTTTGCAACCTGTCTTTTTCACTAAAAAATTTACAGTGAACAGTCTTACATATTAAATATTTGAGCTCAATGTTTAGAAAATTCAATAGCAAACACACTTGAGCCTTATAGAACACTACTCTTGGTGATAGCAGGGAAGGTGTGTGTATTTGTGTAGGTGTGCTGTGTGTAGGTGTGCATGCTGCTGGATCAATTATAGGCAAAACAGTGGCATGCTAGAGCTTTTGGAAATTTTAAGAAGGAATCTATTTCACAGGGTTCAAGAAGAATAGCTATAATGCAGAATTTAAGTTATTAAGAATAGTAACTAAGTCTGATATAAACCCCTGGAATATCTACCATTTTAGGAACTCAGAGAATATTACAAACTTAATGTAAAAGTATCTGGAAGAAAATCTGGAAATACATTCTTTGGTTAGCCAAAGCAAGTTGAAACATCTTGAATAGCCTATTAACCATTACAGAGAAATAATCACGTACGTAAAGATGGAGCTCAGAATAATACCACTTACCTTTACTTTTACATTCACTTATTATTTCTTTTGTTACTTGGAAACTTCTACTGATATACGTATCATAGGATTCTGAAACAACTAATTTGCTGACTGGAATGTGAGGTCTATAATAGAAAAATCAACAAAGGAAATGAAAACATTTTGATCTTGAGACAAAGGAAGATATTGCTCTAAACTTTTATTTCAAGACCTTTCTAAAGATCCCATAGATCTGTTTGTTTATCCAGTTCCCTAGAAAGGAGAAAGATACAGGGAAGGGCATTTCCACTATATGAACATGGAGTGGAAATGTACAAAAATTAACAGCTATGTGTATGGCGTCACAGTGACCAGGTGAAAAATGAGACATTCAGTGCATGTTTCACTCACGGGGTAACATATAAGTCATTGATGGATGGTCCTAGTCACATAGCTAATATAAAACAAAGCAGAGCTGGAATCCTCAACCTATTTAGGTCAGCAGGGATTTCCCAGACCTCTCTTCAAGAGCTGCAAGGATAGGTTTTAAAAGCAGATATTAGGTCCATCTGATTCTTTGCGAGTTTATAAAATTTCACCAGTCTTTTCCTTTAATTCTCTCTTATTTTGAACACAGACCATACACTTGGCACAAGAAGTGCAGAGCATAAAGATGAAGACCACTCAATTTCTGTGTTGGAGAAGTTCTCTGCCTGTGGTTGGGGTGAAGAGGCTATTGATGTAAATGATAATTACTATACAATCTACAAAGGCATGTGATACTGTGTGTCCCCCACTGGCCTGGGGGCCTGGCTGTGTCCCCCACCCAAATCTCATCTTGAATTTCCACATGTTGTGGGAGGGACTTGGTGGGAGATAACTGAATCATGGGGGCAGGTCTTTCCTGTGCTGTTATTGTGATAGTGAATAAGTCTCATGAGATGTGATGGTTTTATTTTTTAAAATTTTTATTTATTTATTTATTTTTGTTGTTGTTGTTTTATTTTTGAGACGGAGTTTCACTCTTGTTGCCCAGGCTGGAGTGCAATGGCTTGATCTCAACTCACTGCAACCTCTGCCTCGTGGGTTCAAGCAATTCTCCTGCCTCAGCCTCCCAAGTAGCTGGGATTAGAGGCATGCGCCACCATGTCTGGATAATTTTGTATTTTTTTTTAGTAGAGACAGAGTTTCACCAACTGCGCCCGGCCAATCTGATGGTTTTAAAAAGGGGAGTTCCCTGCACAAGCTCTCTCTTTGCCTGCTGCAATCCATGTAAGACGTGACTTGCTCCTCCTTGCCTTCCACCATGATTGTGAGGCTTCCCCAGTCACATATAACTATTAAGTCCAATTAAACCTCTTTCTTTCGTAAATTGCCCAGTCCCAGGTATGTCTTTGTCAGCAGCGTGAAAACAAACTAACACAGCATGGAAGAGGATGATCAAAGCTAGGCTTCCTGTCCTGGTGCTCCTGCATGTCTTCAAACCTAGTCGCCAATGCCCTTGGGGTCCGCCTCTGCCTGCTTCCACCCCCACTTAACTATGTAGAGTTTCTGTGCTGTTTCTGGTCCACAAGATGTTTATCTTGTTTTCTGGGTACAACTATGTCATTTCAATTTTCTTATTTTGTCAGTTTTCATATTTTGTCTTTCACTGCTGGGTGTTTAGTGCCTGGTGGAGGTGTGGTTAAGTTCTCAAAATGAATTCACATGGCCTCTTGATCAGAATATACTATTACCACTACTATTAGCACTGAAAATATTTACTGAGGTTCCCATAGGTGTCAGGCTCTGTGCAAGTGTCCTACTTGCATTCCTTCAGTCTAATCCTCCCAGCAATGCTTTCATAAATGCTGTTTATGGATGACAAAACAGAAGCTCAGAAAGGCTGCAGCTGACTTCCCTATGCTAACACCATTAGCAACTCTTAGAATCTGGATTTGAAGGCCGGGCACGGTGGCTCACGCCTGTAATCCCAGCACTTTGGGAGGCCAAGGCGGGCGGATCAGGAGGTCAGGAGATCGAGGCCATCCTGGCTAACACAGTGAAACCCTGTCTCTACTAAAAATACAAAAAATTAGCCAGGCGAGGTGGCGGGCGCCTGTAGTCCCAGCTACTCGGGAGGCTGAGGCAGGAGAATGGTGTGAACCCCGGGGGGCGGAGCCTGCAGTGAGCCGAGATCGCGCCACTGCACTCCAGCCTGGGCGACAGCGAGACTCTGTCAAAAAAAAAAAAAAAAAAAAAATCTGGATTTGAATCTGAGTCTGGGGTCTGGCCTGTGAGCCTATCCTCCCCACACACAGCTTCTGACAGTGCCCTTGTTAAGCCTGGCCTTCTGTGCACACCAGCTTACTGTCCAGAGAGGAAGGATTCTGTTCTGCTTGAAGGACACTTGCTCGTATCCTGCATTCTCTCAGCATGCCTGTTTCTCCTAGGAAACAGCCTTCTGAGTCTCACAACACCCTGGGGGACAGGTAGAGACTTGAATCACCACTTGCTGGGGCTGAACCTCATTGTTCTGGAGCAAGCTCTTTCTCCTCTTTTTCTCTCCCCATCCCCACCTCTCACCCAGTTCCATCACCATTTATGTCACCTCATCTCCCAGGCCCATCTCCTCCCCACAGTCACAAAAGGCCACTTTGTATGGCCCAGGGAGTCATTTCAAGGGTGAGACCATGTAATGTGTGAGATTTATGTAGGTGAAGAGCGGGATACATGCTGGGATCTGGTTCATCCTGATCAGTTCTTGCCTATGGCTTCTCCTAGCATCTTAAAGTGGAGCCTGTGAATGACTCGTGTCTGGAGCCCTGATGGGCTTGGCCTGAGTCAAAGCTTCCTCACCCTTGTCAGCAGGTCGCGTCATGCCGCTAGCCACACCTGCAGGCCCTGTACTGTCCTCAGAGTCAGGTGGCCTTCCCACCACCCACTCAACCTGGAATACGGTGCTCTGGAAGTCAGGTGGCATCCCCGAAACTGCATCCTCCCCCATATACTCTTTGCTCCCCACCTTGCTGTGGTCCAGGTTGTAAGCACAGGCCTCTGCTTTGAGCCTTACACCAAAGTTTGATTTGTTTCCCCTCTAACACTCCAGATCCATGCCCTCCCCCAGTCCCCTGCCCTCTGAGTCAGGGCTCTGTTCTGAAGCCCCACCCAGCTAGTCTGGATGTTTTTTCTGCCTTGCTTCTCTGGCCCAGCTCCTTGAGGCTGGGGTTGCTTTTCAACCCCCCAGGCCCTGGGCTGGTCTTGCTGCCTATGGATGATGCTTCGGTATTAGTCACCAGCCTGGTTAGCTTCCCTAACTCGGCTTTCAGTCCCACCTCCCTCCTGTTCTCTTCCTACCCCTGTTGCAAGGTGAGAGGGCTCTTTCAGCAGACGCTGCCTGACTCACACTACCGGGCTCTCAGGGCTTGCCCTTCTGCCTGTCACCATGTGTCTTCAATCATCTGGGCACCACTTCCTTGCTTCCAAAGGCTTGTTCATTTGGCATCATTAATTTCATAGGGAATTAAACTCCAGGGCTGTCCCTTTCACATGCTTCAACTTTGGCTTCCTCAACTGATTTTTCAAATTAGAGGCTTCATCTCCTCCCCCAATTCCCTCGCCAAACAGAAAATGGTTGAATTGAATTCTGATTTGCTGGAGAGGAAAAGGCAATCTGGAATAAGGACTGTGTCCTGATCCCCAAGCTCCTGGCATTCATCCTTCTGCTCACACTGCTGGTGGGGTGTGTGTCTGAGTGTACATTGACAGGCTCGGGTAGAACGATTCTGGAGACCTTCGTAAGGCAGCTTGGGAGGCAAGGGCAAAACACATCTAGAGGAAATATCAAAGACATAGTTGACCCAAATTGGTCCGGGTGGGGCTGGTGGTAAATGATAAAAGTCACTTAACCAATGTTGGTGGTGACTCGCCCTCTTTCCAGGCCAAAGGGATGCTGGCTGTTGCATGGGGACAATAATTTATTGCTAATTCCCTGCAAAGAACAGAAAAACAATGGCCAAAGAGGGGATAGAATAAAATGTGAAGTGTATTCATGGGGGATCCTGTTGATCGATCTAATTTTATTTTTGAGGAATGCTAATTCCTTTAAGATAAGAAGCAGCGGCACATAACTAATTAATGGGGTTATCTGAGGTCTTATTTGCTGAGCAGAAAAAATGAGTATGGAAAAAGAAAATATTCTCTATTACCTTAGCCAGAAATGCACATTGCTTTAATTGTGGTTTGGGTCGGTATTTGAAATGAAAGGTCAACAGACACCACGTAAGAAAGTTCTTATATTGACCACTTGTTACAAACTCTGCCTTAAGAAATATGAACTTAATTCCCCATTATAATGGTTGTGACTATCTGTTCCTTTTTAAAGATATTTTTACAAATACCTGAGTAGACTTTTGATAGTTAAGGTAATTATATTATTATTAATTCTTTTTTTTTTTTTTTTTTTATTTGAGACAGCGTCTCACTCTGTCACCAGGCTGGAGTGCAGTGGCGTGATCTCGGCTCACTGCAACCTCCGCCTCCTGGGTTCAAGCGATTCTCCTGCCTCAGCCTCCTGAGTAGCTGGGACTACAGGCATGTGCCACCACGCCCAGCTAATTTTTGTATTTTTAGTAGAGATGGGGTTTCACCATGTTGGCCAGGCTGGTCTTGATCTCCTGACTCATGACCCGCCTGGCTCGGCCTCCCAGAGTGCTGGGGTTATAGGCGTGAGCCACCGTGCCCGGCCCTATTATTAATTCTTAATTGTGTACATGCGGATTATTCACCTGTAAGCAATCTACAAACACTTTTAAAAATCCCAGCACAGTCGAGTCTAATGGAAAAAGGAAAGGAACAGGAATGAGATGACTGTACAGCAGATTGCATGGTGCTGGACATGTGGAAAATGATGAATAAAGTTTATTATTGTTATGTGTGGTCACTAAATGTATAAATACCTTTAGGCAAGTTATTTGAACTCTCTCATGTATAAAAATGGTTTACCTACATTCTGGGGATATAGCAATAATAAACAAAGATAATACAGAGATTTAAAAATGCTTTGAAAAATTAAATGTAGAAACTGTAAGACAAGACATCGTCATCTCCCTTATCGCTCCAATCTTCTCAACTGCATCATGATTAGCTGGTGCTTATTGCTGGTATGCAAAATGGTTTTATTACACTGAAACAGGTATAATAAAGTCAGAAAAATCCAACACAGGGGTGAGGCTGGAGAATCTAATCCACGCTAATGCCAAATATGAAAAAAATGCTGGCTTTTCTCCAGTTTTGATTTCTAAAATCATAGCTTGTTTTCCACCACTGTGGACAACTGCCTGTAGGTGATGTCCAGCCCTGGATCCTTCATGAACCTGGCCTAGTGCTGGTGCAGAAAGCACTTCCACACTGGCCTCAGTAAGCAGCAGTTTCCGAGGCTTACCTGTAGGTTGTATCAACACTCAGGTTGGCTGCAGCTAACTCTGATGGAGGTATCCATGCAGGTAATGTGCTCCCAGCAACCCATTTTGTCCACTCAAATAAGCCGGGCTCTACACGGATCTTCAAGTGATTTTCTTGTTGTAAACCTTAGGGGTAAAATACAGTGAAGATGAAGGAAGTGCCTCTATATTCTCAGGCTAAATTGTTATAAAAATTCTGATAAATCAGCTATTCTCTTTCCTACTGGCTGCTATATATAGCTAAACAGAAATGGAAGCGTGTGGATTTGGACAAGGTTTTTAATTTTTGTGCATTACTAACACATGAGTTTAATACTCCTGCCGTACTCCCAGGATGTATGCTGGCTTTAAGTCATATCTGACTTAAGGAAAAAAGCCACAAGTCATTATCCATATAATTTATTCAAGTCTGGGTGTGGTAGCTCACGCCTGTAATCCCAACACTTTGGGAGGCCGAGGAGGGCGGATCACTTGAGGCCAGGAGTTGACACCAGCCTGGCCAACATGGTGAAACCCCATCTCTACCAAAAATACAAACATTAGCAGGGTGTGGAGGCATGCACTTGTGGTCCCAGCACTCAGGAGGCTGAGGCAGGAGAATCACTTGAACCCAGGAGGCGAAAGTTGTAGTGAGCCAAGATTGTGCCGCTGCGCTCCAGCCTTCGTGACAGAACGATATTCTATCTCAAAAAAAGAAAGTTTAGGCCGGGCGCGGTGGCTCACATCCATAATCCCAGCACTTTGGGAGGCTGAGGCGGGCAGATCACTTGAGGTCAGGAGTTCGAGTCCAGCCTGGCCAACATGGTGAAACACTGTCTCTACTAAAAATACAAAAATTAGCTGGGTGTGGTGGCACGCGCCTGTCATCCCAGCTACTCAGGCAGCTGAGGTAGGAGAATTGCTTGAACCCAGAAGACGGAGGTTGCGGTGAGCTGAGATCACACCATTGCACTCCAGCCTGGGCAACAGAGCAAGACTCCGTCTCAAAAAACAAACAAACAAAAGAAAATTTATTCAATTCTGTGACTACCATAATTCGTCTTTCTTTCTTTTTTTTTCATACGGAGTCTTGCTCTGTCACCCAGGCTGGAGTGCAGTGGTGCAATCTCGGCTCACTGCAACCTCCGCCTCCTGGGTTCAAGCAATTCTCCTGTCTCAGCCTCCCGAGTAGCTAGGATTACAGGCACCTGCCACCATGCCCAGCTCTTTTTTTGTGTGTTTTTAGTAGAGATGGGGTTTCACCATGTGAGCCAGGATGGTCTCGATCTCCTGACCTCGTGAACCGCCCGCCTCGGCCTCCCAAAGTGCTGGGATTACAGGAGTGAGCCACCGTGCCCGGCCCCCATAATTCCTCTTTCTAAAGCAAATTCCATGATGGTCTTACCAAGAAACTTCAGATAGTCTCTGAGTATCCAACATCGTATTTGAATATCATGTAAATTATTCATTTTCCCTATCAGAAAATCTAATGCTGAACATTTACTAGTAGCAGTGCAGAAGTCCTCTGTTTTACTGTAGTGTAACTGGCTTCCTAGAAATAGTCCCTGCTTAGTTATCTTCATATTGCATGTAGTCCAGTTGTTCTGTGCAAATTGAATACATAAATGCCTTCTGGTAGTGAAGAGGTTTACTTGAGGTTAAAGGATAGAAGACTCAGATGTAGTGTCAAATTCTTTGTTGGCTTCTTTATTTCTGGCTCATTCATTTCTTTGGTAGAAGTAAACAGTCTAACCCTGTTCCTTTTAGTTTTCCTTCCCATGAAATGAGAATGGAGATACCTGTAACTCACGCTTCCACAGATTTTAGGGTGAAAGTTGAGTATTTTGGTAGCAATGGTGCTTTTAAAGTCTTTCTAATTAAGTAAAGAAAAAAATGATGATTAAGATTTGAGGCTCCTAAGAGGACCCTTGCTGCTGTAAACAGGAGGCAAACAACAGATCAAAACAGGAAAGTTATTTGACTATTAAGTGTAAAGAAAGGATCACACTCTATAAGCTCTAAACATTTTGCAAGCCTAGGATTCATCCAAGAGCACTTTAAATTCTCAAGGAAAACATTAGTATACTTCCTTTTATTTTGCTTAGGCTGCCAGAGTATTTTTTTTTTTTTTTGAGATGGAGTTTCGCTCTTGTTGCCCAGGCTGGAGTGCAATGGCGCGATCTCGGCTCACCACAACCTCCGTCTCCCGGGTTCAAGCAATTCTCCTGCCTCAGCCTCCCGAGCAGCTGAGATTACAGGCATGCACCACTACGCCCAGCTAATTTTGCATTTTTACTAGAGACGGGGTTTCTCCATGTTGAGGCTGGTCTCGAACTCCTGACCTCAGGTGATCCACCCGCCTCAGCCTCCCAAAGTCCTGGGATTACAGGCGTGAGCCACTGCGCCCTGCCCAGAGTGTGTTTTTGTAACTTGTGCAAAGATCGCCTTCTGAAAGAATCCTCGCTTCATTCCAGATTCAAAGCTTTCAACTGGCATATGTCCCATGACTCTAAGATAATTTGTGTGGAGCTGCCTAGAAACAGAGGGATGGACTACTTGTTTTTGTCAACTTGCAAGTCTTACCTTTCAAGATATTGTGTGCAGTCTGAACGCAGCGAAGGGACGGGGAGCAATAGACATGATCGATAATGGTATTGCTCTCTAATAAGGCTTCACCTGCAAAGAAAACCACAAAAGAATCAGTCCGATGGATTTACTCAGTCTCACCTCCACCCGCAGTGTGAGAGGGGGCCAAGCAGTAAGCTCCTGTAAACCCCTCTTTCCTAACTGGGGCTCACATAGAGCCAGTAGTTTCAGCCTTTGTTAGTTTCTAACAAAACCCTTCGTTGGTGTTCCTATGAGAGCAAGCGACAGAGCCCTTCTTGTCTTTTCTTTTTTTCTTTCTTTCTTTTTTTTTTTTTTAATTGAGATGGCGTCTCGCTCTGTGGCCAGGCTGGAGTGCAGTGGCGCAATCTTGGCTCACTGCAACCTCTGCCTCCCGGATTCAAGCCATTCTCCTGCCTCAGCCTCCCGAGTAGCTGGGAGTACAGGTGTGCACCACCACGCCCAGCTAATTTTTGTACTTTTAGTAGAGATGGGGTTTCAACATGTTGGCCAGAATGGTCTTGGTCTCTTGACCTCGTGATCTGCCCACCTCGGCCTCCCAAAGTGCTGGGATTACAGGCGTGAGCCACCGCGCCTGGCCCCTTCTTGTCTTTTCTTTCCCTTCCCTCTGGTGCTAACAAGTGGTAAAGGCTTTAGCTAGGAGATATTTAGAAACAGGACAATACTTTGGCTTCAAGTTTGTGAAAGAGGATTTATTTTATGAATATTAGGTCTTGTTTTAATTTTATTCTGTGCTAACCAAAATCTCAACATGTCATATTCTTAGACACCAGAGATAAATCCCAACACCTCATACTTTAATGCTATCCTCATAAAATCCACTTCTTTAAAAAATTTATTATTATTCTTAATTTAATTTTTAGAGATAGGGTTTTGCTCTGTCACTCAGGCTGGAGTGCAGGGATGTGATCATACCTCAGTGCAGCCTCGAACTCTAGGTCTCAAGCAGTCCTCCTGCCTCAGCCTCTCAAAGTGCTAGATTATAGGTGAGAGCCATCAGGCCTGGCCTGGAATCCAGTTATTTTGTCTACTGGATTAAATCCAAACACCTTAATATGGTGGCCAAGGTCTTCCATGAACTTGCCTTCATCCATCTTGCCAGCCTCATCTCTGCCTTGCCTCACAATTTATACTCTAGACACAAGACACTTTGTTTCCCCTGCATTCCTGAGGCTGTTTCTTAAGCCTAAGACTGTTTATGTGGTCCCTCCCACTGAGAATGCCATTTCCTCACTCCTATTCCTTCTTTGCCCAGCTAACTTCTACTTCAGCTCCCAGCTCACCTCTTCACTCTTAGATGTCTTTTTGTGTTCCCATAATATCCTGTGACCGTGCATAGCTCTATGTATATCATACTGTATGATATTTATCCACACATTAAGTTTGTTTCCCTGACTCACACTTGGGTTCCCCTAGTCCAATACCTTGCACAAAGTAAGTGAGCACTAGATATCTGCTAAGTGACTGAACAGAAAGTGCTGTCTCCCCGTGGCAGTAATGGAATGGGCTTGCAAAGAGCTAGGCATCTTCAAAGGACCAGTTGGCCTTTATAAATTCAGCAAGTCCAGGGTCCGTCTTCTTCACTCTTGTCCTCTTCCATAGCCATGTTGGCAGATGCTGCTGTCTTGAACTGGAGGCTGACCTGTCTGCTACATCCAACAGCGAGCACAGTAACCCAAGCCATTACTGGATCATGTGCTCCTCAATAAGGACCACACCTCATTCACTTTGGTCAACCAACCCAGGGCTGAGCACAGTGTCCTAAACTTAATGGTTGTGTAGTAAGTTCCTTTGGAATTGAGGAAACTCGTAGGGAAGTTATAGAAACCCGCAGGAAGTGTCTTGCATATCCATGGCACCAGTGTTTTGAAGGAGGAGGCAAGAAATGCCTGGAGTGCAGTCCCTCTAGGATACTTACCCACTAGTCTCGCTTGCATGCATCCAAACACAGTGATGGGAGCATCTTTCTCGTAATCTCGGAAACCACCACTCCGCTGAGGTAAACTATGAGGCATGTTCAGGTTGGTGCGTATGTAGCGGCCTGAAAAATAAAAAGGTTAGACAGAGGATACGTACATTTCTTGTTTACTTGGGACTCCCTTACTGATCCTGACACTCTCCACCCCCATTCCTTTTTGGCCAAAGAGATCACATTGAGCTCTCTGGAGCTGATGGAAAATATCAAGGCTGACATTTGTTTCATAAAGTGACTTGGAATCCACTTTTCCATTCTACTGACAAAAGTGACATGAGGTCGTTTCTCAGTGAAGGTAATAACCAGGCACTCTAAAGCAGGTGAGATTCCCTGGTTAAGCAACCCTCCGTATCTTCAAATGCCACTCAAGTGAAAATGGAACCGAGCGAGCCAGGGAGGTTTAATGGCAGGAACTCGCCACAGGATCAGGGCACGTTTCTGCTGCTGACTTTGCCATATGACCTTGGGCAAGACATCTGTCTTCTTTGGTCCCTGGTATCCCAGTTTATAGAATGGGGACAAGAACACTTACTTCTTCCCTAAAGCTCAAGACAATCAGGAGGGGCTTACGGATGACAGACATTTTCTATAGTACACAAAACTATAAATGACTCCATCTAGATAACTGTAGCTTGACTGTGCCCCCTAGAGGCCACTATGGGTATGGCAGTGCTGAGCAGGCCCACCAACAACTCACCTTTGGCATCGAAGCACTGGGACAGCCAGTACTTCCCAAACACAACATCCATCCTCTCACCATGCCGACACACAAAAAGGCATCGCTTCTGGGGGCCAGGCTGGCTGTTGACCCTCAGCGGCTGCAGAGAAAGAAAGGCGATTAGTGAAGACACATATGGCAAAGTGGACATGTCTTGGAGCCAGGTGCCAGGTGAGCTGAGCTCTCCTACCAAAGTTCTGCCAAGGTATGACTTGGACAAACCTCTTAACTGCCTTGGATTGAGGTCGGCATATCTGTACAATGACGACAGTAAGACTCATTCTACAGACCTCGTAAGTTATTTTGAGGCTCAAACAAGATAAACTGCATGTGCTTTCTAAAATAAGAAGGGTTATGAAAAGGGCATTATTGTTGCTACGGCTGCTCTTTGTAGGAGTAGTGTTTGGCCATTACTAAAACATGACGTCCACTTTAAGTTATAGCTCAGAAGTAAAACTAGCCATTCATGTAGAGAGAGCCATCTAGTGGGACACCTTCCCCCCCAAAAGAGGCGACTCATCAACTTCAGGGAGTGAGGACTTCTGTGATCACAAATGTGTCTACCTCTTCTCTAAAGTGTGTGGCCAGACCACAGGGTCCTCATGGTCTGCTCCAGCAATGAGACCCTGTTTTCCTATTCTAATCACTATGTAGGCTCTGCTGTCTGACTACATTTATGTTGGTGATCCCCAAAATGAGACAGCTGCTACCTCTGGGTGATGACATAGGCAAATCTAGTCAAAGCCTTGTCCAAATGACTTTGGCTTCTATAACTGCTGGATGGAACCTTATAGTTGTTCCTACATTCCGTCTTTCCGACACAGTCAGCTTTTCCAGTTTCCTTAGCACTGGCCAGCACTTCACATTTGCTTCTAGTTGCCCTGACATGGTTAATACGTGGAATGGTGGCATGATCCTTCCCATCTCTTTTCCTATTGTTCCTTAATTTAAATCCTGGGCTCCAGCCACAATGGTCTACTCTCTTGACCCTCAACATGCTTGAACTTTCAGCTTGCCTCTATTTGTACTGTTCAACAACGACTCCCTGCCTCCTTCCATCTCCAAACTTTCTTGAAAAAGTGAACACATACTGAGCACTCGTTATATGCCAGTTATTGTGCTAAGAGCCTTATTTTATTATTTTCTTTAATCTTTGTAACAACCTACAAAACAGATACAACTATGGGCATTATTCCTACTTTAGAGATAAAATCTCCTCCTATCTCTGTGGAACAACCTTCCTTATGAGCCTAGGTTCAAATGCTGGAGGTAACTGTCAGTACTGCTCATCTGACTCTTCCTAGCCTTGAATTTTTGTATATCTTTTATAATTCAGTGTACTTTCTTCCTGAGAGATCACGGAACCTTTGGAGACAGCAAGGGCAATGCCTCATACTTAATAAATAGGTTCTCAGTGAACCCTGAGTTGGGGGTGTGACTCTAACAATCAACCTTACCTGCATGGGCTGGCAGATGATAGTAAGAGGAGTTGTCTCCCCGAGCCCCTGGTCCTCATATGGCCGCCTCTCCAATACTCCATCCCCAAATGTGAGAGAGTTGGACGATGATGTATTTAAGATTGAGTAAGAACTGCAGAGGAAGATAAGGAAGGTGTTAACTGCTCTGGCCAGCAGTCATCAGCACTTCCTCCTGGGCTCAACAGGAGTGTGGGAATTAACTCAAAGCCCTCTGTGGGTAGCACAATGATGGGGGAAGCTGAGCAGGAGTGGCCCCATTCCTAAGGGAAAAATACCTTGTTTTATACTGAAGTCTTGCAGTTAATATTAGAGGTAGGCCGGGTGTGGTGATCACACCTGCACTTTGGGACGCCGAGGCAGGCGGATCACTTGAGGTCAGGAGTTTGAGACCAGCTTGGCCAACATGGCGAAACCCCATCTCTACTAAAAATACAAAAAATCAGCTGGGCATGGTTGTGCGTGCCTGTAGTCCCAGCTACTAGGGAGGCTGAGGTATGAGAATCGCTTGAACCTGGGAGGTGGAGGTTGCAGGGAGCCAAGATCGCACCACTGCACTCCAGCCTGGGAGATAGAGCGAAACCCCATCTCAAAAAGAAATAAGAATAAAAATAAGTAAATAAATAAATTAGAGGTAAATGGATTTCTGCACCGAGGACAGACATATTCATTCCTTTGGGCAGGGATGGGTCCTAGTGATTTCGTAGTCAGGCATGGTTGGCACCAAAGACAAGTTCAAGAATAACAACGTATCAATTATCTGTTTGCAGCTATTTTTCTGGTTCAAAAGAAATCTACGACCCCTGTTGCCTTTAATATTTCCCGGGGTAATTTCCAGCTGAAGTGAGGAGTGATGGGGGGTATTTTCCCCATCTCCACCTCTTAGCTAGTGGCTCCTAACAGTCAAAGAAACTTTGTGCCAAAGTGCCTTATTCTACCCTCTTCAGTCTCCACACCCTACTCCCCCTCAGTCACGCCTCCAGCAAGATGATTACAAATAGAATTATTTCAGAGAAGACCATTCTCACCAGATGTTTAGAGCTGTGAGCCAAGAACTGTCATTTCTGAGTGTAACACTATAGCTACAGAAGCCTAAAAGAGGTCTTGCTGAAATGAAGACAGTCAAAACCTGCCAAGCTTAAATTATTGTCAATAGTAAGACTTCCACAAAGCTTTATCTAATAAACACTGCAATGTAAATATAGTTGTTAGGCAAATCCAGTGAACATCTTTGGAATCACTGAGCAGAGTACAGGGGAAACATTTAAATCTTACAGATTTCTTGATTCTTTACAATTTGGGTAGCCATCCATCCCAGTTTGCTCCACATACTCCTGGCTTGCACTTGTTGATGAGGCAACCTGTCTAGGCTACCACTTGTTCTGGATTATTCACTTTTAACACTGTATTATCAGAATTTTATTTTATTTTAGAGACAGAGTGTTGCTCTTGTTGCCCAGGCTGAAGTGCAATGACATGATCTGGGCTCATTGCAACCTCCACCCCGCAGGTTCAAGCAATTTTCCTGCCTCAGCCTCTGGAGTAGCTGGGATTACAGGCGTGCGTCACCACGCCCGGCTAATTTTTGTATTTTTAGTAGAGACAGGGTTTCACCATGTTAGCCAGGCTGGTCTCGAACTCCCGATGTCAGGTGATCTGCCCGCTCGGCCTCCCATAGTCATGCTGGGATTATAGGCGTGAGCCACCGCACCTGGCCCAGAATTTTATTTTTGAAAACAACTTTTTATATTCACCAATATAATACAGCAAACTGGTTGTTAGTAAATTTTTGTTCCAAAAAATTATGCGATTTTAACTATCTTAAAACCCCCTCACTTTCAGAAGTGGCTCCTTTTTCACTAGAAGCAATAGACTCATTCTATCTACTTATAAACGAAGGTCTCAGAAGCCTCATGCCCTGAAAAACTGATTTTGAACCCTTGTGCATATCAGAATCACCAGGTGACTTTAAAAAAAAAAACACTCATGCTGAGGTTCTGCTCCTCACAGATTGTGATTCAGTAGGTCAGGGGTGGGACCCAGGAACCTACAGTTCAACAAAGCAGCATCAGTCCATCTGAATATGTTGCCAAGTGAAACCTGTTATGGGAAAATTTAAGTAACTGTAGCCCAAGGAAATCTTGTGCCGTTCACACAGTATAACAGACCAGCTATTCTACTTTAAACTAAGACCCTCCCAAACATCACACAGTTCAAGAAAATCCAGTTTGGCTGGGCACGGTGGCTCACATCTGTAATTCTAGCACTTTGAGAGGCCGAGGCAGGCAGATCGCCTGGGGTCCGGAGTTCGAGATCAGCCTGGCCAACATGGTGAAACCCCGTCTCTATTAAAAATACAAAAATTTGCTAGGCGTGGTGGCACACACCTGTAGTCCCAGCTACTCGGGAGGCTGAGGCAGGAGAATCACTGGAACCCAGGAGGCAGAGGTTATAGTGAGCTGACATCGTACCACTGCACTCCAGCCTGGACGACAGAGTGAGACTCCATCTCAGAAAAAGGAAAAAGAAAAAAGAAAATCCAGTTTTATTGTCTGACTCATCAAAGCTTCAGGGTGCGAAATGTCTGGCTACCTAGAATCGTGCTGACATTTTGCTTGTACATGTCTGTTTGTTTCTATATCACAGCTGTGAAGATACTGATAGGATCCCTTCTCTCCCTCCTTCGTCTCCCATGGCAAGACGAATGCCAGCCTCTTTCCCTTCTTAACTGTCATTATAATCAAAGGACCTGACTCACTCTGAGACAGCGTGGAGCTGCCAGTTCCAGTAAGACAACAGTCAGATTCTTCTTGCTCAGAACAGTGGAGGGAGGAAGCCAGGCCTGACATCCAGAACATCTCAAGCATCGGGAGAGCTGGCTTCTCCCTGCAACACACCAGGCCTGTGCTAAGCCCAAGCGGCCAGGCAGCTCGCCCAGCTTCAGAGAACACAAGGGGGCTTCATCATCTCCAGTTAGTGTGGAGAGAACTGAGAAGCACTTGGCAGGGACTGTTGTCAAAATCATTGACCCCCAATCATGACTTGGATCATTGACCCCCAATCATGCCTGGATCCCCAGGGCAACTCCCACCATGCCAGCCAGGACATGCTTGACATCCCCCTGGGGCTCTACCTCCTGATGTCTATCTTGGGTTAGGAGAGAGAGAAGGTCTGTGTCTGTCTTAGAAGGAAGCTGGGCTCTGCCTCCTTGAGTCATTTGGCCTCTGGGGTTAAATAGGAAAGTGCAGTTCCTCTACAGGATTGCTTTTATGGAAGACACATTTCCTTTGATGAGCACTAAGTGATGACTGGCAAACACAAGATAGAAAAAAAGAGAATAATCATCATTATGCAAATAGCGATTTTATAGTCACCGCTATACACCAGACTCTGAACCATGTAAAGCTAAGCTCTGTACTGCAGTCTTCACAACAACCTTATGAGGTAAATGCAACTATTAGTTCCATTTTCTAGATGAGCAATCAGAGGCTCAGAGAGGTAATGCAACCTGGCCAAGGCCACACAGCTGGTAAGTGGGAGAGTTATTGTTTAAATCCAAGACTATTGGAATCCAGTCTCAAATTCTTAATTACAATAAACTAATGCCTAACTTATTTCCCTACTTTGAGCAGGGTTGGCTGTGGAAGCTGTTAGTTTAATTTCAGACATTGTTCTCACAGCCATGACATCATTAGTAATCTCTCGTATAAAAGATGACACAAAGACCCCCCTGGGACGCCCTGACTGAAGTCACTCAGGTTCAGCTATACATCGGCCTGAGCTGTAATTTAGGGAAGAGTGGGTTTGGATGGAGTGAACTCTAAGAGATCAGCACTGCTTCTCACGTACCTCCACTTTTTTTTTTTTTTTTTTTTTTCTTCAGACAAAGTCTTGCTCTGTTGCCCAGGCTGGAGTGCAGTGGCGTGATCTCAGCTCACTGCAACCTCCACCTCCTAGGTTCAAGTGATTCTCCTGCCTCAGCCTCCTGAGTAGCTGGGACTACAGGTGTGTGCCACCATGCCCAGCTGATTTTTTTTTTTTTTTTTTTTGGTAGAGACGGGGTTTCACCATGTTGGTTAGGCAGGTCTTGAACTCCTGACCTCAAGTGATCCACCCACCCTGGCCTCCCAAAGTGCTGGGATTACAGGTGTGAGCCACTGCACCTGGCCATACACCCACTTTTAAGGAAGAGATCTGATAAAACAGCAACTCCAAGTACTGTAAAATAAAAAATAACAGATCTGAGAACTGTGCTTTGTCAGGCAAATAATGTTTTAGTTCTCAGTTTATTCATGCATATTTTGCTTTACTTGTTGTTATAGGGATTAAAATGGAGACTTTGGAAACCTAACTTATATATTTTGATCTTCCAAAGCATTTCTGAAAAAGCAAAATGTTTGGGGAACATGAGACAGCTTTGACCTCTAATTTTGTGCCATCCAATTCTGAAGGCTCATGGGCTGCACTGAGGTGGGAGCAGAGTGAGAGAGAGGGGAAGGGATTGCTGGGTGGGGTTATTGAGGAAGAAAATATTCTTTCCTGTCTTTGGATTTGTGGTTTGTCTGTTTGTGGCTCACTAGGGTAGGGGACCTTTATTTTCTCCTTCCAGGCAAAAGACTTGATGAAATCATCTCTCTCTGCTTCTCCTTTATGGCAATAATAACAATATTAGCCACCAAGCAGCTGGTGCTCAGGGCTTCTGCCTCTCAGCCATGTTGCCACATGACAAAAACAAGAGGGAGGAAAACAAACCAGCACGCAGACCCTGGCTAGATGCCCCAGTGTGCCAGGGAAGTGCTGGCTTTGAGCTGCTCCAACTAAGAAAGAGAAGATGCCTTTTGTTTCTATTTTATCTATTGGGACAAAGTTGGCCACTGAATGCGGTACCAGTATGGAATGGGGGCAAAATAGTAATGAGGGATGGGTGGAAAGTTATTACCCTAAAGAAGACTGGCAGAGGGGAGGGGGGAAATGGACCCCTTTTCAGTCTGGCAGTTGCCTGTTCCCTTAGACACGGTCTTTGTTGTCTAGGCATGCACAGGCTGTGTCTGGGGACTCGCTCAGGGTCACTCAGCAAATCAAGGATACAGTTAGGGCTCCTGCCTCTTGAAACCCCCTTCTCTATTGGTCTGGCTGGCAGGGTAGTAATCTGCCCAGCTGCTTCGGGGAGTCAGACCACCCTGAGTCATGACCCAGGACAAGGTGGACAGAAGCCTAAAGCAGTGAAGACGCAGCACTGGGATGATGCCACTCTTCAGCCAGAAGAGATGGACCCCAAGCAACTTCAGTTTAGTCTCTGATCAGGAACTCAAGCAGACAACTATGGCAAATGGGGCAGGCAGAGGGAAGCAGAGAAATCCATTTCGCATTTTTCCCATGCCTCAAGTCAGCTCCTTTCCTGGAATTCTGGAATCCACAGGGCCTTCTTCCCATGGACTCCATTTCCTGCTGCCTTGTGTATCCAGGATCCAGACTGCCTTAACAACATTCTTCAAATGGCATAAAGGTCTTCGTGTCTGCTTACCCATGAAATATCCAGGTGCTGCATTCATCAGCCTTGGTAATGTAATTCTCAGGCAGGAGTCCAGAGCAGCCGGTGGTTAAGGATGTACCATAGATCCAGCCCTCGCTGGTGCTGGTCTGCTCCATTGGAGACATGAAGATGAAATCCCCGGGGACCAGCTCCAGCTCATCGTCATTTTGCGGGGTATAGGGGTAGATGACCTGTAATGTCTGAAAAAGGAAGAGAGGGTGAGTGAGCCCCACGCCTCACCATTCTCCTGAGTGCCTTGAGGGCAGGACTGTGTGTTCTGCATTAATACTGCACACCTCCAGAGTGGGATGTGCCCAGGAGCCCTTGGGGTCTGCAGGCCCTGAGTAGATGTGAATTCCTATCAGAGAGCACTTCTCTCTTCAGGGTATTGCAGGTGTATGCCTGGTGCTAGAAATGGTTCCATACTTTTCTTCAGGCATGTCTAGATTTCCCATCAGGATTCAAGTATCGTTTTTGGAAATTGACCTGAAATCCTGTAGGCTCTCTGGCCAACTGCTATATAAATGGACTTGGACCAAGCTTCCCTTGCTTCATCTGATAGTCACCATGATAGACACTTGAAACCCAGCTCATGGAAAGCCAGTCTTCCATACGGGGGTTACAGAGGGGCCAGGTGGAGTGTCTCTCCTCCAGGAAGGCTCAGGGAATGAAGTACCCCCCTTTCTGTGTAACTTAGCTCTTTATTTATGCATTACTATTATTATTATTATTATTATTTTGAGATGGAGTTTCAGTCTTGTTGCCCAGGCTGGAGTGCAATGGCGTGATCTCAGCACATTGCAGCCTCTGCCTCCTGGGTTCAAGTGATTCTCTTGCCTCAGCCTCCCTGGTAGCTAGGATTTCAGGCGGCCGCCACCACACCTGGCTAATTTTTATATTTTTAGTAGGGACAGGGTTTCACCATGTTGGCCAGGCTGGTCTCGAACTCCTGACCTCAGGTAATTCCCCTCTCTCGGCCTCCCAAAGTGCTGAGATTACAGGTTTGAGTCACCACGCCCGGCCAACTTAGCTCTTTAAACCAGACATGGTTCTTGACTTAAAGGAGCTTTCTTTAAACCTATAGTTTTAACAAAGATCCTGAAAGAAAAACGTCTAGACATCAGTGTCTATGTCAGCATGTAGCCAGCTTTCATCAGATGGAGAAAACGTTCTCACTTTGGGCTCCGAAACAGCCCCCAGGCCAAAAACAGGCCATGTCAGTTGGCTATTTTTTTCTTTATTTCTTTTTGCCTTCCTTTCCTGGTATGTATTGACATCACAGGTATAGGCATGAAGGTACTGTAGAAAACATTTATTTTAGTATTTTTTGTTACTCATGGTGGGAGACCTCAATAGTAAGGAAAATATTTCCTATCTTATTTGTTTCACAGGGGACACAAAGATGGAGAAAGCTTTAACAGCTTTTACTGTTTTCTAGGGTCTCAAAGCCGTGGAGGCTAAGTATTCTGGTCTCCACTTGCATATTTCTGACTTTGGCTTCAGGCTTCAGTTTCCTCATCTATAAAATAACACTTAAGCCTATAAAAGTTAAATGAGACAATCTAAGAAAACACCTTAGGACAGAGCCTTGTGCACTGAAGGGGCATAATTATTTCTACAGAACCAGAGCACCTGATCTCCCAGGTCACATCCTTCCTTCCAGCCGACCCTGATCCCTGGACTCTGTGCTGGGTAGGCCTGTGAACTAATTGGCTCATTGATTTCAAGGTGATACACCAGAACATGTTATAAAGAGAGAATTTCCTTCTGGAAATCTCTAAAGAAAGGAGCCAGTAAAGGTGTGATTCTTTTCAGAGGATGAGAGTGATTGTGCAGAGAGCTCGTTTGCACCGCTGCATTTCCCATTTTCCTTTTATGTAGGGCACCTGTTTGTTTCCCCAATTCTGACTCCAGCATCTTTCAGTTCTAGATCTTCCCTGCTCTGATTGCCTCCTTATTTATTCTTCCTGTCCCTCTGCCTCATACACACTCAAACCACCTCTCCAAACAAGCCAGGAAGGTTTTCTGTGGGATTGTTAAATCAGCTTAAAGGGAAAAATAATTCACGCGAAATCTCATAAACTGCAAAGCTAAATGTGTGACGTCCCATGAAAAGGAACATTCTTTTTTTTCTGGGACAAGGTGGAGAAAGGCACTGAGTCACAGGGAAACAAGACTAAACTTGTGTTCCTTAACTGTTCAAGCACGGCATGGTCTTGGCTATTAACGCCTTTGGCCCAGTAGTGCCTTTCCTTTGAGAAATTCAATGCGATTTCAGAGAAGTCCTCATTTGTTCTATCATGTAGCAGGGGTGGGCATTCATTCTATCTCTAGGTTATCCCCAGGGAAACTGAGGCACAGCAAAGGTTACAGACAGTATGTCCTAGGCATAGGGAAGCTGGACAATAAGTAGCTTCGATTTATTGAATGAACAATAAAAGAATTAAGGCATTGTAGCAAATCTAAAATTATAACTGGGACCCATGTCCCCACTGCCCTTTCTCATTCACCAAAAGCACATACAAAACCTTAGCCTAAGTTTGAAAGATACGAGAACACATGCCTAATTTATATTACATTCTACTTATTCTTTTGTTTCATGTTTGCCATCTACTTGTAAGAACTCTTTTCTTTTTTTTTTTTTTGTGAGATGGAGTCTCACTCTGTTGCCCAGGCTGGAGTGCAGTGGCATGATCTTGGCTCACTGCAACCTCTGCCTCCCGGATTCAAGAGATTCTCCTGTCTCAGCCTCCCGAGTAGCTGGGACTACAGGTGCGTACCGCCAAACCTGGCTAATTTTTGTATTTTTAGTAGAGACGAGGTTTCACTGTGTTGGCTAGGCTGGTTTCGAACTCCTCACCTCAGGCGATCTGCCTGCCTCGGCCTCCCAAAATGCTGGGATTACAGGTGTGAGCCACTGTGCCTGGCCTGTACTCATAAGAACTCGACTCCAGAACAGACACTGTGGCTCACGCCTGTAATCCCAGCACTTTGGGAGGCCAAGATAGGCGGATCATGAGGTCAGGAGATCGAGACCATCCTGGCTAACATGGTGAAACCCTGTCTCCACTAAAAATACAAAAAATTAGCCGGGCGTGGTGGCGGGCACCTGTAGTCCCAGCTGCTTGGGAGGCTGAGGCAGGAGAATGGCGTGAACCCAGGAGGCGGAGGTTGCAGTGAGCCGAGATTGCACCACTGCACTCCAGCCTGGGCAACAAAGCAAGGCTCCGTCTCAAAAAAAAAAAAAACCTCTTGAATCCACCTCAGGCATGTTTTTCCTCCTTACTGCAATGGGATGGAACTCAGTTTGCTGAATGAAAGGCGGCCACAGCCCTGTGTGAATACAAGAGCTGAACTGTCTTTGGAGCCCTTTTTATTCTCACTCACAATAATAGCTGCAGCAATTTTTTGTTGCTGTTGCACCCACCTTGTGCTGGGTATGACATTAGAGCCTTTCCATACATCTTCTTTATTTAGTCTTCATAACCATCTAGCAAAACATTGTCACCATTTTACAGACGAGAAAACTAAGGACTGGAGATTTACATAAGTTGTCAAAGTGAATTTAACCCTTGCTAAAGTGATGGAGCCAGGATTTGAAGCCAAGTGTGCTAGACTACAAAATTGATGCTTTTTGGGTCACCTGGTCCTTCCTCTGGATTTCTATTGGTTGGTATATTAAACTGGCATGGCCCAATGTAATCACTAACATGGAAGAGCCTATGTGAAATACAAATGGGGATTTGTGTGTCCAAATCGAGTGAGAATCTAAACAGCAGAGGGATGAGGCCTTGGAGTCTTCCTGAGCATCACAGTGCCTTGCCAGCGTGTCCTTGCCTAAACCACTCTCCTTCTCTGGACATCTGTTCCCTCACTGGAACAATCAATCAAAACTGCCTCCTGGGGGCACGTTGAAGAAGGCAGGCAAGAAGAGGGTTACATTTGCAGACGGCTCAGGTAGGACCCAAAGACCTCACAGGAGAGGTCCAGTCCAAAGGGGCCGAGGAGAGCTTTAGCAGAACGAACGGTAATAAATGAGCTTTTACAAATAAGAGATAAAAGAGGCCAAGTTATTTTTAGAAAATAATTCACGTGGGCGCTTGCTGCCTTTTTCCTTCCATGCCAATTGAGCAGAATGTGGGTCAGGCAGAAAAGCAATTACCCTTTAACTGGAGGGCAGTGTTGATTAGAGGATATTCCTTGTAAAATTCCACTGCCACCTTCCTTCTCTTAGAAAGGTGACTTCTCAGAGGCCATCTGCATGCAACCCTTGACTTTTTTTTTCTTTGCCCTCAGAAGGAGTCCAACCAGCCATACCTCCCTTGTTATCTTCAGGGCTCGTTCTATGTGACTCTAGGAGATGTCAGAATTCTTAAATAAGATCAGCCCCAGTCTGCTCAAGGCATCTTACAGAAACCTGCATCAAATGACTCAAAAGGAGGCCATCACGTTCCCATCAGCAGAGTCAGACAAAACTGCATGCCCCTGACACTCGCAGCCGCATGCTTGGCCCTGAACCTCTCACTCATGGGTTGGCTTCTTCTACCACCTCCAAAACAATGAGCTTGCCTGCCCCCAGCCCCGGGGTTCTAACTGTTTTTCATGTTTTGTTTTTTAAAGAAGTCTAAAAGAGATGTTAAAAGGCTATGTAAACCAACAAAAATACCAGTTCTTTGGCTGTTTGAAAAATTGGGAAACAAATATAAGAATTGCTTAATAAATGTACTTAAGTTGGAAGGCATATTTTTAACAAACGATGAGGTCTTTTGTGGGTGGGTAGAGATACAGTCTGGCCATGCTGCCCAGGCTGCTTTGGAACTCCTGGTCTCAAGCAATACTCCTGCCTCAGCCTCCCGAAGTGCTGGGATTACAGGTGACAGCCACCATGCCTGGCTACGATGTAGTTTTGTTTCAGACTGGTTGCCCTTCTTTATCGGTCAAAATACATGGGCTCTTGCTTCATCTCTGGCCCTAAATTACTAAGACACTAATGTTTTTGTGTCTCAGCTTCTCCTTCAGGATAGAAAAAGACAATATTGGCCAGGTGCGGTGGCTCATGCCTGTAATCCCAGCACTTTGAGACACCGAGGTGGGCAGATGACCCGAGTTCGAGACCAGTCTGGCCAACACAGTGAAACCCTGGCGCTACTAAAAATACAAAAAATTAGCCCGGTGTGGTGGCGGGCACCTGTAATCCCAGCTACTTGGGAGGCTGAGGCAGGGGAATCACCTGAACCCAGGAGGCGGAGGTTGCAGTAAGCCAAGATCGAGCCACTGCACTCCAGCCTGGGCAACAAGAAGTGAAACTCCATTTAAAAAAAAAAAAAAGGCAATTTTATGCTTCTAAGATGTCACATACTTGTCTAGAAGGCAATGTTGATTCCCTCAAAGGAAGGATGCTAGGGGTGTACCAATCTTTCTTCTTGTGATGGAATTCAGTTTTCTCACTCAGGCCTCCCACTGGGATGTGCACAAACTCTCACAACAGGTGGCTTGAGTTTTCTTTTCATGTGTGTCTGTCCTCAAAGCTCCTTGAGGACAGGACCACATTTAAAAATTCCAGTATGCTCCATGGTACTTGGCATGATACAGATACACAGCAAATATCTGTTGATTATGTCTTTGCAAGGTTTTTTTGTTTTTTATTTTGTTTTGTTTGGTATTTATGTGTTTTTCAACTCACCTAAGGTCAAAATGATATCTTCCATTAACACCATAAATTTATATAATATTTAAAATTTTCCAATATTTTTTATTTATTCTCTCCCATTTCATTTCTTTTTCACTGGAGTAGGATTGGCTGGGGAGACAGAACTATGGGGATGTTACCCAGATGAACCACTTGTGACCCAGAGAGGAAGGAGGCATGCTGGAAGCCTCCCAGTGAGCCAAGCAGAGGCTGGACACAATCCTAGGCCAACGGACTCTCTGTTAGGTGCTTGCTCCATCTGTCCCCTGTAGGTACCCATCTCCCTGCAGCAGCGAGCTGCTGATTCTGATCGCATCCCTGCACCTGGTAGCTTCTGGAACCACAGTGAGACATTACCTCATGGTTAGCAAATCGGATATCCCGAGAAAATATGGTAGCCACCCAGTCACACCCGAGCTTGACGTCAATGTTCTGGGCCAGTTTCTCTAGGGTGGGTAGGTGGCTGGCTTGGAAGTGGTAAGCCAGGGTCACATGTAGCTGCTTCTTATGAGGTTCCACATGCACTTCTGGAAAAAGGAAGGAAAAGGTCAGTGATTAAAAGGTGGTGATCATAGCAATGGTGAAGACTTAAGGAAAGGCATAGAAAGGTACCCTGAGAAATTCTGCTTCCCACAGAACAAAGAAGACAAAAGACGTTTCTCTCCTTCACAGCAGTAGAATAAGGGGGTAAGGGGACGGCAAGAGATTCTGAATCGAGCCACTGTTCAAGAGATAAAGAGCCACCATATGGCTTTCCTCTAGGAGCTACGGGTCGGCTGAAGGCAGTCCTTTTAGTTAAGTCCTTCTCACAACCATTCCAGTTGATGGTCACCAGCCCCACCATTCAGATGAGGGCACTATGACCTACAGTGATGAAATAATTTGTGTAGAAATACAAAGCATGTTTTGTAGCTGCGTGACTCCCAAGGCTAGATTCCCTTCATTTTGGAATCAGGTCTCTTAGCTTCTGGGGGAGATTGATGGAGAAATGCGGGGAAAAGATGGATATTTTCAAAGTTTAATGCAGGGTTTCTCTCAACAGCATTTTGGGTTGAATAATTATTTTTGGGGGAGGCTGTCCTGTGCATTATAGGGTGTTTAACAGCATCCCTGGCCTCTACCCACAAGACGTCAGCAGCCCTCTCCAAGCTGTAACAATTGAAAATGACCTCAGACATTGCCAAATGTACCTTAGGAGGCAAAATCACCCTTAGTTGAGACATACTGGTTTAAAGTATACAGACTGTTATTCTAAGATACCCCAAGAGACAAAACAAAACAACCCTCCTACCTACAGGAGGGAATGGCTTTTTTTTTTCTCTCTTGTACTTTTTTTTTTGAGACAGGGTCTTGCTTTGTTGCCCAGGCTAGAGTTAAGTGGCATGATCATAGCTCATCGCAGCCTCCACCTCCTGGGCTCAGGTGATGCTCCCACCTCAGCTTCCTGAGTAGCTGGGACTACAGGTGTGAACCACCATGCCTGGCCTCTTTTGTATTTACAATGAGGGAGAATCATCTACTGTACAAACTAGAATAATAAAGTAGTTGCAACTAGAAAAAATTAGGGAATTTGAGAATTTAAGGGGCTTGGTCAAGTCACACAGAGAATTAGTGGTCCAAGATAGAAGTAGAAATTGAGCATTTCGGTTTTAAGTACTTTTTCTTTTATACTGCATTGCCTTTCTTTGGTGTAAGCCCCATGAGACAAGGTTTTTGTCTCTTGCTTACACTGTATCCTTACTCAGCATATCATGCAGGTTTTCAGTACTTGTTAAATGAATAAATGCACATGAATGAATCTCCCTTGACCACTTCAAATGGAGGATGACACTAAATCTACTTGATGATATCTGGGCCTGCCAACAACTGGAGAATACCAAGTTCCAGGGCAAAGACATGGTGGCCGGCTTTCCATGCTAGGTAATAAGGAGCGGGACCGGCTAAGCTGTGCAGGGTCATCCAGTTCTCCACATCCCCACCAGGGGGCCACACAACGGCAGAGAAACGAAGCCGGCCAAGTTCTTCATGACAGCAGGATGGAGAGGAACTGGCTCCACCCGCGTCCCACGGGGAAAGCTGGGGCTTCGACTGCTTCTCACTCAGTATGCACTCCAAGAATGTGCTGCGGCCCTGGCTGAGGCTTGCTTTTCTCATTTGTGAAGGATTTGGGTTTTGCGGCTTTGACATTAGTTTTGGTCCTTGTGGGGATTTAGTGGTTCTGACAATAACCACTGTGGGATGAGAGAAAGCCATTTCCTTGAGATTGAGGGATAAGAACAGGAAATAATTTGCCTCTCAGTTATGCTCTTTCTCTGAAATATCAAGCTGCTATGAAATGTCAGGCTTCACTGAAGTCAGGACCCAGAGACTAGTCCCGTCGCTGAGGGAGAGGAAGAGGTGGGGGTGGGGGTTGCAGAGTCTAAAGAGGCCCCCTCCCCAGGTACAGAGGGGTCTTAAGGTCCTTGTGTTCCTTCCGAGAGCGCTGTGATCCTGCAGTGATGCTGAGTCCCGATCACACTCATAGGTCCCAAGCCCTGTGTGGTGCTTTTCTGGTAAAGAGGAATATGGAACAAAGGGCCTGAGATGGTGATGAAAATAGCAGCAGGGAACAATGGCAGGTGAGGGATAGGTCAAAGGCCAAAGGCCAAAAGGCTAAGGAGCAAACTGTGCGGCTTTGCTCAGGTCTTCCCCCTCTCTGGCACTCCATAAAATTAGGGGTAGGGGAATTCTAGGTCTCCTCCAGCTTCGCACTCAGCACTCGGCTTCCACTGTGCATCCTGCACCGTCTACTCTGGTCCGGGCAGCCTCCCCACTGTCCTCTGCTCACACCATCTCATGCCTGCCTGCCTGTGCTCCTGCCACCTGCCCGCCTGTGCTCCTGCCACCTGCCCGCCTGTGCTCCTGCCACCTGCCCGCCTGTGCTCCTGCCACCTGCCCGCCTGTGCTCCTGCCACCTGCCTGCCTGTGCTCCTGCCACCTGCCCGCCTGCAGGCCTTCCCTCCATTGTCCTGATCAACGCCGTCCCAGGGCAAGTTTCCTTCCTTCCGTGAAGGTGGAACCACCCCTTTCTCTTTTCAGAGCTGATGTTACACAGGGCCTGGCCGGGAGAAACCACTTCTTGTTCTCTTCCCTGTTGCACTCCTCATGTAGGAGGAATCCTCATAGTAGGTGACTAATAAGTACCTGCCAATTGTGATTTCACGCTGGAGCGAGCCAAGAGGCTCTCCCCCCACCAGGTTGTCTGTCTGTTTCCCTGCTGTCATTGAGGTAGGTGAGCTTGTCCACACCTGTAGTCAGACAGCAGAGCTTTGCAAACTTCTCCCTCTTTTCACCTCCATCGTGTCTCCTGCCTTGAGTACCCCTTTAAGTTAATTCCTTTGACAGGAAATCTCAGGTATCCTGAACTAAGAGCTCCCATGAGAAGAACAGGAGACATTTGGAAGGGGTTACATTTTTAGACAGACTCTTGGGGCTTGGGGTCCTGTCTAATGGTTTTCAGCAAGTTGAAGGGTATTGGCTCAGAGGATTTTATTGTGTATAATACGAAGTGCTTCCACTCTTCTCTCTATCCTCTGCTACCCACTGAGAAAAGATCTGGATTGTCATGGAGTGAACAAAGAGACCCAGATAAACACCTACATGGGCGGGAGCTTGGGAGGGAGAAAGGATGTTTCTTTAATTCTGAATTAGGAGGAGATGGTGGTGCTACAAAGAAATACATTTCTAGTTCAGTATGGAAGTCATCTGTGAAACTTCAACTTGGGTGTTAGGGAATAAGCCTCAGACAGTCTCTCCAGGTTAGCGGAAGAGGAGTTGAACATTTTTCCAAGGGAGCAAAAAGGTGTGGGGTGCTGCAGGAAAAGGCTCTGTTTTTTTGTCACACGTCCATTCCTGCAGGGTCCTCCACCTCCTGACCCCATCCTGCTCCTCTACCACTATTTCCTATCCTTTTTCCTTTCCAACTGTTTGACTGACAGGGCCCAGGGCTGGCCTGGCAGCTGTTTGCTCACCGGTTTTGGATGCAGCCTCTGCAGCAAAGTCAGCAGCAAACTTCTTGAGGACCTCCGCACTGTCTTCCTTTACGAAGAGGCCGATGAAGTTGGACGACGTATAGAGCTCCAGGGGCAGCGGGGCCGAGAACTTACATTTCCAGCGACTGACCGTGGTCTGCAGAGCTTCCCCCAGGGCATCCACCTTGCTGTCCTCGCACTGGCGGGGAAAACAGGCAGTCTTCACTCAGAGACAAGGGGAGATGGAAGTCTGCTGCTACTTAACATTGGCATCCTCTCCCCAGAGACTGGAGGAGGCTGATAATGCAATTACTTAACCACCACCCCTGTCTGTGGGGAGAGAGAGGAACTGCAGACTTCCAGTTATTCAGACACAGATTACCCAACTGGTGGATTAATGTGGGGAACACACGACCTCTTCCCTCCTTTCCTTGCTCTGAAGTGGCCCCCGTGAACCCAGCCAAAATGCTGCAGGACTGGTTGTGCCGAAAGCAAGAAAGGGGAGCGAGATTGGGGAGATATTGGTCAAAGGACACAAAACTTCACTTAGGAGAAATAAGTTCAAGAGACCTATTGTATAGTACAGTGACTATAGTTCATCATAATGTATTGTATGCTTGAAAGTTACTAAGAGAGTAGAGTTTAAGTGTTCTCACCACAAATACATGATAAGCATGCGAGGTAATGCATGTACAATTAGCTTGATTTAGGCACTCCACAATGCATACATATATTCAACCATCATGTTATACACCATAAATGTATATAATTTTTATCAATTAGAAAAAAATCAGGCTGGGCGCAGTGGCTCATGCCTGTAATCCCAGCACTTTGGGAGGCTGAGGTGGGCAGATCACTTGAAGACTGGAGTTTGAGACCAGCCTGACCAACATAGTGAAACCCCATCTCTACTAAAAATACAAAAATTAGCCAGATGTGGTGGCGGACGCCTGTAATCCCAGCTACTTGGGAGGCTGAGGCAGGAGAATCACTTGAACCTGGGAAGCGCAGGTTGCAGTGAGCCAAGATCACACCACTGCACTCCAGCCTGAGTGACAGAGGGAGACTATATATCAATAAAAAAAAAAAAGAAGGCCGGGCGCGGTGGCTCACGCTTGTAATCCCAGCACTTTGGGAGGCCGAGGCGGGCGGATCACGAGGTCAGGAGATCGAGACCACGGTGAAACCCCGTCTCTACTAAAAATACAAAAAAATTAGCCGGGCGTGGCGGCGGGCGCCTGTAGTCCCAGCTACTCGGAGAGGCTGAGGCAGGAGAATGGCGTGAACCCGGGAGGCGGAGCTTGCAGTGAGCGGAGATCGCGCCACCGCACTCCAGCCTGGGTGACAGAGCCAGACTCCGTCTCAAAAAAAAAAAAAAAAAAGAAAAAGAAAAGAAAAAGTTCTCCTTGCTTGTGAAAAAAAAAATGAAGGAATGTGACAGGAGAGAGTGCAGCATCCCAGGAGAAGCTGCGTGTTTTCTACTATTTTGTATCATCTGTACCTTTTCTTTTCCTCTTAGATGATCAGAAGTTGACTCTACATCCACCCTCATGATAGTTGGGAAGAATGAGTCCCAGAGAGCTGTGACATCATCCTCCTACCTTCCTGACAGCATTGGAAAAAAGAATGAATGTCTCTCAAACTCTGAAGGGTTTTGAGAAAGATCCTGGGATGACTAAGAGGAAATGATAGTCACTTTAATTTTCAGAGTGAATGGTAAAAGAGAAGGTGTTAGGAACATATTATTACCTGAGAGCGAGAAAAAGAGAGAGAATATATCTGGGGAAAAAAGCAAAATATTTTTTATAAAAATGTTTTAAAATGCTACCACTTTGTTTGGTCTTGAATATGTGGAGATAAATCAACTCTTCTCTATTAACACAGAGAGCTAAAGTAGACAAAATGTATTTACATGTGTGATAGTGAGGGGGATTATATTTGGTCAGTAGAGGCCGGGTGTGGTGGCTCACACCTATAATCCCAGCACTTTGGGAGGCCGAGGTGGGCGGATCACTTGAGGTGAAGAGTTCAAGACCGGCCTGGCCAACATGGTGAAACTCCATCTCTACTAAAAATACAAAAATTAGCCAGGCATGGTGGCACATGCCTGTAATCACAGCCACTTGGGAGGCTGAGGCAGGAGAATCGTTTGAACTCGAGAGATGGAGGTTGCAGTGAGCCGAGATCATGCTACTGCACTCCAGCCTGTGTGACAGAGTGAGACTCTGTCTCAGAAAAAACAAAAAACAAAAAACAAACAAAAAACAAAAGCAAAAAACAAAATACAAAAAAACAAAAACAACAACAAAAATTGGTCAGTACATAAGCTTTCTGACAGCTAGGATTATACGCTAGGTAACAATGGCAAGTCAATATCTTTGCATTTTCTAGAAATATATAGTGGGAAAAAAGAAAAACCTGTGGACAGGAAATGGCTTTCTCTGTCTATAAACTGCCTTTTTTGTTCCCTGCTCTTAGTTCCTCCTCTTTGCTTGTCATAAGAGTGGAGAGGGTAGACAGCAAACAGGTGTGAAGCTAGATCAGTGATTCTATTCCAGCAGCCAGACCAGTGTGTCTCTCACAGAGGGTTACAATCTGGTGCAGCCCCCATCCTGGGGTGCTCCTGGGCCTCAGCAGATAAAACTAGGAAGCGTTGGGGTGAGAGGCTCATTGTGGACCTCACTGATCCCTTGAAGGTCCCTCCAGCTGTAGGAGCCCGTGACTATTCCTGCTATCCTCCTGCGAGGCCCCCCTTTGCTCCAGGTCCCAAAGGGCTGGCTGGGATCCTGGGAGCCAGGCTTCCCAGGGGTGGGGGCGCTGCTGCTCACCATAAAGAACTGGCAGAGTGTGATGTGTGGGAAGATGTTGTGTGCCTTGTTCTTCCCGCAGATCTGCTTGGACTGCTGCCAAAAGTCGGAAAGCTTCTGTGCTAAGGGGCCGGTGGGACGGAGGTAGAGGACGTACTCCCGGGGCAGGGGGTCATCCAGGAAGGGGTCACCGACGTGGGAGAATAACCTGTAAGAAAGAAGTAAGCCAACGAGGTGTCGCTTGAGAATAATGGGAGGGGAAAAAAGGACTGAGAGACAGATCGACCCTCCATGTGCTCCAAATCCCCGGCACAGCACGGGGAAGGGTTTTCATTCGTGATTTAAAAATCTACTTCTGGAAACTCACACTTCATAACCAACTCTCTGATGCAGCAACTTCTGTCTTCCTTCTTGTCATTTTGCCTCCTCATCCTACAACTCCCTAAAAAAGTCCTAAAACCGCTCTCCAGGAAGCATTCTTGGATCAACTCCAAATCCTTTCCCAATCCGCTAGGACCAACACAGCCTGTCCCTCAGGTCAGCCTATAATTAAACCCATGTCCCTCCAAAGACAAGGGAAGCTCCCAGAAAGGTAACCTTGTGGGATCCACCCTGGGTAGGGATACCCTGGAAGGTAAGTAGGGTACTTTTCTAAATTGATTTGCTCAATATCCATACCCCTAAAATGAATCTTTAAGTGACTGGAGCGGGGACAGATCTTATGAGAGAGGCTCTATCTGGGAATTACTTAGAATTTTCTTTAAACAGCTCCAAGGAGAAACATACCCTGGGGCCAGGGCAGAGGAGGCAATTGACTTGATAAATGCACTTGCCACAGTCTTTTGGCTCCTGTCTCTTCTGGAAGGGCCCATTAGAGAAAGTCTGCACCTCCCCACTCGTCCACATGTGCCTAGAGTTAATTATATGCTATTTTCTCAATTTATTTATCTCATACCAACCAGTCACATGCTGCCTGAACACTTCTTCCTCCCGTGGATGCCAAGGCTTTTTGTCTGAAAGAAGAAATCAAATTTCTATTGTTAATATTTTTAGCCTCCTCTCACTGCAGTGGCAAGAGCTGAGTATGAAGGAGGCGACATCGAAGCCCGTGTTCCACTCGCTCCTCTGTGGTGGGGAGTAGATACTTGCAGCAGGATTTCCCCCAAGGGTCATATCGAGACATATGGAAGTTAGGACTTGTAATTAATTTCCATGTGATTAGCATGAGATTTGCATGCAGTCTGACAGCCCAGGCAGTCTATTTTCAGCAGTTTCCACATTAGAGTTTTATTTTTGCTTCTCTAAAGGTTGTCATGTCTTGGTTTTTCCTCCTTCCTCTTCACCCACTCATTCTTACTGACCCAGATCCCTGACAGCAGATTCTTGTTTTCAGCCCCTTTGGCAGAAAGTATTAGAAGTGGTGCTGATGGTTTCCTTTTTTATTTTTTTTGAGACAGAGTCTTACTCTGTCACCCAGGCTGGAGTGCAGTGATACGATGATCGTGGCTCACTGCAGCCTCGACCTCCTGCACTCAAGCAATCCTCCCGGCTAAGCCTCCCAAGTAGCTGGGACTGCAGGTGCACGCCACCATATTTGGCTAATTTTTTATTTTTGTAGAGACAGGATATCATTATGTTGCCCAGGCTGGTACTGATTATTATTAAGACATAGGGCTAAAAGCTCACAAGGACAATGGGTTTGGATCAATTCACTGCCTCCCTCTACCCACTTCCAACCACCACCAGGCTGGATCCATCATCTCCAAGTATTTTACAGACATCTTTGAGGACGAGTATCACTGGATTAAAGGGAATGGCCAGAGCAGTGCAGCTATCATTCTCGCTTCTGGAGAAACAACTCAAAGCATGACTAACTGTGGCTAAGTATCCATAGGCTGGTTATAGCAGTGAAGCCCTGTGTACAAACTTACAAGTGGAGCTCTTCTGAAATTATACACAGGTCTCCAAGAGCCAGATAGTTCTGGATTTGTATCTAGCCTTGCTATTCATCCATCCTTTCATTCACTCATGCATTCATGCTTACATTTATTCAGCAAACATCTACTGAATCTCAACTATTTTGTCAGCACTGTGCTAGGCTCTAGGAATACAGTAATGAACAAGACTTATGTGATCCCTGCCCTAAAGGAGTTTCCTGTCTAGTAGGCATGTAAATATTAATTATACAGATAATGATTTAATTAATTGGTGTTAAGTGCAATGGAGGGAAAGCATAGGGGACACAAGAACATAGGACAGGGAGATCTAACCTGGTCTGAGGGGCTGGGGAAGGCTGCACTAAGGATGGAACATTTCAAGTGAAATCTGAGGGTGTAGACACATCTGGGTGGGGTGGATGGGGCGCGTGGTGGTCGTTGATGTGGAAAACACCTGGTACATCTATTCTATAGTGAGATGTAAAGATTAAATGAGCCAGTGTAGAGAAGGAGCCTTGGACAGTGTCTGACCTATCATAGGTGATCAGTAGGTGCTCTTTCTTGTCCCTTCACACTACGTTGATTCAGGATCCTTGGGAGAGAGAAGAGATGAGTGGGAATCCAAGTTACACTGACACTCTCTGCAAGCATCCTTTACCCAACTGGCTGCTAAACTCACCCCCTCCTTCCTTGTCCCACCCTTCTATGGAGCAATTAGAATGACCGATGCTGTGAGAATCGCAGGGTTGGATTGGAAGGGACCTCAGAGGTCATCTGTGAACCCAATTTCTTCATTTGACACAAAGAAAAACTCAGGTGGAAAGAAGTGATGAAATGCGCTTAAAGCAGCCTGGCTGGGGTGATGGCTGAGCACAGGCCAGACTCTTGTTCTGCTCCACAGAAAGACAGTTAAAAACTATCCCCTTCCCCTGTGAAAGTCTGCGCACAGATACCAAATGATCGGGATAAGGAAGTCTGCACAGCTAATGAGAACAGCATTGTAAAAGGCAAGCCTACTTACGGGTTGATGAAGTTACGGAGAAGCAAGACAGACCCCTCTGCTCCGCTTGGAACAGCTAGTGCAGAAAAGGCTGGAAGCACAGAGACCCACACACGCTCATTCCCACACTTTGACAAGGTGCTCAACTGCTGCTGGGTTGTGGCCTTGTCTGTTTCCTCACGACTTACCAGACAATCAGAGGCCACACATCTCGCTTTTTTCTTTCAGTACAGAAGCCGTGTATGCACAAAACAACACAAATCATGACCTTTTAGAGGTTAGAATCTCTGAGGAATTAAAGTCACCAAAAAAGGACCCATTGTTCCAAAAACAACTGGGAAAAGGAAAACGCATTTGTGGCACCAGACAATGTGCTATTTATATAAGGAATTCAATTTCTGTTTTTCTACCCCTTCCCCCCAATGAAATATATCCGACTGAAATTTATTTCTTCCTAGGCACTAGGAGTATCCTCTGGAAATGAAAGATCTAATTAAGTGACGGTCTCTGTAACTCAAAAGACAAGTTTTTGAAAGAGTTCAAAGAAAAAATTGAAAAAGATAATGAAAGGTTTGGGTGATAAGATGATGATGAAAGGCTAAGGAAATCCAAATTCTCTGTTCTGAAAAGCTGAGATCTGAGAGGTCTCCGGTTTGGTGGAAGGTTATTGTATCTGGTGCACATGCTCCGGGGAGGCTTGGCCAAGATAAAATAAGCACAAAGGGCTCAAGTTACCTACCAGGAGGGACTTTCTGGCAGCCATGTACTTTAAAGTTTTTATCTTTATTTTTGAAAGCTTCAAGAAAGCTGTTACCTATCTGAAACAGGAGTGTGCAATTCTCCAGGTTGCAGGAGGAGTAAAATCTCATTTTCCCTAAGGTCATGAGCCATAGACAAACCTTGCTGGCCTTTCACCCACTGCCAGGCTGACGTCGATTTGGGCTAAGTGTGTTCCTACAACTCTGCCCACAGAACAGACTGAATATGGGTGCGGCAGAACATCTCTCCCTCTGCACTCTGCTGAGGAATGACTGTGGCCATAGAGCACCCACCTCCATGGTCCACCCATGGGGCCAATGCCAAGGGCAAGTGGGAGTATGTGGGGTGGACCCTAAACCCCAGACTGAGTCTGCGCATCTGCTGTCCTCAGGGTGACTCAGGAGTTGGCAGAGAGTTTACTCAGACACTGAGACCTCGAGCAGATAAAGGCGGCATATCCCTTTAAACTAAAATGCACCCATTGGATGATAGCAACAAATTACAGCAATCAGTGATTTAAATGGAACCTTCTTGGTTAGAACTGGTGAAATGGGAATTGTTGAAGTTTTGTCATGTGTGAACCTAAATTTGACTTCTGATCCTAGCCCTAACCTTCCTGATGATGTGCAGGGCTCCTTTGTAGCAGAATACGAAAAAGAAATAGTGTAAAAACTCTCCTGCCTACCAAGGATGGAGAAGAACAGCACAAAGAAAAGAAACACAATGGCTAATTTAAAAAACCCAGGTGAGCAGTGGTCCTTCCCACAGGGGAGGGAAGAGCAGCGCTCGGGCGGGATTCTTCCTGCTTTCTGCCCTCAGCCTGGAGGATTTTTGAATTCAAGGTTGGTCTGGCCCCAAGGTCACAGAGATATCTCTCATGCCCTTGAAGGAGGTTTGCAAGGAAAAATCGCTTTCCTGTTAGTCTGCCTGAGACCAGCTTTCCTTCTTTCTGCCTTCCCTCCCTCCTCTTCCTCCTTCCCTCTCTTCCTTCCTTCCTTCTTTCCTTCCCTCCTCTCCCTCCTTCCCTCTCTCTCTTTCTTCCTTCCTTCTTTCCCTCCCTCCTCTCCCTTCTTTCTTTTCCTTCTACTCTCTTTTTTTCTTCTACTCCTAAGGAACTCTTACCAGGAAACCAAATGAAAACCAAAAACAAAACCCCTGAATTATCACGGAATGTATAAAGAGGAGGAAAGCATGGTCCCTACCCTTAGCGAGCTCACAGCCTTAGAGAGTCAGATACGAAAGCAGCTTCTTACAATGCAGTATGCCAAGGGCCATGACAGAGACGTGCAGGGTGCTAAGAGAGCTCACGGTGGGCCCAGCTCTGTCGTGGGGCGTTCCCAAGCCTGAGATTCTCAAATTGTACACCAAGCTACTCTAGGTCAGAACGCCACAGCAAACTCAAACAGGTGCCACTGGATATTTTAAATGTTATAAGGGAAACATAGCAATACTCATCATCTGTTGAACACCACATAAGCTTCTAGCTTGAGGTAGTTAAGAGTTCACAATATCAGACTGGGCTGCATTCTTGAGGTCCGATCTTGGTGAAGCTGCAGTTTTAGCAACTGTTGTAATAAAAACCAAGAACCCAGTGAAAATCAATGTGGAACAGGCAATAAGAGTGGCAGGGCCCCATCTGATCCTAAGGCTGGGGCAGTTGTGCAGTGCCCCACAGACACACACGTCCCACTAGTAAGTAGCTGTGGTTATTTAAGAATAAAAATGTGATTATTCTTTCAATTTGTGTGTGTGTGTGTGTGTGTGTGTTTTGACACAGCTCTTAAGTTGTCAGGACATAAATACTTACTAAGGTGTTTAGATCTAACTACTAAATAAACAGAACTGTTGGTATTTATGTTGGCCCACAGGCTCTACGTAAAAATTATTGGACACTAAGGGGTTGTGGGCTGAGAAAGTTTGGGACTCTTTCCTAAAAGAAATGATGCTTGATCTGGACCTTAAAAGCTAAGTAAGAGGCTGGACACGGCGGCTCAAGCCTGTAATCCCAGCACTTTGGGAGGCCAAGGCAGGTGGATCACCTGAGGAGAGGAGTTCAAGACCAGCCTGACCAACACGGTGAAACCCCGTCTCTACTAAAAATACAAAAATTAGCCGAGCATGGTGGCATGGTGGTGGGTGCCTGTAATCCCAGCTACTTGGGAGGCTGAGGCAGGAGAATCACTTGAACCCGGGAGGCGGAGGTCGCAGTGAGCCGAGGTCGCGCCATTGCCCTCCAGCCTGGGCGACAAGAGCAAAACTCCATCTCAGAAAAAAAAAAAAAAAGCAAAGTAAGAGCTGACTAGAGAAAGAAAGGAAAGCAGAAGGACATCTGAAGTAGAGAGAATGGCACCAGCAAACAGATGAAAGCAAGAGACAGCACTGCATGCGCAGGGGAATCTGAGTTTGGTAATGCTAGGACCGAAATTGTAAAGGTGGAAGAGGGTAAAGATAAAGGCCTTTGCAGACACCTGAAAACGTAGGCAGCAGAGGGCTCGCAAAGGCCTTATGCGCCACTTTCGAGCTTGGACCTGATCTCAAATTAAGCTAGAGAGAGGCATGATCAGATTTGCTTGCACTGAAGGATAAATTTCAGACAGATAAGCTGGATGCTGGGAGACTAGAAGGCCTTGACAATAGATGGGAAGAACACATTGAGAGGCTGAACTGAAGCAGTGACAATGAGGATATTGGCAATGATGTTTAGATGGTTGACTGAATAAAGCCGAGACTGATCTGGCACTGCAGCTTGAATATTTATGTGGGTGGTGGAGACACCCTCTGAATGAAAATGCAGGAGTAGAAACAAGTTGGGGCTGGGGATGATAGTGACAGTGAGTTTAGTATTGTTCCAGGTGAATAGTGAGACCAGGTATCATTAAAGAGAGACAACCAGTCTTGTTAGCTGTTGTTTTCTTTATTGGCTTGACCGCACTTTCTTGTCTCTTTGCATTTGTAATCCAGATATTTCTTTTGGGCCATTAATTGAGCTCCTATTTCCTGTCTAAGGAATACCTTCTGCTCCCAAATCACTCAGAGCTATGGTCAAAAAAACACTTAAGACATCCCCGACTCAGAGGGATAGGTTAGCCCAGACCAGCAGGTTCTCTAGGGGTGCTCAGCATATGCCTTCAGAGGACAGTTCCCCTATTTTATTGCCACTTGATAAAACTCAAATATCTGACACCTGCAGTAAAAAGCAAGAGACAAGATATAGGCTAACGGAATGAAATACGTATTCCCTCAAAACAGTAAGACTTTGATTCAATTAAGTAGAAAACTAATTGGTTGAGCTTTCCAGTTACTTGGAGCTGTATTGTCCTTGGCTTCGCATTGCTGGTGGGCTCACACGCATGGCGGCAGGCACCGCACCTGCTCCATGCATTGGTTCTCTGTGACCAAGGACTTGTTCACTTAGGAAATGGGAAGGCACAGGGTCAAGTATGTAATCCTTCGAGTGGATGAAATTCCCTATGCAACCAAAATTAAATTATATCTTTCCTTCACGTAGCTAAGATGATCTTACATTTAGAAACATTTAATACTAACTATTTTAAAAAATGTTCTCAACCTCCAGGATACCAGTTGTTAAATTTTCCATACCTAACAGTTTGAATTCAATTAAAAGATGACCTAATTAATCAGATGCCTCATTCTCCTCCCTCAAAATCAGTTTAAAAGTTGGCAGTGAACTGGGGGATAGGAAAACTGAGGTAGAACCCAACTCCTCTTTTCCCTGGTTGAAGAGTCCAGCCACACAGTGGTCATTGTTGCCACAAAGGAAGATGGAGGTATTCTTCTGAGGTATATTTGGAAAACAACACTTTTTCATAAAGTAGTTTTAGGTAGAAATACCACAGCCTCTTGTGCTCTATGAATTGCTGAACCAGCACTGAACATCCGCACAGGATGCTCTGAGCCTGCTCAACAGAGTGCCTGGGGCTGGCGGCCATCTTGAGAACAGAGGGCACACGGGTGACTCTCCATCTATTTGTTTCTCTAGTAGAAGAAAAATGAGGATAAGGGAGTCTATCATAATTGAGGGCCTTTATGCACCAGGCACTTCAGACTTTAAACCTTTATGGCATGGTTTGGATATGGTTTGCTTGACCCCACCAAGTCTCATGTCGAAATTGGATTCCCAGTGTTGGAGGTGGGGCCTGGTGGGAGGCGTTTGGATCATGGAGGTGGATTCCTCATGAATGGCTTGGAGCCAGTCTTCTGGGAGTAAGTTCTCACTCTTCATTTTCACGGGAGCTGGTTGTTGAAAAGAGCCTGGCAGCTTCTCCCCCCTCTCTCTCTCTCTCTCTCTCTCTTCTTCTCTCCATATGTCTCCTCCCTTTGCCTTCTGTCACGAGTGGAAGCTTCCTGAGGTTCTTGACAGAAGCAGATGCTGGAGTTGTGCCTCCCATGTAGTCTGCAAAACTGAGAGCCAAATAAACCTCTTTTCTTTATAGATTACCCAGCCTCAGGTATTCCTTTATAGTAATAAAAATGGACTAAGCTACCTCATGACAAACTTATGAAGCTGGTATTGTTAGGAACCTCCATGCACCTGGTGGCTCTGCCCTGAGTGACCAGCAGTCAAGTCATCTCTGGTTGTCCCGTAACGGGTTGGTTTTAGAAGTTGTGATTAAAAGTCCATACATCAGTGTACTGAGTAGTTGTCAATCTTGAGAGGGTCAGATGTTTAATTTTGTTTTGTAAATATATGAGTAAATAGGCTGGGTGTGGTGGCTCACACCTGTAATCCCAGCACTTTGGGAGGTCGAGGTAGGTGATCACTTGAGATCAGGAGTTTGAGACCAGCCTGGTCAACATGGTGAAACCCTGTCTTTATCAAAAATACAAAAATTAGCTGGGCCTGGTGGTGGGTGCCTATAATCCCAGCTACTCGGGAAGCTGAGGCATGAGAATCACTTGAACCAGGGAGGCAGAAGTTGCAGCGAGCCAAGATTGTGCCACTGCACTCCAGCATGGGTGACAGAGTGAGACTCAGTCTCAAATATATATATATATATTTTTTTTTTTCTTTTTTAATATACTCACATATATATGAGTAAATACATGATTCAGTACCCAAAACTCCTGACTACAATACGGCTCTTTGATGGTATTTGAATCCTCATGCCATCCAGACAGCCCTCACAGACACAGCATTTCTGCTTCTCCACAGAGCGCCCTCTTGACAGGAGAGTCATTGGCCATGGTGGTGGGAAGGACACTGTATCTGTATCTAGTCACCAAATGGAGCCAGTCAGATCTGGGATATCTACTTCTCTGTTCCCTGTACTTTCTCAGTTAAGCAATGTGGCAGAAGGACTGAAGGCAGCTTGAGATTTATGGAGGGACAAATCTCTCCCACGAAGGATGCATGAAAATCATCCCAGATAGCAAACTACTCAGGAGGGCTCCCAGGCTAGCAGTCATTTTTATCCTATTACAGATGAGGAAACTGAGGTTTCAGGCCACACAACAGTCATGCAAGTCAACCGCTACAAGTCAAGAGTCATTTGTTCAGCACCTGAGGTCCATGTTTAAGGTCCAAATAAACACAGAGACATCATTTAGACATTGGCCTTGCTCTTGAGGAGTGCACTATGTGAAGGTCTCCGGGTTTGTAACTCAGTTGCTTCTGACTCCACAGCAACATTCTTGCCCACCCTGCCTGTCTCTACAGTACCTGTCCCATCTGGCTGCTTCTGTTCCTCTGTGAATGCTGCCCAATGAGACCTGACTGCAGTCAGAGCTTTGAAAATCTCCTTCTTAGTCCTCTGTGCTGTGTGGCTTGGGAAAAGCGAGCTTGCCTCTCTGTGGTAAAGTTTTGTCCCTTAGTTAACCGATAGCATTCCCTTGAAATACAAAAAGAGCATAAGGGGCCGGGCGTGGTGGCTCACGCCTGTAATCCCAGCACTTTGGGAGGCTGAGGCAGGTGGATCACGAGGTCAAGAGATCGAGACCATCCTGGCCAACATGGTGAAACCTCATCTCTACTAAAAAATATAAAAATTAGCCAGGCATGGTGGCACATGCCTGTAGTCCCAGCTACTTGGGAGGCTGAGGCAGGGGAAATGCTTGAACCCTAAAGGCAGAGGTTGCAGTGAGCCGAAATCATGCCATTGCACTCCAGTCTGGGCAACAGAGAGAGACTCCATCTCAAAAACAAAACAAAACAAAACAAAAAGAAACCTTTACTATCAGAGATTACTATTTTTTTTTTTTTTTTTTTTTTAGACAGAGTCTTGCTCTGTCACCAGGCTGGAGTACAGTGATGCAATCTCGGCTCACTGTGACCTCCGCTTCCCGGGTTCAAGCAATTCTCCTGTCTCAGCCTCCCCAGGAGCTGGGATTACAGGCGCATGCCACACGCCCAGCTAATTTTTGTATTTTTAGTAGAGACGGGGTTTCACCATGTTGGTCAGGCTGGTCTCGATCTCGTGACCTCGTGATCTGCCCACCTCAGCCTCCCAAAGTACTGGGATTACAGGCGTGAGCCACCGCGCCTGGCCCAGAGATTACTATTAATTGAAGTCTGGGCTCTTCTATACCCACAGCTGAGTCTCCCCCAGACTCTTATCAGCAGGACTACTTGGGGGAAGGGTCTGGAGACAGGGGTGGGTGGTGGGAGACTAGAAGCACAATTGAGTCCAGAGGTAGGCAAAATATGCCCACGCAAATGCATGCCAGAGCCAAGCAAAGATGTTTGTTACTATATCCTATTTTATTTATTTATTTATTTTTTATTTATTTTTGAGACAGAGTCTCACTCTGTCGCCCAGGCTGGAGTTCAGTGGCACGATCTTGGCTCACTGCCAGCCGCGCCTCCTGGGTTGACACCATTCTCCTGCCTCAGCCTCCTGAGTAGCTGGGACTACAGGCACCTGCCACGACGCCCGGCTAATTTTATTTTATTTTTTTGGTATTTATTTATTTACTTATTTATTTTTTTGAGTCGGAGTCTCGCTCGGTCGCCCAGGCTGGAGTGCAGTGGCACAATCTCGGTTCACTGCAAGCTCCGCCTCCCGGGTTCACGCCATTCTCCTGCCTCAGCCTACAGAGTAGCTGGGACTACAGGTGCCCGCCACCTCGCCTGGCTAATTTTTGTGTAGTTAGTAGAGACGGGGTTTCACCTGTTAGCCAGGATGGTCTCGATCTCCTGACCTCGTGATCTGCCCGCCTCAGCCTCCCAAAGTGCTGGGATTACAGGCATGAGCCACCATGCCCGGCCACTATATCCTATTTTATGTCACTTGTGCCCCTTCTCCTAATTGGCAATTACATCTATATTCCTGGCAGAATAAGATAGGCAGTTCATGATAGCTCTTGACTCATGGAGGCCTCCATTTCACTTGGAGATGCTTCTCCCTCAACTCATTCTGCTGAGAAGGACCCTGGGTATCCACAGCTGCTATCCTGCCCCTCTCCTTTCGCTTCTTCTCTTAGGACAGGCAGCTTTCACAGCCTAGTGAAAGGCCATCACTTTTCTGCAGTGCACCAGCCATGCTGGGTGATTAATACAGGAGACTGCATACCTCAGGTAAGGCCTAACCTGTTACAATTTTAAGCTGAGCAGGAAATGATGTGTAGAGTGGCCACAGGCAATGGCATGGGAGTGAGACTATGTTACATGAAGCTGTGTAAAGGGAGGGTGAAGACACTGAAGCCACAATCACAGCCCAGGAGCAGCCTGGGCACCAGGTCCAGGACTTATACATACGTGAGCTCCCAGGCATGCGGCTTCCAAAAGACTTATGTGGAGATAAGGGCTAGGCACAAAGCATCCAGTAACCCAATGGGCTGAGAGCCAGAGATCCATCAGGCAGTGGTTGCCAGAGTGGTTACTTAATTATAAACCACTTCTAGTCTGCTAAACTTCTTCCTCCACCCTATGAAAAAGTTGCCACTCCTCTTCTGATATACCTGCTGTGTCCTGTCATGGAGGGGTGTGAGCAAGCAGCCAGGCCAACTCTCTTACCCTTCACCCTCTAAGTCACTTGGATGAGCTGGAATCCTTGAGTCTCAGGTCAAAGCAAGAGTCCCACTCTCCAGTGTCAAAGCACTGAGCCCAGGGCTCAGTGGGAAGTGTCGCAATTGCCCGTCCTTCCCTGGAAACCCAGGGAGAATTGGCCAATACGCCTCTCCTTAGGCACAATCATGGAGCTCTACTCCACACCCTTGCTGCCTTCCAGGCTGGAATGGGCTTCTTGGCATTAGAGGAAGTTGAGGATATTGAGAATTTCAGTGTCTGCCTCTCTGTCTTAGGGCCTGTGCCCCTGACATTTACCTTAGCTAAATCAGCAGAGGCTTTCCTTCTTATCTTCCAAAGACAAAAATGAATAAAACTGAACCTAGTCTCTGTGGGTGCAATCTAGACATGAAAAAAAAAGGGCTTTTATGACTATAAAACAAAAAATCCTGTTAATCGAAAAAGGATAGCTTCCCTCTACATTTTTTTTTCTATGCAGCAGAACTGACTTGCTTCTAGGCTTTTGCTAAATACCCATTCCTCCTGGATTCTACCTTTTTCCTTTGGCAAAGGTTCAGTTCCACCCCACACTAAAATCAGCATGCTTCCTTCTTCTCTTCTGTTGGCTTAGGCTGGTTCCAGGAATGGCGTCTACTCCATGTGCAGAGCAGTTGGGTGTGAGGATGGGCAGAATTAGAGCCAGCCTGATTCCAGGCACTCCAGGGACCAGGGCTGGAAGATGCTGGCAGAGTAACCAACCTAATTCCCTGAATTCACGTGCTACAGCACCTCTCATCTACCACTGTCTGTTAGTTGAGACTTCAGTTTCTGATGTGATCACTCTTTCAGCTACCAGTGGCCAGTAAGATCCATGCAATTCAGTCCCACCTTTAATCAGCAGAGGTCAAGTAAGTGTTGGGAGGCCTTGGGGGAATAGCTAAGAGCCGCGCAAGCCAAGGAGGGGAAGCAGTGGTATTTCAGCCAAGCCTTCCAGGCTAAAGCAAAATCAGGGACTGGCCACATACAGCTGCTCTAGCAGGTTCTCGCAGGAGCTGTAACATAGGTAGGTGTCTTTTTCCCAAAGGAAGTCATTTCTTACTTAGTGCTTTCGTTTTTTTCATTTTCAAAAAGGAGGTGATTACAAGCCCACAGGGAGATCGAGAAAGATGTGGCATCGATAAAGTCTTTTGAGGTCCTCAGAAGCAACCATAAGTGATAGTGATTCCTTGGCTGCAAAGGATCTTAGGACCATCCTGCCCATTTCTCCTTATGGCTAGATAAGACTGTACTTTAGACCATCCATGGCTTTTGAAGGATTTTTCCTCTTCTCATGGATATTAAGAATAGGAGATCTAGCAATGTCTCTTGGTTACCTAATGGCCCTTGCACTCAGAAAGTTTTTCTACATGTCCAAACTCCTTCCAACAACACTCAAACTTACACCACCCTTTTCTGTACCCAGTAGAGTTGGTCACTCTTTCCTACATAATAAGATTATTTATTCTATCACTTTCATACAAGGAAGTCCAGCTACTTTTTATCACCAAGGCCAGTAAAATAGGCTTGCAAAGAGCCTGGGCAGTTCAGTTGAACAATCTCATCTCCAAAGTCTTGCCCCCTCTCCCCTAGCCTTCTCCCCATGAGGCTGAGGGAGGGCAGTAGAGAAGCCTGTCAGTAAATATCAACCATAATGGCTCTACCCATTTCCTTCAGAGGAAACAAAACTAATGGAGAAAGATATATTGATCACAAAGACTCAATTTCAGAATCAGTCTCCTGGTAGCGAACCCTTTCAGTTAGGTGGGGTTAATGGCCTCTGCTTTCAGCTGTTGTCCAGTGTGAGAGCTGCACATCCCACAATCAATGGGATAGCAAGCCTGCTGGGGACATTACCACCAAGGCCAGCCAATGGGAAGAAAAAAGCTTTGGGTTTCTTTTATAAAGCTAATCAGAGAAAGGCAAAAAAAATTTCCTGAGCTATTTGGGGGCTTAAGTAAGTCTTCAGCTGAAGGCCTCCAACCTGTGGGGGAGGCCTTTCTCTCCTGTCAACAAGACTCTGCTTTCCAACCCATGAAGAGGCTGTTAGGCAGCCCTCCTTAGGGGGTGGTTAGCAGGGAAAATGCTGTTTAGGTTTCCTGATGTTTTTATGTGGCAGGGCCCAGCAGCCCATATAGGAGGCCTTGTTTTGTTCTTGCTAAAAAGGGGCTGGAACTCTGGCCTCTGCTGTAGGGAGGTAGCAGTTTGTAATTAGGAAACCAGCCATCAGACCATGGGTGGTGATATAATAAGACACATTTCTCTTTGCCTCTGTTATGTGTCCCTCTAGCATCTAGACAATGCCCTTCTGCTCCCCAAGATCAATGAGTTTTTGCACAGAGGCACAGGTGGGAGCACATTCTTGGGAACAAAACTCTCATTAGCGATGGGACTGTGGACAAGTTAATTATCCTAAAACTCACTTTCCCAATCTCTTAAATGGCGGTAATAACTGCCTTACAGGGTAGAATAATGATTAATATCACATAATGTATTTGAAGAGCTCAGCACAATGTTTGGAATATATTAGGTACTTAACAGAAATAACCTTTGCACATACGCCTGTGCATTATTATCTAATCAATCTTTGCAATTTTCCTGGAATAAATGTCTGTAAATTCCATGCTAATAGAAATATTTCCAGACTGGGGACCAGAAGACCCAGATTCTTTCTCTGCTAAAATAATCTACAACTATGTGGTAAGGTCTTAAGGAATGTACGGGATTCAGGGAGAGAGAAAAGCTCAAGTAAGGCGATAACATAAGGAAAGGTGCAGAGGTAGAAACCATCCGGGAATGGGTGACGGTGCAGGAGTCTACTGAAGAGGACACAGGATGCAGATTGTTGGGAGCCCGGCAGGGGAGTTTAGATTTGATCAGGAAGAAAGTGGGGAGTCAGTGAGAACTCTCAGCAGGCGTGGAGAAGAAGAAAGCAACATTTCCCACTGTCCGTTGCCTTCTAGGCTGTCAAGGGAGGGTGTGCGTTTCTGCTGAGCGGAGGTATCCTAACAGAAGACTGATAGCCCTGAGCCGGTGTCCACAGTCAGGCTCTGGGGAGAGGCCGGCCAGAGCTGCCTTCCTCCTCGCAGATCCTGGGATCGTCACTAGCGCTATGCCTGAAGCCTTTACTCCCCAGTTGGCAGAGTAGTCACATCACTGCCCGTCTGAATATCTCTGGAGGGAGTAAGTTTCAAAAGCTCTCTCAATTGTATGCAGTGAACTATTATCATTTCCTGAGAAACAGAGGATCAGAAGCCTGTCTTACCCAAGGACAACAGCAAGCCGGGGGCATGGTGATTCCAGAATGAGGTCACAGATGTTATTAGGTCGGTGCGAAAGTAACTGTGGTTTTTGCCATTGAAGATAATGGTGAAAACCTGCCGGGCGCGGTGGCTCACGCCTGTAATCCCAACACTTTGGGAGGTGGAAGTGGGCGGATCACTTGAGGTCAGGAGTTCGAGACCAGCCTAGCCAACATGGTGAAACTCCATCTCTAATAAAAATACAAAAATTGGCTGGGCGTGGTGGTGCATGCCTGCAGTCCCGGCTACTCGGGAGGCTGAGGCAGGAGAATCGCTTTAACCCGGGAGGCAGAGGTTGCAGTGAGCAGAGATCATGCCACTGTACTCCAGCCTGGCGACAGAGTGAAACTCTGTCTCAAAAAAAAAAACAAAAACAATGGATCTGGGAGAAACAAATGAAAATGAAGAGTGATTTCAGGTTGCAGATGACAACAGAGACTAGTTGTTTTTTTCTCCAATTTCCACCCCCTTTTCTCTCTAAACCACTAGAATCAGCTAAAAATACTTAAACTTGGGTAATTTTTAGTCCTTCTAAAATGGTTTCAGCCCAAAGCTACATAGGAGACTCTGGCTAACGGCTTTGGTGGGTCAGAGAAAATGTACACAGACCAGACAGAGCCACTGTCACTCTTCCATAACTCTTCTTGGTAAGTAATTTGTTAGCAACATTTATTTATGTTTTATTTTTTGGAGTTAGTGTCTCACTCTCACCCAGGCTGAAGTGCATCAGTATAATCACAGCTCACTGCAGCCTCGAGTTCCTGGCCTCAAGTGATCCTCCTGTGTCAGCCTCCTGTGTAGCTAGGACTACAGGTGTGTGCCACCATGCCAGGCTATTTTTTTTTTTTTTGGTTGTTGATAGAGATGGGGGTAAAGAATACACGAGTAAACACAAAGAAGTCACGGACTTGGATAACTAAGCTGAGGCCTTTCTACGAGGAGGATGGGTTAGTATCATGAGATTCTTGAGAAGACCTTCCAAGGAGAGTGGGGAGATGCCACTAAAGAGAAGCCCTCCTCTCTCAGCTCAGCGCTGCCGACTGACACTCTTGTGAAGATTTGAAACTCCTCCAAACCAGACTATAGGTCAGATTCTACCAAAGGAAATACTGTCATGGCAAAAACTCCTGCGCAGTCAAACGCACCCTGCTGGTCATTATTTCAAGAGACTGAAATCCAGGGTAGAGAAACAACTGGATGGTCTTGGGGTTCATGGTATGAAGAGATGACCAGAATAGTTAGGTATGGAATATGGTGTGACAAAAAGAGATTTCCAGTTTACACTGCTGCCATCCAGGATTCAACATAAGGCATCCCATCCTACTTTTTAAACTCTTCACCTCCAAAAACATGTGTAGACTCCTTACCATGGCATGCTGAGCCCTCCATGGCCTCACATCTGTCTCCTTCTTCAGCTTCACCCTCAAACATTCTGCTCCCTTATTCTTCTCTCACACTTAAAACCTTTCTCTGGGGCTGGGTGCAGTGGCTCACACCTGTAATCCCAGCATTTTGGGACGCCGAGGCGGGTGGATCACAAGGTCAGGAGTTCAAGACCAGCCTGGCTAACCTGGTAAAACCCCGTCTCTACTAAAAATACAAAAAATTAGCCAGGTGTGGTGGTGCATGCCTGTAATCCCAGCTACTTGGGAGGCTGAGGCAGGAGAATTGCTTGAACCCGGGAGGCAGAGGTTGCAGTGAGCCGAGATTGAGCCACTGCACTCCAGCCTGGGTGACAGAACAAGACTCCGTCTCAAAGAACAATAACAAAAAAAAAACTTTCTCTGTTGGTTCCTTTTCCTGCAAGGCTAACTCCACCCTCAGTTACCTGGCTAGCTCCTGCCTATCCTGTAACACTCACTTGAATTTCGTTTCCTCCAGGAAGTGGTTCCTACCTGTCTGGGCACCCTTACCAGCCAGGCGGTTGTATCATAGCACCTTCCAAATTATATTTAAATGATCTGTCTTTGCAATAGACCATGAGCTGCTTGAAGCAGAGACCATTTCTTGTTTTCTTTGCATCTGTAGTAGCTGGCACATAGTAGGTGTTAAAATTTAAAAAATATGAACTTCATGAAGATGTTAAAGGTATATATATCAGTGTGGCAGACAGACCCTTGGTGACACCTTAGTAATCCTAACTTCTGGTGCTCACTCCTTTGTATAATTCCCTCCCCTCAAGTGTAGGTGAGACCTATGACTTACCTCTATATGGCAAAGGTGATGGAATCACTTGTGCTATTCCATCATGACACACGTAAGACACATCTAAGTCAGGGGTCTCCAACCCCTGGGCCACAAATGGGTACTGGTACGTGGCCTGTTAGGAGCCAGGCTGCACAGCAGGCAGGCAGGCGAGTGAGCATTATTGCCTGAGCTCCACCTCCTATCAGATCAGCGGCAGCATTAGATTCTCACAGAAGCACGAACCCTACCGTGAACTGCACATACAAGGGCTCTAGGTTGCAGGCTCCTTAGGAGAATCTAATGCCTGATGATCTGTCGTTGTCTCCCATCACCCACAGATGGTCCCAACTAAGTCAGGGGTCTCCAACTAGATGGTCCCGTCTAGTTGCAGGAAAACAAGCTCAGGGCTCCCACTCATTCTACATTACGGTGAGTTGGTTGTATCACTATTTCATTGTATATTACAATGTAGTAATAATAGAAATAAAGTGCACAATAAATGTAATGCACTTGAATCATCCCCAAACCATCACACCACCACCAGGGTCAGTGGAAAAACTGTCTTCCACAAAACCGGTTCCTGGTGCCAGAAAGATTGGGGACCACCACTCTAAATGACTCACTTTCCTGCTGGCCAAGGAGAAGCAGCATGCTGTGGACTGCCTATGAAAAGAGAGCCACGTGGCAAGGAACTGTAGGCAGCCTCGTTAGGACCTGAGAGTGGCTTGTAGCCAACATCCAACAAAAAGCTGGGGCCCTCAGTTATACAACCAAAAGGAAATGACTTCTGCCAACAATGTGGGTGAGCTTATAAGTGGATCTTAGTCAAGCTTTCTGGTGAGAACACGGCCTGGCCAACACCTTGACTGCAACCTTGTAAGACTGAGCAGAGAACCCAGTCAAGCCACGCCTGGACTCCTGACCTACAGAAACTGGGAAAATGTGTGTTTTAAGGCACTAAAGTTAGAGTGCTGAGTCATAAAAAGTGAAAACACCTAGCCTTTTAGGAAGAGGGAAATAGGAAAGGAAGAGTTGAGCATTGGCTGAAATGAGCTGGTATAACCAAGCGCAGCACTAAAGGGTAACCTAGGCATTTAATGCAGGAGATGGAAGATCCAATAACCAGTGGAAATTGCTGATCTGAATTCATTGCATTTCACTCCTGCCATCAGTTAAAACTTGATTTAAGTCCTTCTAGGCTGAGAGTTAAAGCTTGGCAACTTAAGGGAGGGAGTAGAGTGGCGTGGAGTGGCAGGTGCATCTACTTATAATTGCACAGACCTAACCCATCTAATCTCAGTCCCCACATATGTAAGTGAAAGGAGATTCACACCAGCTTGTTAGGGTTATGTGACATGCTTACCTCTGAGTTTGGCACAGGGTCGGTGTTCTACGGCCACTGGGTGCCCCCTCCGCCCCCACCATTGACTGCACTTTCCAGCTGTCCTGACTCTAAGCAGGCTAGGCCTGTTTGGGAAGCTCCTGGAGGGAATCTTTTGGTAAAACAGTTCTTGGCAGATGCTCTGGAGGCTTACTCTGCAGCTGAAATCTCAGGAAATTCTACCCTGCCAGTTCCACCACTGCTAAGCTGCTAAAAAAGGTTACGCTGAATTTCCTGAAATTATTTACTGCATCCCCTTTTATGGGAGTACTTTACATATTATAAATGGGACTTGACCAAACACGCCAGGAAGTGAGAGGGGTCCAAAACTCTCTAGCCAGCCATGTGTCTGCTGGCCCAACTACGATCCCCGCCAGACCAGCCCCACCTCTGGCCACGTCTTCACCTTCCTTCTGTGCCTCAGTTCCCAGAGGTCAGGGAATCTGGCAATTTGGCACTTGGTAAAGACACCCAAGCCCTTGCCAGATGAAGGGGCCCCAGGAAGCTTCGACTCAAAAGGAGTCGTTGAGTGTTTAAAGAAGGTCTTGTCGGCCTGGTGCGGTGGCTCACGCCTGTAATCCCAACACTTTGGGAGGCCGAGGCGGGTGGATCATGAGGTCAAGAGATAGAGACCATCAACATGGTGAAACCCCGTCTCTACTAAAAGTACAAAAATTAGCTGGGTGTGGTGGCATGCGCCTGTAGTCCCAGCTACTCGGGAGGCTGAGGCAGGAGAATTGCTTGAACCTGGGAGGCAGAGGTTGCAGTCAGCTGAGATTGCACCACTGCACTCCAGCCTGGCGACAGAGCGAGACTCTGTCTCAAAAAAAAAAAAGAAAAAAGAAAAGAAAAAGAAAAAGAAGGTCTTGTCTTCCCATTGGGCTTCTGAGCACTCAGAACTCTTACCCCTCCTGGGCCCTCCTCCCTCAATGCCTTAGGAGGGAGGAAAACAGGGACTGAAAGGTGATTATGAATTTTATACTATGGGTTGAGAATATATAGCCCATTTGTCTAACACAACACAGCACGAAATATCTAGATTTATCAGGTATATGCTGTCTTCATTCATTTGTGCTTCTACAACAAAGTGCCATAGACTGGGGTGGCTCATGGACAATAGAAATATATTTCTCACTGTTCTGGAGGCTGTCAGACCGAGCTAAGGGTGCCAGCATGACTGAGCTCTGGGGAGGAGCCCCTTCCAGGATGTAGACTGCCAACTTCTTATAGCCTCACATGGTGAAAAGAAGGGGAGAGCGCTCTCTGGGGTTTCTTTCACAAGGGTACTATCCCGTTCATGAGGACTCAACCTCCTGATATCATCACCTTGGAGGTAAGGATTTCAGCATATGAATTTGGGGGGAACACAAATGTTGAGTCCATAATATCTACCGTAACATGCCCAGTACTGCACTGGGGCATCCCTGGGTGTGACAGTAAGTGTATGTGCGTGTAGGCAAAGATACTTAGGTTCTGATTTTAGGATCGAATAATAGTATATATATAAAGATACGATATTTAGGATACGATGCTCACAGGATCTCAGGCCTTGGAGACTAAGATCACTTACTTCAATCCTCTCACGCTACAGATGAGGAACTAAGATCCACAGAGGCAAGTGATTTGATGGGGACAGGAAGCCAGGTCTCCTAACTCCCCAAATTGTGCTCTTGGCACATTACCATGCTGAGTCTCTGTCTTTTTCGCTTCGACTGTGCTTCTTGATTTCCGTTGGATCGAGTGCAACCTCTTTGGTCCAGTGTTAATTTGCTGAGAGGCTTGAGGACCCCCTTCATAGGGAGCAGCCTAAGAGATGACCCCTCAGCTTGCCTTTGGCTCTGCAGTATGGTCATGGCAGGGGAGATGGGTTGTTCCTGTTCACAGCTTAGCCCTCCTTGCCTGAGGTCTAACTTCCTCCTTTGACTTCCTCCACAGTGGCTGCCCCCAGGGCCTACCACAGCCCTCCACACTGGGGCACCATAGCCTTTGATAGAAGCTAGAACCATCAGTAATGTGAAAGAGGCAGAAATGGCCCCTTCCCTGTCATTTAGGAACCAGACACTGGAAACAAATGGGGTGTAGAGGGGATGAGGCAGGAAAAAAAAGCAGTGTAAGAAGGACTGTGTGTCTGCACTGTACTAGGCACATTTGTTCATGTAGCAATATTTTATTTAATCCTCAGGGCAGGCCTTGAAGGCAGATTTTAAAGACCAGGAAGCTGAGGCTTAAAGAAAGAGGCAGTATTAGGCTTCAGCTTACACATGTGCAAGCGTAAGAATCCAGTTACTGGCTCTAATTATCGAGCTGTAGTCAGTTTCACATTTCTGGAGTACAAAGAGGACTCAATTCAGCTCCAGGTAACTCTCCATGGTTTTCAAGGCCAAAAGCTCTTGAGAATTTTCCTCATAGTTCATTCTTATTGCCACACTCAAATGCTGCCCCTGAATACAGTCAGCCTTGAGTCCTGTTAGGCCAACACGTGTTAGTGCTTATGCCTAAATCGGGATGGATTCCTTCCGTCCTAATTAATCGACCCTCTTCCATAACCAGCTCATGAATTGCCCAGGAACTCTTGTGTTCAGTGCCTTCCGTGGTAACGAGGAGAGGAACACTGCAATGTTTAGGTACAAAAGACTCCTGTAATTAGCTCTAAGCCCCAGGAAACAGACAATCAAATTAATCAGTGAGTATGGGAAAAAAAGCAGATTATAATTAATTACCTATGTTTATACCAGGGTTATCTTTAGCCATACGTTTTCTTTTTTATCTAAATAGATACCCAATCTTAAAATTATAGGACCTCGGGCCTGAGTTGACAAAGCCTAATTTGACATCTGTCCCCAGTTCAGAGGAGGATCCTAAATGAGTCAATTCTCCCTGCCTTGCTTCCTCCTTACTGATACGGCCTCCCTCACGGAGTGGGAGGAAGAGATAAGCAGCTCAGGGCTGAGAGCCACTTTGGTACAACACAGGGGCAGAGAGCACGCCTTTTCCCTGCAGAGCCATTTTCATTCATGGTGGAGGCTTTTTTGAACCTGGCCAGGCAAAGCTCCTTGGTGTCAGACCAGCACTCCATGTGGCCACACCGTCCGGCCCCAGTTGTTCCCTCTGCTTGCCAAAGCAATAACCTGATCCTCGCTTCCCATAAAATAGAAGAAAATGTTCAAGTCTTTTCCACAGAAGGCTATAAGCCAAAAGGCCAACTGCTATGTGGGTTACCGGAGCCTTCTGCATGGGTGAGGTGGGAAACCGAGACTCTGAGAGATGGGAGTGGAGCTGCACGTCTTTGTGCTCATGTATTAAACTGAACTCCTGGTGACGTGCAATGTGAGAATGACAGTGGGTATTAGCTTTCACTAAATATGCTTAAGAGCTCTGGGGCGTCATTGAAACCCACACAGAGATTATTCAGCGTTGAACCATGAAAAGGGAGAACCATGTAGTCTGACTTCTCCGTTGCATGGTGGAGGGAACCAAGGCTTAGACAAAACAATGGCTTCTTTAAGGTCATAGTGACTTGGTGCAGATATTACATTTGTAAGTCCTTGTCACTTGCCCATTCCACCACTCCAGCGTGAGCCTTCTTTCCACCCCTTTTGACTGACTGTGGTGCAGCTCTAGGAGGACCGAGCTGGTGGTACAGCCAGGGGTCTAGTCCTGCTCTGTCACTAGCGGTATGACCTTGGGCAAGTCCTCTAACCTTCCAGGGGTCATGAAAAATGAAAAGGGGCTTACATGGATATCAAGGGCCCCTTCCAGCTCCGATAGCCTATGAGTTTCTGTGTGCTGTGGATTCTCTTCTTTTTCTGTCCGCCAGAGGGAGGAAGTTGGGCGGTTTCCTTAACCTTAGATCACAATGAGTGGCTGAGGTGTGGGCTGATGATGAAGAGCAGCCTTCAGGGAGTAAGGGGTGCATGGAGAATCCTCAGTGGGAACCAAGGCCAGATACCAAAGCAGGAATCACACTCACAATACCCAATGCAACATAAAGCAGCCATTTCAAACTCTAGCACCTTCCAGGTGGCAGCCTCAAGCCTAATGCTGTTCATCCCAGCTAGAAGATACCAGACACTCACTCTCCAAGCCACTCATGCACGGATTGACCATCCAGATGTCCTCCCAGATGCAACACAGGTTGGGATCCTCCAATTACTATTCTGTGTTCACTAGTAAAGACCCCAAAAGAATGATTCTTCAGGAAAATGAGGTACCAATTTTAGCTCATCAGAAAGACAGTTTCCTTGAGCAGAAGACAGAGAAGCCCGAAACATCCGTCTTCACTTCTGGAGTGGCATTGATAAGCCAGAAAGGCAGGCTCCCTTTCTCCTAAGAAAAGGCTCATTTCCCCTGTAATTTGTCTTTGTTAGCAATTGAGGATAACCTTTGGAGTTCTCCTCACTATTGACTGTAAAACCATTCCATTAGACGTGCAGCGGCCAAAATGCTAACCACTAGCCATATGCTGAATAAAACTGAACATTCAGTTCCACATCACACTGGCCATGTTTCAGGTGCTAGTGGCTACCATGTCAGACAGTGCAGATATGAAACCTTCCCATCATCACAGAACATTCGGCTGGACATTGCTGCACTAGGAGTTTCACAGGGAAGGCACTTGATTTGTTGAATGCATTTATTGAATTCATGGATAGGCAGTTTAGATAGGGCAGGGAATACTGTAGTATTCCCTGGTGAAGGCATGTTAATCCTTCAAAATTATGCAGCAGGTTTCTTTTAAGAAACTGAGGGTTGGCCGGGTGCGGTGGCTCACGCCTGTAATCCCAGCACTTTGGGAGGCCGAGGCAGGCAGATCATCTGAGGTCAGGAGTTCGAGACCAGCCTGACCAACATGGAGAAATCCCGTCTCTACTAAAAATACAAAATTAGCCGGTGTGGTGGTGCATGCCTGTAATCCCAGCTACTCGGGAGGCTGAGGCAGGAGAATCGCTTGAACCGGGAAGGAAGATGTTGCAGTGAGCTGGGTTCGCCATTGAACTCCAGCCTGGGCGACAATAGTGAAACTCCATCACCAAAAAAAAAAAAAAAAGAAAAAGGAAAAAAGAAACTCAGGGATTTTTCTTTTCTTTTGTTGAGACAGAGTCTCACTCCATTGCCCAGGCTGGAGTGCAGTGGCACAATCTCGGCTCGCTGCAACCTCTGCCTCCTGGGTTCAAGCCATTCTCCTGCCTCAGCCTCCCGAGTAGCTGGGAGTACAGGCACACGTAACCACACCCATCTGATTTTTGTATTTTTAGTAGAGACGGGGTTTCACCATGTTGGCCAGGTGCCAGACTGGTCTTCAACTCCTGACCTTAGGGGATCTGCCCGCCTCGGCCTCCCAAAATGCTGCGGTTACAGGCGTGAGCCACAGCGCCTGGACAGAAACTCGGGTTTTTTTTTTTTTTTTTTTTTTTTTTCTAGTGTTCATACTTCAAGATGTTTTTTGAGAATTCATTTGTATTTTCCTAGGCTGAGTGCTACCAGGAATATGAAAAACAACAATAAGAGAAGAGGCAGCTGAATGTACTGGGAGGAACAGAGGATTGGGAAAGAAAAGACCCAGGTTCCAGCACGGGTTCCTAACAGAAGGGCAGGTGAGGCCCATCAGCCCCTTTGAGTCTCAGTCTCTTCAGTCGGTAAAATGAGAGTAATAATACTATCCTCAGGGGTTGGTTGTTTGTATGAATCACATGAAAATATAACGGAACACACTCTGGAGACTATCAAGAGTTAGATGTCTGTGTTACTGACCTTGCCCTCAAGTCGCTTTCGAGTCCCACTGTCATAATCCTTGAGAATATTTTTGCTGCCTCTTTCAACTGCTCTCCCTGCCTTGGGATCATACTTCAATCCATCATGCATACCTCCAAGAAAATAATTCTGCTAAAATACCACTAGGATCATGTGCCAATGCTGCAAAGACGAAAATGGATCCCTACTGCCTGGAAGATCAAGACCAAACTCCTTCTCGTATTTGCTGCTGCATCGTGCCCTGTTTGCTTGGGAAGCTGCTACTTCATTTTGCAGGAGCTTCCTGAGGCAAGCAGCCTTATTCCTGTTACAAGTGTGACCCAGGTCCCACCCATGCCTTTCCTTCTTCTATCTCTGCAAATTGCACCTGGTCCCTTGAGTTCACTGTCTCTAACTCGCGCCCCCTATAACCCTGTCATTCTTAATGCCCACCTGGCCTTGCACATTATAACATGTTCTCCCATGTGGACTTTTTCTCTGATTGTTTTACGTGTCTTATCTCCTCAATAGCACTAGACGACACCCAAAGAGAGTGTGCTTAGGCAGTGCTTGGCATCTTAGGGGTACCAAGGGATGGGGAGGGATGGGGACGGATGGTTGACCCTGAAGGGCTGGGGTTAGATGGGGCCAGATTGATAGGGACAGAAAGGCAAGACAGGAAGAAAATTTGATTTGAAAAGACAGTTTAGCTTTATACAGGTGGACTATACTATTCCTTCAATGAAAACCCTGTTTTAGTATAAAAATTTCAAATACCTTGTGTTTATTAAGTTATAATAATTAATTTTCCCTTTTTTATACGTTAGGTTTATATAATTCCAGCCCAGCCAAAAGGACATAGAGTTTTAGTTACTCGTGGCTCTTCTTTGGTGATCTGACTCCTTTGGGTTGTAGCAATTGGTCTCACCCTAGATCAAACCTCCATGACTCATCTAGAGGTTTTTCTCACTGGAGAAGGCTGATGGAGCTAACATGAGATACAATGACGGATGTGATGTGGAGCAGTTTCCTAAAATCAGCATTCTAATGAATAGTGGAGCACTATGGTCAGCCAGGATTCTCTAGGAAAATCAGCCAGGCTCCCAGTCCACTGCAGAAGGCCTGGGTGTGCGGCTCCAGACTCCATTCCCTTCACAATAAACACCATCTTCCCAGGGGAGAACAGGTTGCAGCCAGGCAGCATTGCCTGTGTGAGGCCTCAGCCAGCACAACAGTTCTGGCCGAGTATAAACAGAGCACCCAATTAAAACACCTAATTATAGGGTAGGCTGGAGCCAGGAGGTGGGCTCTGTTGGTGGCCCTGAAGCCAGCTGCTGGCCAGGCTGCCAGCATCTCCCTGACAAGCCACATCCAATTTCAGACTGGAATGAGCCTCCAGTGGACAGATGACAACAGAGTTGGGAGGGCAGAGAAAGAGTGTGACACACCTCACTCCTTCTTTAGCTCCTAGGGCGTGGACCGCATTCTCCCAAGAAGCATTCAGGAGGCTTCTGGGAACGCACTCCTCAGTGCAAGAGAATTGGAATTTCACATTTTAAGGACCCGACTGTCTCATCCACAGAGTAAAATCATATCTATAATATCTAATTTTTCCATTATGATAAGATAAATGCTGCCAGGTGTAACTTAAAAAGCTCTTTGTGGTTGGCCAAAGCACTGCAATAAATTATGCACTTTCCCAAAACATGAGAGGCCGGGAAGCGCTGTAAACAGCATGGCCCAAAATCCAGGTGCGTGGTACGGTTCTTTCCGCCTACCTGCAGGTGCACGTCCCTCTTGTCAGGCACCGAAATGCTGATGTTCGCTGAACTCTATCTCAATGATCCCACTGTCAGTGTTCAATGCACCTTTCTCAGGGATAATGATAATAAAATGAGTTTCTGTATCCTTCCGTCAAGGATCTCAAGGCATGTTCACACGACTGCCTGTTTCTCCAGCCTTCCTAAGAGATTGACAAGAGGGGCGAGCATTTGCGTCTTCCTGGTGGAGAAGGAGGGGGCTCTATGTTCAAGTGACTTGTCCCCAGCTTCCCTATCATGACAGAAGTAGAGCTTGGACTAGGATCTTAAAACGCAAGCAATCAGGATTGTCACTCTGAGCTTACTAGGTTAGCCTTCAATGCATTGTGAAAAATGGACTCTGGAGATGCAAAATGGCTATTAACCACCATCAGGTGCGAGGCGGCAGTATCTGGAGTCTTAGCTTCTCCAGATTCATTTCATGAGGATCCTTTGGAAAGAATTCTTTTTCCCTTTCTCTTTAGGATGGATGGAATTTGGTTCCTTACCTCATGGAGAGTAAAATAATTAGCCACTTGCCCTTAACACACATAATGCTAGTGTGCCAGTAAGCTAAGTTGAAGTTGTTGTAGCTTTGGGGGTTTGGGTCAAAATCACAACAACATTCTGTGGGGGTAACTGAGGGTACATTGTAACTGTGAGTGTGTCCCTCCCAGTTCCACCCAGCCGATGTGTTCTTTAGACTTGTCCCTCCAAACCAGCCTGAGCAATATGCCAGAAGTAAAGAAGAAAGGTGTGGGCCCTGCAACTCAGCCCTATCTCAACAGTGGGAGGACGCCAGTGGTGATGAGCTGTTCCCCTAGCCCGGGCAGCATCGGCCTGAGGAACAGGTGTTGCACTCAGAAACACTGAATATGGGGTCACAGGATCTGACTTTGAGCCTTGGCTCTGCTATTTATCAGCAGGATTTGAAGAAAATCTCTTTGGGCATTGGTGTCTCATCTATAAAAGTGGTTTAAGAATGATAACCTTGGCCAGGAGCAGTGGCTCACACCTGTAATCCCAGCACTTTGGGAGGCCGAAGCCAGCATATCACTTGAGGCCAGGAGTTAGAGACCAGCCTAGCCAAGATGGCAAAAACCCATCTCTACTAAAAATATAAAAATTAGCCAGATGTGGTGACACGTGCCTGTAATCCCAACTACTTGGGAAGCTGAGGCACGAGAATAGCTTGAGCCCAGAAGGCGGAGGTTGCAGTGAGCTGAGAAAGCACTACTGCATTCCAGCTTGGGGGACAGAGCGAGACTCTGTCTTAAAATAAAATAAAGAATGATTACCTCTCAAATAGCGATTACTCTGTTAGAAGACAGTGTGGTGCAGTGGTCAGACCCATGGACTGATGCACAGTCCTGGATTTGAATTTTGTTCCATTGTTCACTAGTTGTGAGGCCCTTGGGCAATTCACTAAATAGAGCTAACCCTCAGCTTCTGACAATAGAGAATGGAACAATACAGAGAGGGTTGTTTGGAGGTTTTTACAGACTCAATGCCTGGTGCACAGTTGGCACCCAATAAGCCTTCTTTGTTAATATTTCAGATGTAAGATGCAAAGCACAATGCAAATGCAAACAATTGTGATTATTTTCTAGGCTTTAGGCAAGTGTTGCCAATACATGAAGTGCTTTGCATATAGTAAATGCATAATAAGTCTGTGCTAATTATAGCATCCATAGAAGCAGTTTCGCTCTGGAATGCAGCTCAGAGATTAGTATCATTTGCAATAACTACATTCCAGGCTGCCAGCCCCACAAATTAGACACCAACTAAAGACACGCAGTACATGATTCAGCTGTATCTCAGGGGCGGGCTTCTGATGACAGCCAAAGCCACAAGGGATCCAATCTGAGTACTTTCGATGTGTCAGCAGAAGGCTCTTCCTCTCACGGTGATGATGCACATACTGCTATGTGTAGTATGGGGCACACAGTGTGCTGGGACCTCTCCAGGTCCAGGAGAACATACAGCTGTCGTGGACTGTCTTAGCCATGAAAACATTCTCCATGTAGGCGTAGCCAAAGTTGAGGGTTCTGGCAGAGGTGATGTGTTCTTTAAAAAATAAAAATTTATTAAAAAAAAAAAGAAAAAGAAAAAACGAGGGCTCTCTTTCCTTCCGTGTACTCACTCTTTTGCTGACATCCAAGGGACTTGTTAAGTGGCAAATCAGTATTAAGCACAAGCGTGCGCAAGAGACCCAGGGACTGTGGCACAGTTTGAGGTTGGTAGGCGCTTAGAGTTGGGTGGGAAGCAGGCCTTGCATTTAGCCTCCTGTCACTGCGACCCTTGGATGGGCACTCACAGAGCTCTTGTGCCTTGTTCTGGGTTCACAATCTTCTGTAGGCAGGGAGGAAATGGAAGTATTCAAAGAATCAAGGAGAAGATGAAAATGTCAAGAAATGCTCGGTGATAATAAATTGCATAAACGTAAATTATTTATCCCAATGTAAAGAAAGCTAAACTGAGATTAAATGACATTTAACAACAGGCTGTTTTCCATTTCCACTGAGGGAAAAGCAAGTGAGGAAGAGAATTCTCCGAGTGCACAGGGAGCTGGGATGGTGCGTGCCTGTCTATAGGGGCAGCTGGGATGAAACCAGATTGGAGGTATGTTGATCGTGACTGAATCTGGATGAAGATACATGGGGGGGTCATTCCACCATCCTCTCTGCTTTTGTGAATGTTGATAATTTCCAAAAAGTTAAAACAATGAAAGAAAGGCGGCAGCTGCTACTCAACTCCCACCTACAGCTGAAAGGCAGAATGACTGTCTGAAGTTGTCCACACCGATTTTTTTGGAATGATGGATTTCGTCAGTTTTAAACCACTACGTGAAGTCGCTCCACCTTTTCTTATTTGCCACAATGTGTTTCTTCCAACACCAGGGAGGTATTCTTGCTCTCCTTTTGCAGGACCGGGGGACCGAGTGTGCAGACCTTTGTCCCAGTTAATGATTTCATAGCTGCTGCTACTTACGAGCTTATCATGTGTCACGTGGTGTATGTACTACGCTCTTTACCTGCACCGTATCATTTAACCCTCACAACAGTCAGCTCATTACTATCCCTGTTACACAAATGAGGAAACAGAGGCTTTGAAAGGCTAAATAGCTTACTCAAGGGAATAGATGGATCTTAGGTCACAGAGGCAGGATTTGAACACAGGCAGTTTGACTAGAGTTCCTCTCCATGCCTGTGCTATGAAGCTTCCTTAAACTTTGGCATCCTCCCTTTGTACTTTCCAGATAGAACAGCTCTAATATTTTCATTGCGTCTCTATAAAGAAAGCTTTCAGAAGCTTAAAGACGTTCCCCAGCTTTGACTCTGTCTCCAAATGTACAGGAACCCAAACCACCCAACATCACTCCAGCTGCAGATGTTATTGTTTATAATATGTTATCCCGCTTCTTTCTCACAGCAGTCCCAACGGGGGCTCAGACAAGTCTGATAACTCTCTAAGGACACAGAGCCATGGCCCAGCCCAGACTCCCCAGGACTCTGGTGTATTTTTCTCCCCTCCTATCTGATGCTGCCTCTAGGTCCTAAGCTCAGCACTGTCCCCACAGGGTGCCTTACATGCACAGTGAGAGAATGACATTTCCCCAAACTCCTTGGCTGGTGTCATCAGGACAATTCCACTCCACTGGTTCTGGGTCTATTAATTCATTCTGTTCTCAGCGCATAAGCTCTTGCTAAGACGGTTTTAGGGGTCCTGTTGGCTGCTGGTTTCACTTTCCCTTTCATTCTCCAATTTATAGTCCACCCTCCACCAAGACTAGAATAATATTTCTTAACTACTAATCTAGATCACATCACTGTCCCGCTGAAAATCCTGCAGAGGCTCCCCATATCCTTGGCCATGCCTGTGCCGGCCCCTGTCAGCCCAGCTGCCTCTCCTGTGGCCACCCCCACCCCACAGCCTCTGCTTCAGCCAGGAGCCTCGGCAGTTTCCAAAACACACCCTGGTGTTCTCTCTGTTGAACCTTTGCTCACTTTGCTTTTTCTGCTGGGATTGTCCACATTCCCCCTTTTCTGCCTAATGAATTTAAAGGATGACTTTAGGTCAAGATTTCACCATTCAGTGAAATCCTTTCTGAATCACAAATCCCCCCTCACGGCCCCTCCCACACTTTACCTATCCATCACTCCCAATGGACTGTAAGCTCTTTGGAGATAAGACTCCATATCTGTTTAACTTGGTGCCTTCAAAACTGAGCACATGACAAATGCCCTGAAATATTCATGAAGTAAGTGCAGAATGAATAAATCCTCCGGACTTCCCCACCACAGATGGCACAGCAGCTCTCTTTGGAAGTCTCATAGCACTCTCTACCATTCTTCTATTAGCCCTTCCAGTCATCTCTAATTATTTCCTTCTATGTCTATTTTTCCCACTACATTAGAAGCATTCTTCTCCATTAGACTCTGAGATCTTTAAGGGTAGGAGGTAAAGGCCTGAGCACCAAGCCCAGCACATAGTAGGTGTTTAATTTATTGATTGAATGAAGTGACTCTTTCTTGTCAAGAGGCACCATCTTATACTTCAGATAACTTCCACGTCAATACAGTGGCTTGAATTTGTTCACGGTGAAGCAACCTTCCACTTGTCCGCCCACTCATATGTTAGGGGATCCTCCCCTCCTCTACCCTTTTGGCATGGAACCTCCCTACCGAAAAAGCTCTGTGTCACCCATAGACGTGTGAGTTTCAGTCTGAACTTCCTTTTTCAGGTTATTTATAAAAATGTAAAAGCTGCCCTACTCAATGCCAGCCACTGTTGAAACACGATCTTTGCATGGTCCCTGGGCCTTAGCTCAGTGCTAGGCTGTCATCTTTGTAGTGTATATCTTTCATGACATAAGGGCGGGCACGGAGCCTTCATCTAACCACCCGTCTGCCCGCCCACCCATCCGTTTATCCATCCTACACATGTTGAACATCTAAGAAGGACGAGGTCCCGTGCCAGGCTCTGGGAACTTCAGTGACAGACAAAACAAAGTATCTGGCCTCAAGGAGCTCAGCTGAGACAGAAAACAAACACAGAGCAAATAATCGTAATGCTGTGATATACGTGCTCCCCCAGTCATTGAAAGCATGCAGGTGGGTCACCTAGTGGGAGATGAACTCTGCCCCAGAAGGGACAGGATTTGAGCTGGGCCTTGATAGATAAGTGGAATTTTGCTACCCAGACAAGAATGATGGAGCAGCTGGTGCAACAGGGGAAGGGACCCAAGAAGCCACAAGGTGGTCACAGGAGTGAGAGAGGGCATGACAGGGGAGATGAAGCTTATCCATTTATATTTTCTCACTAGGGGAAAATTTTTGTTTTCAAAGCCTGTGGGTCAACAATATCTTTGTAAAGGAAGAAAGGCATATTGATTATGGCCTTGCCTCTTCCAATAGCCAGAAAAAGCCAGAGTCTCTTCTACAAAGCTATGGAAAGAGCTGGAAATGGAATCCATTCCTTCATCCAAGATTTCCAGCACCTGTCACATGTACCTATGTATTCATGGGACTGTGATCATGCCCCCCAGCGCTGTACACTCCCTGAGATCAGAGACTTTGTTAGGATCTGTGTTGCCACATGGTAAGCACCCCGTAAATACTTGCTGAGTGAATGCACTGACCCCTGCCAGCTATCAGGAACTGTGCTAGGTACTGCGAATAGGAAAATGGACTAGACGTGTTGCCTGCCCATCCAGCTAGGAAGGCTGACAGTCTGATCTGTTTGTTATGTGATCCAGTTTCTCAGGAAGGCATTTTTGGAGTGGTAAGAAATTATTTGTTTTAAAGCTTGAGGGAAAAAAAAGATACAAGCTGAGAGGTGAGTCAGTGTGGATGGAAGGCCTCAGGCAGCTTCCAGGACGTGCTTGCAGATGCCAGTGTTACCCTGCTCCTCGCTCTTGCCACTCAGGCAGACAGGTTCCCTGGGAGGACCACCGCTCCTCAACACCTTCTCCCCAGACCCCAGACCAGGCTGGTCCCCTGCAAGGAAAGTCTTCTGCCTCAGCTGCCCTTCCCCGGGCTGTGCAGCACACTCACGTGCACGCGTGCACACACACACACACACACGCACACAGAGTCACACATATGATCACACTCAACACACATTCTCCCCTGGTCACACACATATATAATCACACACGATCACACAGTCACACACGTGATCACTCATACAGCACACATGTGATCACTCACAATACACACTGACACAATCACACACGATCACATACAAAACATTCACATCAGGTCACACACACAGTTACACATGTGATCACACCCACAACACACAGTGACACACATTTGATCATACACTCACATTGTCACACACGGTCACTCTTATACAACACATGCACACAAACACCCTCACACACAGTCACACATAGTCACACACCCACACAGGCACTCTTACAGACATGATCACATGATCGAAGTCACAACACGAGCTCATAGGTAGGCACACATGCTCATGCAACACACACAGTTACACGTGCATGATCATATACTTATATAGGCACTCACACAGCCACACACAGATACACATGCTCAAATCTACACAACACGTGTCCATGTACTCAACCACTCACAGTCACACGCTCACCCACATGCACAAACACATGCTCATATAGTCACACCTACACTATCACACTCAAATTCACATTTGCACATACACATTTATGTGCGCACACAGGCTCACACAGCACAAACTCACACAGAACCTCACACACCCAGACACACACAGCCTGAGCCATTCAAGCAGCGGTACTCACATTTTCCATCTATTGGTGGTTTCAAAACAGGAAGCCTGCGTGGGAAGGGGAGGTGCTGGTGAAGTGAGAACCGCTGTAAAGGGGCCCAGGTGCATGGGCTGGATTCAAAAGGGACATCTCACTGGTGCCTGGGTCTCCCTCACAGCTGGGCTGTGCGAGGCCCTGACTTGGCTCAGCTCTTGAGCAGCACCAGCTCTGGCGGGGAAGGTACTGAATGCCTGTCTGATGCAGCCACCCTGATCAAATCACACCTCTGCCTCGCCAGGGGTTTTCTGTGAGGAAGAAGGGAGCACCCTGCACCTTCCTGTCTCCCTCTCCTTTGGAAACTGCTTCTTCCAAGAGCCCTTCCAGACTTCCTCGTGCCTGCCACACTACCTTGCCCCTCAGGCCCTCTGCCGCTTACTCCATCACGCCCCTTTGCAATGGAAACATTCTGCTTTGTGCCTTACCCCAACCCCACTCCAAAGTGAAAGAGACCAGGGACCTGCTTTCGAATATTCATATCCTTGCAGCACTTTGTGTTTTACAGTTTTTTCATAATTAGCATCTCTTTCGATCCTCAAGACAGCTTCATGAGGCTAATAGTATACCCATTTTACAGATGAGGAAGCTGAAGGCAAGAGATTAAGTCAGCCAGACATGGGTTCATTCCTGTAATCCCGAAACTCTGGAAGCTGAAGCAAGAGGATCACTTGAGCCCAGAAGTTTGAGACTAGCTTGAGCAGCATAGTGAGACCCCCAACTGTACAAGAAGTAAAAAAGTTAGCTAGGCATGGTAGTGCATGCCTGTAGTCCCAGCTACTCGGAAGGCTGAGTGGGAGGGTCACATGAGGCCAGGAGTTGGAGGTTGCAGTGAGCTGTGATCATACCACTGCACTCCAGCCTGGGCAACATAGCAAGACCCTGCCTCAGAGAGAGAGAGAGAGAGAGAGAGAGAGAGAGATTAAGTCACTTGTTCCAGGGTCCCAGAAGTAGACTTTCTGATCCCAACTTTCCATTTTCAAGACTGTCATAACTCCTATCTCCCACGCTGGCTCTTAAGGTACCTTAGAACGGCCAGAGCAAAAACTGATGGCAACAAGGGTGCTGAAAGCAGAGAAGACTAAAGAGAGAAGGAACAGAGAGCTGCCACAGGGAGGGGGCACTCAGGGCCAGGTGGGCCATGGAGGCACTCACTCTATCCCATCTGTCACACATCACACACCACACACACACACACACACACACACACACACTCTCACACTCACGAATAAACTCTAGCCAGCCAGGCTCAAGCTCAGGCGGTGTTCAGGAGGTGGAGTCACTCCATTTACATACTTGAATTGCTGGAGTGGCTTGGAACTGATTTCCACAACATACAGAGAAAAAGATTAGGGGAAGTCATAGTACGACATTTCTGGGGGTGAATGACATCTCCGGAACTTCAGTTTTTCCCTTTCTCTGGGAAAAGTGATTTAAAACATTTTCCCACAGTAGTGGCCTTGCAAAGGAAAATGGCCTCAATGCCAGGCAGCTGAGAAGGAATCCTTTGTGCTATATTCCTGACAAAGGGGGTTCTGGAGGGGAGAGTGGGGATGTCGGCAGGCCGCCCTCCCAAACTAGCCTAAGAGAAGGCCTAGTGATGTCACACGTGTGGCTGAAAGGAGACAAGAGTGGACCGCAAAACAAGCCCAGACTGGCTTTTTCCGCCAGGCTAGCACTTCTGTAGCAGCCCATGGCCTCCTTTTCCTGGCCCTCTTCCTTTTAGGTTTTACATATTTAACAGCCGGGACCCATAAAATGGAGCATCAGAGGTCACAGGGAAAAGGATGGGTTAGACTCAGGGGAAGCCCTGGAATTTCCTTTCCTGGAGATCTTCAAGACTGAAACGAGAGACTCCTGTACTTGGGATGGTTTCTTGCACTTCTTGGCTCTGTTTGCTTCTCCTGTCTGCAATACTGTCCAAATCTCTTTTTCTCTATGTCCCACCCTTTTCTAAAAAGCTTCTCCCGACCCTTCCAGGCTTGAATAATCCCTGAGGTCAGAGACTATGACCAACGCAGTCTCGCTGACTGACAAGTGAGGAAGAATCTTCCTGGAGGAAGCGGATCCCTGAGATGACCTTGGACTGTGTCCAACTCCAGATTTCGTTGCTGCTGAGCTAGTTTTGTGGGGAGGTAGGGAGGGGTTCTCAGGATTCTGCTCCACCATCAGACCAGAGAGGCTAAATCTCATCTCATGAGTAGTGAGAGTGACCCAGGTTCCAGAAGAGATCTGGCAAAAGGAGAGGGGAGTCCTCCTAGGGGGGTCGGACTGCTCGGGGTTGAGTGAAATACTTAGGAATTGCTCAAGGCTGGTTTCCTTGGTCAGCAGAAGGGTCCAGGAAGCAGAACCCGTGGGAGGGAGGGGGGAAGAGCAAAGGAGGGTTGCTGACTCCAGAAGAGGCTCTGAAGCAGCCTGGCCACCCAAGTTCAGAAAGTTCACGTTTCTGGGGCCTGGCTGTCGTGAGGGCCTTATGGGAGGGAAGAGGAGCAGCTGGATGCCTTGCTGCTTACAGGTCTGTGCTCTCCCAGGCAAAGCATCACGGGGCCTCATAACGCAAATGTCTCGGCCTTCCCACCAGGGGACCCGCGAGGATTTCAGGCTTGGAGTATTCCATCACTCACGCAGTTCCTGTGGAGTGGGATGTTCATTGACCACTATGTGAACTGACTTAGATCTTAAAGGGAGGGGCTTGAAATGAAGCAAACACAACCTCCGGTTTTGCTCATTCACTGAGTTCTAACATGAACCCGAATGTTCATTTACTGGTAAACAGCCAACACAAAGAGTGCTATTTTTGTTGATTTACATCTTTGTGGGTTTGGGTTTGTTTCTGCTGTTTGAAACACTTCGGGGATACATCTCATTTAAGATCAAATTGAAAATTTTTAAAATTCATCATGAAGGAAAAGAGCCGAACATGAAAATATTCTATGAACTGAGAGTAAATTGAATATTTTATTCTGTGAAGATCTTATAAAATCTGAATCACATCACAGCTTTAGTCCTCAAACTAGCTGAGAGGTTAAGTTCTGAATTCCTCAATTTTTATATAAAAAATAAACGGTCATTTTTAAGGTGAAAAGAGCGAATAACCTGGAAATACTTTTACATAATTGGGGCTTACCTTGAGGACAGAATTCATTTGTATGTCAATATGCACTTTGAAGTAAGAAGGAATCAAAATCCCTGAGAATGATTTGTTTTTAGTTAGATTACTAACCTCAGTCCCCATTTTATGTACACATTATGTCTCACTAAAGCAGGACTTTTGCTAAAAAATGCTCTAAATAGTGGGTTCTGTTTCACTTTAAAAGTAATATAGTGAATTTTTATAAAAAATGAACATGCAGAGATATTTGTCTACAACAACCTCTATCTTGGTGTTCAGTATCTCAAAGCTGGCCTCAATTGACCTTTCTGCCTTCAGCTTGCCCCCTTGCCCCACACACATGCATACAGATGGCCTGCACACATCTGGTATGGCAGGGTGGCTTGCAAGTACAGACTCAGGAGTGTACAGGATGGTTTATATTCAAATTATAGCTTATCACTCTGTTATGGGCAAGTTATCCAACCTCTCTAAGCATCGGTGATATCCTATGTATAATGGGAATAATACTAGGACCTGCCTCATATGGTTGCCGTGTGCATCAAGTGAAATAAAACAAGTACTTAGCACCATGCACACAACACATACTGTGCTTTCAGTAAACAGCTGCTGGCATCCTAATCCTGGGACAACACACGGTTCACCCTTTACAGAGCCAGCCATTCTCTTGCAAGTACATGCCCTTTCATCAGGAAGTATGTCAGGAAAGCCCATCCCCTTTTCTTCACCTGGGAAGATTCAGTTCACAATTCAAGGTGCAGTTCAAATGCCAGATTTGCTGAAAGTTTCTTGTGACCTCCCAACTCCCAACCACATGATAGCCAGTTAGTAGCTCCAAATTAACCTATCCACAGTCTACTTAAATTATGTCTTTAGATCTTGCTTTGCCACAAAATATGGGATCCTTCAGTGTGTAGAACTGAATATTGTTCCTCTTTGCACTGCAGATGCCAGGCACCAAGCAGACACTCAATATTTATTAAATGAACATGACAAAATGGAATCAAATGGCATCTGCGAGGATGTCAGGACGTATGGAACATATGGCTTTACAGAAATACAATCCATATTACAGCTTTTCCAGAAACTAGTTATTTCTGGGTGGACATGAATGTAAGGAAATCAGCTATCATAGAAGACAGGATAAAAGGAGAACACTGAAGAAGAAATTAGGCAATGGCTTCAGGGTTGTGCCATCTGTCCGAAGGATGTGTTACCCATCTTGCAGGTAAATCCCGTAAAGCTTAACGGGAAAGTAATACTTTTGAACCACTGCCCAGCCCCGAACGTAAAAACTCTTGCATCAAGACAATTTGGTACATAGCAAATGAGCTATGTCAATTTGTCAAATCAGAGAGTGAGCAGAGATGAAAATTTAGCCCTGCACTTGGAAGGAAACTTTTCAGAAGACTGTTGTTTTCCTCCAGTATTGCAAAGTTAGGAAGCAAATTTATGTCTCCTGAAAATCAGAGGAGAGTAAGACATTCCGATACCCGACCACAGATACCCACCAAGAGCATGGAGCCATCAGGAGGAGGATAGAGCGTGAGAAGAATACTGTATGCCAAGCACTACAGTAGTTACTTGATAGAAAATGCAATGCCCAAAAGAACCTCAGAGATAAATATTATTTCCATTTTATTAGTGGACAAACTGAGTCTTGATGAGGTTAAGTGACCTAGACAAGGTTAAATGCTTATAAGTGATTTTTTTGCTCTGTATTAAAATTCCTCCACCAGCCACACACTGTGGATGGCTCTTATGTAAATCTTCCTCCTCTATAATCCATACTTCTCTCTACTGTTAGAAAAATTTTTCTAAAACAGGTTGAGTTAAACTTTCCACTCGTCAGTCTGGGCATTGTAGTGAGACCCTGTCTCTACAAAAAATTGACAAATTAACCGGGTGTGGTGGCATGTGCTGTAGTCTCAGCTACTCAGGAGGCTGAGCCAGGAGGATCCCTTGAGCCCTGTAATTTGAGGCTGCAGTAAGCCGTGATCGTGCCACCACACTCCAGCCTGAGCAACAGAGTGGGACCTTGTCTCAAAAACGAAACAAAATAGAACAAAACAAAACCCTTCCAATCCTGTAAAATTGTCCGTGGCTCCCTTATATCCACAAAGCAGAATTCAAATATTCAAATTCATAAATGTAACTTTTTTTTTTTTTTTGAGATGGAGTTTCACTCTTGTTGCCCAGGCTGGAGTGCAGTGGTGCGATCTCAGCTCACCGCAACCTCCTCCTCCCGGGTTTAAGCAATTCTTCTGCCTCAGCCTCCCAAGTAGCTGCGATTACAGGCATGCACCACTACGCCCGGCTAATTTTGTATTTTTAGTAGAGACGGGGTTTCTCCATGTTGGTCAGGCTGGTCTCGAACTCCCGACCTCAGGTGATCTGCCCACCTCGGCCTCCCAAAGTGCTAGGATTACAGGCATGAGCCACTGTGCCTGGACGAATGTAACATTCTTTACAGGCTTAACTCCCACCGTAGCTCTTCCTGCCTCTTCCTGACCATTGCACTCGACTACATCTGTTGTCATGCTGTGTAACCCCATGCCTCAGGCTTCTTGCCATGCCTGTCCTTCTGTGTTGCTTTACTTTATTCCCACTGAAAGCCTGTCTTCTCCTCTATCTTCTATCTCTTCCTCCCTGAAACTGCTTCTTTGCATTTAAACAGCCTCTCTCAAGTGCTCAATTGCACTTTCCCCTTCAGCTAAAAGTCACTCTAATTTGGCACTTCCCCACTAACAAAGTCCCTAATAGTTATTCATGCCATTGAATAATAATGGCTAAGACTTACTGAACATGTATTAAGATGCCAATCTAAATACAATGCAATCGTTCCAACTTATGGATGAGGCTCAGTGTAAAATTAATAACTGGTCTAAGGTCGCTTAGTAAGTAACAGTGAGAATCTGAGTCACCACACTCTATTCAATGGAATTTTTGTCTCTTGACCTCTCAACGGCGTTTCCCATTACGAGTCCTCCCTTTGTTCTCTACTTTTACTTTCCTGATTATGCCCCTTTGCTTTGTCTTTTGCCCTTTTCTCTAGTGGCTTATTCTCAGTTTCCTTTGTAAACTCTGACTTCTCTACAGGCACTTTAATTGCTAGTATTCCTCAGGAATCTGTCCAGTCTTTCTCCATACATTCTACTCATTCTCTCCGGGTAATCTCAGCTCTTCCCTGGGCCATACCTCCGGCTTCTACAAGCTAAGGATGCCCTTAGTCTCCAGGTCCCTCCAGTTTCTCCTGCTCAACCCTCTGGCATCCTGACCTATTCCTTACTAGAAATCTCCACTTGAATATCTTGCTTGCACTAAACATCATGTGTTCAAAAAGTGAACTCGCCTTTTTCCCCACCAATTTTGCTTCTCTCCAGAGTCTCTTGGCTCAGGGCATGGCATCCATGCAATTTCCCAAGTTAGAAACCTAAGATCCGTCCCTGACTTCTCTCTTTCTCTCACCTCTCCTATCTAATTCATCATTAAGTCCTGTCCATGTGTGCCTCCTAAATTTCTTGGACACTGGTTCTCTTTGATCCCTTGTTTTCTCTCTGTGTTAAGCCCCTATCACCCCTCGCTTTGACTAGTCCAGCAGCTTTAACAAATCTCCTGCTTCCAGTTTTGCCCTTTCCAATTTATTCTCCAAATATACAATAATAATCATACACTCTTCTTCTTAAAACATCCCAGTAGCTCCCTATTTCCTCTACGGTAAAGTTCCAGAACCTTAACATGGCTAAGCCGCCTGCATGCTCTATTTTCTGGTCCTTCCCTGGTTTCCTTTAGGCTACCCTCTTCCAGCTTTCAGTTCCTTGAACGTGCCACATTTTCTCACAGCTGAGCAGTGGGCATGCATTCTTTCTTCAGGAACATTCTTTCCCTTCCCTACACTAATATCTCTGCCCACCTCTCATGTCTGAGCTTAAATCTTCTATGTTGCTTTCCTTGATGCTTTATTTCATTTCATTTCTTCATTTCATTTCATTTTGAGAGAGGGTCTCACTATGTTGCCCAAGCTGGACCGAAACTCCTGGACTCAAGCGATCCTCTCTCCTCAGCCTCCCAAGTAGCTGGGATTACAGGTGTGAACCACCACGCCTGGCTTCCTGATCCTTAAATCTCCCAGTTACACATTCTCATGACACCATGCATTTCTTTCCCAGCATGCATTCTGCTTATAGTTAATTACTTATTTGGTGTGTGTTTTCCTTCTCATCATGTGTGCGTGTTAGCCTGTTGTTCTCAGTGCTAAGTGTAGTACAGGCCATGAGGTAGATGCTCAGTAAGAATGAAGAGCCTCGCTCCAGCCCCACCTTCTACATAAACTCCTGAATTCTCCCAGCCTTCTCTCTGTGTTCCCCTAGCCCCCTTTTTTTTTTCATTCTGCATGAATTAGTATTTAGAGTTTTATCTGTTTCTCTCCTCCATAAGCTTATGACTTTCTTGGAGAAAAAGACCAGGTCTCCTTTCTGCATGCCTTAACTTCTAGCATGATGCCCATGCTGAGAACTTGTAGTTCTCAGACCTAAAAGCATCAGAATATAGAATGAGGTTGTGCCCGAAAAAACTCTAGGGACGAGTTACACAGTTCTGAAAAGAAATGGAAGAACACCGAGCAGAGGGAGTTGGACTTTAGCAGTAGAAGTTTTTATCTGTGCACTTGGAGAACTGGCACAAAGCTGAAATAACAAGAAGTCAGGAAGCATTCTTGATTTCTCTATCTTTCTCTGTCAGGTACCGAGGCATCCTAAGTGAGGCTGAACTGCGCTGCCTTTCCCCTTTCTGAACCTCCACTGTCTTAGGCCAGAATATCTCTCTTACCTGGCAAGTCTGCTCTGGTTTCCTGTCTTTTCTCCCATTTTATACACCATCCACATTGCTATCAGTTATTCTAGAGCTCAGATGTAACCATATTACCTCTGCCTAAACCTTCAGGGACTCCCTGTTACCTACAGGTAAAATCCTTTTCAGATAGTGTCCAAGGTGCTCCATGATGGTGCCCAAATCTATCTCTCTAGGCTCAAGCCGCCACTTCGCTCTCATGCCCCCTACATCCCACAACTCTGAACTCTCCCTCCCTCACGACCTCATTTTCTTCTTTGCCTTTGCACATGCTGGGCCCTCTGCCTGGAACTCAGCTTCCCCACTTCGACAAGTAGATAGATGTCTTCTACATACTTTTCTATGTCCAGATCAAATATTTCTCGTGAAATATAGTGGAATTAGTTGTTGCTACCAGGGACTCTCAGATCTCTCTGGGCATTTCCCACACTGTGTATTCCTTTACTGAACCCAAAGAAGACAGGGCAATGTCTTTTTCTTCTTTGAATCTCTCGCCTCTATCACATATTAGGTGCTCAACCAATGTTTAATAACTAAAGGAATGAGGTCTAGGTCTTTGTGAATTGGGTTGGTGGAACAGGGCTTCCTGTTCATCTAGCATTGCATTTCTTTCCTTAACTAGAAGAGTGTGTATTTAGCCTGTCTTTGTGACAAGCTGTTCTTGTTAGGAAAGAGTTATATTACACTAGCTTTCTGTTACCCACATGTTGGGGACTGTAAATTTCATTGCCCATCTAGTATAAGAACTGCAAATGAAGCAGTTTAGTGTGCTAAAAATACTATTTTAAGTACAATCCAAGGGCAAATAAACAAACGAGAAATATATGCTATTGGGTATTATCCATGTGATTGTGCTAATGTCATTTTGCTTGGAATTTATGCAGTTCTTCTTCTCTACTCAACCTCTTAAGTGCAAATAATTGAAGGTTGTCAAAACATTTGAAGTAACTTTGACCCTCATGTGTACAATAATAATAAGGTGCAGAAAAAGTACTGGCCTCCAAAAAGGGGAAAAGTTCACTCCTGAATGGCTTAAGTAAAAATAAAATGAGTTTATATAAAGTTTGCTAGGAAACAGGAAGTTAGAAAAAACTGTGATAAGGAAAGCCATAAAGAGCAATGGTAACCTAGAAAAGACGGATCTGAAAATGCAGAGGGAAACGTTTTGACACAGATGCAGGATCATTTCTCTAAGGGTTTTTTCTTTTCCTTTTTTTTTTTTTTTTTTTTAAGATACAGCTTAAAAAGTGAGGATTAAACTCATCATAATTCTATAAGATTAAGCACATCTGATGAGGGGGGAAAATGATTATTCACTCTACTGGAATTGCCTTAATGAAACCATCTTGATGAAAGCTGCGTCTTAAAATACTCATCCAGTGATGAGGACTTATTTCAAGATGTAAACCAAGGCGGTTGTTGGAGTGAGGCTTGCTTGTGAAGCACACCACATCTTCAGGATGTTCAGCTAAGCCAGATTACAGTGTGCTCACCAAGTGTCCCTCCCAGATGGCTTTTCTGGACAGCCAGTTCCCACCCCAGTGGTATACTGGAAGCCATCAACAACTAGTAAATCTATGAACACCATTCAAGCAAAGACATGGGGTCAGAGCACAGTGGCTTCAGACCTTGAGCCTCTTCCTTTCTCCTTGGGAATCCCCGTCTGCTCAGGCCAAGTCCTTTCCTCAGGCTCAGCCATGTCAAGCTCTTTTCAATGTCTCTCTCTTCACTGTAGCTGTTGATAAGGCCCACAGTTGATCACCAGGCTACCAGCCCCCTTTCTGTGCTCATGAAAACCAAAAGCTTTTGAAGTACAAATCTTAAGAGAGGAGACATTCAATTTCAGCTGGGAATGGTGGCTCAAGCCTGTAATCCCAGCACTTTGGAGGCTGAGGCGGGCAGATCACCTGAAGTCAGGAGTTCAAGACCAGCCTGGCCAAGATGGCAAAACCCCGTCTTTACTTAAAACACAAAAAATTATTGAGGTGTGGTGTTGCACACTTGTAGTCTCAGCTACTAAAGAGGCTGAGGCATGAGAATTGCTTGGACGCAGAAGGCAGAGGTTACAGTGAGCTGAGATCATGCCACTGAACTCCAGCCTGGGCGACAGAATGAGACTCTGTCTCAAAAACAAAAAAAAAAAAAAAAGAGAGGAGACATTAAATTTTGACTGCTCAAATCTGCTGTAAATTCTCTTGTGCATCATTCAAGATACAAGTTAACTGTCATCCTCTAAGATATTCTAGTTCTTCAATAAGACAAGACATTACTTCTTCTGAGTTCATGCAGTGCTATACATACCTCTATTATCATATACTCTTATCATTACAATAATAATCTGTTGACATATCCATGGGTGTCTGTAAAGCAAAAATTCCAGGGCTACTCAACACATGTGTGGAATGAATATATCAATGAAGGCAGCTGCGAATGGAGGATTATGGGAAGTAGATTGTCTGTCAACACCCATTAAGAAACAAAAGCTAAATATGTTGAATGGCAGGAATTACTGATGTGAAACTTGGATCTGGGCCACGCTTTGGCGTGAGGCACTTGAACCACATAAACAAGCAAACTGGATGGCTGGGATTTGTTTCTAGTGACTTATCGTTGACATACTTGTTGATGTTAAGACTCCTCTTTCCAAAGTCAATACCTTCATCCAATCACTGCCAGACATCTTTCCCTGAAGAATTAAACTGGACACCAGGGAACTCCAGAAATAATAGAGATTGAAGAAAGCACTTTGTATTCGTGATGATCTGAATTAAAATTTAATTGGGTTTGAGATGGAGTGAGTGGGAAGCTGCTAAGGTTAGTCTTCTACGGCAAAGGAGGGAAACATTTTCTGCTGTGTATGAAGCCAACACCCCACCTCTACACTCCCCATATCCAAAGACCTTTGGCATTTTCTGTTTAGCACAAAGGCTTCGAGTCTTTAAAGACAGAAAAGCCAATTATATGACCAGTTGGGTGGGGAGACCCTTGCTCTGCTATCCCAAAAGGCCTTCAAAACCTTTCTGCTTGATATTATGTAGGTATAGTGATGGGTACATCATAACAAGCCAGGAATTTTAATGATTCATTGAGAGAGATAATAACATTCCACCAGAGGGAAGGAAGGCAGGTAGGATTCTGCCACTATTTGAATAGGAGGAGCTATTGATTAGAATCTATTGTTTGGAATCCAGAACACTGCCTGTCCCTTTGAATGAGGATGGGAAATTCCAGGGAAAACCTTTTCTGATAAAGTTGTTGGTTTACACAAGTGTCCTTACTTTAAGGCTATTTTTAATTAGCTTGATGGTTTATGTAATTGAGGGTTGTTGGGGGTGGAAAGATGGGTGGTGGAAAGACAAACCATGATTGCATCTCCATTATAAACACAGGAAATACGTGGGGCTACAATAGGACTTTACAAGTTGTATTTTACAAGTTGCAGGAAATACCATGGAAGAACACAAGCCTTCCTTAAGGCAAGATGAAGTCCAGCCCAGAGCAAAATTCCTGTGTCTCCATTAGGAAATAGAGACTTACAACGTGCAGGGCCTGGGCAAGAGTGTAAAGAGAGGCCCACATATGCCAATGTCTAAATGTTTACAAATAATAAATCAAGCGAACCAACTCATAAATATGCCTTAGCCTCCAACCTTGGCTAGTATACCTTCATAACAACCTGATTAGAGGCTCAGCCTTCTTGCCATTGTGTGCCAGGGTATGGCAGCCTGGGAAGAGCCAGCAGCCAGCCAGCCTTGATCTCTTCTCCTGTGGTCTGCTTCCATCTGCTTTTAGCTCAGACCCTGGCTTCTGTGGAGGTACCAGGAGGGTCCTCACATGTATGCACATGGGTACCCCAAGAAGATGTCAAAGTTGTGTCCACACCCCCACAAACAGAAGCTCCTTTGTCATCCTCAGGGCTAGGGCTGTCTTCGGGAGGCTGGAGATGGGGGAGAGACCCTGGAAGCAGGTTCCTCGTCATTTGTGTTCCTAATATCCAGAGCATGGTGTGTGTGTGTGTGTGTGTGTGTCTGTGTGTGTCGTCGGGTACGCACATCTCCTTGGAACTAAGAACTCTTCACTCTGTACTAAAGAACGTGGCCATGGGAAGACCAGAATGGAGTGCTCTAGGCTAGGACATGTCTGGGTACAAAAATCTCAGTAGTGAGTGCGACAAGACAGTAAACATTTAAACAAACTAGTAGAGCAGACCTGCCTTATCTGTGGTTTCACTTTCCAAGGGTTCAGTTACCAGTGGTCAACTGTGGTCCAAAAATATTAAGTGAAAAATTGCAGAAATAAACAACTCACAAGTTTCCAATTGTGCGATGTTCTGAGTAGCATGATAAAATCTCGAGCCATCCAACTCCCTTCCACTAGGGACGTGAATCATCCCTTCGTCTAGTCTGGATACAGACTGTGGATGCAGTAGTGAATCCACGCTGTTTGCACTCTCCACCTGTTAGTCACTTAGTAGCCGTCTAGGTTATCAGACCAACTGTCCCAGTATTGCAGTGCTTATGTTCACATCACCATTATTTTACTTTATAATGGCTCCAAAATGCAAGAGTAGTAAGGCTGGCAATTTGGATATCCCAAAAGAGAAGACATAAATTCTCCATTTAAGTGGAAAGGTGAAAGTTCTCAACTTAATAATGAAAGAAAAAAAATTGCATGCCAAAGTCACTGAGGTCTACAGTAAGAACTCATCTTCCATCCATGAAATTGTGAAGAAGGAAGAAGAAATTTGTGCTGGTTTTGCTGCCACACCTCAAACTGCAAAAGTTATAGCCAAAGTGCATGATAATTGCTTAGTTAGGATGGAAAAAGTATTAAATTTGTGGGTGGAAGACATGACCTGAAACAGAATCCGATTGGCACAATTGGGTCTGGTGCTATCTGCGCTGGGGGGTCTTGAGTATCCCCAAGGATAAGGAGGGGCCACTGTAATAGGAAAATCACATTGTAGAGACTATGGGGATTGCAGACATGGCAGAACCTTTAGCGGGTAGAAGTAGTGAAGGTTCCACTGTCAGGGAGGGAAAGGAAAGACGGCAAGACGAGGACAGAAGGTGAATAAGAATCCAAATATTGGCCAGGCACGGTGGCCCATGCCTGTAATCCCAGCGCTTTGGGAGGCAGAGGCGGGCGGATCACCTGAGGTCGGGAGTTCAAGACCAGTCTGACCAACATGGAGAAATCCCGTCTCTGCTAAGAATACAAAATTAGCCAGGCATGGTGGCACATGCCTGTAATCCCAGCTACTAGGGAGGCTGAGGCAGGAGAATCACTTGAACCTGGGAGGCAGAGGTTGCGATGAGCCGAGATCGTGCCATTGCACTCCAGCCTGGGCAACAAGAGCAAAACTCTGTCTCAATTAAAAAAAAAAAAGAATCCAAATATTTGCATCACAGCAGGCTGAGAAGGCAAGCTCAGCTGTGCAGCGATGTGCAGTGTCGGCCCTACACCTCTGTGAGGGGTTTGGCTTCGGATACGCCTCTCTGGGTGTCTGAGGAGGCTGACCTGAAACAGAGATGGTCTGGCAACGTGAATGGAAAATACCAAGGATGGCATAGAGTTCACCTTGGCCACTGTGCCCAGCCAAGTCCTTGGGTCTCTCAGGGGACACATGGAAAGGCGGGAAACCCCCCACCATGTGAGTGCAATTGTTCAAGGACCCGTGTGATGTCACCCACACCCTGTCATGTCTGTGGAAGCCACTTCTTCCACAGCCACCAAGCCATCTCGGCTCACTGCAACGTCCACCTCCTGGGTTCAGGCGATTCTTCTGCCTCAGCCTCCCGGGTAGCTGGGATTACAGGCACACAACATCACACCCAACTAATTTTTATATTTTCAGTAGGGATGGAGTTTTGCCATGTTGGCCAGGCTGGTCTTGAACTCCTGACTTCAAGTGATCCATCTGCCTTGGCCTCCAAAGTGCTAGGATTACAGGTGTGAGCCACTGCACCTGGCCTTTTTTTTTTTCTTTTTTTTAAGATAGGGTCTCACTCTGTCACCCAGGCTGGAGTGCAGGCATGATCATGGCTCACTGCAGCCTCGAACTCCCATGCCCAACCGATCCTCCCAGCTCAGCTTCCCAAGAAGCTGGGACCTCAGGTACGAAGCTAACTGCCTGGGTAACTTTTTAGGTTTTTTTTTTTTTTGTAGAGATAGGGTCTTGCTATGTTGCCAGGCTGGTTTCAAACTCCTGGGCTCAAGTGATCCTCCTACCTGGGCCTCCCAAAGTGTTAGAATTACAGGCATGAGCCACCGTGCCCAGCCTAGAACATTTTAAAGCAAATCCCAGGTATCACATCATTTTACTCCAAAATACTCATAAAGATTTATTTTCCCTAGAGTATTTTAAAACAACCCAGACATTAGCATGCATCTCTAACTGATAAGAACTGTTTTATCTTTAACATAATCACTTGCCTTTATCATATCTAACATTTATAATCATTCTTTAATATCACTGAATATCAAATCCACATTCATTTTCCCCTGATGGTCTCAAAAATGTCTTTTTCCAATCAGTTTGTTTGAATCAGGGCCAATGAAGGTCCTGACTTCAGCAGGATGGAAAGCCCCAGTGTGTGGCTCAGGCGCCAGAGCCTCTCGCACGCCTTCCCCTCAACAAGAACCACGTGGCATCTCAGCTGAACCGGGCCACAAGACCACAAGTGACAAGGCTTCATCTTCTGGGCTTTCTGGCCTCTGGAGAAATAAGTCTCAGTGGGAACTGCAGGGAGCTGGCCCCTGTGGCATTGGAGTACTCACTCCGCAGTCCTAGTCCGAGAGCCACTGTCCAGAGCCTCCCAGTCCTCCCAGGATTTAGGTCACTGAGCCACAGTAGACCTGCAATGAAAGTGGGTTCCTGCTCTCTCTGGTACCGCCTCTACTTTTCATGATTTGATCTTTCTAGTTAAAGGCCAAAGACAAGCTGCATGGGGTGATAGAAAGAGCTGAAAGCAGGGACGGCGGGCTGAGCACTCTCTCTGTCCCTGTCTGACCGGGTGGCCTTGAGCAAGTCTCTGACCAATCAGTTTCTTTACTTCCAAAGTGAGAGGGAGGGACTTAACAATCCCTAAGACCCTCTAGCTCTGACATTTTATGACTCTAAGCTCAAAAGCCACCAAATGACTTTGTTTCTGCCCCTGTGCTAGATGCTGGAAGTACACTGATGTCTCTCTTCCTAGATGATAAACTGTTTAAGGGGAGGGGCTCTATCAGCTTTTGTCATCACCAGACTCTAGCACGGCACAAAGCGCATTCTAGGCACTCAATAAATGTTGCTGAATGGGGTACCCAATCCAACAACCAACTCTCGAGCATCTACAGTGAGCCAAACACCATGTTAGGCTGGGAAATCACAAAGATCTCCCTGGAGAGGCTAATATTTAAATAGGGAGATGTTCAGTGGAGAAGAAAAGTTTGATAATTATAAGAGAAGTAGCTACGGGTCTTAACCTAAGATAAAGAAATTGGGCTGGTGGCCCCCCATCTATGAGCTTCCTGCTCCTCAAATTTTACCCTGTCAGCTACGCTTAATTCCCAATCCCCCCACCTGCTTCAACAGCAACACCATAAAGAGTGGTCCTAGGACAAAGAAAAGGCAGAAAGATGTCTGTGCCAATTTGCAAAGAGGAGTATCTCCCAAGTAGCATCCGGAGCCCTTTCCAGGGTCAGCCTAGGGAAGCCCACAGAAACGATGTGGATGGCTAAATATTCCCCACATAAACTCAACCACTCTGCATCCTCACGGAGGACAGGCATGTAGATCCACCCAGAACAACTGCATAGTTTCACCTCAAGATGGGCTAAGGCCGGGTGTGGTAGCTCATGCCTGTAATACTAGCACCTTGGGAAGTTGAGGCAGGAAGACTGCTTGAGCCCTGTAGTTTGAGACCGGCCTGGGCAACACAGGAGACCTCATCTCTAAAAATAATAATAATAATAATGATGATAAGATGGGCTAAAACTACAGGGCAGGAGAAGGTCCCCAGTGAGGTGGATTTCCTCTAGGTAAGGAGCCTTCAGGATAGGGACTGGGCCACTGCTGCTGTCCCGCCCAGCTGTGCGGGGAGGGTGAAATGACTGTTCAAAGTCTCTTTGGGTCTTTGGGTGGAAACAAGGATTTCTTGAATTCACAAAGCTGGCAAGGCTTTGAATCACAGCCCAGAACTGAGTTCCGCATTGCCAAATCCACATCTGAGAGAAAACAGCCTTATGCTCTACCTAAGAAACTGGATAAACACACTACCTCAAGAAAAGACTTCCAGGAAGCATCCCAGCAAAACAAAACCAAATCCCTTTCAAAACAGTAACCAGGTCCCGTGGTGTCGAGACGACAGCCTCGCTGTCCTTGTCTCCTGGTGCCCATCTCGGAGGCCTCCATGGGGCTTGCTGGGCCTAGTGGTTCACTCCCTACATGGGGACAGGCGGGCCCTGGAGAAGATGTCATTAAAGTGTAATTTTAGAAGTGAAGGCATCTTGGGGATCATCTAGTCTTGCCCCTCCCTCAATTCACAGACAACTTCCTTCCTCTGAGCCTCTCCAGGGACCCTTAGAGAATGCAGGAAATTCACCACAGTAAGCAAAGACATGATGTCTTTATGACCAGGAGTTTGCAATTCCAGCTAATTACAGCCAACACTGGCTCACTGCTGCGCTATGATTTGGAGTCTTAAAGCTTCTGTGTGGCTCAGCACATGTGGTGGGAAAAAAAATGAAAGAACTCTGCAACAGAAACTGGGGGAGCACTTGCAGGCACATGTGTGCAGCAGGAGTCCTCGGCAGGACGCGGCTTAAAATCAGACACACATGGCCCAGCCAGAGACTGGGGCTGCCAATTAAGGCTCAGAAGTTTTGAAAGGAAGAGCTGGAGGGGAGGAAAAAAACCCAGCAACTTGTTAACAATTAGCAATCGGAATCCTTTTTTAAAAATAAGACCTGGGACCTGTGGACAAGAGGGAAGTATTTTGCTGAGAAACCATCAAAACAGCACTACTCTGAGCATCCCTTCTGCCAGAAAGCTCAAAACAGTTGATAAATCTGAAATTACTTATTACTTTCCCACATGGGACTCAGGGCGGACAATACTGTCCCTCATTTACAGAGCAAGGAGACAAAGTCACAGCAAAGCTTCTGCTTTCCTTTATTTCACTCTGGAAGGAATAACTGGACTAGCTAGAAATCCCTTAACGTGTATGACTTTTATTTTTCAAAGACCTTGTCGATACATCCTACAAATGAAAGGGAAAACGGTAAGAATCTATGACCCCATTTGCTCATAGTTGCATAAAGAAATGCTGGTGCCTGGTGCCGTGGCTCAGGCCTGTAATCCCAGCAACTTTGGGAGGACAAGGTGAGCAGATCACTTGAGGGCAGGAGTTCGAGACCAGCCTGGCCAACATGTGAAACCCCATCTCTACTAAAAATACAAAAATTAGCCGGGCACGGTAGCAGACACCTGTGAGGCTGAGGCAGGAAAATCGCTTGAATCTGGGAGGCGGAGGCTGCAGTGAGCCAATATCGCGCCACTGCATTCTAGCCTGGGCGATAAAGAAAGAACTCAGTCTCAAAAAAAAAAAAAAGAAAAAAAGAAAAAAGAAAAGAAAGAAATGCTGGAAGGTGATCTTTTTATAGTTCATAAGCGTAATGACTGGGTGTTGATGTGCGTGTTTGAGATGTGCCACCCTTGAATCTTGTTACGATGTCGGTATATTACCCACCTGACATGAAAAGAAAAAAAAGAAATGCTGGAAACAAATAAGAGTGGTTTCTTGTGGCAGGTGTGGGGACAACAGGGCGGATGAGCACAGAGGGAAGGGCAAACTTGTGTGTAAACCTTCCTATCATTTTGTTCTTTGAACCATGAGCATGTTTCCTATTAAATGATAAAATTCAGTGCAAATATATTCTATAGAAAAATGAAACAAGGGGCCAGGCGCGGTGGCTCACGCCTGTAATCTCAGCACTTTGGGAGGCTGAGGTGGGTGAATCATGAGGTCAGGAGTTCGAGACCAGCCTAGCCAACATGGTAAAACCCCGTCTCTACTAAAGATACAAAAAATTGGCCGGCGTGGTGGTGCATGCCTGTAATCCCAGCTACTCAGGAGGCAGAGGCAGGAGAATCGCTTGAACCCAGGAAGCGGAGGTTGCAGTGAGCCAAGACTGAGCCACTGCACTCCAGCCTGGGCAACAGAGTGAGACTCTGTCTCAAAAAAATAAAACTAAAAATAGAAAAGAAAAATGAAACAAGCAATGGAGCCCCACTTTTCCTCCTGAGTAGGCTACGTTTGCAGGGAATCCAGTACAGCATGCTCCTCCAACACTGTCTAAAGATGAGCTATGGAGAGGCTCTTCTCCGAGGTCCCCTGAACATCGTGGGCAGAATCAGCACCACATTTTCCAAACCCTTGCCTCCTGACCACGGGTGAGGTTGGGCCCTCTCTGAAATGGTAGATACCTTACACTCACATTTAACAAGGGTGAGGTACTCAAGTCATTGAGTTTGTTTCTTTTCTTTTCTTCTTCTCTCTCTCTTTTTTTTTTTGTTTATGGTGCTATGCTCATCACAGCAACCACAGTGATTTTATTAAAATCCAAATTTGAGGCTGGGTGCGGTGGCTCACACCTGTAATCCCAGCACTTTGGGAGGCCAAGGTGGATGGATTACCTGAGGTCAGGATTTCGAGACCAGCCTGGCCAACATGGTGAAACCCTGTCTCTACTAAAATTATAAAAATTAGCTGGGCATGGTGACGGGTGCCTGTAATCCCAGCTACTCGGGAGGCTGAGGCAGGAGAACGGATTGAACCGGGGTGGGGGGAGTGTTGGGGGGTGGTGGGAGGTTGCAGTGAGCTGAGATCATGCTACTGCACTCCAGCCTGGGGGAAAGAGCAAGACTCTGTCTCAAAAAGAAATAAATAAATAAAATAACATACAAATTTGAGCCTGTTCTTCGAACACTCCCAGTGAGTCCCAAGTGCCTTTCCTCCACGCAAAGTCCTCATCCCTTGGCATGGGGCTTATGATTCTTAGGATGGCGCTCACTGGACTCTCCACTTCACCTCCCACTTCCTTTTCATGCAGCATATTCCCCACTTTCTGTCATTTCCTGCACATGCTGGAGTTGTCATGCCTCTGTGGCCCTGTGTGTGCTGTTGCCTTTCTCTGGAATGCCATTCCCCTTTCCCCCATCTGGTGAATTGCTAATGACATTTTAAGATCAAATGCTACTACCTCCTCTAAGAAGCCAGCTCAGGCCTGGCCCAGCCCATCCATGGCACACAGCTGGCCGCTCCTCTGTGTCCCCACAGTCCTCTGATTGTTCCTCTATTACAGCATTTCCCATGTCAACAGCAACTTTACATGGCAGTGGTCTGTTTTCATGCCTGTCCTCAGTAAACTGTGAACTCCTGCAAGGTGGGCCCCTGGTGGTTGCCTCTATGCCCTCTATGCCATAGTGGTGGACCCAGAATATGATGTTTGTCAAACAACAGTGAAGCTAGCACTTATGCCGCAACTTCTATGTGCCTGCCCTGATTCTAAGCATTCCACACGTAATAATTCATCTGCTCCTCGCCAAAACCTGAAGAAGTAGCTACCAGTGTCATCATGATCTTACCGATAAGTACACCGAGGCACAGTGACAATTACAAAGCTAGTAAGTGGCAAAGCCAGATATGGAATCCAGGAAGTCTGTCTCCAGAGCTTAGGCTCTTAACTACTACGTAATAATATCTATCAACAGATGAATGAATGAAATAACCAGAAATCAAACTCCCATTCCTAAGGCAAAGGTCCTCCAGGTTCCAATTTCTAAAATCCCAAGAATAGCTACCACACTGGGAATCTGGGATGAGGGGACAACCTAGCAAAGTCCACATAAGCATTTCAACTCCGGGAGCTCCCGATGACACAGAACCAGCTAGGACAAAAGAGCCCTGCTCTCAAGTTACTTTTACACGCTGACATAGCCTCACCCAGAAGCACCAGCAAATCCACTCAAAGTTTCCCATAGCCACCCCCAGGGCCACCCTGCCTCCTTCCTTAAATTACAATGAAACTTGAGATTTTTGAGGTTTCTTCATGATGATCTAGCTCCAAAACACAATGCACATGGAAACAGGAAAGGTTTACCACTAACTCTCTAAGCCACCGGCCTGTGGTTTCTACCCTGTGCTCTTTGGGACTCTTTCTTGGAACTGGGCTGAAACGTCCCTTGGTCCTGCCTGCCACTGTTGTCTAATGGGCCCAGATAACTGACAAGGATGGATACTTTGAGACACTTGCCTGGGGCCTGCCTTTCCACCACCTTCTCCAAATCTGCTTAGAGCTGCTCGCAGAGAAGAACAGATCAATCTGGCCTTTTGCTGGTGAGCAAAGCAGAGTATGAGAAGAAACCAACACCCCCGGGGCAACGGGTAGATGGGAGAATGCGTCTCCAAGGGAGATTACGGTGGAAATGAAATCAGGGTTCGAGACAAAGGCTTTAGGCTGGAGACTTGGCTCTACTATTCACTAACTTAAGGACTTAGGTTACTTACCATATTTGAGTCACATCTGCAAAGGAGGTTAACGGCTTCCTCATGTGTTGTGATGAACAAATGGAATATTATACACAAAAGGGCTTTGTAATCTAAACAGTGGTTTCCAAGCCTGGTTAATTGTCAGAATTGCCAAAGGATTTTTTTTTAAATTACAGATTTCTGATCCTCTTAAGCCTACTGAATTAAAATTGCCAGGAGGAGCCCAGGAATCTGTATTTTCAGAAACTTTCTGGGAGCTTCTAAGCATAACGACAACTCTAAAGCTCTGTGCAAAGGCTGGCAGTATTATAGCCCCATGGTGAAAGAAATACCAGGTCTGAATATTATGCTTAAAGGGTAAGCCCCTAGAGTTGTCAGACTTTCATGTGAAGAATTTCTAAGGAATGTGACTTCACTATGGATATTCAGAAAAGAAGCCCAATTCTCTACCAAGCTGGAGCTTAGAGACCAAAGAAGTCAGGAAGGGCAGTTTTCTCCTTGGATATCTAGACGGTTCCTTCTGCCACTGAGCATTCTCCTAGACAAAGAACAGTCTCAAAATATCCAGAGACACACAGACATTTCCCATCTCTCTCAGTATCTGGCAGAAGCAGGAGAACCAGAAAAAACATGTTGCAAGTTAGAAATGGACCCATGCAGCAAAAGACAATCTTCAAGTGTTTGAGACCAGTACTTGGGTTCCTGGAGTGCAGGAGAGAACCAGGACACCTATCAGTAATTAGGAGAGGCAGAATGTTTAAGTGAAAGTCTTGCAAGGCGAGGAAGCAAGAGAGCATGAGGGCGGAGCTCTAGGTCCCACTGGGCCATCCACCAAGGGCAGCCTTCAGCTGGTCACTACCCACTCTGTGTCCTCTGTCTTCATCTGTAAAATGTGATACAACTTGTCTACTGCAGGAAGCTTTGTGAGCTTCAAACAAAATAACAGATGCAAAAGGTTGCAGGGCCCTGGGAGAGGGCAAATACCATGTGATGTCTTTATTCTTCAAAAGTATGATGACTAATGCATTATACCACACATGTGAACATTCTCCCAAGAATTAAAAAGTCCGTATAACTGTTCATCCAATAAAGTGTCTTCTATGAATGTCATTCTTTGACTCCTTAAGAAAAATAAGCCTCTCTCTGCTAAGAGGCATCCCCAAAGAACAGAGTAGCATGTTTCTAAATTTCACCCAATAGCAGTGAAATGCATTAACGGATTTGCCGATAAGCTACTAAGCCTAAGAGGTTATGTCAGGAGACTTGGAAAAGAAGGGTTAAAAGTGAGCACCCTCACTAGGGTAAAAAGGAAAGATCCTGGAAGGCTTTTGGAAACCACTAAGTAACAAATGTAGCTCCCACCTCCCACCCACGCACCACTGGAAATAACTTTAAATAATGCATCTGAGAATGTCTGCAGAACAGGCAGTCTGGATTAAGGACTTTTAAAGGGATGGTGTTTGAACAAGGATTCTTTCAGGGAAACCATCTTGAGAATTACTGAACTCTCAGGCAAGCTCACCCTGACAAATATCCTTAAGCAAGCTTTGAGCTAGAGCTGAAATCCTGGTATGGTAAATATCATCATATGGGAAAGCAATTTATAGCAAAAAAGATTTAGTGGTCCTCCCGGCCACCACATTCCCACTCCCACCCCCAGTAGTGTTGTGGAAGATTTGCTTACTCTAAGTGAACAGAATTCCATAAAGAGCTTGGCTGGTCATTCAGAATCTGTTGTAGAAACTGACCTAGAGTCATTCATTCTTTTTTTTTTTTTTTTTTTTTGAGACGCAGTCTTGCTCTGTTGCCCAGACTGGAGTGCAGTGGCGTGATCTCGGCTCACTGCAAACCTCCGCCACCCGGGTTCAAGCGATTCTCCTGACTCAGCCTCCAGAGTAGCTGGGACTACAGGCACACGCCACCACGCCTGGCTAATTTTTTGTATTTTTAGTAGAGACGGGGTTTCACCGTATGAGCCAGGATGGTCTCCATCTCCTGACCTTGTGATCTGCCCACCTTGGCCTCCCAAAGTGCTTGGATTACAGGCGTGAGCCACCGTGACTGGCCGAGTCAGTCATTCTTTTAACATCTACTATATGTCAGACATTTTTCTAGCCTTGGGGATATAGCAGAGAAAAAAAAAATACAAAGATTTTTGACCTCATGCAGTTTATATTCTAGGGGAGAGGACAGTTATAGTAAGCGTTTTGGAAAAAATAAGGCAGGGAAGGGTGGGAAGGGATTCCTATTTTGCATGGAAAGATTAGATAAAGGTAATGAATGAGTCACGGAGGGAGAGCTCTGTGGATAGCTGTGTGAAGAGCCTTCTTGGAAGAGCAAGCACAAAGGCCCCAGGCAGTGGTGTGTGTAGTGTATTCAAGGAACAAAGAATAGACCATGTGGCTTCAGCTGAGTGGGCAAGGAGGAGCATGCTAGGAAATAGATTCAGAGAGGTAGCAAGGGAACACCCGAGAGACAGGAAGGCTTTAGATTTAACTTTGTGATACAGAGAACGTTGGGGCATTTTGAGCAGTGGAGTGATTCCATCTGCCTTGCACTTTGAAAGGATCTCCTGGCCGGGCGCGGTGGCTCACGCTTGTAATCCCAGCACTTTGGGAGGCTGAGGCGGGTGGATCACGAGGTCAGGAGATCCAGACCATCCTGGCTAACATGGTGAAACCTCGTCTCTACTAAAAATACAAAAAAATTAGCCAGGCGTGGTGGCAGGCGCCTGTAGTCCCAGCTACTTGAGAGGCTGAGGCAGGAGAATGGCGTAAACCTGGGAGGCAGAGCTTGCAGTGAGCCAAGATCGCACCACTGCACTCTAGCCTGGGCGACAGCGCGAGACTCCGTCTCAAAAAAAAAGAAAAAGGATCTCCAGCTATTCTGATGAGAAGAGACTATAGGAAAGCAAAAGCCAAAACAGGGAGACCAGGTTGGAGGCAATTGCAATAACACAAGCAAGAGAGAATGCCAGGGATTTGGATCTGTGGAAGCAGCGAAGCTGACAGATTCACTGATGGACTGGATGAGGGAAAAAGTGAGGCGCTAAGGGTGACTCCAAGGCATTAGAATGAACATTTGGAAGAAAGAGTTACCCTGCCTGGAGATGACAAGACTGTGGGAGGACCCATGTTTGAGATGCCTATTTGACATCCACAGGAGATGTTGAGTACGGCGTCTGGAAAATGGGAGAGAGGACTGGGTGGGGGATGTAAGTGCAGGAGTTGTCAGCATATGGATAGTACATAAAGCCAGGAGTTTGGAGACTACTGTGGGGGTGAGTTTAGACAAAGGAGAGAAGGGGTCCGTGGTTTTCAGCTGAGGGCTCTCCAATATTTATAGGTGAGGAGATGAGGAAGCCAGCCAAGGAGTTGGAGCAGAAGCAGGCACTGCAGTAGGAGGACCAAGAGAGAAGAAACTCCTAGAAGCCAAGGGTCTTTAAGGAAGCATTGAGAGAGGACTGATCGCCTGCATCCAATGCTGCTGATGGAGGATGGAATTGCTCATAATATATGGCACTACTGTGGCCATTAGTGACCTTGGTGACAGCAGCTTTGGGGGGCAGCACGAGACAAGCCTGATTGAAATAAGTTTAAGAGAAAAGAGGAGGACAGGAAGTGGAAACAGCCAGTAGAGACAACTTGTTTGAGAAGTGTTACTGTTCAAGAATCTCATTTAACACGTTAGGTTTTGCAAGAAGAGAAACAGATGAAATGATCTTTCCAGCTACTAAGGCTGATTATTACTACCTTTGCTGGGAGGCTCCTTGACCTATGTGATGGGATACATAGATGCCTGGTTCTGATGAACTCATGATGTGAACCACAGGTTTTTCCCTCTCAGAGACTTATTTTAAGGAGGATGAAGGGGAAAAGACAAGGAGAGAGTGACAAAAGAAAGGGACAAGAAAAATTGTAAGAAAGACTTTTAAAGAGTTTCAAGCCATGTTAAGTTTCCTAAACTATTTCTTTTGCATTGCAAACATCACTAACATAACTCCCAAATTTCCTGGTTAAATTTAGCACAGATGTAAAATTTTGAGCACTGGTGGACATGGGTGTCTAAACCAATCATCTGATGAGGAAATTGAAGCCTAGAGAAGGGAATTGACTTCTGGGCACTCCCAATTATTAGCCGTGTAGACAAGTTACTTTTAACCTCAGCGTGTTAGTTAATCCATCTGTAAAATGGCAGTGTAAGAATACTCATCACCAATCTAACGTAATCATGCTTAGATTGTTAGAACAGCAGCTAGCACATGGTAATACTCAATAAGTGTTATTTATTTATTTTTGAGAGACGGTCTCACTCTGTCTCCCAGGCTGGAGTGCAGTGGATCAATCATGGCTCACTACAGCCCCAGCCTCCTGAGCTCTGGTGGTCCTCCTGCCTCAGCCTCCCAGGTTGCTGGGACTACAGGCATGTAGCAAAATGCCCAGCAATTTTTTGTATTTTTAGGTGAGACGGTGTTTCAACATGTTGCCCAGGCTGGATTATTCTTTATTTCTGTTGCCCAAGTCACGTGGAGGAATTGTGTCAGATTGGAGTAAGAAGAGGATGATTCTACCTTATCCCTCCCGCCACAAAACACACACATGCGCTATGAGTTAGCTTTTCATTTCTGACCCTCTAATATCCCTTTTTTTGGGCTCCAATCAAAAAGACTTTTCTTTATTCCATACTATTAATATAAAAAGTACTATAATTGAGGTGCTGCTGGGTGCAATGTTAGTTTGCTTTTACATATGTCATCATACTTAATCCTCACACAATCCTAACTGTCCCACTTTTCCCCCTAAATATCCCATTTGATGGATCAAGAGGCCAGTGCTCAAAGGTTAAATAACTCAGTCACACAGCTGGAGATGGCAGATACAAACCTGGAGTCTGTGAGACTCCACATCCTCTCACAAGTCTGCCCAATAATATAACACTAGTACCCAATGCCATGCACTGACTTAGTGACTTACAAGGAATCTGAGGCTCTAGGGCTGGCTCTATGTTAAGTAGTTTTAGAACAAGAAATGCTTCATCCGAAATGTATTTTAAACATTAGACTAGTAGGTATGCATCCACTTTCTTGGATGTGTTTAAAACTTGGGTGAGGCCGGGCATGGTGGCTCACACCTGTAATCCCAGCACTTTGGGAGGCCGAGGTGGGAGGATCACTTGAGTTTAGGAGTTCGAGGCCTGCCTGGCCAACGTGGTGAAACCCTGTCTCTACTACTAAAAATACAAAAATTAGCCAGACTTGGTAGCGGGTGCGTGTAATCCCAGCTACCTGGGAGACTAAGGCAGGAAAATTGCTTGAACCCAGGAGGCGAAGGTTACAGTGAGCCAAGATGGCGCCACTGCACTCCAGTCTGGGTGACAGAGTGAGACTGGTGACAGAGTGAGACTTGTCTCAAAAAAAGAAAAAAAAAAGGAAGAAAGAAACTTGGGTGAGGAATCCACGTACAGTTGAATTTATTCTCAACAGGCAAGGACTGGCCTAGTGTCATGGGGGGTGGGGGACAGTAGGGGAAGGGAACAGGAAGTCATTTGTTGGTGGTTGACCAGGCCCCCTGTGACTTCTCAGAGTTGTAGAACTGCCACCAACAGTCACAGCAGTTCCTGGAGAACAACGAGAAACTTGGGGTCAGCCAGAAGGCACCTGTGGTGATATCACGAGGTACAGCGGTGGAAAATATACACTTTCTAAGGGGCTGTTTCCCCACTTTGCTGAACACAGGGTACCAGAGAAACTAATTATAGCCACTGAGGGCGATTGACATTTACAAGTATCCGTGCTGTGTGCAGTGCTTCTCCCTCTACTGATCTGCGGCCACAGCCACACCTAATGCATGTGGTGGAGGCCACAGGATCCAGGCAGCCTGGGTGTGACAAGGACACCCTCCTCCCTACCCCTTCTTACTGCCAGGAAATCTCTCACACTACTGCAGGTCTGATATATTCTGATGTGATTATCTCCTCCGACTGTGGGGTAGCATCACTTCCCCAGGGGCAGAGAGGGAACCTGGCCCTTCTGCTATGGGTTAGTCCAGGAAGTGGCAGTTCTTAGGACAGGCAATGAGGATTTGGAAGGAAGGCCTTAGGGGGGAGAAGAGAGAATCTCCATGTCTCTGGGCCTTGCTTTCTTATGCTAGTACTCCTGGGAGTCTGGCAAAACTTGAGGACTTTTCTGGGAGCTAGAGGACAGGGGTCTCTGTCATACAGTGGTAGCTTTGAGGGAACACCCTGAGAATGGGCTGGTCCTAAGCGTAGTCCTGAACCTGAGCTGCTAGTAAAGTCTTGTTCAGTTTGTTACATCTTGGCCTCAGCTGTGCTATGGGAAATCAAGGCATCAATCTGTGTGACTACTCGGACAGGACGGGAGAAGGGGAGATGAGGCTATAATCGTCATGATTCCATCTACCGTCTCCAAATTATGAGGCTAGAAGAGCCATGGCCAACAGCTTCTACTGGGAGGAAAGGCAAGGCTTTTGTCTCTCTCTTCCTTCCAGCAAAGCTTTCTGGGGCTCCCCTCTTTAGCCTGGTCTGGTGTTCAAGATTCAGAAAACTGAACTGGACTCCTTAGACAGGAATTTTACAGAACTGGGTGACACTGTGGTTGCATTACCTGCCCTCAGGTGGAGAGAGGATATGTCTGCAACCCAAATCTCCTTACAGAGCAGTGCAGACTGAAAGCTCTGAGCAAGGTCTCCCACAGGCAACCTCGCCTCGGGAGGTGAAAGGACATCCTGATGTCCCAAGCCTCTGGGTGGAGAGCGATTCCCCATGCAAGAGGCCACACAAGGGATATGAGAAGGGCAGAGATGAAAAGCTAACTCTCAGCACATGTGTGTGTTTTGTGGAGGGAGGGATAAGGTAGAATCGACCTCTTTCTACTCCAATCTGACACAATTCCTCCATGTGACTTGGGCAATAGAAATAAAAAATAACCCAGCCTGGGCAACATGGCAAAACACCATCTCTACTAAAAATGCAAAAAAATTAGCTGGGCATTGTGTTACATGCCTGTAGTCCCAGCAACCTGGGAGGCTGAGGCAGAAGGACCACATGAGCTCAGGACGCTGGGGCTGCAGTGAGTCATGATTGAGCCAATGCACTCCAGTCTGGGCAACAGAGTGAGACCCTGTCTCAGAGCTCTCCTCTGCAGCTGAGATCCCTCTTCCTCTCGGGGTTCTCACCAGCCCCAGCTTGCTGCTACTACCGTGCAGTTTTTCTGCCCCCACAGAGGGACACTGCATCACGATCAGGAAATTCCACCTCCTCGTCCTCTCTCCACAGTCCCTGCTGCCTCTAATCCAATACTGGAAAGAGAAAGCTGAAACAGGGACAAGGAAAGGAAGCATTTGAATCTCCTGTTTCTGGAGCATTTTCAAATGACAGGAAAATGTAATTTTGACTACAATTCAAGAGGTTGAACACCATGACCCTCTAGTCCTTGGGGGAGGGGTGCTGCCTCTGTCAGCAAATAGTGGCAAAGCCAGGGGGCCATGGTGGAGGCTGGAGACCTCTCTCTTTGTGGTTACAGAACCTGGCAATGGCTGGGAAGCCATATGTTGTGTTCTGAGACTCAAGCATAAACTTCTGCTGGATGTTTGGATTTTGGTTTTTTAATTATCCCCTGTTTTGAGAGAGAAAAAAGGGGTGTGTGTCTATGTGTGCTTTGAAGGAAGTAGGGGAACAGATGGGTGGAGAGAATAGAAAGAGGAGAGGAGCCATCATTACTGGACTTTCAGATCCGTGTTTCTCCAGCAGTTTCTGCTGTGTCTCTTTGGTGACAGATCGGGTAAATGGCCCTAAAAGATGATAGCTATGCCGAAGCTACAGCAGCCTCAGAGGTTCTATTGATTCAGAAGCTTTCTGGATTGTCTCTGCCGTAGCATATGCACCACCTCATTCTTAACAGACACTGACAGCAGCGCTACAACTGTTTTGAAGGAGGCAACTTTCCCTTGACGGCAGCAATGCAAGGTCTGTCCAGACCATGAAGTCCCACCTCAACCGCCAATCAATAATAAGACATGATATCTTAAGTGTTATTTAAATACTAAGCACTGTGTCAGCATTTAACATTTATCTCAGCTGGGCACAGTGGCTCACGCCTGTAATCTCAGCACTTTGGGAGGCCGAGGCGGGCAGATCACAAGGTCAGGAGATCGAGGCCATCCTGGCTAACACGGTGAAACCCTGTCTCTACTAAAAATACAAAAAATTAGCCGGGCGTGGTGGCGGGCGCCTGTAGTCCCAGCTACTTGGGAGGCTGAGGCAGGAGAATGGCGTGAACCTGGGAGGCGGAGCTTGCAGTGAGCCGAGATCCTGCCACTGCACTCCAGCCCAGGTGACAGAGCGAGACTCCATCTCAAAAAACAAGAACAACAACGAAAAATTTATTTCATTTAGTCTTCAGAACAACTCTATGACATAGGTACTATAATTGCACTCACTTTACAGATGAGCAAAGGAGAAGGTAAATACTTTGTACAAGGTTATGCAGATAATGAGTGCGTCCCGGGCTCAGACACAGGCTTGCTAGACACCTCTGTTCTTCAACACCATCCTACCCTGCCTTCCCATCATCTGCTGACATTGTTTCACTCTGTGTGAAGATGGAAAGAGGAAGCGCATTTGTAAAGTGTTCAGGCTTAATTCTCACCATCAGTATCTTCAGTTTTACTGATGAGGAAACTGAGGGTCACAAGTTATGAAGCAATCTGTCCAAAGTCACACGACCGTGAAGCAGCAGAACCAGGAGTCAGAACCAGGACTGAGTTCAATCCTTCACTCTCTCCATTTTACCCCGCTGCCTCTGGGCCAAATACCTGGAAAAAGAGGTCTGCCTCTCACTTGCTTCAGGTTTTAAAGTAAAGGCAGAAGAAGAAGTTCAGAAGGTGTTCTTCTTCAGTGTCCCCTAAATATGAGATTTTGGGAAAGGCTTGACCCTAAGTGCCAATAGGTAGCAATTTCAGGAAGGCTGATTTAGAGAGAATTGGATGGCCTTGTAAGGTGGTGAGCTCCCCGAGAACGGAGGAGTTCAAGCACAGTCTTGATGACTGTGGCAACACTGTAGACAGCAATTGTTGTTTTGGCTGTCCAGTATCTAAGCACTCTTCTTATTTAGGGGAATCCCAATATGAGCAAAGGGGGAGCCCCGCTAAAGAAGCTGATGGGGCAGATGTTCTCTCTTTCAGCTTCCTGACAGATGATGGCCAGCATATGACTTAGATGAAGGCAATCAACTACTCCCGTGAAAGACTTTGGAACCTCAAGTGACCAAGAGTGGAGAGGTCATGGCAAGTGTCTGCAGCAGTGTCCTTGACTCCTGCCTGTTTCCAGAGTCTGATCATCCATGCCCCTGATCAGTTCTGTGAGCCACCTAAACTCATTTCCTGCTTAAGTTATCCAGAGGTGGTTTCTAACCTGGATATAAACATCTGATGGAAGGCTGCACTGGATGAGGTCACAAAGCCAGCTGCATATCTGAATTACTGGTGGAGTTCAGTAAAAATAAAGATTCCCATGTTCCCCAAGACCTACTGATCAGAATTTTCAGGGATGACCCTGAACATTCATATATTTTTTTTGAGACGGAGTCTCACTTTGTTGCCCAGGCTGGAGATGATTGACATGTGGCCAGATTTGGGAGTGGTTGAGATAAATAAACTTTAGGGCCCCCAAAATAAAATATTATGGTTTAAAAAAAAACTCTTACCAAGAATTTGGCCATGGCTCTCAGAAAAATGCAAGATGCCTATAGTTTCTTTATAATTGCTAACATGAAGCTTATCTTTTTGGGAAAATCACATACACCCCTAAGAGGCTAAAGCTATGATATATCTTCTATTTCCATAGGATATTCCTTTCAAGGGCTTTTGCATCTACAGATCTATTATCACAGCTGATGTAACTTTCCACCTTCCTCAGGTGGGTGAGATCCATGATTTCACATGCATTTGTCTGGTGCCGCAGAGTCAGCTGACCACATGGCTTTTTACTTCCCAAACCAAAGCCTCTCTTCGTCCTGTGGCTGTTCTTGGGATCTACAGTGCACCTCCTGTGTGCCCTAAAGAAAGCTTCATCCCATGTGAGCCTCAACTCCTCTGTGTGAAAATGAGGAACACTGGGCCGGGTGCGGTGGCTCACGCCTGTAATCCCAGCACTTTGGGAGGCCAAAGCAGGCAGATCACGAGGTCAGGAGATCAGGACCATCCTGGCTAACACGGTGAAACCCCGTCTCTACTAAAAATACAAAAAATTAGCCAGGAGTGGTGGCGGGCGCCTGTAGTCCCAGCTACTTGGGAGGCTGAGGCAGGAGAATGGCGTGAACCTGGGAGGCCGAGCTTGCAGTGAGCCCAGATCGTGCCACTGCACTCCAGCCTGGGCGACAGAGCGAGACTCCGTCTCACAAAAAAAAAAAAAAAAGAAAGAAAGAAAATGAGGAACACTAATACCAAGCTACTTTGTCTAGTCTCGGGGCACAAGAAAAACAAACACGGGCTGAGAGATTGGCAAGTCAGTCTCCAAGTTGTGGTCACAAAGCCTCGGAAAGTAGGCCTTTCAGAGAAGAAAGATGAGGCTGGGTGCAGTCCGGGCGCGGTAGCTCATACCTGTAATCCCAGCACTTTGGGAGGCTGAGGCGGACGGATCACCTGAGGTCAGGAGTTTGAGACCATCCTGTCCAACATGGTGCAATCCCATCTCTACTAAAAATACAAAAATTAGCCGGGCTTGGTAGCATGTGCCTGTAATCCCAGCTACTTGGGAGGCTGAGACAGAAGAATCGCTGGAACCCAGGGGGCTGAGGTTGCAGTGAGCCGAGATCATGCCACTATACTGAAGCCTGGGCAACAGAGCGAGATCCATCTCAAAACAAACAAACAAACAAACAAACAAACAAAAAAAACAGAGAAGAAAGATGAATGTCCAGTCAACTTCCTGGGGCTCAGCTCAGAGATGTACATCCCTGTACCACTATTCCTCATTCATCCAGGAGCAAAATCCTCACTTCTCCTGCAAACATAACTGCTGTTAAGAAGGTGCACTTGGTAGTGGAGTTCTATATACTTCAGGGCATTTGCTTTTGTTTGTGCAACACCACGGGTAGGAAGGTACCTGTGAAACCCATGGAGTTCTCCTCTTGCCTCCCAGCTAGTCAGGGCTGTTGGGTACTTTCTGGGGTGGAAATTCCCTAGCTTCCCTTGGTGACCCTCCTGGTGCTCAACAAGGATGCAGAATGTGAGGGAAAAAGAGCGAGCACCAATGGGACCCTGGCTTACGCCTATTACTCAGGGCCAGGATGGAAGGAAGCATGAGAGCCCCTGGGTCCATTTGGGCTGCTGAGAAAGCCCCTCTCGTGTGACATGCGTCCCCCACCAAGGAAGCATCCAAGTCCACCCTGGGTGTGTATCTACCCAAGCAGCTCCTTAGGAAAGTCAGCAGACCTCCCACCTCCTCATGCTGGAGCTTCATGTCAGCTACCGCCCTCCAGAGGACTTTGAGGACAATCTGGCCATCTGGTTTCTGTACAATCTGCATCCGTATAGTGCTCATAAACTTATCTTCCAGCTCGTTCAAAATGTACACAGCTGAATTCTACTGCTGACTTTGGCACTTGCTCCTGGTATCTGAGAACAGATTCAATTAAAAAGGAAATAACAGATGCTGCAAATCACTCCCTCATTTTCAGAGAAGTTTCCCCCCCCTCCAGTGCCCTGAATTACTTGATGATGAACAGCAATGCAGTAAAAAAAAAAAAAAATGCAGCTGGCATGACAACTTCCAACTTGGCTTCAAACCAAGGGGAAGCTGCGGGCTGTCCTTTCTAGATAGTCTTTATGCCCGGCACATTCCTTTGTTTGGTATGGGTATTATTGTGTAGAGAACTTGGCTGGAGGTAGAGGGATAGAAAAAATGAACCCTGGGGTTCTTTTAGCCTTAAGATTCTTTGCTATTACTCACTCATCCTCACAGTATCTTTGTGAGGGGTGTATGCGGTCAGTGGGACATCGAAGGCAGGATTAGTATTCCCATTTTAGAGATGGAAAAACACAGGCCCAAGGACAGCAGGTTATTTGCAAACTCCAGTAAAGGAAATTGGTTCTATCAGAACCTGTGCCCGTTAAACAGAATGAGGTAGTAATGAGGCCAAAGCCAGGCTGAAGTGCCCGGGGGCATGCTCAGGAGATTTGGAGGCATACACACACTCCCAGCACAGGTCCCTGCAAGGCACTTAAAGGCTGCCAGCGCCCGGCCTTCCTCGGCTCCATTCAGGCCCGCTTATCACATCCTGCCCTGTGCTCAGCTTCACTCTGCCTGAGTCTTGTGAGCCTCCCTTGGACTCAGGGGTGACCATCTTGTTATTGATGACTTGTGATGGGACCCACATGGCTGGAGAGTGAGGAAAGAAAAATGGAAGGGAAGAGATGCATTTTGAATAGGATCTAATTACCTCTCCTCTCTTTCCCTAAGCACTAAAATGATTACAAATTCCAAGGTTTGGACAGGAGATGGGGGACCCCCAAAAATGTCTGCTACGGAGATTTTGGGAGCCTGGGACTGCAAGATTGGGAGCTCCCTTGCCAGAGTGTATAAAGAGGAAGGGTGGGGGCTCTCTTCTGGAGAATTAACCGAGGAGATTCTGCCTGGACACTGAAGCACAAAGTCAGGAGAGCCCGGCTTCCTTCCATGAATCTCGTTTCCAACAGTCCTCAGAGAACAGGGCTCCCACACTTCCTAACCCATTGACTTTGCTGGGACCTTATTTTCTGAAACAAGAGTCAAGACCAGTGTTTCATCTATGGCCTGTAAATGAAAAGGGATGATTTGAAAATTATGGTTATCCCTGAAAATCCAGGGTATATGCCTTGATGTTCCCATGGCTGCTCCACCATCTCCACCCCCACCACCCTGCCCCCAGGACAAAGCCTACCCACCTGGGGTTCCTCTCCTTATGGAATGAGAGTGCAAAAGCTCTAGGGAAGTGGTATGCAGCATGGGCTTTCTGTGTTCCCATTGCCTACCAATTCTACATGCCCCGTCCCCCTCCCTGATTCTCCCCAGCAGGCCCTTTTGGGGCAGCTTCCACCCCCTATACTACTTCTACTTTGGTGCCTTTATTTGTCCATTTTTGGCTACATTAGCATTAGCTATGATTTAACAAGATCACATGCTTCTGGAGGCAGAGGTTGAGGATACCACGACCAGACGGATGAACGTTTGACTTCCGGCTCTGCCACTTTTCAGGTTGGGGAGATCATGTCCCTAAGCCTTCTTTTCAAGAAATGGGATGAGACTGGACCTGCCTTGCAGAGTGGTTGTGATGATACAGAGATAATGTGTGCAGACGGCAGCACAGTTTCTGGCATATAATAAGCGTGCACAACAATGGTGGCCCCACCATCTCTCCAACTACCAGCACACTCTGGGACTTGCTCTTTCTCCTCCTCCTAAACGCCTTTCCTAAACTGCATTTACCTCTGTCTTCTAACTGTACTTCTGTTGGCCTTATCTTTCTTCTGTTGTGAGAACCTGGAAGCTAGACCATGTTGTTTATTATGATTATCTTAAATCCATGACTGAGAATACTTTTTTTTTTTTTTTTTTTTGAGACAGAGTCTCACTCTGTCGCCCAGGCTGGAGTGCAGTGTTATGACCTCAGCTCACTGTAGCCTCTGCCTCCTGGGTTCAAGCAATTCTCCTGCCTCAGCCTCCCAACTAGCTAGGATTATAGGTGCCCGCCACCATGCCTGGCTAATTTTTGTAATTGTAGTGGAGATGGGGTTTCACCATGTTGGCCAGGCGGTCTCGAACTCCTGGCCTCAAGGGATCTGCCTGCCTCAGCCTCCCAAAGTGCTGGGATTACAGGCGTGACCCACAGCCCCTGGCCTCGAGAATGCTCTTTTGATCTAGGCAAATGAATGAACTAACAAATGAACAAACACATAAACCAAAAACAGGTTAGAGCTCTAGTTTTTGAGACTGTGTGATAATCTCTTCCAGATCTCTAGGAGAAAAGGCTAGGTGGGGACTCAAATTCTTCCCTTGCAAAAGCCTTAGATTAGATAATTCCACCCAGGATGTCAGGAATGCTTGATGACTTGGAGCATTTCTGCTGATCGTAGGCCTACACCCAGAAAGAGTTAACCAGCAGCTGCTGGGTTTATTTTCATTCTCTTTAATAAGGGAATCAAAGCGGCAGGACACAAACACGCTGAATCTCTAATCACTCCAACACCCACACATGTTCCCCATCCCCTTCTGATTTAGTAAAGTCAAAGCTCGCTTACCACGCAATACATTTGACTGGCTTCTACAGTGGCTCACTTGTAAGTGATGAAATCTCAGCTTTTCCCCCAAACCTTTATTCCTGAAAGCCCATCATTACCAAATTCTTCCCTGGAATAGATATTGGTATTGCCCTCTTGCTGCAGCCTCTTTTACAATGTAGACATGAAGGTGGGGCTGGGGATGGGAAAGTGAAGACTTCTAGGTCTCTAATAACATAGTTTGTTTTGAGACAGGGTCTCGCCTTGCTCTGTCACCCGGGATGGAGTGCAGTGGTGTGATCATGGCTCATTGCAGCCTTGCCAGGCTCAAGTGATTCACCCATTTCAGCCTCCTGAGGAGCTGGGACCACAGGCATGTGCCACCACACCCAGCTAATTTTTGTATTTTTTGTAGAGACAGTGTTTCACCATGTTGCCCAGGCTGGTCTCGAACTCCTGGGCTCAAGCCGTCTGCCAGCCTCAGCCTCCCAAAGTGCTAGGGTTACAGGCATGTACCACCATACCTGGCCATGAATGAGTTTATCATGTTTAAGTTGGCTGGGTTCTGCATTAAGGGGAGGTGATGAGAAATGACCATGTACTGAACACTGGCTAGATACATTATATACATGTTCTCATTTCTCAATAACTGTGACAGAAGGATTATTATACGCTTTTGGCTGGTGAGAAAAATTGAAACCTAAAATGGGAACTTGCCCCATATTACATGGCTCCTGGAAGACAGAGCCAAGACTCATGCCAACATCATACTTAGAGATGCCTGACTCCAAAACCTGCGTGAATCTTTTTGAGGGATACAAGTGAATGGTGCTGTCTATTTGGCAACAAAACTTTTTGGAAGAATGAATGAATAGATAGGTTACCAAAAGCTAAACAAGAAGGCCGGGCACAGTGACTCACACCTGTAATCCCAGCACTTTGGGAGGCCGAGATGGGCGGATCACTTGAGGTCAGGAGTTCAAGACCAGCCTGGCCAACATGGTGAAACCCCGTTTCCACTAATAATACAAAAAAATTAGCTGGGTGTGGTGGTACACGCCTGTAATCCCAGCTACTCGGGAGGCTGAGGCAGGAGAATTGCTTGAACCTGGGAGGTGGAGGTTGCAGTGAGCTGAGATTGCGCCATTGCACTCCAGCCTGGGTGACAAGAGTGAAACACCGTCTCAAAAAAAAAAAAAAAAAGCCAAAGTTCAAAATGACTTAGCAAAACTTCTTGGAGAATAGTCAGCATCTCACCTCTGAGGACCAATCCCTCCTAGCCTGTCTTCTCTAGCATGTTGAAGATGGCGAGAACCTGCTCTTAATTCCTTTCCTTTGGACACTGAGTCTCCAAAGAGTAAGTGGCTTGGAACTAAAGCTCGGTGTGTTTCCTAGTATTATGATGTCAGAAGAGACAGCCAAAGAAGAACTCTATCGTAGTATTCAGGCATCATAAATTATACATTAGAGGCCAGGTGCAGTGGGTTCATGCCTGTAATCCCAGCATTTTGGGAGGCTGAGGCGGGCGGATCATTTGAGGTCAGGAGTTCGAGACCAGCCTGGCCAATATGGTGAAACTCCATCTCTGCCAAAAATACAAAAATTAGCTGGGTGTGGCGGCGCGTACCTGTAATCTCAGCTACTCGGCTGTGGCAGAAGAATTGCTTGAACACAGGAGGCGGAGGTTGCAGTGAGCCAAGATTGCTCAACTGCACTCCAGCCTGGGTAACAGAGCGAGACTCCATCTCAAAAATAAAAATAAATAAAAATAAAAATTATCTATTAGATTAGCTGTTTATTGCTACTGGAAGAGACAAATGAGACAATAGCCTTTAACTGCAACCTGAGATTTAGGATGCTTATTCATTCAGCAAATATATATTTACCAGGCATTGTGCTTAGTAATGACAAAAAATAAATAATGAAAAGATAAGCTGTCAGAAACCTCACAGCTTAGTGAGAAAAAAGGCTCATTCAAATAATTGTCTTTTATCATGGCAAGTGCTAAGCAAAGTACAAACAAGGTGCTTGGGCAGCCCAGAGGAGGAAGAGGCAAATTTGTTCTCTTGCAAGGAGTAGAAGAGGCGCCACGCAGAGAAGGCACACGCTAGGAAAAGGTTACCACTCCCCGTCAGAAGCAAGAGGAAAATACTGGAAAAGCCTGCAGAGTAGGGTTGTAGCCTGTTCTTCTGGGACAGGAGAGTGTCATTTGCCTAATGGCTTCCAAGAAAGTAAGTAGGTCAGCTGGTCCCAGATACTTGGATTTTATGGGCCAATGTCCTTTGAAGAACAGGGGTCTATGGGGTAGGCGGGGGTGGATTGTGTGGATTTAATGTTTAATTTTCTCCAGCAAAAATCTGCATCTGAAATCCCCATGATCAATTACCACCATCAGTTCATAAAAGTAAGGATGTTTTAATCACAAAAAAAGTAGAAAGGGTACCAACTCAGAATAAAAGGAATTTCCTTCTAAGGAAGATCATCTACCAGTCTTCCACTGGCATTCTTTTTTACTTGACTCATTTCATTGTGGACTAATGACAACAGAATTTAGGTCCAAAGTCAGGACTGAAGAATGTAGCCCATTAACCCAGACAGATTTAGAGACAAACAATTTTCTTTTACCTAGAATGGTGCAATCTTCTGCCATATAAACATGCTAATCTACAGAAATGTGCAGCTGAAATTCTCCATCTTATATTCCCTTTTCAGTATGTGACTGCATACATATATGTTTCTTCTTGATATTCCTAGCCAAGGATTTCTATAACTATCCATCTACATAGTTCCTCTAAAAGCCTACAAGTCCACTCCTTGTTAGATTCCAACATCAGGAGATCAGCAAGCCTCAAACTCATCATTCTAAAGGCTATCCTTGAGCCCTTCCACAGACACCCTCAGAAAATCAGCAACTCCCTAAAAGAATCTCGTATCTAGGCTACTGGAGTAAAATGCAGAACGTACACTCTCTAGCTTAACAACACAAGTTGTTAGCAACAAAGCCATTTCTCCAGACCTTTATGGGAGGAACCTCCCCACGGATGGCCAGATGTGCAAACAAGACCTTTGAGTGCCTTTCAGAGCTTGGATTATAGAAGCCGGCAAAAGTGTATAGCAATGGAGAGAGATTCTTCCAAATAAGCCACACTTTCTAAAGTCCCAAGCCGTAGATCTGAATCTAGGGGTGGCATTAAGAATTAGAGTTCTGTGGCGCATGCCTGTAATCTCAGCTACTTGGGAGGCTGAGGCAGAAGAATCGCTTGAACCTGGGAGGCGAAGGTTGCAGTGAGCTGAGATCGCACAACTGCACTCTAGTCTGGGCAACAAGAGTGAAACTCCATCTCAAAAAATAAAAGAAAAAAAAGAAAGAAAAGAATTAGAGCTTTGGTAAATAAAGAAGGAATGTTTTTGGCTTCTCTCTTCATGATGAACATTTTGAGCCCTTCAGAATGGACTTGAGGTGGCCTGAGAGCTGGACCCAGGCAGCCCCCACGTGTGTCCCAGTGCCTCCGTGTGACTCGTGGAGTGGATGCCACACCTGTGATCACAGAAGTCCAGCCTGGTCAACGGCTTTCCTCACAAAAGAAGGGCATCAGCCCCCTGCGGATTGAGTTAGTCAGAGCAAGGGTGGAACGAAGTCCTGTGATAAAGTTGAACGAAGATGGGAGGACAGCAAATCCATTGGCAGCCATTTTCTTTCTACTCTCAAAGCCCCTCAGCCTCCCTATTAACTACATGAGGTGGTAGATGGCAGTGGATGCCCCCATGAGTTGGTGAGATTTAAGGTCCCTGGTGAGGAAGCCCAGAAGCCACAAGTACATTTGTGACGGTAGCGCCTGGGGAAATAGTCCTCCTTCATTAGGGCTAGAGAGCAGGCCTTGCTTCAACAACTTCTGTGAGACACTGTCATGGCGTGTAAAGGGAAGGCTGGCCCTCGGGCAATGGGTAGTGGATTCTTGGATTGACTGTCAGTAATGGAGGGATTTTAGATTTTTTTATTTTTTTCATTTTTTTTTTTTTTTAATATTTTTCGAGACAGAGTCTCGCTCTGTCGCCCAGGCTGGAGGGTAGTGGTGCGATCTCGGCTCACTGCAACCTCTGCCTCCCAGGTTCAAGCGATTCTCCTGCCTCAGCCTCCTGACTAGCTGGGATTACAGGCACATGCTACCACACCCGGCTAATTTTTGTATTTTTAGCAGAGATGGTTTTCACCATGTTGGCCAGACTGGTCTCAAACTCCTCACCTCAAATGATCCGCCCGCCTCAGCCTTCCAAAGTGCTGGGATTACAGGCATGAGCCACCGCTCCCAGCCAGGATTTTAGATTTAGCTGCAACCTCAAAGCTCTGGGACTCATGAGACCGGCTGGCAGCTAGGAGGGCAAACTGTGTCCACAGGGATAGTTTCTCTCTGTGCAGAGCCAAGGCCCAAACATATTATGTTGGCCAGGTTAGTGCCTGCTCCCTCCCATAGTTACAGTAACTAGGCTTAGAGCCTGAAAACAAATCCTTCTTTAACCATAGGTCTTTTTATCAGAGTGACCTTCTTTTCTTCTAAACCCCCAAATAAGGAAAACATAAGACAATTGCCTATTTTCACCCAATGCCACTTCGAGAAAGTGCGGCCCTTAAAGAAACCCCATAATAAAGTTTTCTATAAAAAAAAAAAATTGACGGGGCACGGTGGTCATGCCTGTAATCCCAGCATTTTGGGAGGCCGAGGAGGGCAGATCACTTGAGGTCAGGAGTTCAAGACCAGCCTAGCCAACATGATGAAACGCTGTCTCTACTAAAAATACAAAAACTAGCCAGGCATGGTGGTGCGTGCAATAATTAGCTGGGCGTGGTGGCACATGCCTGTAGTCCCAGCTACTCGGGAGGCTGAGGCAGGAGAATCGCTTGAACTTGGGAGGCAGAAGTTGCAGTGAGCCGAGATCGCGCCACTACACTCCAGCCTAGACGACAGAGTGAGACT